>NW_027675387.1:2507500-3190000 GCF_965601325.2 Salmo salar
CTCCTGAGTCTCCTGGGTGATTGTAGCTCAGGTCCAGCTCTCTCAGGTGTGAGGGGTTTGACCTCGGAGCGGAGGCCAGAGAAGCACAGCCTTCCTCTGTGACTAGACAGCCTGACAGCCTGCAAAGAGTCAAATCATATTAAAACCACACTGCTATTCTCTGGTGGTGAAAATAGTGGCAGTATATTTCTTCAACATATTCAGATACATCAGTGTCCTGAAACCTTCCATATCTATTCATAAATTAATGTATCATATTATAAATTACAAATGATCAAAGTATTGCCTGCAGATAGAAACATGTATAGTACAAATATTTGAGTAGACTGACCAGACCAGTTTAAAAGCAGTATCAGTCAAAAGACAGACAGTGAGGTATCAGATTTAGATTGTATTGAGTATACAGTCCACACCATATCTATTTTGACAGTGAAGATAACATTTTAAATGTGGCTCTAAACTCCAACATTTTGGATTTCAGATCAAATGTTTAATGTGAGGTGACAGTAAATAATCCTCCTGTGAATGATAGTTTTTGCCTGCCTCACTAATGATGCCGTTTCCCTGCCTGTACTGTTGCCTTTTTGGACCCCCTGTGTATGACCTTCTGCCTGCCCCTGGACCCAGCTACCTGCCTCCTCCTGTGGTCCTTTACAATAAACACCTGCTGAGCCCTGCGCTTGAAACCAGCTCTCTGTCTCCCATCGTGTTCATTACAGATGGTGACTGGAGTCATTTTATTTACAAGTGAGTAGATAACATGTTTCTAAACACTACTAAAAGCATCCTGATGATGCCATGATTAAGAAAAATCATGAATGAATCATGAATAATAGTGAGAAAGTTACAGAAGCTACAACAAAACATGCTAACCTCTCACCATTACCAATAACAGAGGCTACAACAAAACATGCTAACCTCTCACCATTACCAATAACAGAGGCTACAACAAAACATGCTAACCTCTCACCATTACCAATAACAGAGGCTACAACAAAACATGCTAACCTCTCACCATTACCAATAACAGAGGATACAACAAAACATGCTAACCTCTCACCATTACCAATAACAGAGGATACAACAAAACATGCTAACCTCTCACCATTACCAATAACAGAGGCTACAACAAAACATGCTAACCTCTCACCATTACCAATAACAGAGACTACAACAAAACATGCTAACCTTTCACCATTACCAATAACAGAGACTACAACAAAACATGCTAACCTTTCACCATTACCAATAACAGAGACTACAACAAAACATGCTAACCTCTCACCATTACCAATAACAGAGACTACAATAAAACGTGCTAACCTCTCACCATTACCAATAACAGAGGATACAACAAAACGTGCTAACCTCTCACCATTACCAATAAGAGGCTACAACAAAACATGCTAACCTCTCACCATTAACAATAAGAGGCTACAACAAAACATGCTAACCTCTCACCATTACCAATAACAGAGGCTACAACAAAACATGCTAACCTCTCACCATTACCAATAACAGAGGCTACAACAAAACATGCTAACCTCTCACCATTACCAATAACAGAGGCTACAACAAAACATGCTAACCTCTCACCATTACCAATAACAGAGACTACAACAAAACATGCTAACCCCTCACCATTACCAATAACAGAGGCTAAAACAAAACATGCTAACCTCTCACCATTACCAATAACAGAGGCTACAACAAAACATGCTAACCTCTCACCATTACCAATAACAGAGACTACAATAAAACATGCTAACCTCTCACCATTACCAATAACAGAGAGGCTACAACAAAACATGCTAACCTCTCACCATTACCAATGTATTTATTTATAAGCACCTCACATTGTGGTTACTCACTACATGGTAGATATTCCCTCAGCGAAGTATGGCAGTTCCATGCAGGTTTCCTCACCAAGTCCAAGGCAGCACAGCTACCCATGCAGACAGTACTCCTTAGCCGTAACCAATATCCCCATGGCAACACGAACTCGTTAAACTTCCCAAGCAATTATCTCCCGGTGTCACACGATGCTAGGCTAACCTCTAGCTGGCTAATACCTCCACGACGAGACGGTAGATTCAGTCTTTACTAAGTTTTAACTAAATTATAACAACTCTTTTATAAAATAAAACATGTATTTCCCTTCATGTCTTAGTAGCTATGGGTTTTGTTGTAGTTCTGTCGTCTTCTTTTATAATTTTTCTTCACCAACCGTCCTGAGGTAAAACGTCCATCCTTTCATCAACGTCTTTTCCCTCCCGTTAACCAGGTCAACTCCCATTGGCCACAACTTAACAAGCGACCTTATTGGTCAAAACGTAAACTTCAAAGTAAAACAAACTATTCACTTATACATTAAATAAATATTTCTTCAAAAAGCATAATGCATTAACAACATTACAGTTTAGGAGCAATTCAATCATCTTTTAAATATAATACCAATTAATTATAACAAATAAACTCAATACTTGGTTCAAACAAGGGTATTACACAAACATACAGTCAATAATACAGTAGAAAAATAAGTCTATATACAATGTGAGCAAATTAAGTCAAATAAGGGAGGTAAAGGCAAAAAAAGGCCATGGTGGCAAAGTAAATACAATATAGCAAGTAAAACACTGGAATGGTAGATATGTAGTGGAAGAAAGTGCAAAGTAGAAATAATGGGGTGCAAAGGAGCTAAATAAATAAATACAGTAGGGGAAGAAGTAGTTGGGCTAAATTATAGATGGGCTATGTACAGGTGCAGTAATCTGTGAGCTGCTCTGACAGCTGGTGCTTAAAGCTAGTGAGGGAGATAAGTGTTTCCAGTTTTAGAGATTTTTGTAGTTCGTTCCAGTCATTGGCAGCAGAGAACTGGAAGAAGAGGTGGCCGAAGGAGGAATTGGCTTTGGAAGGTGACCAGAGAGATATACCTGCTGGAGCGCGTGCTACAGATGGGTGCTGCTATGGTGACCAGCGAGCTGAGATAAGGGGTGACTTTACCTAGCAGGGTCTTGTAGATGACCTGGAGCCAGTGGGTTTGGCGACGAGTATGAAGCGAGGGCCAGACAATGAGAGCGTACAGGTCGCAGTGGTGGGTAGTACAGTGGGGGGAAAAAAGTATTTGATCCTCTGCTGATTTTGTACGTTTGCCCACTTACAAAGAAATGATCAGGGTTTTGCCACCAAGTACTAAGTCATGTTTTGCAGAGGGATCAAATACTTATTTCCCTCATTAAAATGCAAATCAATTTATAACATTTCTGACATGCGTTTTTCTGGATGTTTTTGTTGTTATTCTGTCTCTCACTGTTCAAATAAACCATTAAAATTATAGACTGATCCTTTCTTTGTCAGTGGGCAAACGTACAAAATCAGCAGGGGATCAAATACTTTTTTCCCCCACTGTATATGGGGCTTTGGTGACAAAACGGATGGCACTGTGATAGACTGCATCCAATTTATTGAGTAGGGTATTGGAGGCTATTTTGTAAATGACATCGCCGAAGTCGAGTATCGGTAGGATGGTCAGTTTTATAAGGGTATGTTTGGCAGCATGAGTGAAGGATGCTATGTTGTGAAATAGGAAGCCAATTCTAGATTTAACTTTGGATTGGAGATGCTTATAGTGAGTCTGGAAGGAGAGTTTACAGTCTAACCAGACACCTAGGTATTTGTAGTTGTCCACATATTCTAAGTCAGAACCGTCCAGAGTAGTGATGCTGGACAGGCGGGCAGGTGCAGGCAGCGATCGGTTGAAGAGCATGCATTTAGTTTTACTTGTATTTAAGAGCAGTTGGAGGCCACGGAAGGAGAGTTGTATGGCATTGAAGCTCGTCTGGAGGTTAGTTAACACAGTGTCCAAAGAAGGGCCAGAAGTATACAGAATAATACCAATAACAAAGGGGGTCTGATCTTTGTGCCTCTGTAACTTTCTCATTTATCATTATTCACGATTCATTCATGATTATTCATAATCATGGTAGCATCCACATGAATGTAGAAGTGTTCAGAAACATCTTCTATTCTTACTGACAATACAAGTGAAGTGACTCCAAAATGACAGGACATTATTCACCAATCAGTTTCTATTAGGAAAAACATCATCCAAAACACAACCAAAACAAACTGCAAATGAATTCAACAAGTTAGTAGAATCACAAGCTTGATGTAATCACTGCAGGCATGGAATATGGGACTAAATACTAAACTTATGACTACTTTAATACAATATAAGTGAATTTGTCCGAATATGTACAACTTTTTCAAATGGGAGAACTAAATACATAAAGTGCTTTCCTTTCTTAACAGTAACACAGCTATGTATGAAAATACCCTCAAATAAAAGGTGACATTCTGTACTGTCACCTGATATGAAACATCTCAAATCCAAAATGCTGGAGCATAGCACCACATTTAAAACTGTAAGCTTCACTGTCCAAACACATATGGTGTGGACTATGTGTGTCTGGTAAACACATGTGGATCTGGTGAACAGTTATCACTTGTTGACCAACTACAGGAATACTGACCTCAGAGTCTCCAGTTTGCAGTGGGGATTCCCCAGTCCAGCAGAGAGCAGCTTCACTCCTGAATCCTTCAGGTCATTGTTACTCAGGTCCAGCTCTCTCAGGTGTGAGGGGTTTGACTTCAGAGCTGAGACCAGAGAAGCACAGCCTTCCTCTGTGACTAGACAGCCTGACAGCCTGCAAAGAGTCAAATCATATTAAAATCACACTGATATTCTTTGGTGGTGAAAATATATATTTGTTCAACATGTTCAGATAAATCAGTGTCCTGAAACCTGCCATATATATTTATAAATGAATGAATGTATCATTATAAGAAATGACAAATTATGGAAGTATTGCTTGTAGAGAGAAACATGTATTGTACAAATATTTGGGTTGACTGACCAGACCAGTTTAAAAGCAGTATCAGTCAAAAGACAGACAGTGAGGTATCAGATTTAGATTGTATTGAGTATACAGTCCACACTATATATAATACTGACCTCAGAGTCTCCAGTCTGCAGTGTGGATCCTCCAGTCCAGCAGAGAGCAGCTTCACTCCTGAATCCTTCAGGTCATTGTTACTCAGGTCCAGCTCTCTCAGGTGTGAGGGGTTTGAACTGAGAACTGAGGCCAACACTTCACAGGATGTGTCTGTGAGTTTACAGCCAGCTAGTCTGCAAACACAGAAGAAATACAATGACAGACAGGTTGTATTAAAAAGTTATTCTCAGCTTTCCTAGCTTACACCGTTATGGTGCACGAATAATGTACAGGCTGTGCATTCATGGCTCAATGCTACAACTTTACTGATCAGTTTGTTTTGTAGTTTAAGAGTTTTCAGCTGATAGAAAGTTTAGTCAGCCAATGAAAATACTGTTGTTCCTACATTCAGTAAAGTTTGGTCTGAGGGATAGTCTCATGATTACTTACAGAGCCAGTCAGCCAATGAAAATACTGCTATAACTACAATTTATTTTGGTGTGCGATATTTACAGTGATACTTACAGAGCTTTCTTGCAGCCTCTCACAGCTGGGAGCAGTCTCCTACGACCCTCCTCTGATGTCTTGTATTCCTTTGGGTTAAACACATCCAGAACCTCCTCTGATATCTGCAGCATGTAGGCCAGTGCTGAACACTGAGCATGTGTGAGGTTTTTGGATCTCTTTTCTGACCTCAAGTACACTTCGATTTCCTCCTGTACTGAATGGTCTTTCATCTCTATCAGACAGTGGAAGAGATTGATGCACCTCTCAGGGGAGATGTTCTTCCTCTGCATCACCTTAAGGGACCGGATTGTTTTCTGGACGCTCTCCGGACTGCTTTCTGTCTGTGTCACCAGACCTCGTAGGAGTTTCTGATTGGACACCAGTGACATGCCATGAAGGAAGCGGACAAAAAGGTCCAGGTGTCCATTCTTACTCTCCAAGGCTTTATCCACGGTACTCTTCAGCAGCTCATGCAAGGTTAGCTCTTCAGACACACCTCTAGACTTTCTCTTGAGGAAGGGCTTCAGTGCATCCATGTTCCTGGCTGTGTAACAATGGTACATGTAGACAGCTGAGAGAAACTCCTGAATGCTGAGATGAACAAAGCAGTACACCACTCTCTGAAATAACACAGACTCTTCTTTAAAGATTTGTGTGCACACTCCTGAGTACACTGAGGCTTCTTTGACATCAAGGCCACACTCTTTCAGGTCTTCTTCATAGAACATGAGATTACCCTTCTCCAGATTTTCAAACGCCAGCCTCCCCAGCTTCAGAAGAATTTCCTTATCTGACTCCATGAGCTCCTCTTGATCCATCACATCTCTTCCATGATACTTCTGGTTCTTCAGGCTGGTCTGAATGAGCAGGAAGTGTATGGACATCTCAGTCAGAGTCGTGGGCATCTCTCTCCTCTTGTCTGTACTCAACATGTGTTCAAGGACTATTGCAGAAATCCAACAGAACACCGGCATGTGGCACATGATGTGGAGGCTCCTTGATGTCTTTATGTGTGAGATGATTCTGCTGGCCAGGTCATCATCACTGAATCTCTTCCTGAAGTACTCCTCCTTCTGTGGGTCATTGAACCCTCGTACCTCTGTCACCTGGTTAACACACTCAGGGGGGATCTGATTGGTTGCTGCTGGTCGGGAGGTTATCCATAGGAGAGCAGAGGGAAGCAGATTCCCCTTGATGAGGTTTGTCAGCAGAACATCAACAGATGATGTCTGAGTGACATCAGACACCTTTTCATTGTGCTGGAAATCCAATGGAAGTCTGCTTTCATCCAAACCATCAAAGATGAATATAGCTTTACAGGCAGTGAGTTTCTTTGCATTGCCTATGTCTAGTTCTGTGTGGAAGTCATTTAAAAGTCTGAGAAGACTGTACTGGAGATCTTTGATCAAGTTCAGCTCCCGGAAAGGAAGCACAAATATGATCTCCACATCTTGGTTTGCCTTCCCTTCAGCCCAGTCTAGGATGAACTTCTGCACAGAGACTGTTTTTCCGATGCCAGCGATACCCTTCGTCAGCACAGTTCTGATGCTTCTCTCTTGGCCAGGTAAGGGTTTAAAGATGTCATTGCAGTGGATTGCTGTGTCATGTGAGGTTGGTGTCCTGGATGCTGTCTCTAGATGCCACACCTCATGTTCATTGTTAACACCTTCACTATCTCCTTCTGTGATGTAGAGCTCTGTGTAAATCCTGTTGAGGGGAGTTTGGTTCCCTGCTGTTTCCATACCTTCTATCACACATTCATACCTCCTTTTCAGACTGTCTTTATGGTTTACTATAGCTCTCTGCAGGCTGACATCCACTACAAGGGAAGAGTAAAAGGGATGTGTATCAGACACAGTCATTGACAGGATGAAATGTGGGCCTCCACAACTACAGTAACTTATATTATCTCATATTATTGTAGTTAACTACATTTAAATCATATTGAGGTATTGACTTAGCACAGGTCTGCAAGTGTTCTTACTGTTTTCAGAGCCTCTTGCATCATTGGGTTCCCTCAGGTGCTGTAGTACAGGAAGTGTTCTGGATCTCTTTCTACACTGAGGACAGTCATAGTCTCCTGAAGGAGCAGGTTTCTCCCAGTGTCTGGTGATGCACTGTCTGCAGAACCTGTGTCCACAGGTGATAGAGACCGGATCCCTCAGAACCTGCTGACACACTGCACACCTGGACTCATCCTCCGGCAGAGTAGACCATCCACTACAGAGATAAAGGAGAGAGAGATACTGATCCTCTGGCAGAGTAGACCATCCACTACAGAGATAAAGGAGAGAGAGATACTGATCCTCTAACAGAGTAGACCATCCACTACAGAGATAAAGGAGAGAGAGAGATACTGATCCTCTAACAGAGTAGACCATCCACTACAGAGATAAAGGAGAGATACTGATCCTCTAACAGAGTAGACCATCGACTACAGAGATAAAGGAGAGAGAGATACTGATCCTCTAACAGAGTAGACCATCCACTACAGAGATAAAGGAGAGAGAGATACTGATCCTCTAACAGAGTAGACCATCCACTACAGAGATAAAGGAGAGAGAGATACTGATCCTCTGGCAGAGTAGACCATCCACTACAGAGATAAAGGAGAGAGAGATACTGATCCTCTAACAGAGTAGACCATCCACTACAGAGATAAAGGAGAGAGAGAGATACTGATCCTCTAACAGAGTAGACCATCCACTACAGAGATAAAGAAGAGAGAGATAATGATCCTCTAACAGAGTAGACCATCCACTACAGAGATAAAGGAGAGAGAGATACTGATCCTCTAACAGAGTAGACCATCCACTACAGAGATAAAGGAGAGAGAGAGAGACTTGTAGATGTTACTACTGATCCTCTAATAGAGTAGACCATCCACTACAGAGATAAAGGAGAGAGAGATACTGATCCTCTAACAGAGTAGACCATCCACTACAGAGATAAAGGAGAGATACTGATCCTCTAACAGAGTAGACCATCCACTACAGAGATAAAGGAGAGAGAGATACTGATCCTCTAACAGAGTAGACCATCCAATACAGAGATAAAGGAGAGAGAGATACTGATCCTCTAACAGAGTAGACCATCCACTACAGAGATAAAGGAGAGATACTGATCCTCTGGCAGAGTAGACCATCCACTACAGAGATAAAGGAGAGAGAGATACTGATCCTCTAACAGAGTAGACCATACACTACAGAGATAAAGGAGAGAGAGATACTGATACTCTAATAGAGTAGACCATCCACTACAGAGATAAAGGAGAGATACTGATCCTCTGGCAGAGTAGACCATCCACTACAGAGATAAAGGAGAGAGAGAGAGAGACTTGTAGATGTTACTACTGATCCTCTAACAGAGTAGACCATCCACTACAGAGATAAAGGAGGGAGAGATACTGATCCTCTAACAGAGTAGACCATCCACTACAGAGATAAAGGAGAGAGAGATACTGATCCTCTAACAGAGTAGACCATCCACTACAGAGATAAAGGAGAGGGAGATACTGATCCTCTAACAGAGTAGACCATCCACTACAGAGATAAAGGAGAGAGAGATACTGATCCTCTAACAGAGTAGACCATCCACTACAGAGATAAAGGAGAGAGAGATACTGATCCTCTAACAGAGTAGACCATCCACTACAGAGATAAAGGAGAGAGAGATACTGGTCCTCTAACAGAGTAGACCATCCACTACAGAGATAAAGGAGAGAGAGATACTGATCCTCTAACAGAGTAGACCATCCACTACAGAGATAAAGGAGAGAGAGATACAGAGTAGACCATCCACTACAGAGATAAAGGAGAGAGAGATACTGATCCTCTAACAGAGTAGACCATCCACTACAGAGATAAAGGAGAGAGAGATACTGATCCTCTAACAGAGTAGACCATCCACTACAGAGATAAAGGAGAGAGAGAGATACTGATCCTCTAACAGAGTAGACCATCCACTACAGAGATAAAGGAGAGAGAGAGAGATACTGGTCCTCTAACAGAGTAGACCATCCACTACAGAGATAAAGGAGAGAGAGATACTGGTCCTCTAACAGAGTAGACCATCCACTACAGAGATAAAGGAGAGAGAGATACTGATCCTCTAACAGAGTAGACCATCCACTACAGAGATAAAGGAGAGAGAGATACTGATCCTCTAACAGAGTAGACCATCCACTACAGAGATAAAGGAGAGAGAGATACTGATCCTCTAACAGAGTAGACCATCCACTACAGAGATAAAGGAGAGAGAGATACTGGTCCTCTAACAGAGTAGACCATCCACTACAGAGATAAAGGAGCGAGAGATACTGATCCTCTAACAGAGTAGACCATCCACTACAGAGATAAAGGAGAGAGAGATACTGATCCTCTAACAGAGTAGACCATCCACTACAGAGATAAAGGAGAGAGAGATACTGATCCTCTAACAGAGTAGACCATCCACTACAGAGATATAAGAGGGTGCCGTAATAAACTCAGTTACAACAAATTACAACAACATATCTATATGTGGTGATGTACCTTCGGTCAAAGGTGATTGATCTTCCACCACTGGAATTAACAGGACGATCCATGGAGAAGTCACTGTTCATAGACAGACAGCTGGGATCAGTATACTGTGTTCATAGACAGACAGCTGGGAACAGTATACTGTGTTCATAGACAGACAGACAGACAGATGGGAACAGTATACTGTGTTCATAGACAGACAGCTAGGAACAGTATACTCTGTTCATAGACAGACAGCTGGGAACAGTATACTGTGTTCATAGACAGACAGACAGCTGGGAACAGTATACTGTGTTCATAGACAGACAGACAGCTGGGAACAGTATACTGTGTTCATAGACAGACAGACAGCTGGGAACAGTATACTGTGTTCATAGACAGACAGACAGCTAGGAACAGTATACTGTGTTCATAGACAGACAGACAGCTGGGAACAGTATACTGTGTTCATAGACAGACAGACAGCTGGGAACAGTATACTGTGTTCATAGACAGACAGACAGCTGGGAACAGTATACTGTGTTCATAGACAGACAGCTGGGAACAGTATACTGTGCTGTCTGAGTGTGGTAGTAGCCTCTGGAATGAATAACATGTCCACAACTCCATTACTAGAATTTTAGATTCTTCACAAACCAGTGTGCCTGAGACCTACCACAAAACCCCATTCAAAGGTACTTAAATATATTGACTTGCCCATTCTCCCTCTGAATGGCACACATACACAATCCATGTCTCAATTGTCTCAAGGCTTAAAAATCCTTCTTTAACCTGTCTCCTCCCCTTCATCTACACTGATTGAAGTGGATTTAACAAGTGACGTCAATAAGGGATCATTGCTTTCACCTGGATTCACCTTGTCAATCTACGTCATGGAAAAAGCAGGTGTTCATAATGTTTTGTACACTCACTGTATAAAAAATATATGACATAAACAACAAATGATAAGCAGATGCTTTACAGTATATACTCAGATACAGAAAACACAGCTGGTTTCAGATCTTGAAGGTTCTCCTCTTCAATTGTAATATCATCAATTCTGACCAGTAACTTACCTGGGGTCAAAGGTCCCTGATCCATTATTAAACTGTATAGGATGATCCATAGAGGAGTCACTCTTCATGGACAGATGACTGGGTACTGGAGAGACTGATCTCAGAGTTTGGTTAGAGAATCTGGAAAACATAATGAATCACCATCAAACTACGATATATATAATATATAAAACCATATTTCAATAGATAAAATACATTACATAAAGCACTAAAATATATGCTGACATAAAGCATTAAAATATGTGCCATTATATTAATTAAGCATTGAATTATGTGACATTACATTAATCAACAAACATCAACAAACAAAATAAATGTAAAACATTAAGAACACCCTCCTAATATTGAGTTGTCACATACAGATACTGATTCACTTCATCTCAGTTCCACTTGAATCCTTCAGAGTCTATTGATGCACATACTTTATAGTATGTCCATATATACAGTACCAGTCAAACAGAACACAATAAAACAAACAATAATGAGACTATACGGAGTACCAGTACTGAGTCAATGTGCAGGGGTACCAGGTAGTTGAGGTAATAATGAGACTATAAGGAGTACCAGTACTGAGTCAATGTGCAGGGGTACCAGGTAGTTGAGCTAATAATGAGACTATAAGGAGTACCAGTACTGAGTCAATGTGCAGGGGTACCAGGTAGTTGAGGTAATAATGAGACTATAAGGAGTACCAGTACTGAGTCAATATGCAGGGGTACGAGGTAGTTGAGGTAATAATGAGACTATAAGGAGTACCAGTACTGAGTCAATGTGCAGGGGTACCAGGTAGTTGAGGTAATAATGAGACTATACGGAGTACCAGTACTGAGTCAATGTGCAGGGGTACCAGGTAGTTGAGGTAATAATGAGACTATAAGGAGTACCAGTACTGAGTCAATGTGCAGGGGTACCAGGTAGTTGAGGTAATAATGAGACTATAAGGAGTACCAGTACTGAGTCAATGTGCAGGGGTACCAGGTAGTTGAGGTAATAATGAGACTATAAGGACTACCAGTACTGAGTCAATGTGCAGGGGTACCAGGTAGTTGAGGTAATAATGAGGCTATAAGGAGTACCAGTACTGAGTCAATGTGCAGGGGTACCAGGTAGTTGAGGTAATAATGAGACTATAAGGAGTACCAGTACTGAGTCAATGTGCAGGGGTACCAGGTAGTTGAGGTAATAATGAGACTATAAGGAGTACCAGTACTGAGTCAATGTGCAAGGGTACCAGGTAGTTGAGGTAATAATGAGACTATAAGGAGTACCAGTACTGAGTCAATGTGCAAGGGTACCAGGTAGTTGAGGTAATAATGAGACTATAAGGAGTACCAGTACTGAGTCAATGTGCAGGGGTACCAGGTAGTTGAGGTAATAATGAGACTATAAGGAGTACCAGTACTGAGTCAATGTGCAGGGGTACCAGGTAGTTGAGGTAATAATGAGACTATAAGGAGTACCAGTACTGAGTCAATGTGCAGGGGTACCAGGTAGTTGAGGTAATATGTACATGTAGGTAAAAGTTACTAGGCAATCAGGATAGAGATTATATCTCCTCATCCAGGGAGAGCACACACACACACACACACACACACACACACACACACACACACACACACACACACACACACACACACACACACACACACACACACACACACACACACACACACACACACACACACAGGGAGGGAATGTTGTGTTTGTTTAATATTGTTTTAGGACTATATAAATGGATAAAAGTATTAGCCTATGGATTATGAAAACAACCAAAAGAAATGTGAAAATGGGAGAGGAGAAATGACTAGAGACAGTGTTGTTTAACTCACTGACCATGACCCATGAGTTCTTCTTACCTTTGTTCAGTAGAAAAGTCTCCCTCTCTAAAGTGTATAGGTAGACTCATAGACCAGTCACTCTTCATGGACACACAGCTGGGAACAGGGGAGGCTGGTCTCTCCTGCTTGATTGGTCTTCAACACAACAGAGACAAACATTACATCCCTCATCTACTCTGATCTCAGATGGGAAACATAAGAAGAGATCAGACAGACAGACAGACAGACGGAGATAGATACAGAGACAGACAGACAGACAGACAGACAGACAGACAGACAGACAGACAGACAGACAGACAGACAGACAGACAGACAGACAGACAGACAGACAGACAGACAGACAGACAGACAGACAGACAGACAGAGACAGACACAGAGACATACAGACACAGAGAAACAGACACACCGACAGAGAGACAGACAGAGACAGACCCAGAGAGACAGAGAGAGAGACACACACAGACACACAGACAGACAGAGACAGACAGTGAAAGACACACAGACAGACAGACAGACAGACAGACAGACAGACAGACAGACAGACAGACAGACAGACAGACAGACAGACAGACAGACAGACAGACAGACAGACAGACAGACAGACAGACAGACAGACAGACAGACAGACAGACAAACAGAGCTCAGATGGGGAAACATAAGAAGAGTTTAATTCCAAAACGCTCCATTTTCATTTTCAGAAATGTTGGTAAATTAGCTTTTATTGTTTAAAGAATTTATGAAAGAGATTGGTGTGTTTTTTCACTATCTAATCATGACATGTTCAATGACAGACATGTATTTGTTTAAAATCTATCACTTAATGATTTCATTTCAGAGAGACAAATAATATTTTTTTACCAAATGCTATATATCTGCCTCACTCTCAACTGTGACCGACCGTTTCAATTCGGTCATATGTAGAAAATATAAAATGGTGTTTTTTACGTTGGATAAAAGTAGAGACTCAGAGCTACAAAATGGTATATGGTATAATGCTATACACTACAGTTGAGGAACAATGGGAAAGTAATTCTGCTTTCAAAGTTGATCAACTTGTAACCTCACTTTTGGGAAAATGTCCTTTGAATGTTTTGGTACCTGCTGGAGAGCTCTTCTTTGTCTACAGGGCTGTTACTTTGGCAGATAATGTCACCCATCTAAATAAATAGTTTTATATATATAATTAACTAAATGTATGGTGTTTTTGTTTTATGTCAGTTTAATTGTTTGTTATGCTATAAACATATTATTTTATTATAAGTGGTAAAAGGAACTAGAAAATGTTATATTTTGCAATTCTGAGTAATTACTACTTTAGTAAAGAATTACACATTATTCAGTACTACTGCAGTTGCTATATAATTCCAATAGATGGCAGCATAAGACCACAAATGACATTTCAGAATATTAGATTAGTTTTTCCCTGGATGCACCACCACTCCCCCTCACAGGAAAACTCCGGTGAGCTTCTTTCTGTCCCTTTCCACACTGCTAACGCAAGAGGAAGGACAGAAAAAACATTTAACAGATAGTAAGTATAGTAATATAATGATGATTCATGTTTATTATTACCTGTTTGATGCTCATGTTTTGAAATTATACTTCATTAATATAACGATTATCAATAAGTCTGAACATTAATTCAGTCACCTCTAGTTGAGAAAAATGTATTTTCCAGGTACATTCATTGTAAAATTCATCAACCAGCATCGAGCCACTCTGCCTTCTCTCTCAACTCAGCCCCGGTAAAAAGCTGGTGTCGTCGCTCTGCCTTCTCTCTCTAGTAGTCAACTCAGCCCTGGTAAAAAACTGGTGTCTTCACTCTGCCTTCTCTCTCTAGTAGTCAACTCAGCCCCGGTAAAAAGCTGGTGTCTTCACTCTGCCTTCTCTCTCTAGTAGTCAACTCAGCCCTGGTAAAAAGCTGGTGTCGTCGCTCTGCCTTCTCTCTCTAGTAGTCAACTCAGCCCCGGTAAAAAGCTGGTGTCGTCGCTCTGTCTTCTCTCTCTAGTAGTCAACTCAGCCCTGGTAAAAAGCTGGTGTCGTCGCTCTGCCTTCTCCAGGGGCATGTTGAGGTAAATTTACTAACCGGGAGGGTTGAATTATGCAATTTATTGGTGGGCTGGAAGACGCACTCTTGTCTTTTCTATTCCGAGGTTGTTTACTCGCAATATCAGATATTAAGATGACTTTTTATAATGCATGTATACTGAGGTTGAGGTTCTGACTAGTGATAATTTACCCGGGGTTCAATACCTGCTATAGTCACTATTATTTTGCTCTCCCAAAAGCAACACAGCCCTAAAACGAGATATATATTTAACTAAAGTAATGAGTGACCGTTTTAGAAAATCATGGACATATAGTCAGTGGTTGCATGCTATTTTATTTAAATCATATTGCTGCTTGTAGCCTATAACTGATGCTTCATGGTCTTATGCTGCGATCTATTGGAAATATTTAGCAATTAAAAGTTATTAATGCACATTCAGACGTTGGTGAGGCAGCTGAGAATTAAAAAAAATGGAATGTGTCCAGCCTACTTGAGGCGCCCCGAAAATAATATTCAAAAGATTGGTCCTTGGATATAGAGGAGTTAAACACTAAAGTTACCATCCATCTAGTGAAGAGAGGAGAACCGGACAGAGGTAGCCAGCATCCGTCAACGAGAGAGGGAGGATTGGATAACTAGGATGCTGCTGGTAGAGTAGCTAGCTAGTTTACCCAGCTGTACCGACTAGCTAGGATAACTAGGATGCTGCTGGTAGAGTAGCTAGCTAGCTTACCTAGCTGTACCGACTAGCGAGGATAACTAGGATGCTGCTGGTAGAGTAACTAGCTAGCTTACCTAGCTGTACCGACTAGCGAGGATAACTAGGATGCTGCTGGTAGAGTAGCTAGCTAGTTTACCCAGCTGTACCGACTAGCTAGGATAACTAGGATGCTGCTGGTAGAGTAGCTAGCTAGATTACCTAGCTGTACCGACTAGCTAGGATAACTAGGATGCTGCTGGTAGAGTAGCTAGCTAGCTTACCTAGCTGTACCAACTAGCTAGGATAACTAGGATGCTGCTGGTAGAGTAGCTAGCTAGCTTGTACCGACTAGCTTGGCTAGCTAGCAGGACGTTCGTCTGTCGTTTGTCTCGATGATGATGACGAATCCGGTGAACCTCAAAATGAAACAAGGATAGAGAGTGAAAAGGATCTGGCTACACTCATACTGTCCCTGACCGTAAAGCAAAAAGCTAATTGAATAATAAACTTGTAGTGAACATCTCAACACGGTAGTGAACTCCACCGTTATTCCCCAAGATCACCACAGCCAACTCTGCGCGTAACCGGGACAATATGCTTGGCGCCACACCCTACGGGGACGCGGACAGTTCTGTATGGGGACGGGGACAGATCCAGAACGCGGACATAAGCAGTGCCACACAATCAACTAAACCCAGTCTTTACAGTGGGTTACATTAGTGATATTCATTTTTTATTATTATGTTAAACAAACATTTATTATAACAATATTTTGAGATCTGGGCCCATGTCCACAAAGCGTCTCAGAGTAGAAAATTGGTCATATAAGTGCTGAGAATAAAGACATTTGACACTTATGTGTATAAATTTAAGCTATGCAGGAAGTCTCTAGTCCCACCTAGTCGGTAGATATTTAGGACACCTCGTGAGCTGTCCTAAGTAGTTAAGAGTTAACAGCAGGTGTCTTGATAATACTATAGAATAATGCAGCGAGTCAGTGGTTCCTGCTCCACATGTAAATGCTTTGGAGTAGTTAAAAATAATGTTTTATATTTCTATATGATCAATCCATTAATAATATATGTCTTGTGCTTTTGGCAATGATTTTTCAATCCATAAAACAGTGTACGGGTGCTGGAAAAAACAGATGGAATTGATCTGACCACTGGAGGTCTGCTGGGTTCACATCCTCAAAACATTCACCTTTCGTTGATCATAACTCGAGAGATTCTTCTTCACTGAACCCCAAAATATATATAACTTTTAGTGATTCCATATATTAAGGAAGTGATAGAAGCCTTTTTGGTTCTATAAGGAACCTTCTTTTCTAACAGTGTAAAATTAACACGTTTTTCATTTGATTATTTAATTATCTACATCATGTTATTTCAAGATATCCCTTTGGAGCGCAACATCACGTTGTTAAGAAATTATCCTAAATTGGGCATGGCTTTAAAATGGGAAATTGAATGCATCTAGGGTGTTCCAGCAAAACAATGGATATATAGAGTTTTGCAATAAACATTTTTTTATACACAATCTAAAGAAATTCATAAATAATCTGAGAACAGTAATATTGAAGGTACCCATTAGCAACCATTTCTGATTAAAAAAAAATGTGAACATTTTTGGAAATATCATTTTTGAAATAAACTATTCATAATTCTTAAACAAAATTGTCATCTCACCTCTTAGATTTTGTGTCATGTTCCCCAGAGAGACTCATTTTAGAGACAGGCTCCCCCTCCTCTCTCTCCCCAGAGAGACTCATTTTAGAGGCAGGACCCCCCTCCTCTCTCTCCCCAGAGAGACTCATTTTAGAGAACCGACCCCTAAACAGAGATCCAGCATGTTGGTTGTGGTTAACACAGTGACAACTAAACAGAGATCCAGCATGTTGGTTGTGGTTAACACAGTGACAACTAAACAGAGATCCAGCATGTTGGTTGTGGTTAACACAGTGACGTCCTAAACAGAGATCCAGCATGTTGGTTGTGGTTAACACAGTGACAACTAAACAGAGATCCAGCATGTTGGTTGTGGTTAACACAGTGACAACTAAACAGAGATCCAGCATGTTGGTTGTGGTTAACACAGTGACGTCCTAAACAGAGATCCAGCATGTTGGTTGTGGTTAACACAGTGACAACTAAACAGAGATCCAGCATGTTGGTTGTGGTTAACACAGTGACCCCTAAACAGAGATCCAGTATGTTGGTTGTGGTTAACACAGTGACAACTAAACAGAGATCCAGCATGTTGGTTGTGGTTAACACAGTGACCCCTAAACAGAGATCCAGCATGTTGGTTGTGATTAAGACAGTGACAACTAAACAGAGATCCAGCATGTTGGTTGTGGTCAACACAGTGATAACTAAACAGAGATCCAGCATGTTGGTTGTGGTTAACACAGTGACAACTAAACAGAGATCCAGCATGTTGGTTGTGGTTAACACAGTGACAACTAAACAGAGATCCAGCATGTTGGTTGTGGTTAACACAGGGCCAACTAATTATTGAAGGTCAATTGTTCTCTTTTATTCATTATCTCTTAGAAATAAAACATTTACTAACAGACATAGAAAGACACATCCAAACAGTCAGGTGATTTAATATTTTTCACCCTTTCTCCATGTAGTGGAACTAATAATAATAAAACAATTTAACAACAATAATATTAATAATAATAATGTCTAACTTTCTCTTTTAATAATTTCTCTCATTCTAGTGTGTTGCTTTGTTTAACAGGTATGATATTATTATGCTGTTACTGAATTCAGTTCATAATAACAATGTTAAGAAAAGTATGTTCAGTAGTTTCATACCAAATTACACAGGAAGTAGGAGTTCATTGTAGTTTAGAAAATAACAAATATTCTGATATTCTGAAAGATGATTTACAACTATGATACATTAAAATTTTTACAAATTGTAAAATAACCACAATAAACAAATCGTATAATACGATATATGAACAATATGTTTTTGAATTTGACTTGCCTACGCCCAGTTAGCGCCATTTTGTATGATTGAACTGTCACATAACTGTCCCAGGTGAAATGGACTTTTAAATCTGAGTGTTTTACTGCCAGTCACTATACTAAAATAACACCATACATTTAATTTCTCTACACACTTTACAATAATCACTGGGAAGATTCTTACCTTGTAGCCTGAATTCACAACCAGAACATGTCAAGTCATTGAGATATTTTCCGTTGTGCTGAGAGAGCAGCTTCCTGATAACAAGTGGCTCTGTATCTATGTTCTAGGTACACTTGATCTTTGGATGTAATAATATCTGGTCAAAGTCTAGTGACACAACAGCATAGTATATCATAAACATAACAGTAGTTGGCCAGAAAAGGCCATGACATACTATAAAACAGGGTTTGTCAACTAGATTTGGCTTCGGGTGTCACGGTTGTCATAGAGAGGAGCGGACCAAAGTGCAGCGTGATTATCGTTCCACATATTTTATTGAACTGTGAAACTATGCAATACATACACATAAACTAAAGAATAAAAAAACAACAAACCGTGATGCAGAGGTGAAACATACACTACTCAAAAACAATCTCCCACAAACCCAGGTGGGAAAAACACCTACTTAAGTATGATCTCCAATTAGAGACAACGATGACCAGCTGCCTCCAATTGAAGATCATCCCAAACAAAACCAAACATAGAAATACAAAACTAGAAAACAACATAGAAAAACTAAACTAGAAAACCCCCCTGTCACTCCCTGACCTACTCTACCATAGAAAAGAACAGCTTTCTATGGTCAGGACGTGATAGTACCCCCCCCCCAAAGGTGCGGACTCCGGATGCACCTAAAAAAAATTAGAAAAAAAGGGAGGGTTAGGGAGGGTGACTAATGTCTATGGCGGCTCTGATGCAGTACGCAGAACCTTCTCATCCCGCGGATCCTCCAGCAGAGGCGTCGGCTCCGGTTCGGGGCATAACCCCCTCTCCGCCCGCTGATCCCTCTGCTTTTGTGTCACCGGACCTTGGATCATCACCGGATGTTCTGGACTGCGGACTGTCGCTGAAGACTCTGGACAGCGGGCCGTCTCAGGAGGTTCCGGACTGCGGGCCGTCGCTGCAGGCTCCGCACCATGGATCATCATTGCAGGCTCCGTGCCGTGGATCACCACTGGTGGCTCCGTGCCATGGATCATAACTGGAGTCTTCGTGCCATGGATCATCACTGGAGGCTCCGGGCCATGGATCATCCCAACAGCCTTCTTGCCATGGATTATCACTGGAGACTCCAGGCCATGGATCATCACTGGAGGCTTCGTGCCATGGATCATCACTGGAGGCTTCGTGCCATGGATCATCATTGGAGGCTTCGGACCATGGATCATCACTGGAGGCTTTTTACGTGGAGCCGGAACAGGTCTCACCGGACTGGGGAACGTCGCTGGAGGCTCCGGACTGGGGGACGTTGCCTGGAAGCTCTGGACTGGGAAGGCGTACTGGAGGCCTGATGCGTGGGGCTGGCACAGGTGGCGCCAGACTGGTAACACACAACTCAGGGCAAGGAGCAGGAACAAGACACACCGGACTGGGCAGGCGCACTAGAGACCTGATGTGTGGGGCTGGAACAGGTGGCGCCCGACTGGTGACAAGCACCTCAGGGCAAGTGCGAGGAGCAGGAACAGGGCGTACCAGGCTGGATAGACTCACTGGAGGCCTGGTACGTGGGGCAGGCACAGAGCTCACCGGGCTGTGAATGCGCACTGGCGACACAGTGTGCATCACCGCATAACACGGTGCTTGCTCAGTCACTCGCTCCCCAAGGTAAGCATGAGGAGCTGGCTCAGGTCTCCAACCTGACTGTGCCAATCTCCCCGTGTGCCCCCCAATTTTTTGGGAGGGGTGTCTGCCTCTCGTGCTTCCCTTGTTGCCGCGCTCTCGCTGCCTCCACCTGTTCTCATGGGAGGCGCTTTTCTCCTGCCCCTAATTCCTCCAAAAGCCCTGGATATACTCCTCCTAATCTCCGCAATAGTCCACAGGTCCATATCACGCTGCTTGGTCCTTTGGTGGTGGGAGATTCTGTCACGTTTGTCTTAGAGAGGAGCGGACCAAAGTCCAGCGTGATTATCGTTCCACATATTATATTGAACTGTGAAACTATGCAATACATACACATAAACTAAAGAACAAAAAAACAACAAACCGTGACGTAGAGGTGAAACATACACTACTCAAAAACAATCTCCCACAAAACCAGTTGGGAAAAACACCTACTTAAGTATGGTCTCCAATTAGAGACAATGATGACCAGCTGCCTCTAATTGGAGATCATCCCAAACAAAACCCAACATAGAAATACAAAACTAGAAAACAACATAGAAAAACTAAACTAGAAAACCCCCCTGTCACGCCCTGACCTACTCTACCATAGAAAATAACAGCTTTCTATGGTCAGGACGTGACATCGGGATAATTTTTTTCTGAGTTAAAGTCGGCAGGCCAGAACATAATTAGCATATAATATTAGCACAATTAATACGCCTACACTACAAATTGAACAACATGTTTACAACATTTGATTAGTAGATAGTACATTCAGTGACAATAAATAATTTAGATCTGATTAAGTTCATAAAATCACCATTATCTCTATTCAATTATAACTTTTTGTTTATTTCTCTGTGTGTTGATTGGTGGGGAAAAACAGGTCTACGTAGCCTACTGTAGTCTACACTACTTTATTAATATCAACATTCATTCAGAACAATTAGCTTGATAGCAAGAGAACATGTCGCTCTCAAAAAGTAACAAAAGAAATGTGGATAATGAAAATCAAAGTTTCAGGGAAGAACGGACAGAGAGATATCCATTCATCTGACCATCTTTCTCCAATGCCAAGCCAGTGTGTCTTGTTGTAATAAAAATGTCACTGTTTGCAAAGAATTCAATCTCAGACGGCATTATGAATCTAAGCATGGTACTTTCAAAGTGGACTTCCCGCCCCAGACAGGGGCCCGAAGCAGAAACACTGAAGCATTAACTACAACCTACAAACACAGCAGTAGAATCCTCCTTCGTGGCCTGATCCAACAACAGAAGGTCCAAGTGCTTTCCTAAAAGCATCCTGGGTTCTAACCAAACACAACATGCCCTTCACAGAAGCAGAGCTGTTTAAAAAGAGCATGGTGACAGTTTTGGAGGAATTGGCTACAGACAAGTCTATGGATAGAATAATTGCGTCTGTCAAACAGGTGCCCCTGTCTGTGACAACAGCCAGACAGTGTGTCTGTGCTCTGAAGGATGATCTGCATAGGATTGTTCTGGAGGTGCTCAGTCAGGCTGAGCATTTTCCCCTGGCTATTGATGAGAGAACTGACAACACCGATGTAGCACAGTTGTGTGTATATGTCCGTTATTTTCATGGAAATGACTTTAAAGAAGAGGCCATCCAGGATGATCTCCTGCTTCACAACAACGTGCGCTGGCTGAGTAAAGGAAAAGCAAGCTGGTGACAGAACCAGAGGAGTCCATCCAGGATGATCTCCTGCTTCACAACAACGTGCGCTGGCTGAGTAAAGGAAAAGCTCTAGAGCCATTCTGTGAGCTGCATGACCAGGTTGTGTATTTAGTCAGAAAAATCTAAATGAGGGCAGCAGCTGACCACCTTCGTATTCTGAGGAATTCCTCTCTAATGTTGTTTTTTTTGGCGACATTCTGTAACTTAAACGGGTTAAATCTGCATTTACAAGGAAGAGGGAAAACAGTCGTGGACTTGAGGCCTTTACTAGGAAGCTTGAGTTGTTGGATTTGGACTTGTCCTCTGGAAGGCTACTGCACTTCAGCACACTGAAGAAACGACAGGCAGAGAGAGACCAGGCCGATTTGGAAGATTTCATCAAATAGCTGAGGGACAACTTCTCCACCAGATCTGATATCAGTGCGTTTGTTCGAGATCCTTTCACAGTCCGCCCAGGTGGGGAATTCTCCTCCCTTGCTAAGAAAACGATACCCTCGCTGGATTAGGCCGCAATTCAAACTGATCTGATTGAATTCCAACCATCGAGCCAAATCAGAGATGCACTCATGGAGTGCCGAGTCCTTGTGTGTGTTTTGGGTGGCAGCTCAGAGGAATACAGCACAATAAAGATACTTGCCTTTTAAGTGCTAACAATGTTTGGATCGACTCCTGCAACTCCTCCTTTTACTCTTTGAACGCAATCAAGACTCACGACAGGAAACGGCTTTCACATGAGTCAATCAAGACTCACGACAGGAAACGGCTTTCACATGAGTCAATCAAGACTCACGACAGGAACCAGCTTTCACATGAGTCAATCAAGACTCACGACAGGAACCGACTTTCACATTAGTCAATGGAGGACTGCCTGGGCATCAACATCACATCCCTCTCACCTGACATCCACAAGATCGTGTCCGAGGGGAAATGCAACTTTTCCCATTAAGTAAATAACTTAGTTTTTAATAAATAGTCATATAGGCTGCTAACATTATTGTAATTATTATTATTATTATAATTGTTATTATTGCTATTATTATTATTGTGATTGTTAGTGCTTATCAATGGCTATTTTAGGTCTCATGCTGACAGTATTTTCTGTTTGTTTTGTCGTTACAGGAGCAGATTATCCCCAGACTCCTGATACAGGGCTACAGACACTCAGGTTACTATGGTCACTCTGGTACAGGGCTACAGACACTCAGGTTACTCTGGTACAGGGCTACAGACACTCAGGTTACTCTGGTCACTCCTGATACAGGGCTACAGACACTCAGGTTACTCTGGTCACTCTGATACAGGGCTACAGACACTCAGGTTACTCTGGTCACTCTGATACAGGGCTACAGACACTCAGGTTACTCTGATACAGGGCTACAGACACTCAGGTTACTCTGATACAGGGCTACAGACACTCAGGTTACTCTGGTCACTCTGATACAGGGCTACAGACACTCAGGTTACTCTGGTCACTCTGATACAGGGCTACAGACACTCAGGTTACTCTGATACAGGGCTACAGACACTCAGGTTACTCTGGTCACTCCTGGTACAGGGCTACAGACATTCAGGTTACTCTGGTCACTCCTGATACAGGGCTACAGACACTCAGGTTACTCTGGTCACTCCTGATACAGGGCTACAGACACTCAGGTTACTCTGGTCACTCTGGTACAGGGCTACAGACACTCAGGTTACTCTGGTCACTCTGATACAGGGCTACAGACACTCAGGTTACTCTGGTCACTCTGATACAGGGCTACAGACACTCAGGTTACTCTGGTCACTTCTGATACAGGGCTACAGACACTCAGGTTACTCTGGTCACTCCTGATACAGGGCTACAGACACTCAGGTTACTCTGGTCACTCTGATACAGGGCTACAGACACTCAGGTTACTCTGGTCACTCCTGATACAGGGCTACAGACACTCAGGTTACTCTGGTCACTCTGATACAGGGCTACAGACACTCAGGTTACTCTGGTCACTCTGGTACAGGGCTACAGACACTCAGACACAGACATCACCTTTTATTATTTAAATGATTGTTTTATGTAGGATGCTGCCTTTTTGGCCATGTTGCAGTTGTAAGTCGGCCTAAGAAATAAATACAAATCCCTCTTCTATTAGGCCATGTTGTTGTCTTGTGAAAGATGCTGTTCAGCCACACAGCCTAGCTCAGCCAGTTAAGTTATTTATATGGGCCTTCGTCCCCACACAGCCTAGCTCAGACAGTTAAGTTATTTATATGGGCCTTCACCCCCACACAGCCTAGCTCAGCCAGTTAAGTTATTTATATGGACCTTCGCCCCCACACAGCCTAGCTCAGCCAGTTAAGTTATTTATATGGGCCTTTGCCCCCACACAGCCTAGCTCAGACAGTTAAGTTATTTATATGGGCCTTCGCCCCCACATAGCCTAGCTCAGCCAGTTAAGTTATTTATATGGGCCTTCGCCCCCACACAGCCTAGCTCAGACAGTTAAGTTATTTATATGGGCCTTCGCCCCCACACAGCCTAGCTCAGACAGTTAAGTTATTTATATGGGCCTTCGCCCCCACATAGCCTAGCACAGCCAGTTAAGTTATTTATATGGGCCTTCGCCCCCACACAGCCTAGCTCAGCCAATTAAGTTATTTATATGGGCCTTCGCCCCCACACAGCCTAGCTCAGACAGTTAAGTTATTTATATGGGCCTGCGCCCCCACACAGCCTAGCTCAGACAGTTAAGTTAATTTATATGTGCCTTCACTCTGAAGAAATAGACTCCAATTAAGCCCTCTTGTTGTTTTTAAAGTCAAATTAAAAGGAAGATTATTGTTGAAATGAATTACTTGACTGGTGTAGATTTCTCCACCTGTTGATTGGCGCCACTTGCATAACAAGTTAGCTATATTTTCAGCACCAGGTGCTGTTCACCTCCTATTGATTGTGCTGCTATATTATCAGCACCAGGTGCTGTTCACCTCCTATTGATTGTGCTGCTATATTATCAGCACCAGGTGCTGTTCACCTCCTATTGATTGTGCTGCTATATTTTCAGCACCAGGTGCTTTTCACCTCCTATTGATTGTGCTGCTATATTTTCAGCACCAGGTGCTGTTCACCTCCTATTGATTGTGCTGCTATATTATCAGCACCAGGTGCTGTTCACCTCCTATTGATTGTGCTGCTATATTTTCAGCACCAGGTGCTGTTCACCTCCTATTGATTGTGCTGCTATATTTTCAGCACCAGGTGCTGTTCACCTCCTATTGATTGCGCTGCAGTTGCCGCTTTAGGTTTCAGCCCCATAAAATGGTCCTCTACCTGCTTTATTAGTCTCCTACATTCTCTCCTCTTGAATGAAGTTAAAATGTAACTTGTGCATTATTTAGGGAGGTCACATTGTAGATACACTACACCACCATTATTTAGGGAGGTCACATTGTAGATACACTACACCACCATTATTTAGGGAGGTCACATTGTAGATATACTACACCACCATTATTTAGGGAGGTCACATTGTAGATACTCTACACCACCATTATTTAGGGAGGTCACATTGTAGATACACTACACCACCATTATTTAGGGAGGGTAACATTGTAGATACTCTACACCACCATTATTTAGGGAGGTCACATTGTAGATACTCTACACCACCATTATTTAGGGAGGTCACATTGTAGATACTCTACACCACCATTATTTAGGGAGGTCACATTGTAGATACACTACACCACCATTATTTAGGGAGGTCACATTGTAGATTCACTACACCACCATTATTTAGGGAGGTCATATTGTAGATACACTACACCACCATTATTTAGGGAGGTCACATTGTAGATACTCTACACCACCATTATTTAGGGAGGGTCACATTGTAGATACTCTACACCACCATTATTTAGGGAGGTCACATTGTAGATACACTACACCACCATTATTTAGGGGGGTCACATTGTAGATACTCTACACCACCATTATTTAGGGAGGTCACATTGTAGATACTCTACACCACCATTATTTAGGGAGGTCACATTGTAGATACACTACACCACCATTATTTAGGGGGGTCACATTGTAGATACTCTACACCACCATTATTTAGGGAGGGTCACATTGTAGATACTCTACACCACCATTATTTAGGGAGGTCACATTGTAGATACACTACACCACCATTATTTAGGGGGGTCACATTGTAGATACACTACACCACCATTATTTAGGGAGGGTCACATTGTAGATACTCTACACCACCATTATTTAGGGAGGTCACATTGTAGATACACTACACCACCATTATTTAGGGGGGTCACATTGTAGATACTCTACACCACCATCTAGAATACAGTAGGACCTCTTTCCATTTGTCCTTTTGAAACACACAGAAAACTATAGTATTTAGCCTAAAGCAGCATATGATTTTACAGTAGACTATAGATGTAGGCTACTGTATAGTCACATGGCTCAGTGTTAAAATGTTAGAGCAGCACATTGATCTGAACAAATCCTCTGAGTGAATGTCCCTTAATGAGAAAGAATTATCAAAATGAATGAGAATACTGCATTTTGAAATGCAAATACTATTGAGTCTGTAGACAAATTGAAATAGTGATTCGGATGTCAGTGGATCTGTGTGAGGGATGCATCAGATGAATTAAGGCATTTTGGAGGGGTTGAATGTTGCACCATTGATAAAGCAGATCAACTGAGCTAGGGTTAGAGTTAGGAAGAAAACTACAAAAAGACGCCATATTTGTAGTTCACAACTCTTAAGCAAGACTAACCGATGTCTTTATATAGCCTTGCTACTCTTATTTTCAAATGTATTTTTATTGTTGTTTTATTTCTTTACTTACCTACACACACACACACACACACACACACACACACACACACACACACACACACACACACACACACACACACACACACACACACACACACACACACACACACACACACACACACACACACACACACACACACATACCTTTTTTTCGCACTATTGGTTAGAGCCTGTAAGGAAGCATTTCACTCTAAGGTCTGTTGCATTCGGCGCACGTGACAAATAAACTTTGATTTGATTTGAGACCTATTTATTACAATAAAGTCCACCACTGTAAGAGTCCTCAGTTGTAGTGAGAACATTGTGTCATATGTTTAAGGGGGGTTTCATGACTGTGATTCCAAAATGTTCCAGTGCTGAGGAACTGTGTGTCATTTTTTTCCCAGTACGGGAAAATAAAAATGTATGAAATGTCTGCATTCACTACTGTAAATCGCTCTGGATAAGAGCGTCTGCTAAATGACTAAAATGTAAATGTTAAAACTGTAATGGTTTGAATACACCTGGGCTTTCTGTGAAGAACTACAACTCCCTGTTTCACGTTGCATCGCGTCCAGCGACGGCAACCGGAAATGGCGCCGGAATTGTAGTTCTAACCCCTTTGTGGGTTAGTAGAAAGAGGAGGAAGGGAAGCGCTACTAAGGTACACAATAGTAAATGTTGGTAGACAGAAGGTGCTCTTTGGTAAAAGGGGTGAGTAGGTCATCAAAAAGAAAGGAGGACCAAGACACTCTTCATATAATTGATTAAAATGCCTTTATTAGTATGGCATGTTCAATAGAAACAATGTTTTTGTTTAGAATAATTATTTATTAAATGTGCTACTTTGACCCCACCATGGCCTCCAGTCTCCCCTCTCCTGCAAAGTGAATTTATCTGAAATGACAAGGTTATTTAAAGATGACAATGGTGATCTAGATATTCACATGACAATATTTACACTATAATATACATTGATGATGGTGATCTAGATATTCAAATGACAATATTTGCAAAATAATCTACATTGACTTGCCTATTTAAATAAAGGTTAAATAAAATATATTTACAAACTCCACAACTAACAGGTCAATAAAAAGACAATACTTTAGAGGAAGCAAACCTGTCTATTCCATTAGACTCTTGGGGTATATCAGGCTCAAATCAGGTTCTCCTCACCATGACATCAATAGTAAATGACATGCAACAATGGCCTGTATCACATCTAACAATTAAACAGAAATGTGCTTCTTTCAACCCCAAAAGAGCAAAAAAAACATACCATTATAAACAAAGGGGAGGAATACAATGACATCAATTAAAAAGCAATGGACATGTTAAAAACAACACACCATCAGCCTCATTCATCTATTCCTCCATCAATATCACCATCGTTGTTGTAGTCATCAGCCTCATTCATCTGTTCCTCCATCAATATCACCATTGTTGTTGTAGTCATCACCCTCAGCCTCATTCATCTATTCCTCCATCAATATCACCATCGTTGTTGTAGTCATCACCCTCAGCCTCATTCATCTATTCCTCCATCAATATCACCATCGTTGTTGTAGTCATCACCCTCAGCCTCATTCATCTATTCCTCCATCAATATCACCATCGTTGTTGTAGTCATCACCCTCAGCCTCATTCATCTATTCCTCCATCAATATCACCATCGTTGTTGTAGTCATCACCCTCAGCCTCATTCATCTATTCCTCCATCAATATCACCATCGTTGTTGTAGTCATCACCCTCAGCCTCATTCATCTATTCCTCCATCAATATCACCATCGTTGTTGTAGTCATCACCCTCAGCCTCATTCATCTATTCCTCCATCAATATCACCATCGTTGTTGTAGTCATCACCATCAGCCTCATTCATCTATTCCTCCATCAATATCACCATCGTTGTTGTAGTCATCACCCTCAGCCTCATTCATCTATTCCTCCATCAATATCACCATCGTTGTTGTAGTCATCACCCTCAGCCTCATTCATCTATTCCTCCATCAATATCACCATCGTTGTCATCGTCGTCGTCGACATCATAATAGTCATCCTCCTCTTCATAGTTTCTGCCCTCAATAAAAGCCCTTCTGAACGATTCACATTGTCCTTCTGCGTGCTGTATCTCATCAAGCTTTCCAGCAAGGACAGCTCTTTCCCCAAGACAACATCCATCTTGCTCTGTGTAATGTTGTAAGGCTTCCACGATCAGTTCCTGCTCTGTGTAACGTTGTAAGGCCTCCACGATCAGTTCCTGCTCTGTGTAACGTTGTAAGGCCTCCACGATCAGTTCCTGCTCTGTGTAACGTTGTAAGGCCTCCACGATCAGTTCCTGCTCTGTGTAACGTTGTAAGGCCTCCACGATCAGTTCCTGCTCTGTGTAACGTTGTAAGGCCTCCACGATCAGTTCCTGCTCTGTGTAATGTTGTAAGGCCTCCACGATCAGTTCCTGCTCTGTGTAATGTTGTAAGGCCTCCACGATCAGTTCCTGCTCTGTGTAATGTTGTAAGGCCTCCACGATCAGTTCCTGCTCTGTGTAATGTTGTAAGGCCTCCACGATCAGTTCCTGCTCTGTGTAATGTTGTAAGGCCTCCACGATCAGTTCCTGCTCTGTGTAATGTTGTAAGGCCTCCACGATCAGTTCCTGCTCTGTGTAATGTTGTAAGGCCTCCACGATCAGTTCCTGCTCTGTGTAATGTTGTAAGGCCTCCACGATCAGTTCCTGCTCTGTGTAATGTTGTAAGGTCTCCACGATCAGTTCCTGCTCTGTGTAATGTTGTAAGGCCTCCACGATCAGTTCCTGCTCTGTGTAATGTTGTAAGGCCTCCACGATCAGTTCCTGCTCTGTGTAATGTTGTAAGGCCTCCACGATCAGTTCCTGCTCTGTGTAATGTTGTAAGGCCTCCACGATCAGTTCCTGCTCTGTGTAATGTTGTAAGGCCTCCACGATCAGTTCCTGCTCTGTGTAATGTTGTAAGGCCTCCACGATCAGTTCCTGCTCTGTGTAATGTTGTAAGGCCTCCACGATCAGTTCCTGCTCTGTGTAATGTTGTAAGGCCTCCACGATCAGTTCCTGCTCTGTGTAATGTTGTAAGGCCTCCACGATCAGTTCCTGCTCTGTGTAATGTTGTAGGGCCTCCACGATCAGTTCCTGCTCTGTGTAATGTTGTAAGGCCTCCACGATCAGTTCCTGCTCTGTGTAATGTCGTAAGTCCTCCACGATCAGTTCCTGCTCTGTGTAATGTCGTAAGGCCTCCACGATCAGTTCCTGCTCTGTGTAATGTCGTAAGGCCTCCACGATCAGTTCCTGCTCTGTGTAATGTCGTAAGGCCTCCACGATCAGTTCCTGCTCTGTGTAATGTTGTAAGGCCTCCACGATCAGTTCCTGCTCTGTGTAATGTTGTAAGGCCTCCACGATCAGTTCCTGCTCTGTGTAATGTTGTAAGGCCTCCACGATCAGTTCCTGCTCTGTGTAATGTTGTAAGGCCTCCACGATCAGTTCCTGCTCTGTGTAATGTTGTAAGGCCTCCACGATCAGTTCCTGCTCTGTGTATTGTTGTAAGGCCTCCACGATCAGTTCCTGCTCTGTGTAATGTTGTAAGGCCTCCACGATCAGTTCCTGCTCTGTGTAATGTTGTAAGGCCTCCACGATCAGTTCCTGCTCTGTGTAATGTTGTAAGGCCTCCACGATCAGTTCCTGCTCTGTGTAATGTTGTAAGGCCTCCACGATCAGTTCCTGCTCTGTGTAATGTTGTAAGGCCTCCACGATCAGTTCCTGCTCTGTGTAATGTTGTAAGGCCTCCACAATCAGTTCCTGCTCTGTGTAATGTTGTAAGGCCTCCACGATCAGTTCCTGCTCTGTGTAATGTTGTAAGGCCTCCACGATCAGTTCCTGCTCTGTGTAATGTTGTAAGGCCTCCACGATCAGTTCCTGCTCTGTGTAATGTTGTAAGGCCTCCACGATCAGTTCCTGCTCTGTGTAATGTTGTAAGGCCTCCACGATCAGTTCCTGCTCTGTGTAATGTTGTAAGGCCTCCACGATCAGTTCCTGCTCTGTGTAATGTTGTAAGGCCTCCACGATCAGTTCCTGCTCTGTGTAATGTTGTAAGGCCTCCACGATCAGTTCCTGCTCATGTGAGTAGAACATCTTGGCAGTGAAGACATCATCCTCAATCTACCGCTTCTCTTCACAAAGAGCACCAAGAGCCTTAGCTTGAGGTGCACCTCCCCATCATCCTCTGCTCCTCCTGCTCTCCAGGACCAATCAGTGCTGTCCACCTGCATTGCATCCTCATACACCAGGGCCTGTAGGAGCTGTGAGGACAAACCTCGTCTCCTCAGGTTGTAGTCCTTCACATGTGTTTTTATGCTACTACCGACCGTGGCCTTTTGGACAGGCAGTTGGCAATACCTTGACCATCTATTGATAACAGATAATCAATACCTTGACCATCTATTGATAACAGATAATCAATACCTTGACCATCTATTTATAACAGATAATCAATACCTTGACCATCTATTGATAACAGATAATCAATACCTTGACCATCTATTGATAACAGATAATCAATACCTTGACCATCTATTGATAACAGATAATCAATACCTTGACCATCTATTTATAACAGATAATCAATACCTTGACCATCTATTGATAACAGATAATCAATACCTTGACCATCTATTGATAACAGATAATCAATACCTTGACCATCTATTTATAACAGATAATCAATACCTTGACCATCTATTGATAACAGATAATCAATACCTTGACCATCTATTGATAACAGATAATCAATACCTTGACCATCTATTGAGTTTTGTTTGGGCTCGTTCTAGAAGCTAGTGAGTTTTAGGAAGACGAGTGTTCTAGAAGCTAGTGAGTTTTAGGAAGACGAGTGTTCTAGAAGCTAGTGAGTTTTAGGAAGACGAGAGTTCTAGAAGCTAGTGAGTTTTAGGATTCTATAGACAGAAAAAGGAGAAAAAAATAGTACTATTGTATATTATTATTTAGAAATACGTGTTTTTTTCTTGTTTTTAATTGTTGAAAGCCAGTAGACACCATGTTTATATTGGTGAAGGTGAAGCATTGTAGTTGATTATGTGAAATGGAAGTTGTTTTCTTTTGGTGGTGAGCAAACTTTTCTCAGATACTGTTGCCCTCTTACATTCTGCATAGAAATTATCCCCAGCATCCTATCTGAATGTTTGGCTGTTCCTTTTCAGTTGAAAGATGGTGCAACAACAATAGAAACCAGAAAACGTATGTTTGTTTCCTTGTATTTTCTTCTACCAGATCTATTGTGTTATATTCTCCTACATTCAATTCACATTTCCACAAACTTCAGAGTGTTTCCTCTCAAATGAAACCAAGAAAATGCATATCCTTGCTACTGGGCCTGAGCTACAGACAGTTAGATTTGGGTATGTCTTCAGGCGGAAATTAAGAGAAGTGGGGGGGTAGCCCTAACGGGTTTAAGACTCATTTCCACAGTCACACAATGCTATTCCCAAACATACCTAATCAATTAGTTGTTTTTCAACAATATTTTAACCTGCAGGAATATTTCCACATTTCTATCTAATGGTTAGTTCCTAGGATAATGCAACTCATACATTTACATCTTTCAATACTTCTAAAATGGTGTCCAGGTTTAAAAAAATTACAGGTGCACCATACTATACCATAAATGGTCTTAACTAGTAAACACAGATTCTAGTTTTCATCCAGTTCATAGATAGCTGACAGCCTCAGAGCCTACTGACTGGGCCCTGTTTACACCTCCACACAGGAATACACACTCTTTTCTAAAAACTCCACTTTGCCTGTTTCGCTCACCTCTTTCTTAAAACTACATTTGAGATGTGGTATCCACTCGGCTGGCTGCCTCTCAGAACAAAGGTGGGTCCATTTGCCCCGTTCCCGCAGTGTGGTCTCCCTGAGATCCCTCGTGCATCATTTACCCAGGTCACCAGGAGCGGTCACCAAGTCAAGATTCACATCCCCAAATGTGGTTGTTATTTTCTTTAATATCAATTGAGGAGAGACAAACTTATCACAAGTCAGAGTTATTCTTAAACTAAATCTTTATTCACTTATAAGGGAGCAGGTCAATATAACGTACACATATAAAGTGAATCAATTGAGTGCCCTACAATAATGATGGCTGGTGGACCCAGGGGACAAAAGTACAAAGGTCTTTTATAGCCCTTTCAACCTACATGACCAACAACAGATGTATAGAACGGGTCACAAGGTTAAGATTTGTATGAAAGATACTTATAATTCTCAGCAGACAGTATCTGCTGTAAAAACAGTACTCTTTGTGTAGAGACCAGGGTCTGGCCCTGGGGTCATCGCTCCCTGGTACCATATAGAACAGAAACATTAACTCATGTTCTGGAATGCGGTCTCTTTAGGTTTTATCACCCAAAAGACATTGTAAATCTCCTGACAGTGTTTTCTCCCAGAGGCCCATCCTCAGTAGAACACAGACACAATAGTTATAAGAACCCTCTATTCTGTTGCATAAAACAACCATTTGATGCAATAAAAGTATTATAACATAATCTTGCAGTTTTGCTCTCAGTGTCCACTGAAAGTTGACTAGTAACAACAACTGGGACATAAAAGACACCCACCATGAGACCCACTAAATCTGCCCAAGAAGAGGCAAACAGAAGAAAAACCCACAAGGTGGAGCAACTAAAGGTGTTGACTGGAGCACTCAATTTATTAGGATTGTTAATAAAATGTATTATAGACATCCATGTGTATAAGCTGCAAGTACATTGAAATTAAATAGTTTTCTTTTCAACTAAAAACAAACTTATATTGTACGTCGGGCATAGTCTTAGTTTCAATTACATTTTGCTAGGTGGGATATCCCCAATGTCACAGTTTTAACGTGTCCAAATCAATAGTCCAAATGCAGAAACAGTTTGTGATAAATTGAAAACGATATCGATGAGTGATGACAAATAAGTTTTGTGTTCCTTTGTTTAGCGACCCCTACATTTAAATGCATCACTCCAAAATGTAGTTGACTGTCTTCTGCAGGTTGTCCTCTAATCAGTGAGGTAAAATATATCTCCATTTCCATGTGTTTTTTTAGTTATGTTAGTTTCAACAGCACGTACAACCTGATTTCCCCCCTAATGGATATCAGTGATTTATTGCTACTTGTCAAAATAGCGTTTTTGGCACAACCAAAAAAAACACATGGAAATGGGAGATATATTTTACCTCACTGGTTAGAGGACAACCTGCAGAAGACAGTCAGCTACATTTTGGAGTGATGCATTTAAATTTAGGGGTCGCTAAACAAAGGAACACAACACTTATTTGTCATAACTCATTGATATCATGCTAAAATCATTTGTGTGACAGAAGGGAGATGAGGTTGCACGTCCTGTTAAAACTAACAGCTCAAAAAGCACACGGAATCTGGGAATAATGTGTACATCCCTGGTTAGAGGACAACTGGTAGAAAACAGCTCGCTACATTTTGAAGTGTTGCATTTTGATTCAAGTGGGTCACCAACATGGTAAGTGTAACACAACTCTTTTTTTGTTAGTACTTTTTGTTAAATCACATAAATAGTAACTCTTTCAATTCAGAGCCTGGATTTTTCCCAAGGCTAATATCCATATCACGCTGAAATCAATTGAATGGGGCAAACGTTTAGGGTTCTAAATTGTGAAATTCCCAAAAATACTCCTACTACAATGTTAAAAACATTGACATTTTTTCATTGATGTCATGAAACAACTCCTTCATGTATGTATTTTCTGATGTTTGATCAGAGATCTTTTATCAGAGTATCTCTTCCAACATAGATCACAGCTATAAAGTTTCTCTCCTGTGTGTGTTCTCTGGTGTCGAGTCAGAGAGCCAGATGTAGTAAAACTCTTCCCACATTGATTACAGCAAGGTTTCTCTCCTGTGTGTGTTCTCTGGTGTATTGATAGATAGCCAGATGTAGAAAAACTCTTCCCACATTGATTACAGCAAGGTTTCTCTCCTGTGTGTGTTCTCTGGTGTATTGATAGATAGCCAGATGTAGAAAAACTCTTCCCACATTGATTACAGCAAGGTTTCTCTCCTGTGTGTGTTCTCTGGTGTATTGCTAGATAGCTAGATGTAGTAAAACTCTTCCCACATTGATTACAGCAAGGATTCTCTCCTGTGTGTGTTCTCTGGTGTTCAGTCAGAGAGCCAGATGTAGTAAAACTCTTACCACATTGACCACAGATAAAAGGTTTCTCTCCAGTGTGTGTTCTCTGGTGTGATATCAGGTTGCTTGACTGAGTAAAACTCTTCCCACATTGACCACAGCTATAAGGTTTCTCTCCTGTGTGTGTTCTCTGGTGTGATATCAGGTTGCTTGACTGAGTAAAACTCTTCCCACATTGACCACAGCTATAAGGTTTCTCTCCTGTGTGTGTTCTCTGGTGTGATTTCAGTTTGCCTGACTCAGTAAAACTCTTCCCACATTGACCACAGCTATAAGGTTTCTCTCCTGTGTGTGTTCTTTGGTGTACAATAAGATTGCTAGATGAATTATAACTCTTCCCACATTGATCACAGCCGTAAGGTTTCTCTCCTGTGTGGATTCTCTGATGAATTTGAATGCCTGTTGATGAGGTGAATCTCTTCCCACAGTCAGAGCAGCAGTGAGTTCTCTTCCCTGTGGATGTCTGCAGGTGTTTATTGAGGTGTTCTGATCTGGAGAGACTCTTCTCTGCCTCTTCAGCATCATGATGTTGTTGAGGCTCCCCAGAGGATCCACGATAGTCACATCTCTCTCCTGTGTGAACAACAAAGTCAGACAGATGGTTAAAGGCCCACAACAGCGGTAATCCACTGTAAAAGGTGATGCCAACAGCGTTGCCATGATGTTGTACAACAATTGACGTCTGTAATGAACGTTAAAATTACTTGACAATTGTCTTAAAATGAGCAAGAACAGTCATATTTGTCTTGTTTTCACATTAGTAGTAACATCGATGATTGTAGGCTAGAGATAAGTTATTCATGTTGTTGAAACTCTTAAGCACTGTGCCAGATGACTAATTGGTCTCCAATGTAGGGCCCTTTCTGTGTTTCCTAAAATTGTGGCATGAGGGCGATGCACATGCAATTTGATTGCAGAAACTCCTCCCTGCTAATGAGGAAACCACTAGTTATGGATGTAGTATATCTGCCTGGAGCAAAAATGGTGAGCAAAGATTTTAGTTTTTCACAATGTATTCTGAATGTGAATGGGGGAAACTCAGGGGAGTAACCTCCATTACCAGGTTGCTTATGAGTTCATTTCACACTACTTTGGATTATAATTGTAAGGCTCGCTTGAATGTCCTGCTTAATATAATGTTTGCTACAGTATTAAGAACAGCGTTATCCATTTGGGTGTTGTTAACCTGTTGGGGATAGGGGGCAGTATTTGCACGGCCGGATAAAAAAACGTACCCAATTTAATCTGATTATTACTCCTGCCCAGAAACTAGAACATGCATATAATTATTAGCTTTGGATAGAAAACACTCCAAAGTTTCTAAAACTGTTTGAATGGTGTCTGTGAGTATAACAGAACTCATTTGGCAGGCCGAAACCTGAGAAGATTCCAAACAGGAAGCGCTCTCTCTGACCATTTCATGGCCTTCTTTGATCATCTCTAACCAAAACAGGGGATCTCTGGCATGACGTGACATTTTCTAACGCTCCCATAGGCTCTCAGAAGGCGCCAGAAATTTGAATCTTGGCTTTGGAGCCCCAGGCTGAAACACATTAGCGCCTTCAGTAAGTGGTCGATCTGAGAACAATGAGAATGGAGGGGCGTGCAAGGGGCGACTCCATTTTTACTTTCTCTCTCTTTGAGCGTATACAGGGTTTCCCGGTCGGAATATTATCGCTTTTTTACGAGAAAAATCGCATAAAAATTGATTTTAAACAGCGGTTGACATGCTTCGAAGTACGGTAATGGAATATTTAGAATTTTTTTGTCACGAAACGCGTCGGGCGCGTGACCCTTATTTACCTTTCAGATAGTGTCTTGAACGCACGAACAAAACGCCGCTATTTGGATATAACTATGGATTATTTTGAACCAAACCAACATTTGTTATTGAAGTAGAAGTCCTGGGAGTGCATTCTGACGAAGAACAGCAAAGGTAATAACATTTTTCTTATAGTAAATCTGACTTTGGTGAGTGCTAAACTTGCTGGGTGTCAAAATAGCTAGCCTGTGATGGCCGGGCTATGTACTCAGAATATTGCAAAATGTGCTTTCACCGAAAAGCTATTTTAAAATCGGACATAGCGAGTGCATAGAGGAGTTCTGTATCTATAATTCTTAAAATAATTATGTTTTTTGTGAACGTTTATCGTGAGTAATTTAGTAAATTCACCGGAAGTTTGCGGGGGTTATGCTAGTTCTGAACGTCACATGCTAATGTAAAAAGCTGGTTTTTGATATATAAATATGAACTTGATTGAACAAAACATGCATGTATTGTATAACATAATGTCCTAGGGGTGTCATCTGATGAAGATCATCAAAGGTTAGTGCTGCATTTAGCTGTGGTTTGGGTTTATGTGACATTATATGCTAGCTTGAAAAATGGGTGTCTGATTATTTCTGGCTGGGTACTCTGCTGACATAATCTAATGTTAGTCCATAGAGGTTAACTGACTTGTATAGTTAAATAAAGGTTACATTTAAATACATTTAAAAAAAATAGAGTTTCATGACAAACCTTTTTTTACAAATCCGGCAAGGCACCAATTTTGAGAAGGGTTTAAAACAAAGGTTTCAAACCAATTCATGAATGTAATTGAATCTAGGTATGTCTTGCCTTTAATGTAATGACATGAAAAACAATTGGCTGAATATTATACAATGACTTATCAACAGCTCTAATAATTTGCCTCCAAAGGAAATCTACACTGGCAGTTATAGAATATACTATATAGCCTAGAAACCTGGTTAAACTATCATTATGACATCATGGATGAATTCCAGAATATACTATATAGCCTAGAAACCTGGTTAAACTATCATTATGACATCATGGATGAATTCTAGAATATACTATATAGCCTAGAAACCTGGTTAAACTATCATTATGACATCATGGATGAATTCCAGAATATACTATATAGCCTAGAAACCTGGTTAAACTATCATTGTGACATCATGGATGAATTCTAGAATATACTATATAGCCTAGAAACCTGGTTAAACTATCATTATGACATCATGGATGAATTCTAGAATATACTATATAGCCTAGAAACCTGGTTAAACTATCATTATGACATCATGGATGAATTCTAGAATATACTATATAGCCTAGAAACCTGGTTAAACTATCATTATGACATCCTGGATGAATTCCAGAATATACTATATAGCCTAGAAACCTGGTTAAACTATCATTATGACATCATGGATGAATTCTAGAATATACTATATATCCTAGAAACCTGGTTAAACTATCATTATGACATCCTGGATGAATAAATTTGAGTGGTTACACTCCTCCTTCCCCCATCCCTCAGCTGTTTACCAAACCAAGCCTCTGGGCAGCCATTTTGTTACTGTTGAAAAAACTCACACAACCCAGCAATCTGCAGTTCATACAACAACAAAGCTGTCATTCCACCACTGTTTTGGTTATAAGATGATTATGGGGTTGGAGAAATGTAACTACTTTCAAATTCATAGACAGACCTATGGATGCAAGGACTGACCATCCATGATATCAACATTATAGTTTTAACTAAGTCACAATATGGATGTAGCTATTGCATATTTCCGCTTTAACACCACACATCAGTTCAACAACTGCAGAGTTTGTGCCTCTGTATTTAAGACAGTACTTACTAGTGTTAATCAGGGAACGGTTTCTCAAAACCATCTTATGGCTAAATTCATCATTAGAACCAACCACAGCCTTAGGATGCGTTTGGGAAACCGGGCCCAGATGTCCAGTTTCCTCCTCTATCGATGTAACAGTCATCTCCCCCTCTTCCTCTCCATAAACTGCATCCTCCTCTTCTTTTACTGTAACATCCTCCTCCTCTTTCACTCTGAACGCGTCTTTTTCTTCTTTCACAGTAACTGCCTCACCCTCTACTTCTTGTTTTACTGTGATGTCCTCCTCTTCATTAGCAGGAGAGTAGCTCAGTGACCGCATGGTCGGAGATGTTAGCTAGCTAGGCTAATGCTAACTTAACCAGCCCGCTAGCTGAATAATAACAACAACACCGTAAATATGAAATTAAATCGGATAACTAACTAGACGACAGTAGTGGGTTTAAAACACAGAGGCTAATATACACTAACGTGTCTAAAGAGCTTTATCGGTTCGGCTATTTTGTCTAGCAAACTACCGTGGTGTCCGAATAAATGTTGCTGCTGTTGAAAGAAGAGTTCCGTCCACTAGATTATACGTCACACCAACAGCATCGCCTTAAATTCCCAGACCGCCATCTGCTGACTGGAGTGGGTAACGCAGTTGAGTAAAATGTTAATTTGTCAGACAAAAAGTTAAAGGGTAGGAATAAGGAACATCGCTGGTCCTAAAATATTCATTAGCCCCCCCCCCCCCCCCCCCTAAATAAATCAATATCAGTCAATATATTTTTTCTGTGATTTATATTTTGTCGTCAACCGTTCCATCGCATCTTAAACTTCTTACCGGGCCGACACTAGGACCGGGGGATGCTGCTGCTGCACTAGTGACTGTTAGACTTTCTTCAGAAATACTAGGAGAGAGGGGTACCCCTACACAGAACTGAACTGGATCAAAGATGGCGGACAGAAATACTAGGAGAGAGGGGTACCCCTACACAGAACTGAACTGGATCAAAGATGGAGGACAGAAATACTAGGAGAGAGGGGTACCCCTACACAGAACTGAACTGGATCAAAGATGGCGGACAGAAATACTAGGAGAGAGGGGTACCCCTACACAGAACTGAACTGGATCAAAGATGGTGGACAGAAATACTAGGAGAGAGGGGTACCCCTACACAGAACTGAACTGGATCAAAGATGGCGGACAGAAATGCTAGGAGAGAGGGGTACAGCTACACAGAACTGAACTGGATCAAAGATGGCGGACAGAAGTACTAGGAGAGAGGGGTACCCCAACACAGAACTGAACTGGATCAAAGATGGCGGACAGAAATACTAGGAGAGAGGGGTACAGCTACACAGAACTGAACTGGATCAAAGATGGCGGACAGAAATACTAGGAGAGAGGGGTACCCCTACACAGAACTGAACTGGATCAAAGATGGCGGACAGAAACACTAGGAGAGAGGGGTACCCCTACACAGAACTGAACTGGATCAAAGATGGCGGACAGAAATACTAGGAGAGAGGGGTACCCCAACACAGATTCTGAACCGGATCAAAGATGGCGGACAGAAATACTAGGAGAGAGAGGTACCCCTACACAGAACTGAACTGGATCAAAGATGGCGGACAGAAACACTAGGAGAGAGGGATACCCCTACACAGAACTGAACTGGATCAAAGATGGCGGACAGAAACACTAGGAGAGAGGGATACCCCTACACAGAACTGAACTGGATCAAAGATGGCGGACAGAAATACTAGGATGGAAGCAAATGTAAGGGATTATAACGTCATAACGAATCATGCAGAAACATGTACAGTTGACAGGAATGTTAGTTAATGTAGAGACAAACGATTATGCTTTTTTTTATCATAAAGTTCATTTACGAAAATCGCGATTTAGCAAGCTAGCTGACTAGCTAATATTAGCCAACTAGCTGACTAGCTAACATTAGCCAGCTTGCTGACTAGCTAACATTAACCAGCTAGCTGACTAGCTAACATTAGCCAGCTAGCTGACTAGCTAACATTAGCCAGCTAGCTGACTAGCTAACATTAACCAGCTAGCTGACTAGCTAACAATAGCTAGCTAGCTAACATTAGCCAGCTAGCTGACTAGCTAACTTTAGCCAGCTAGCTGACTAGCTAACATTAGCCAGCTAGCTGACTAGCTAACATTAGCCAGCTAGCTGGCTAGCTTTATGGGTGTTGTGACATGAGGATGAAATTGTCATTCTGGTTGATTTAGGGACTCCTGAAACAACCAGCAAACCAGGCTGTCGTTTTGTGAAACAGTGGATGTATAGAATCTAGTTAGCTGAAGAATTTACTGCAAATTGAATGTACAATTTTGTAAGCTTGCCTTGCTGATATTTGCCATGCAGATAGATGAAATAACGTAGCTAGCTATGTTCTTGCTTATTGTGCAGTGGATGATTAAAATACCTGTATGCCTATGGATGTGTAGCTAGCTATCTAGCCGATCTGTGTATGGACCCAAACGTTTGGTATACATATTAGTTCAGAACCTATGAACCTCAGCTATCATAGCCAGTTGTATCAACTTCAAAACAGCCTGAATGACATTAATGAAGCCTATGGATTGAGTAGAATATAATATCATGTTGTACCAAGGATGCAAGTCGTATATACATGTAGTTATTACCATGCATGAGATCCCCACATTGTAGCCTGTACATTTAATATATTCACTGATCATGTACTCTACCTTGGCAAATAAAGGTGCAGTTTAGGTATGAATGTCTTCGAGATTATTTTTCAGTCATATCCAATACCAGGAGTATCAAATTCCAGTCTTTGAATGACGCTGTGTATGCATGTATGTATTACAATTATACACTTCAACAGTGTTTACCAATCTTGGTCCTGGGACATCAATGGTTACACATTGTAACTAATAGACTAGAAACAGGATTTAACTAGTTAATTCATATATACAGAAATATAATGTTAAAAAACAGTACACTACACTTCCTATGCATCATGTAAATACTCTAACACTGGTTCATCTCAACATCTAATGCTCTTCATCTGCATTGATCTGATAAACACAGGATAGGTGGAGTATTTCATCACATTACACTTCATTTCAACCAGTAGAGAATGTGAAACGCTTTATTGAAAAGCTCATTATCCAAGTGTTATAAATACAAGTTTAATCTGTACTTCAATGCACATCTGTTGTGCATTATAAAAACAGAGGAAGAAAGAGGAGGTGGTGAGAGAGGTGTAAAAGACAGAAAGGGAAAGAGGTAAGCACATAGGAGCAGGGAAGGCAGCACATGATTAATGAATCACAGTGCTACATAAATATTCTCTCAGTTCATCACAATTACATAATAGTGTCTCTCGTCGACCCAAAGGTTCTTAAAAGCAGGTGAGGTGGCGATGATGGGACTGGGGGTTGGCATCCTCTCACATCAAAACATACCTGCAGACAAGAGACAGATGGAGAGAGAGAGCATGTTTAAACCTTGTGTTTTTATTTTTTATTCTAACATTGTTAGTCATCAATCAGGAGGTGAAATGTAAAACTGACCTTGGATCATTAACTCTGGGACTACTGCATCTCTGTCTGTATTTCAATGTAAAGCATCTCTTTAATAATACTTCCTGTATAATATAAACTGACCTGGGATCATTAACTCTGGGACTACTGCATCTCTATCTGTATTTCAATGTAAAGCATCTCTTTAATAATACTTCCTGTATAATATAAACTGACCTGGGATCATTCACTCTGGGACTACTGCATCTCTGTCTGTATTTCAATGTAAAGCATCTCTTTAATAATACTTCCTGTTGACCTGACCAAGTGACCTCTCACCTCTGATCATGCTGTGCCCTCTATGTAGCCAGTTCAGATGCAGGAGGGGTTCGTCGACACAGCTGATATAACCTAGAGGATTTAGGGAGAAGAGGAGAGAGGGATGAAGTGAAGGAGAGAGACTGTTATTGAGAAAATAAGGTAGTTAAAGCGACAGTGTTCAACAGGAATCTGTGTGTGGCCTCACCTGGTGTCCACACCACACTAAGTGGCTGCAGAGTACTTTATGCTGAAAAACATGAATGGACACATGAGGACAAACAATACAGCGTAGTTATAGAAATAATGAAGTGTCTTACTATTCTCCATGGTTGGCCCTCTTGCCTATTCTTTGAAGGTGGAAGGAGCCACAGTTATACACCTGAACCTGCTTACTGCACAACACAATCCATCAATCAGATTGATACATGAGTGTGTAGGTGTGGGTTATAGGGTGTCTAATTGTTCTACATTTTTTCAATATGGGTGATTTAAAATAGTCTGTTTTGTTTTTGCACAGACATCACACCCTTACCTAAACAGCACCCTCACCTGAGAAGTAGAAATCAAAGGGAGAGAAACTGTGAATTGAATAACTGCAGTTGACATAGCTCAGTAAATGGAAGAATACTCTTATTGAAATGTGAATGGCTCTTAAAAGAGCTTTTGGTTGTGCATAGTGACATCTATGGTGTTGTCAGGGAACAGCACCCTCTTTGAAGAAGTAGGAGGTGAAGATCTCCTGCACACGGATTGCCTCTCTTGCTGCGTTGTTGGACCCCATCCTTGAAACATCCTGCAGAGCAGCAGACTCCTCCTCTGGCACACGGCGGCGAGCTGCAGATCCCCTCCTGGTCCTCGTGTCCATCCTCATGAAGTTACGCAGGACACAGGTAGCCTTCACACACCTGAATTCCTCCAGGAGGCAGTCCCAGATGACCCTGGTCACCCAACCTTGCAGTGCCCTACACGGTAACTGTAGGCAATCGTTTTGAAGGAATCTCCAGTTACAAGGTCTCTGTAGGAATATGGAAGACAACGTAATTATTAGACTGTTACATCACCAGGTCATTGTGGATTACTAAAGTATAATATCCCTGATAACAAATCATGATAACATTGGATTGATAGATGCATGGGCACACATATGTACATGTGTAGCATGTGACAATAACAGAATCATATCAAGGATGGCATCACAAATGAATACATAAATACCACTTGAAGCTTGATGATGAGTTGATCATTTGAATCAGCTGTGCAGTGTGAAGGCAAAAACAACAATGTTCCCCTCTGAGTCCCCAGGACTGAGAACCACTGCTCTTCATTGGGACCTCTTCATATGTAGACTGGCTTTCATAGAGCTCTTTATCTGAGGACAGAAAACCTCACAAGAAACAGACTTCATTATAGTCAAATTACACCACACTGAATATTATGTTACTATTATCTCCGTCCTCACTTCTAGAGACAGGAACTACACAAAAGTACCTGCCCTATCCAGAATAGCCTCCTCTCTCACTGACAGTTGGGGCTGCTATCCTTTCACCCTCCTCCATGGCTGTTAGCTAGCTACCTACAAATGCATTTGGAGTTTGTTTTTTTACAGTGATAAATAGATATCTAGCTAATATGAAGTTCGCTAGCTAAGTGAATTAAATATCACCAGCTACCTATCTATCTATACAGTATTTGAAGTTGGCTAGATAGCTAGCTCATTTAGCAGCTCATTTGAGTTAGCCTGCACTGTAGCTAGTTAGCTAATAATACATCGGTTTTTTTTTACATTTTCAAAATCTATTTACTTACTTACTTGAATAGGTTCTTCCAGCCATGTGGACAACTGGAAACAGGGCAGTAAAGTTTGTCCTTCATACAGGGGTAGGCCGTCAATGTAAATAAGAATTTGTTCGAGTTGCCGAGTTAAACTTCACTACACTGGGATACAAACAATGTAACACAGTGCATTGTGGGTAGTTTAGAAGACTTCCAGAAATAAGTTAATAAATATGTAATAACACAAAAACATAACTGTTTGTACTCATAGGTAACCATATCGTGACTACAACTAGCTTAGTAAGTCTTTAACCACACTGTGTTGTCACACTGCTGACTAAAAACTAATGCGTCCTACACTTTAACTTGTTGTCTGACAATAAAATATACATTTTACTCTACTGCGTTACCCACTCCAGTCAGCAGATGGCGGTGTGGGAATTTAAGGTAATGCTGTTGATGTGACGTATAATCTAGTGGACGGAACTCTTCTTTCAACAGCAGCAACAGTTAGTCAGCCACCTCGGTAGCTTGCTAGACAAAATATCCGAACCAATAAAGCTCATTAGACGCTATAGTGTATATTAGCCACTGTGTTTTAAAACCAATTCTGTCGTCTAGTTAGTTATCCGTTTTAATTTCATATTTACGGCGCTGTTATTGATCAGCTAGCGGGCTGGTTAAGTTAGCATTAGCCTAGCTAGCTAACATCTCCGACCATGAGTTCACTAATCTACTCTCCTGCTAAAGAAGAGGAGGCCTGCTGGACGCAGAAAGAAGCTCTCGTCAAAGAGGAGGAGGAAGAGGAGGCTGTTTCAATACAAAAACAAGTAGAGGGTGAAGCTGTTACAGTTAAAGAAGAAAAAGACGCATTCAGAGTGAAAGAGGAGGAGGATGTTACTGTAAAAGAAGAGGAGGATCCAGTTTTTGGAGTGAAAAATGAGAAGTGGAAGATGACTGTTACATCGAAAAAGGAAGAGGAGGAAACTGGACATCTGGGCCCGGTTTCCCAAACGCATCTTAAGGCGTCCAATGGTTCTAACGGTGAACTCAGCCATAAGATGGTTTTGAGAAACCGTTCCCTGATTAACACTAGTAAGTACTGTCTTAAATACAGAGGCACAAACTCTGCAGTTGTTGATCTGATGTTTGGTGTTAAAGGGGAAATATTAAATTGCTACATCCATATTTAGACTTTTTAAATGATTTAATTATAGCCATTGATTCTTGAAGAATATAACGCATGCCTCATGAGCTTAGTTCAACTGTTGTACCCCATCAGAACCCCCAATAAGCTTTTTTTACTCCAATGTTTAGAAACAATGTAATCAACACTGTATAACCTCAACATGGTTAAAACTATAATGTTGATATCATGGATGGTCAGTCCTTGCATCCATAGGTCAGTCTATGAATTTGAGAGTAGTTACATTTCTCCAACCCCATCATCATCTTATTACCAAAACAGTGGTGGAATTACAGCTTTGTTATTGTTTGAACTGCAGATTGGTTGATTGATTGTTGTGTGGCTTTTTTAAAGTGACAACCTGGTATTTAAACAGAAACAAAATGGCTGCCCAGAGACTTGGTTTGGTGAACAGCTGAGGGATGGGGGAAGGAGAAGTGTAACCACTCTCACATTCATAGGGACCTCGTCAAGAAGTTCAGACATCTTGGCGTAACAGTTATAAGGTGTTGGCATGACAGTCACTGGACCCAGGTTTGAGTTCAGCTCAGGGCCTCCCCCTGAATTCACTACACTATGAATACAAAGACTGGCCATCCATGATGTCATAATGATAGTTTAACCAGGTTTCTAGGCTATATAGTATATTCTAGAATTCATCCATGATGTCATAATGATAGTTTAACCAGGTTTCTAGGCTATATAGTATATTCTAGAATTCATCCATGATGTCATAATGATAGTTTAACCAGGTTTCTAGGATATATAGTATATTCTAGAATTCATCCATGATGTCAAAATGATAGTTTAACCAGGTTTCTAGGATATATAGTATATTCTAGAATTGCCAGTGTAGATTTCCTGTGGGGGTCAAATTGTTAGAGCTGTTGATAAGTCATTGTATAATATTCAGCTAATTTATTTTCATGCCATTACATCAATATTGCCCAACCAGAAGAGAATAAAACCTTCCTGAACCACCACCTCCTGCTGGCCTTCATAAATTCTGACGTTGCTGGTAATAGGCTACACAAGCAGTCAGCAACCTACGTTTGGAGTGCAAATTTATCTGACCATTTCTACCGATCTGCGTGCCAGTTATGATTTTCATATGCACATTTTCATGGAACAGTTTAATTTAATTTATAATAGTATCTCAAAATCATTGTCTGTGATTAATCTACATTCTAAATCTAAATGAAAATTATACAAATCTAAAAGGAACTTTTATTGTTATTGCCAACAATGTGTAAATTCCCTACATAAAGCCAACAAATAAGCCATTGCTAATAAATATCCTCTAAATCACATGGCCTGTCTATAACGAACTTGAAACACTATAAAATATTCTGGGCCCTCAGTTTCCTGCTCCAGTGAGTTTGGGACAGACGCAGCTGTAGGCTATTTGTTAAAGGGATAAAAAGTAATCAGGTCTTTTATGACATTTCCACTGGATCAGCACAATACAGTTTTTCCCTTTCGTGCCGAGTGGAAATATTTTACGAAAATACTTTGAGGAACTATTGTCATTTGCAATTGATTTTAGGAAGACTTTGTTTACTTGCTGTTTGAGGTGAAGAAAAAATGACTGAGAAGCTCCACAACTCATTAGTGGTGGTGCATTAAGACAATCAGAAATACTATCTGACATCACCAAATGGGCACATTTATAGGCCTACATTTGCACACAGGCCAGGTAGACTAGTCCTACTTCTATATGTGTAACCAGGTAGACTAGTCCTACTTCTATATGGGTAACCAGGTAGACTAGTCCTACTTCTATATGTGTAACCAGGTAGACTAGTCCTACTTCTATATGTGTAACCAGGTAGACTAGTCCTACTTCTATATGTGTAACCAGGTAGACTAGTCCTACTTCTATATGTGTAACCAGGTAGACTAGTCCTACTTCTATATGTGTAACCAGGTAGACTAGTCCTACTTCTATATGGGTAACCAGGTAGACTAGTCCTACTTCTATATGTGTAACCAGGTAGACTAGTCCTACTTCTATATGTGTAACCAGGTAGACTAGTCCTACTTCTATATGTGTAACCAGGTAGACTAGTCCTACTTCTATATGTGTAACCAGGTAGACTAGTCCTACTTCTATATGGGTAACCAGGTAGACTAGTCCTACTTCTATATGTGTAACCAGGTAGACTAGTCCTACTTCTATATGTGTAACCAGGTAGACTAGTCCTACTTCTATATGGGTAACCAGGTAGACTAGTCCTACTTCTATATGGGTAACCAGGTAGACTAGTCCTACTTCTATATGGGTAACCAGGTAGACTAGTCCTACTTCTATATGTGTAACCAGGTAGACTAGTCCTACTTCTATATGGGTAACCAGGTAGACTAGTCCTACTTCTATATGGGTAACCAGGTAGACTAGTCCTACTTCTATATGTGTAACCAGGTAGACTAGTCCTACCTCTATATGTGTAACCAGGTAGACTAGTCCTACTTCTATATGTGTAACCAGGTAGACTAGTCCTACTTCTATATGTGTAACCAGGTAGACTAGTCCTACTTCTATATGTGTAACCAGGTAGACTAGTCCTACTTCTATATGTGTAACCAGGTAGACTAGTCCTACTTCTATATGGGTAACCAGGTAGACTAGTCCTACTTCTATATGTGTAACCAGGTAGACTAGTCCTACTTCTATATGGGTAACCAGGTAGACTAGTCCTACTTCTATATGTGTAACCAGGTAGACTAGTCCTACTTCTATATGTGTAACCAGGTAGACTAGTCCTACTTCTATATGGGTAACCAGGTAGACTAGTCCTACTTCTATATGTGTAACCAGGTAGACTAGTCCTACTTCTATATGTGTAACCAGGTAGACTAGTCCTACTTCTATATGTGTAACCAGGTAGACTAGTCCTACTTCTATATGTGTAACCAGGTAGACTAGTCCTACTTCTATATGGGTAACCAGGTAGACTAGTCCTACTTCTATATGGGTAACCAGGTAGACTAGTCCTACTTCTATATGTGTAACCAGGTAGACTAGTCCTACTTCTATATGGGTAACCAGGTAGACTAGTCCTACTTCTATATGTGTAACCAGGTAGACTAGTCCTACTTCTATATGTGTAACCAGGTAGACTAGTCCTACTTCTATATGGGTAACCAGGTAGACTAGTCCTACTTCTATATGGGTAACCAGGTAGACTAGTCCTACTTCTATATGTGTAACCAGGTAGACTAGTCCTACTTCTATATGTGTAACCAGGTAGACTAGTCCTACTTCTATATGGGTAACCAGGTAGACTAGTCCTACTTCTATATGTGTAACCAGGTAGACTAGTCCTACTTCTATATGGGTAACCAGGTAGACTAGTCCTACTTCTATATGTGTAACCAGGTAGACTAGTCCTACTTCTATATGTGTAACCAGGTAGACTAGTCCTACTTCTATATGGGTAACCAGGTAGACTAGTCCTACTTCTATATGTGTAACCAGGTAGACTAGTCCTACTTCTATATGGGTAACCAGGTAGACTAGTCCTACTTCTATATGTGTAACCAGGTAGACTAATCCTACTTCTATATGTGTAACCAGGTAGACTAGTCCTACTTCTATATGTGTAACCAGGTAGACTAGTCCTACTTCTATATGTGTAACCAGGTAGACTAGTCCTACTTCTATATGTGTAACCAGGTAGACTAGTCCTACTTCTATATGTGTAACCAGGTAGACTAGTCCTACTTCTATATGGGTAACCAGGTAGACTAGTCCTACTTCTATATGGGTAACCAGGTAGACTAGTCCTACTTCTATATGTGTAACCAGGTAGACTAGTCCTACTTCTATATGCGTAATTAGGTGTGCGTCCTTACTCAACATTGACAGGAGTGTTTCAAACAAAAGACAATTAATAAATTGACAACTGAAGCATCTTGCGGGGTCAGGTCTGGGTGGTCTGCCAGGGGCCGTTTCATTTAGTATCCGTTTGGGTCAGTTGGGGAATGATTGTATTTCCCCATAGTATGTTGTACCGAAGTTGACCGACTGAAAGGGAGTGTAACTTTATGACTATAATTACTGTTCCCTGAAGGAGGGAAACGAGGTACAACACCTGTTTGGCCCCACCCCTTCCTGGGTCGGTGAAGAGCGATATTAAATTGAATATGACCTAAGGCTCGTATTTCTGTGTGTTATTATATTATAATTAAGTCTATGATTTGATCTTTGATAGAGCAGTCTGACTGAGTGGTGGTAGGCAGCAGCAGGCTCGTAAGCATTCATTCAAACTTTACTGCGTTTGCCAGCAGCTCTTAGCAATGCTTGAAGCACAGCTCTGTTTATGACTTCAAGCCTATCAACTCCTGAGATTAGGCTGGCAATACTAAAGTGCCTATAAGAACATCCAATAGTCAAAGGTATATGAAATACAAATGGTATGGAGAGAAATAGTAATATAATTCTTATAATAACTACAACCTAAAACTTCTTACCTGGGAATATTGAAGACTCATGTTAAAAGGAACCACCAGCTTTCATATGTTCTCGTGTTCTGAGCGAGGAACTTAAACGTTAGCTTACTTACATGGCACATATTGCACTTTCACTTTCTTCTCCAACACTGTGTTTTTGCATTATTTAAACCAAATTGAACATGTTTCATTATTTATTTGAGACTACATTTATTTTATTTATGGTATTATATTAAGTTAAAATAAAAGTGTTCATTCAGTATTGTTGTAATTGTCATTATTACAAATATATATATAAAAATCGTCCGATTTATCGGTATCGGCTTTTTTTGGTACTCCAATAATCGGTATCGGCGTTGAAAAATCATAATCGGTCGACCTCTACCATGTTACTGTTTGTTAAACACTTACTGTTCAAACCCTCATTGTCAGGCTGGTATCAAAGCTAGCCAAAGAGCATTTTACTGGTTGAAGTGTTTTTTAAAGTATAAAGCAGTTGATTTTAGACAATAACACAAACATATTAAGCAGGAGATTCAAACGAGCTTTACAATTAGAATCCAAAAGTAATGTGAAATGCACTTATAATCAACCTGTAAATGGAGGCTATTTTTGCTGTCAGCCTATGAGAACTCCCCTGAGTTTCCCCCACGGTGGTGAATTAGTGAATAGACACAGAGCTTAATGTGAGTTTCCTTGAGTAGCACTCCCGATCTTGCGCTGTAATATTCAGAATACATTGTAAAAAACTAAAATCTTTGCTCACCATTTTAGATATACTACATCCATAACTAGCTGTTTCCTTATTAGCAGGGAGGTGTTTCTGCCCTCGTGCCGCAATTTTATTAAACACAGAAAGGGGCCTATATTGGAGACCAAAAGTCATCTGGCACACTGCTTAGAGTTTCAACTTTACTAACTTACTTCTAGTTTCCACTAATGTGAAAACAAGACAAAATGCCTTTTTGCTAATTTGACTGTCTTAATTGTCAAATAATTTAACTTCTCAGGGCTGCGTCCACCTGCGGGGCACAGCCAGTGAAATATCAGATTCAAAACAAAATGTCATAATTCAACTTTGTCAAACATACAACTATTTTACACCATTTTAAAGATACACTTCTCCTTGATGTAACCACATTGTCCGATTTCAAAAAGGCTTACAGCGCATTGTCTTGGCCAGTTGTAAATGAGAACTTGTTGACTGGCCTGGTGAAATGCGGTTCTTCAGTAATTACACATAATTCTTAATACTGTAGCAAACATTATATTAAACAGGACATTCAAACGAGCCTTACAATTATAATCCAAAATAGTGTGAAATGAACTCATCATCAACCTGGAAATGGAGGTTACTCCCCTGAGTTTTCCAACATTCGCTGTTACGAGTCTAGGGGTATGATTCTTCCTTGGGGTGCGAGAGGTCCTGGGTTCAAATTCCGGATGAGCCCCCACTTATGTTACGAATCCCTTTGGCCCAGCGGTCTGGGGGGGGGGGGGGATGGATACGAGACCCGTAACATAAATCATGCAAATTATAATCGTGACAAGTAACAGTGAGAACCAAAAACCACAGACAACTGAAATCTACCGTCAAACTCAAAAGGTTTATTTTAAACACACGGTAAAGGGGTGTGAGAAAAGGGGCTGAGTTGGACCCAAGCAAAGAAACAATAATCAAAAACACCCCTAAACTAGACTAGCCTATTTCCACAACAACTAGCTAACTAACCAAAAATACAGAGGGTTGTCCGCCCAGTTCTAACTAGGGTACTTAGACACAGTATTCCTACGGGTAATGTATGCCCATGGGCAACTTGTCTTGGTACCCCCTTTTCTCACCAACAAACAGTCAACACTTTAACAAAACAATACTCACAGGTGGGCTGGACAAAGTGACATGTAGTTTCAAAACAAAAGAGATCAACACACAGCGAGAGAGAATGAACACAAAGATTGATCTGGGGAGAAAACAACTGACTGGGTTTTTAAACCAAGGGAAAGGGGCTGTGATAGGTTGAGGGAAAAGGAATAGGTGTCTTCTGATTGATGACTGATTGGGGAGTGATGATTGTCACCTGTGAGGAGAGAAGGAGAGAAAAGAAACACACACACAGGATACCTGTATCCGTAACATTCGCATTCAGAATACATTGTGAAAAACTAAAATCTTTGCTCACCATTTTTGCTCCAGGCAGATATAGTACATCCATAACTATCGGTTTCCTCATTAGCAGGGAGGAGTTTCTGCAATCAAATTGCCCTCGTGCCACAATTTTAGCAAACACAGAAAGGGGCCTATATTGGAGACCAAAAGTCGTCTGGCACACTGCTTAGAGTTTCAACAACATGAATAACTTATTTCTAGCCTCCAATCTTAGATGTTACTACTAATGTGAAAACAAGACAAAAATATGACTTCTTGCTCATTTTAAGACAATTGTCAAATAATTTTAACATTCATTACAGACGTCAATTGTTGTCCAACATCATGGCTCCACTGTTGGCATCACCTTTTACAGTGGATTTCCGCTGTTGTGGGCCTTTAATCATCTGTCTGACTTTGTTGTTCACACAGGAGAGAAACTTCACTATTGTGGATCCTCTGGGAAGCCTCAACAACCTCATGATGCTGAAGAGGCAGAGAAGAGTCTCTCCACATCAGAACACCTCAAGAAACACCTGCAGAGATGCACAGGGAAGAGAACTCACTGCTGCTCTGACTGTGGGAAGAGATTTACTTCCTCATCAGGCATTAAAATTCATCAGAGAACGCACGCAGGAGAGAAACCTTATATCTGTGGTCAATGTGGGAAGAGTTTTAGTCAATCTAGCTATCTGACAATGCACCAGAGAACACACACAGGAGAGAAATCTTATATCTGTGGTCAATGTGGGAAGAGTTTTAGTCAATCTAGCTATCTGACAATGCACCAGAGAAGGCACACAGGAGATAAACCTTATAGCTGTGATCAATGTGGAAAGAGCTTTAGTCAATCTAGCTATCTGACTATACACCGACGAGAACACACAGGAGAGAAACCTTATAGCTGTAATCAATGTGGGAAGAGTTTTGTTTCATCTAGCCGTCTGACAGTACACAAGAGAACACACACAGGAGAGAAATCTTATAGCTGTGGTCAATGTGGGAAGAGTTTTGGTCAATCTGGCCATCTGATATCACACCAGAAAACACACACAGGAGAGAAATCTTATAGCTGTGGTCAATGTGGGAAGAGGTTTGCTGCATCTAGCACTCTGACTCAACACCAGAGAACACACACAGGAGAGAAATCGTATAGCTGTGGTCAATGTGGGAAGAGGTTTGCTGCATCTAGCACTCTGACTCTACACCAGAGAACACACACAGGAGAGAAACCTTATAGCTGTGGTCAATGTGGGAAGAGGTTTGCTGCATCTATCACTCTGACTCAACACCAGAGAATACACACAGGAGAGAAACCTTATAGCTGTGATCAATGTGGGAAGAGTTTTGGTCGATCTGGAGAGCTGACAGTGCACCAGAGAATACACACAGGAGAAAAACCTTATAGCTGTGGTCAATGTGGGAAGAATTTTGCTGCATCTAGAACTCTGACACTACACCAGAGAAGACACACAGGAGAGAAACCTTATAGCTGTGATCAATGTGGGAAGAGTTGTACTACATCTTGCTATCTGACTATACACCAACGAACACACACAGGGGAGAAATCGTATAGCTGTAATCACTGTGGGAAGAGTTTTACCACATCTGGCTCTCTGACTTCACACCAGAGAACGCACACAGGAGAGAAATCTTATATCTGTGGTCAATGTGGGAAGAGTTTTAGTCAATCTAGCTATCTGACAGTGCACCAGAGAACGCACACAGGAGAGAAATCTTATATCTGTGGTCAATGTGGGAAGAGTTTTAGTCAATCTAGCTATCTGACTATACACCGACGAGAACACACAGGAGAGAAACCTTATAGCTGTAATCAATGTGGGAAGAGTTTTGTTTCATCTAGCGGTCTGACAGTACACAAGAGAACACACACAGGAGAGAAATCTTATAGCTGTGACCAGAGATAATCTGATTAAAGACTTCTGATCAAATATCAGAAAATACATACATGAAGGAGTTGTTTCATGATATCAATGAAATGAAATCTCACAATGTAGAATGTTTTAACATTGTAGAAGGAGAATTTTAATGATGTCAGAATGTAGAACCCTAAACGTTTGTCCCCTGTTCTATTGATTTCAACATGATATGGATATTAGCCTCAGGGGGAAAATCCAGGCTCTGAAATGGAAGAGTTACTATTTATGAGATTTAACAAAAAGTGATTAACAAAAAAAGAGTTGTTCCACTTACCACGTTGGTGACCCACTTGAATCAAAATGCAACACTTCAAAATGTAGCTAGCTGTTTTCTACAAGTTGTCCTCTAACCAGGGATGTACACATTATTCCCAGATTCCGTGTGGTTTTTGAGCTGTTCGTTTTAACAGGACGTGCAACCTCATCTCCCTCCTGTCACACAAATGATTTTAGCATGATATCGATGAATAAGTGTTGTGTTCCTTTGTTTAGCGACCCCTACATTTAAATGCATCACTCACAAATGTAGCTGACTGTCTTCTGCAGGTTGTCCTCTAATCTGTGAGGTAAAATATTTCTCCCATTTCCATGTGTTTTGTTTAGTTGTTAGTTTCAACAGCACCTACAACCTGATTTCCCCCTAATCGATATCAGTGATTTATTGCTACTTGTCAAAACAACAGCGTTTTTGGTGCTTGTGCAGTTTATAAGCTGCTTGTTTTAAAAAATGCAAGTAATATGATTATTGTGGCAGATGTTTGTGTATATAGCACATTTTATGTTTACGTTTTCAATATATCCCAAACTGTTTCTGCATATTGGTTATTGATTTGGACACGTTAAAACTGTGTTTTGACATTGGGGATATCCCATCTAGCAACATGTCATTGAAAAGACGTTGAAAAGAAGACTATGCCCCGTTTTTTCAGTGACTTGAAAACAACTTAATTTCAACTTAGTTGCAGGTAGCCTAGTGGTTAGACCGTTGGGCCGTCATTGAAAATCAGAATTTGTTCATAACTGACTTATTGACAATTATTGCCTACCGGGGAACAGAGGGTTAACTGCCATGTTCAGGTGCAGAACGACAGATTTACCTTGTCAGCTCGCGATTTAATCCAGCAACCTTTCGGTTACTGTTAAATGAAGGTTAAAATAAAGAAATAAATACACATGGACGCAGTATAATAATTTGGTCTGTAATCAATTTTATTAACAATCCTACATCACTCCAGTATTTCTTCACAACATTCAAGCGTTAATTGTCTTTATTCCACTACTGAAGAAGCATGTCTCAAATCACCTCATATTTCAAACAAAATATACATGTTTTATTATTCCATGCCTCACCATTAAGTTAATTATTGCCAATACATATTAACCAAGGGGTGTACATTTGATCACAATTTATTTTGACTTTTTCCGTATTGGAGATGAGTTTTGTTTGGGCTCGTTCCAAGTGGACCAGAGTTCTAGAAGCTAGTGAGTTTTAGGAAGACGAGAGTTCTAGAAGCTAGTGAGTTTTAGGAAGACGAGAGTTCTAGAAGCTAGTGAGTTTTAGGAAGACGAGAGTTCTAGAAGCTAGTGAGTTTTAGGATTCTATAGAAAGAAGAGAAAAAGGAGAAAAAAATATTTCAATTGTATATTATTATTTAGAAATAAGTGTGTTTTTCTTGTTTTTAATTGTTGACAGCCAGTAGACACCATGTTTATATTGGTGAAGGTGAATCATTTTAGTTGATTTTAATATGAAATGGAAGTTGTTTTCTGTTGGTGGTGAGCAAACTTGTCCAACAAAAATATAGGATATATTTGTTGTCTTAAGGTGTTATAGGCTTTGGTTTTTCCATTTATGTTTTGAGGTTGGACTTTAGCACGTCTAGCTCGTTAGCACGTCTAGCTCGTTAGCGCGTCTAGCTCGTCAGCGCGTCTAGCACGTCTAGCTCGTTAGCCCGTCTAGCTCGTTAGCACGTCTAGCTCGTTAGCATGTATAGCCCGTTAGCCCGTCTAGCTCGTTAGCATGTATAGCCCGTTAGCACGTCTAGCTCGTTAGCATGTATAGCCCGTTAGCCCGTCTAGCTCGTTAGCATGTATAGCCCGTTAGCACGTCTAGCTCGTCAGCGAGTCTAGCACGTCTAGCTCGTTAGCCCGTCTAGCTCGTTAGCATGTATAGCCCGTTAGCCCGTCTAGCTCGTTAGCACGTAGGACGCACTGATTGGTGTCACCTCGTTAGTCTGTATGTGTTACACCTGTGCTGGCTTGTCCATCTCGTTAGTGGGAAGGTGTTTCACCTGAGCTGGTCCAGGTTCTATTTAAGAGTGTCTGGCCCAGTGCTCCAGTTGTCTTGATACATGTGGAGAGTCAACACCTTTAGTTGCTCTCAGTGCGTCCTACGTGCTAACGAGCTAGACGAGCTAACGAGCTAGACGGGCTAACGAGCTAGATGTGCTAACGAGCTTGACGTGCTAACGAGCTAGACGTGCTAACGAGCTAGACGGGCTAACGAGCTAGACGGGCTAACGAGCTAGACGTGCTAACGAGCTAGACGTGCTAACGAGCTAGACGTGCTAACGTCCAACCTCAAAACATAAATGGAAAAACCTCAAAACCAAAGCCTGTAACAACTTCCCCTTTAAGACAACAAATATATCCTATAGTTTGCTCACCACCAACAGAAAACAACTTCCATTTCACATTATAATCAACTACAATGCTTCACCTTCACCAATATAAACATGATGTCTACTGGCTGTCAACAATTAAAAACCAGAAAAAAACACGTATTTCTAAATAATAATATACAATAGTATTATTTGTTTCTCCTTTTTCTTTCTATAGAATCCTAAAACTCACTAGCTTCTAGAACACTCGTCTTCCTAAATCCCACTAGCTTCTAGAACACTCGTCTTCCTAAAACTCACTAGCTTCTAGAACTCTCGTCTTCCTAAAACTCACTAGCTTCTAGAACTCTCGTCTTCCTAAATCCCACTAGCTTCTAGAACTCTCGTCTTCCTAAATCCCACTAGCTTCTAGAACACTCGTCTTCCTAAATCCCACTAGCTTCTAGAACACTCGTCTTCCTAAAACTCACTAGCTTCTAGAACTCTCGTCTTCCTAAAACTCACTAGCTTCTAGAACTCTCGTCTTCCTAAAACTCACTAGCTTCTAGAACTCTCGTCTTCCTAAATCCCACTAGCTTCTAGAACTCTCGTCTTCCTAAAACTCACTGGCTTCTAGAACTCACTTCTTCCTAAAACTCACTAGCTTCTAGAACACTCGTCCCCTTGGAATGAGCCCAAACAAAACTCATCTCCAATACAGAAAAACGTGCAGTCAAAATACATTGTGATCCATGGCAACGCACTGTCTAAACACAAAACTTTTTAACTGCCCACCCTTGAGACAATCAGCAACCAAGTTGTCCTCACCACTGACATGTCTGATTTCAAGAGGAAACTCCTGCAATATCCATAGTAACTTTCCACCTCACTGCAGAGCTTCTCTCTCTTTTCAGGGTTCACTAGATAGGCATGTTGTTGGATCGGGGCCCAGTCCCCAATGTCATGCTCTAGTACATTTGGGTTGGCACATCTGAGAATGAACCCTGATATTTTAAAAGCAGGGCAACAATGTGAATATAATTGTACCAAAAATTGTCAGTTGGTTGCATGAATAAATATCATCAATAAATCGATTACTAAATCTGATCATGAAATGTAAATATGAAATATTTGGTTGCATAGTCATATTTTCAACGTCTTTTCAATGACATGTTGCTAGATGGGATATCCCCAATGTCAAAACACAGTTTTATCGTGTCCAAATCAATAACCAATATGCAGAAACAGTTTGTGATAAATTGAAAACCTAAACATAAAATGTGCTATATACACAAACATCTGCCACAATAATCATATTACTTGTATTTTTTAAACAAGCTCCTTGAGGTTGCACGTCCTGTTAAACTAACAGCTCAAAATCCACATGGAATCTGGGAGTAATGTGTACATCCCTGGTTAGAGGACAATTTGTAGAAAACAGCTAGCTACATTTTGAAGTGTTGCATTTTGATTCCAGTGGGTCACCAACATGGTAAATGTAACACAACTATTTTTGTGTTTGTCACTTTTTGTTAAATCTCATAAATAGTACTCTTCCATTTCAGAGCCTGGATTTTCCCCCTGAGGTTAATATCCATATCATGTTGAAATCAATAGAACAGGGGACAAACGTTTAGGGTTCTACATTGTGACATCATTAAAATACTCCTTCTACAATGTTAAAACATTCTACATTGTGACATCATTAAAATACTCCTACTACAATGTTTAAACATTCTACATTGTGACATTATTTCATTGATATCATGAAACAACTCCTTCATGTATTTTCTGATGTTTGATCAGATGTCTTTTATCGGAGTATCTCTTGTTACATTGATCACAGCTATAAGGTTTTTCTCCCGTGTGTCTTCTCTGGTGCATCTTCAGTTCTCCAGATTGAACAAAACTCTTCCCACATTGAGTACAGCTATAGGGTTTCTCTCCTGTGTGTATTCTCTGGTGTGATATCAGGCTGCTTCGATGAGTAAAACTCTTCCCACATTGATCACAGCTAAAAGGTTTCTCTCCTGTGTGTGTTCTCTGGTGTGTTATCAGGTTGCCTAGCTGAGTAAAACTCTTCCCACATTCATCACAGCTATATGGTTTCTCTCCTGTGTGTGTTCTCTGGTGTGTTATCAGGTTGCCTAGCTGAGTAAAACTCTTCCCACATTGATCACAGCTAAAAGATTTCTCTCCTGTGTGTGTTCTCTGGTGTAATTTCAGGCTGGTTGAACGAGTAAAACTCTTCCCACATTCATCACAGCTATAAGATTTCTCCCCTGTGTGTATTCTCTGGTGTGATATCAGGCTGCTTCGATGAGTAAAACTCTTCCCACATTGATCACAGCTAAAAGGTTTCTCTCCTGTGCGTGTTCTCTGGTGGAATTTCAGGCTGTGTGAATGACTAAAACTCTTCCCACATTCATCACAGCTATATGGTTTCTCTCCTGTGTGTGTTCTCTGGTGTGTTATCAGGTTGCCTAGCTGAGTAAAACTCTTCCCACATTCATCACAGCTATATGGTTTCTCTCCTGTGTGTATTCTCTGGTGTGTTATCAGGTTGCCTAGCTGAGTAAAACTCTTCCCACATTGATCACAGCTAAAAGGTTTCTCTCCTGTGCATGTTCTCTGGTGGAATTTCAGGCTGTGTGAATGACTAAAACTCTTCCCACATTCATCACAGCTAAAAGGTTTCTCTCCTGTGTGTGTTCTCTGGTGTGTTATCAGGTTGCCTAGCTGAGTAAAACTCTTCCCACATTCATCACAGCTATAAGATTTCTCCCCTGTGTGTATTCTCTGGTGTGATATCAGGCTGCTTCGATGAGTAAAACTCTTCCCACATTGATCACAGCTAAAAGATTTCTCTCCTGTGTGTGTTCTCTGGTGTAATTTCAGGCTGGTTGAACGAGTAAAACTCTTCCCACATTCATCACAGCTATAAGATTTCTCTCCTGTGTGTGTTCTTTGGTGTACAATAAGATGGCTAGATGTATCAAAACTCTTCCCACATTGAGTACAGCAATAAGCTTTCTCTACTGTGTGGCTTCTCCGATGAATTTTAATGCCTGATGAGGTGAATCTCTTCCCACAGTCAGAGAGGTTAATTATCTTCCCTGTGGGTCTCTGCTGGTGTTTCTTGAGGAGTTCTGATCTGGAGAGACTCTTCTCTGCCTCATCAGCATCATGAGGTTGTTGAGGCTCCCCAGAGGATCCACGATAGTCACGTCTCTCTCCTGTGTGAACAACAAAGTCAGACAGATGGTTAAAGGCCCACAACAGCGGTAATCCACTGTAAAAGGTGATGCCAACAGCGGAGCCATGATGTTGGACAACAATTGACATCTGTAATGAATGTAATGATTACTTGACATTTGTCTTAAAATGAGCAACAATAGTCATATTTTGTCTTGTTTTCACATTAGTAGTAACATCTAAGATTGGAGGCCCTTTTCTATGTTTGCTGGTGAGAAAAGATTTTTGCTCAGGGGAGTAACCTCCATTACCAGGTTGCTTATGAGTTCATTTCACACTACTTTGGATTATAATTGTCAGGCTCGCTTGAATCTCCTGCTTAATATAATGTTTGTGTCGTCATCGCAAATCAACCGCTTTGTACTTAAAAAACACTTCAACCAGTAAAATGCTCTTTGGCTTTTTCATCAGCCTGACAATGAGGGTTTGTACAGTGTTTGCCAAATTGGCCCATAACTTCACCTAACAACAAACATACCTATGTAATGAACGAAGAAGCACTTTGGTTGTTGTTGCATGACATACATAGTGTCCTCTAGGACCCATAACAATAACATAGACCTACTGTAGGACCCATAACTTCACCTAACAACAACATAGACCTACTGTAGGACCCATAACTTCACCTAACAATAACATAGACCTACTGTAGGACCCATAACTTCACCTAATAACAACATACAACTACTGTAGGACCCATAACTTCACCTAATAACAACATAGACCTACTGTAGGACCCATAACTTCACCTAACAACAAATATAGGAAAATATCTGTGTGTTGTACAATAGCCTATCCATCAAGGAACAGTTCTCTACACATTATGAGCTATGTATCTCTGTGTCCAAACAGACTAACGAGACCCTACTGTAAATCAAGCAGACAATAACACATTATAAACATCGGGATGTTGGATGTTGGATCCAACATGGAGCACGGCATAACTGTCTTTACCAGAGTAATGAATGAAGAAGCACTTTGGTTGTTGTTGCATGTCGTGATGTTTGTAATTTGACTGGCATTCAGAAAAGTATTTCCTGGATCTTCTGATAGTTGATCATGTGACTGTAACTAAACATCTACAGTATTAAGAATTATGTGTAATTATTGAAGAACTGCGTTAATGACAGTATCCATTTGAGTGTTGTCAATAAAGCTAAGATTAAAAAAAAAAAAATGTATTTCACCTTTATTTAACCAGGTAGGCCAGTTGAGAACAAGTTCTCATTTACAACTGTGACCTGGCCAAGATAAAGCAAAGCAGTGTGACAAAAAAAAACTGAGTTACACGTTGGATAAACAAACGAACATAGATAGATGTTCAAGTAGAAATACTGGTGTGCAAAAGAGCAAAAAAACATAAATAAAAACATGGGGATGAGGTAGGCAGTTGGATGGACTATTTATAGATGGGCTGTGTACAGCTGCAGCGATCGGTAAGCTGCTCAGATAGCTGATGCTTGAAGTTAGTGAGGGAGATATATGTCTCCAACTTCAGCGATTTTTGCAATTCGTTCCAGTCACTGGCAGCAGAGAACTGGAAGGAAATGCAGCCAAAGTAGGTGTTGGCTTTGGGGATGACCAGTGAGATATACCTCCTGGAGCGCGTGCTATGGGTGGGTGTTGCTATGGTGACCAGTGAGCTGAGTGAAGTCGGCCTAGCAAAGACTTATAGATGACCTGGAGCCAGTGGGTTTGGCGACAAATATGTATACCAGGTCGATTAGAAAGGCCTGCTCGCAGAAGTGTTCTAGGGAGCATGTGACAGTGATGAGGGGTGGCCGTTTGACCGCAAACCCATAACGGATGCAGGCGATGAGGCAGTAATCGCTGAGATCCTGATTGAAAACAGCAGAGGTGTATTTGGAGGGCAAGTTGGTCAGGATAATATCTATGAGGGTACCCATGTTTACAGATTTAGGGGTTGTACCTGGTGGGTTCCTTGATAATTTGTGTGAGATTGAGGGCATCTAGCTTGAATTGTAGGACAGCCGGGGTGTTAACCTCACTAGGGTAGGGGGCACTATTTTCCCCTCTGGATGAAAAGCGTGCCAAAGTAAACTTGGTAGATTTGGATAGAAAACACTCTAAAGTTTCCAAAACTGTTAAAATAATGTCTGTGAGTATAACAGAACTGATATGACAGGCGAAAACCTGAGAAAAATACAACCAGGAAGTGGGATTTGTTGTTGTTGTAGTTTTCCATTGACTGCCTATACAGATTCCATTGACTTAGGTCTCAAATTGCATTTCCTATGGCTTCCACTAGATGTCAACAGTCTTTACAAATAGTTTCAGGCTTGCATCCTGAAAAATGAGAGAGTAAGACCACTCTGAATGAGCGCACCTTTCTTGTTTACCTTTTATATTGACGACGTTATTGTCCGGTTGAAATGTTATATATTATTTAGGCTAAAAACAACCTGAGGATTGATTATAAACATCGTTTGACATGTTTCTACGAACTTTACTGATACTTTTCGGATTTTTCGTCTGGCTGTTGTGATTGCCTTTGAGCCTGTGGATTACTGAACAAAACGCATGAACAAAACGGAGGTTTTTGGATATAAAGAGAGACTTTATCGAACAAAACAAACATTTATTAAGTTGCAACGATATGAAGATCATCAAAAGTAAGTGATTCATTTTATCGCTATTTCTGACTTGTGTAACTCCTCTACTTGGCTGGTAACTGTTACTAATGATTTGTCTGCTGGGCGCTGTTCTCAGATAATCGCATGGTATGCTTTCACGGTAAAGCCTTTATGAAATCTGACACCGTGGTTTAATTAACAAGAAGTTAATCTTTAAACCGATGTATAACACTTGAATGTTTTATGAATTCTTATGAGTATATCTGTTCTTGAATTTGGTGCTCTGCAATTTCACTGGATGTTGGCCATGTGGGACGGTAGCGTCCCACACCCCCTAGAGAGGTTAAGCATATCCCAGTTTAGGTCACCTAACAGAACAAACTCTGAAGATAGATGGGAGCCAATCAATTCACATATGGTGTCCAGGGCAGCTGGGAGCTGAGGGGGGTCTGTAACAGGCGGCAACAGTGAGAGACTTATTTCTGGAGAGATTCATTTTTTTTATTAAAAGCTCGAACTGTTTGGGCTTAGACCTGGAAAGTATGATAGAACATTGCAGGCCATCTCTGCAGTAGATTGCAACTCCTCTCATTTTGATGGAAAATGTTGTAGTTGGGGATGGAAATTTCAGAATTTTTGGTGACCTTCCAAAGCCAGGATTCAGACACGGCAAGGACATCAAGGTTGGCGGAGTGTGCTAAAGCAGTGAGTAAAACAAACTTAGGGAGGAGGCTTCTGATGTTAACATGCATGAAACCAAGGCTTTTACGGTTACAGAAGTCAACAAATGAGAGCGCCTGGGGACACACAGGGCCTGGGATAACCTCTACATCACCAGAGGAGTAGGATGAGGGCACGGCTAAAGGCTTTCAGAACTGGTCGGCTCCCTCTAGTCAGGTTATAGTGACGACTGGCTCCCTCCCTCTAGTCAGGTTATAGTGATGACTGGCTCCCTCCCTCTAGTCAGGTTATAGTGATGACTGGCTCCCTCCCTCTAGTCAGGTTATAGTGATGACTGGCTCCCTCCCTCTAGTCAGGTTATAGTGATGACTGGCTCCCTCCCTCTAGTCAGGTTATAGTGATGACTGGCTCCCTCCCTCTAGTCAGGTTATAGTGATGACTGGCTCCCTCCCTCTAGTCAGGTTATAGTGATGACTGGCTCCCTCCCTCTAGTCAGGTTATAGTGATGACTGGCTCCCTCCCTCTAGTCAGGTTATAGTGATGACTGGCTCCCTCCCTCTAGTCAGGTTATAGTGATGACTGGCTCCCTCCCTCTAGTCAGGTTATAGTGATGACTGGCTCCCTCCCTCTAGTCAGGTTATAGTGATGACTGGCTCCCTCCAGTCAGGTTATAGTGATGACTGGCTCCCTCCAGTCAGGTTATAGTGATGACTGGCTCCCTCCAGTCAGGTTATGTTGACGACTGGCTCCCTCTAGTCAGGTTATAGTGATTTTGGGGCTCCCGAGTGGCGCAGCAGACACTGCATCTCAGTGCTTGAGGCTTCACTACAGACACCCTGGTTCAAATCCAGGCTGTATCACAACCGGCCGTGATTGGGAGTTCCATAGGGCGGCGCACAATTGGCCCAGCGTTGTCCGGAGTAGGCAGTCATTGTAAATAAGAATTTGTTCTTAACTGACTTGTCTAGTTAAATAAAGGTTACATTTTAAAAAAAAATAGAGTTTCATGACAAACCATTTTTTACAAATCCGGCAAGGCACCAATTTTGAGAAGGGTTTAAAACAAAGGTTTCAAACCAATTCATGAATGTAATTGAATCTAGGTATGTCTTGCCTTTAATGTAATGGCATGAAAAACAATTGGCTGAATATTATACAATGACTTATCAACAGCTCTAATAATTTGCCTCCACAGGAAATCTACACTGGCAGTTATAGAATATACTATATATCCTAGAAACCTGGTTAAACTATCATTATGACATCATGGATGAATTCTAGAATATACTATATAGCCTAGAAACCTGGTTAAACTATCATTATGACACCATGGATGAATTCTAGAATATACTATATAGCCTAGAATCCTGGTTAAACTATCATTATGACATCATGGATGAATTCTAGAATATACTATATATCCTAGAAACCTGGTTAAACTATCATTATGACATCATGGATGAATTCTAGAATATACTATATAGCCTAGAAACCTGGTTAAACTATCATTATGACATCATGGATGAATAAATTTGAGTGGTTACACTCCTCCTTCCCCCATCCCTCAGCTGTTTACCAAACCAAGCCTCTGGGCAGCCATTTTGTTACTGTTGAAAAAACCCACACAACCCAGCAATCTGCCGTTCATACAACAACAAATCTGTCATTCCACCACTGTTTTGGTTATAAGATGATTATGGGGCTGGAGAAATGTAACTACTTTCAAATTCATAGACTGACCTATGGATGCAAGGACTGACCATCCATGATGTCAACATTATAGTTTTAACTAAGTCACAATATGGATGTAGCTGTTGAATATTTCCGCTTTAACACCACACATCAGTTCAACAACTGCAGAGTTTGTGCCTCTGTATTTAAGACAGTACTTACTAGTGTTAATCAGGGAACGGTTTCTCAAAACCATCTTATGGCTAAGTTCACCGCTAGAACCATTGGACGTCTTAAGATGCGTTTGGGAAACCGGGCCCAGATGTCCAGTTTCCTCCTTTATCGATGTAACAGTCATCTCCCCCTCTTCCTCTTTCACTCCATAAACTGCATCCTCCTCTTCTTTTACTGTAACATCCTCCTCCTCTTTCACTCTGAACGAGTCTTTTTCTTCTTTCACAGTAACGGCCTCACCCTCTACTTCTTGTTTTACTGTGATGTCCTCATCTTCTTTAGCAGGAGGAGAGTAGCTCAGTGACCGCATGGTTGGACAAGTTAGCTAGCTAGGCTAATGCTAACTTAACCAGCCCGCTAGCTGAATAATAACAACAACACCGTAAATATGAAATTAAAACGGATAACTAACTAGACGACAGAAGTGGGTTTAAAACACAGTGGCTAATATACACTAAAGCGTCTAATGAGCTTTATTGGTTCGGCTATTTTGTCTAGCAAGCTACCGAGGAGGCTTAATAACTGTTGCTGCTGTTGAAAGAAGAGTTCCGTCCACTACATTATACGTCACACCAACAGCATCGCCTTAAATTCCCAGACCGCCATCTGCTGACTGGAGTGGGTAACGCAGTTGAGTAAAACGTTTATTTTATTTTCTGACAAAAAGTTAAAGGGGAGGAAGCGTTCGTTTTTACTCACCCGTGTAACAACACAGTGTGGTTAAAGACTTAGTAACTTAGTTGTAGTCACAATCTGGTTACCTATAAGTACAAACAGTTATGTTTTTGCGTTGTTACATATTTCTTAAACTTATTTCCGGATATCTTCTAAACTACCCACAATGCACTATGTGCTACAGAGTTTGTATGCTAGCTCGGTATCTAGCTCCAGCTTGTAAACGTCAGCCACACCTCATGCTTTCATATACTGTGTGGTTGTGTTATCTAGTGGGAACGCATTAGCACGGTAGACTCTGCTGCCTTGTTGTCAGTAGGGATGTTACTTTTGATACCGGAGCTACGAGGCCTGCGTCCAAATCGATAAGCAGTAAACTTCAAAGCAGTGTACCGATGCCTGTATCACTTTATCAGCAGCACGTCATCAATGACGTCTGAAGCTTCATTTCATCAAACAACCACCTGATTGGTTTGGTATTGGGCTTGTTCGACACTGCAGGCGACTGCAGACTGACTGATCTACAAATCCCCTGTTGCTGCTGTTGAAAGAAGCGTTCCGTCCACTACATTATACGTCACACTAACATCACCTTAAAGCCCCACATGATGTATTGTTACACCATGTAAGATCAGTATAGACCTAGTCTGTTCATTATATACATCTACATGATGTATAGTTACACCATGTAGGAGCAGTATAGACCTAGTCTGTTCATTATATACATCTACATGATGTATTGTTACACCATGTAGGAGCAGTATAGACCTAGTCTGTTCATTATATACATCTACATGATGTATTGTTACACCATGTAGGAGCAGTATAGACCTAGTCTGTTCATTATATACATCTACATGATGTATTGTTAGTCCATGTAGGAGCAGTATAGACCTAGTCTGTTCATTATATACATCTACATGATGTATTGTTACACCATGTAGCAGCAGTATAGACCTAGTCTGTTCATTATATACATCTACATGATGTATTGTTACACCATGTAGGATCAGTATAGACCTAGTCTGTTCATTATATCCATCTACATGATGTATTGTTACACCATGTAGGAGCAGTATAGACCTAGTCTGTTCATTATATACATCTACATGATGTATTGTTACACCATGTAGGAGCAGTATAGACCTAGTCTGTTCATTATATACATCTACATGATGTATTGTTACACCATGTAGGAGCAGTATAGACCTAGTCTGTTCATTATGTATATCTACATGATGTATTGTTACACCATGTAGGAGCAGTATAGACCTAGTCTGTTCATTATATACATCTACATGATGTATAGTTACACCATGTAGGAGCAGTATAGACCTAGTCTGTTCATTATATACATCTACATGATGACAGTGATGAGGGGTGGCCGTTTGACCGCAAACCCATAACGGATGCAAGCGATGAGGCAGTAATCTCTGAGATCCTGATTGAAAACAGCAGAGGTGTATTTGGAGGGCAAGTTTGTCAGGATAATATCTATGCGGGTACCCATGTTTACAGATTTAGGGGTTGTACCTGGTGGGTTCCTTGATAATTTGTGTGAGATTGAGGGCATCTAGCTTGAATTGTAGGACGGCCGGGGTGTTAACCTCACTAGGGTAGGGGGCACTATTTTCACCTCCGGATGAAAAGCGTGCCAAAGTAAACTTGGTAGATTTGGATAGAAAACACTCTAAAGTTTCCAAAACTGTTAAAATAATGTCTGTGAGTATAACAGAACTGATATGACGGCGAAAACCTGAGAAAAATACATCCAGGAAGTGGGATTTGTTGTTGTTGTAGTTTTCCATTGACTGCCTATACAGATTCCATTGACTTAGGTCTCAAATTGCACTTCCTATGGCTTCCACTAGATGTCAACAGTCTTTAGAAATAGTTTCAGGCTTGCATCCTGAAAAATGAGAGTGTAAGACCACTCTGAATGAGTGGACCATTCAGTATCTCAGAGATTTTTCATGCGCGAGACCGAGAGCGCACCTTTCTTGTTTACCTTTTATATTGACGATGTTATTGTCCGGTTGAAATGTTATATATTATTTAGGCTAAAAACAACCTGAGGATTGATTATAAACATCGTTTGACATGTTTCTACGAACTTTACTGATACTTTTCGGATTTTTCGTCTGGCTGTTGTGATTGCCTTTGAGCCTGTGGATTACTGAACAAAACGCATGAACAAAACGGAGGTTTTTGGATATAAAGAGAGACTTTATCGAACAAAACAAACATTTATTGAGTAAATGGGAGTCTTGTGAGTTGCAACGATATGAAGATCATCAAAAGTAAGTGATTCATTTTATCACTATTTCTGACTTGTGTAACTCCTCTACTTGGCTGGTAACTGTTACTAATGATTTGTCTGCTGGGCGCTGTTCTCAGATAATCGCATGGTATGCTTTCACGGTAAAGCCTTTATGAAATCTGACACCGTGGTTTAATTAACAAGAAGTTAATCTTTAAACCGATGTATAACACTTGAATGTTTTATGAATTCTTATGAGTATTTCTGTTCTTGAATTTGGTGCTCTGCAATTTCACTGGATGTTGGCCATGTGGGACGGTAGCGTCCCACACCCCCTAGAGAGGTTAAGCATATCCCAGTTTAGGTCACCTAACAGAACAAACTCTGAAGATAGATGGGGGCCAATCAATTCACATATGGTGTCCAGGGCAGCTGGGAGCTGAGGGGGGTCTGTAACAGGCGGCAACAGTGAGAGACTTATTTCTGGAGATTCATTTTTTTAATTAGAAGCTCGAACTGTTTGGGCTTAGACCTGGAAAGTATGATAGAACATTGCAGGCCATCTCTGCAGTAGATTGCAACTCCTCTCATTTTGATGGAAAATGTTGTAGTTGGGGATGGAAATTTCAGAATTTTTGGTGACCTTCCAAAGCCAGGATTCAGACACGGCAAGGACATCAAGGTTGGCGGAGTGTGCTAAAGCAGTGAGTAAAACAAACTTAGGGAGGAGGCTTCTGATGTTAACATGCATGAAACCAAGGCTTTTACGGTTACAGAAGTCAACAAATGAGAGCGCCTGGGGACACACAGGGCCTCGGATAACGTCTACATCACCAGAGGAGTAGGATGAGTCAGGTCATGTTGACGACTGGCTCCCTCCAGTCAGGTCATGTTGACGACTGGCTCCCTCCAGTCAGGTCATGTTGACGACTGGCTCCCTCCAGTCAGGTCATGTTGACGACTGGCTCCCTCCAGTCAGGTCATGTTGACGACTGGCTCCCTCCAGTCAGGTCATGTTGACGACTGGCTCCCTCCAGTCAGGTCATGTTGACGACTGGCTCCCTCCAGTCAGGTCATGTTGACGACTGGCTCCCTCCAGTCAGGTCATGTTGACGACTGGCTCCCTCCCTCTAGTCAGGTTATAGTGATGACTGGCTCCCTCCAGTCAGGTTATAGTGACGACTGGCTCCCTCCAGTCAGGTTATAGTGATGACTGGCTCCCTCCAGTCAGGTTATAGTGATGACTGGCTCCCTCCCTCTAGTCAGGTTATAGTGATGACTGGCTCCCTCCCTCTAGTGAGGTTATAGTGATGACTGGCTCCCTCCCTCTAGTCAGGTTATAGTGATGACTGGCTCCCTCCCTCTAGTCAGGTTATAGTGATGACTGGCTCCCTCCAGTCAGGTCATGTTGACGACTGGCTCCCTCGTCATTTGTGTGTCTTATTTATTTAATCAAACAGCGTGCTTAAAGCATCAGACAAGTTCAGTACATACAGATTTTATAAAAACACATGGGGTGATTGGTAGAAAGAACAGATGACTCTTGGTTGACCAAGATGTATTTTAGTTGGGGACAGCACTAGAACATGATTTTGGGGCTCCCGAGTGGCGCAGCGGACACTGCATCTCAGTGCTTGAGGCTTCACTACAGACACCCTGGTTCAAATCCAGGCTGTATCACAACCGGCCGTGATTGGGAGTTCCATAGGGCGGCACACAATTGGCCCAGCGTTGTCCGGGGTAGGAAGTCATTGTAAATAACAATTTGTTCTTAACTGACTTGTCTAGTTAAATAAAGGTTACATTTAAATACATTTAAAACCATTTTTTACAAATCCGGCAAGGCACCAATTTTGAGAAGAGTTTAAAACAAAGGTTTCAAACCAATTCATGAATGTAATTTAATCTAGGTATGTCTTGCCTTTAATGTAATGGCATGAAAAACAACTGGCTGAATATTATACAATGACTTATCAACAGCTCTAATAATTTGCCTCCACAGGAAATCTACACTGGCAATTCTAGAATATACTATATAGCCCAGAAACCTGGTTAAACTATCATTATGACATCATGGATGGATTCTAGAATATACTATATATCCTAGAAACCTGGTTAAACTATCATTATGACATCATGGATGAATTCTAGAATATACTATATAGCCTAGAAACCTGGTTAAACTATCATTATGACATCATGGATGAATTCTAGAATATACTATATAGCCTAGAAACCTGGTTAAACTATCATTATGACATCCTGGATGAATAAATTTGAGTGGTTACACTCCTCCTTCCCCCATCCCTCAGCTGTTTACCAAACCAAGCCTCTGGGCAGCCATTTTGTTACTGTTGAAAAAACCCACACAACCCAGCAATCTGCAGTTCATACAACAACAAAGCTGTCATTCCACCACTGTTTTGGTTATAAGATGATTATGGGGCTGGAGAAATGTAACTACTCTCAAATTCATAGACAGACCTATGGATACAAGGACTGACCATCCATGATATCAACATTATAGTTTTAACCATGTTGAGGCTATACAGTGTTGGTTTACATTTCTAAACATTGGAGTAAAAAAAAGCTTATTTGGGGTTCTGATGGGGTACAACAGTTGAACTAAGCTCATGAGGCATGTGTTATATTCTTCAAGAATCAATGGTTATACATAAATAATTTTAAAAGTCTAAATATGGATGTAGCTGTTGAATATTTCCGCTTTAACACCACACATCAGTTCAACAACTGCAGAGTTTGTGCCTCTGTATTTAAGACAGTACTTACTAGTGTTAATCAGGGAACGGTTTCTCAAAACCATCTTATGGCTAAGTTCACCGTTAGAACCATTGGACGCCTTAAGTTGCGTTTGGGAAACCGGGCCCAGATGTCCAGTTTCCTCCTCTATCGATGTAACAGTCATCTCCCCCTCTTCCTCTTTCACTCCATAAACTGCATCCTCCTCTTCTTTTACTGTAACATCCTCCTCCTCTTTCACTCTGAACGCGTCTTTTTCTTCTTTCACAGTAACGGCCTCACCCTCTACTTCTTGTTTTACTGTGATGTCCTCCTCTTCTTTAGCAGGAGAGTAGATCAGTGACCGCATGGTCGGAGATGTTAGCTAGCTAGGCTAATGCTAACTTAACCAGCCCGCTAGCTGAATAATAACAACAACACCGTAAATATGAAATTAAATCGGATAACTAACTAGACGACAGTAGTGGGTTTAAAACACAGAGGCTAATATACACTAACGCGTCTAATGAGCTTTATCGGTTCGGCTATTTTGTCTAGCAAGCTACCGTGGTGTCTGACTAACTGTTGCTGCTGTTGAAAGAAGAGTTCCGTCCACTAGATTATACGTCACACCAACAGCATCGCCTTAAATTCCCAGACCGCCATCTGCTGCCTGGAGTGGGTAACGCAGTTGAGTAAAATGTTTATTTGTCAGACAAAAGTTAAAGGGTAGGAATAAGGGACATCGCTGGTCCTAAAATATTCATTAGCCCCCCCCCCCTAAATAAATCAATATCAGTCAATATATTTTTTCTGTGACTTTTTTTTTTTCATCAACCGTTCCATCGCATCTTAAACTTCTAGTCCCTGGGCAGGTTATTAAAAACAATTACAATATAGACAATCATTGAACAGTGAGCACACACAGAGCAACATAGGACAAGCAAGACATAGCATACAGACAGAGCAACATAGGACAAGCAAGACACAGCATACAGACAGAGCAACATAGAACAAAAAGCAACAAGACAAAATCTATAAAAGCAACAAAGTGTTTCCACACCTCACAAGCTCCAGACAACATGGAAAGTGGTAATACACAGCTAGGGATTATGTTCACAAGTCTGATTGACCTTTAGCCATGTCTTCATGCAATTTGTGAAAGTGTGATGTGTGGTGCAGTTATGTGTGTCTGATGGCAGTGTATTCCAGACATGGGAAGCTCTCACAGAGAAAGCAGATTTACTAAAGGTGCTTTTCCTTAAGGGAACTATACAGTCACCTCTCATGGCAGACCTTGTGGATCTGCTGCCATATGTTTGGGTTTTCTGTTTAACAAAAATACTGAGTGGAGGGGGAGCCAGGCCATTTAGGATCTTGAATACAAGACATGCGTCGGTGTATTGCACAAGATTTTCCCAACTCAGGAGCTCATGCTTTCTGAGGATGTAACAGGTATGATTTCATCCATCTCAAGGCATCGGGGGAAAAGTTGAACTTGGACAATTTTGTGATGAGAATCTCATGGTTAACAGTATCGAAAGCCTTCCTTAGGTCCAGAAACACAGCCCCGACAACGCCCCCTTTGTCCATCTTGGACTTCACATTTTCCAGAAGAAAGAAGTTAAAGCAGAAGAAAGCAGTTATGTTATAAATACAAGTTCAATCTGTCCTTCAATGCACATCTGTTGTGCATTATAAAAACAGAGGAAGAAAGAGGAGGTGGTGAGAGAGGTGTAAAAGACAGAAAGGGAAAGAGGTAAGCACATAGGAGCAGGGAAGGCAGCACATGATTAATGAATCACAGTGCTACCTAAATATTCTCTCAGTTCATCACAATTACATAATAGTGTCTCTCGTCGGCCCAAAGGTTCTTAAAAGCAGGTGAGGTGGTGATGATGGGACTGGGGGTTGGCATCCTCTCACATCAAAACATACCTGCAGACAAGAGACAGATGGAGAGAGAGAGAGCATGTTTAAACCTTGTGTTTTTATTTTTTATTCTAACATTGTTAGTCATCAATCAGGAGGTGAAATGCAAAACTGACCTGGGATCATTAACTCTGGGACTACTGCATCTCTGTCTGTATTTCAATGTAAAGCATCTCTTTAATAATACTTCCTGTATAATATAAACTGACCTTGGATCATTAACTCTGGCACTACTGCATCTCTGTCTGTATTTCAATGTAAAGCATCTCTTTAATAATACTTCCTGTATAATATAAACTGACCTTGGATCATTAACTCTGGGACTACTGCATCTCTATCTGTATTTCAATGTAAAGCATCTCTTTAATAATACTTCTGGTATAATATAAACTGACCTGGGATCATTAACTCTGGGACTACTGCATCTCTGTCTGTATTTCAATGTAAAGCATCTCTTTAATAATACTTCCTGTTGACCTGACCAAGTGACCTCTCACCTCTGATCATGCTGTGACCTCTATGTAGCCAGTTCAGATGCAGGAGGGGTTCACCGACACAGCTGATATAACCTAGAGGATTTAGGGAGAAGGGGAGAGAGGGATGAAGTGAAGGAGAGAGACTGTTATTGAGAAAATAAGGTAGTTAAAGCGACAGTGTTCAACAGGAATCTGTGTGTGGCCTCACCTGGTGTCCACACCACACTAAGTGGCTGCAGAGTACTTTATGCTAAAAAACATGAACGCACCAACAAGGACAAACAATATAGCGTAGTTATAGAAATAATGAAGTGTCTTACTATTCTCCATGGTTGGCCCTCTTGCCTATTCTTTGAAGGTGGAAGGAGCCACAGTTATACACCTGAACCTGTTTACTGCACAACACAATCCATCAATCAGATTGATACATGTGTGTGTAGGTGTGGGTTATAGGGTGTCTAATTGTTCTACATTTTTTCAATATGGGTGATTTAAAATAGCCTGTTTTGTTTTTGTACAGAAATCACACTCTTACCTAAACAGCACCCTCACCTGAGAAGTAGAAATCAAAGGGAGAGAAACTGGGAATTGAATAACTGCAGTTGACATAGCTCAGTAAATGGAAGAATACTCTTATTGCAATGTGAATGGCTCTTAAAAGAGCCTTTGGTTGTGCATAGTGTAGTCTATGGTGTTGCCAGGGAACAGCACCCTCTTTGATGAAGTAGGAGGTGAAGATCTCCTGCACACGGATTGCCTCTCTTGCTGCGTTGTTGGACCCCATCCTTGAAACATCCTGCAGAGCAGCAGACTCCTCCTCTGGCACACGGCGGCGAGCTGCAGATCCCCTCCTGGTCCTTGGTCACCCAACCTTGCAGTGCCCTACACGTTAACTGTAGGCAATCATTTTGAAGGAATCTCCAGTTACAAGGTATCTGTAGGAATATGGAAGACAATGTAATTATTAGACTGTTTCATCACCAGGTCATTGTGGATTACTAAAGTATAATATCCCTGATAACAAATCATGATAACATTGGATTGATAGATGCATGGGCACACATATGTACATGTGTAGCATGTGACAATAACAGGATCATATCAAGGATGGCATCACAAATGAATACATAAATACCACTTGAAGCTTGATGATGAGTTTGAATCATTTGAATCAGCTGTGCAGTGTGAAGTCAAAAACAACAATGTGCCCCTCTGAGTCCCCAGGACTGAGAACCACTGCTCTTCATTGGGACCTCTTCATATGTAGACTGGCTTTCATAGAGCTCTTTATCTGAGGACAGAAAACCTCACAAGAAACAGACTTCATTATAGTCAAATTACACCACACTGAATATTATGTTACTATTATCTCCATCCTCACTTCTAGGGACAGGAACTACACAAAAGTACCTGCCCTATCCAGAATAGCCTCCTCTCTCACTGACAGTTGGGGCTGCTATCCTTTCACCCTCCTCCATGGCTGTTCTACATTTGGAGTTTGTTTTTTTACAGTGATAAATAGATAGCTGGTATGATGTGAAGGAGGAGGTTGATCATCAGGAGTCAGATGTGAAGGAGGAGGTTGATCATCAGGAATCAGATGTGAAGGAGGAGGTTGATCATCAGGAGTCAGATGTGAAGGAGGAGGTTGATCATCAGGACTCAGATGTGAAGGAGGAGGTTGATCATCAGGAATCAGATGTGAAGGAGGAGGTTGATCATCAGGAGTCTGATGTGAAGGAGGAGGTTGATCATCAGGAGTCAGATGTGAAGGAGGAGGTTGATCATCAGGACTCAGATGTGAAGGAGGAGGTTGATCATCAGGAGTCTGATGTGAAGGAGGAGGTTGATCATCAGGAATCAGATGTGAAGGAGGAGGTTGATCATCAGGAGTCAGATGTGAAGGAGGAGGTTGATCATCAGGAGTCAGATGTGAAGGAGGAGGTTGATCATCAGGAGTCAGATGTGAAGGAGGAGGTTGATCATAAGGAGTCTGATGTGAAGGAGGAGGTTGATCATCAGGAGTCAGATGTGAAGGAGGAGGTTGATCGTCAGGAGTCAGATGTGAAGGAGGAGGTTAATCATCAGGACTCAGATGTGAAGGAGGAGGTTGATCATCAGGAGTCAGATGTGAAGGAGGAGGTTGATCATCAGGAGTCAGATGTGAAGGAGGAGGTTGATCATCAGGAGTCAGATGTGAAGGAGGAGGTTGATCATCAGGAGTCAGATGTGAAGGAGGAGGTTGATCATCAGGAGTCAGATGTGAAGGAGGAGGTTGATCATCAGGAGTCAGATGTGAAGGAGGAGGTTGATCATCAGTGAACCTCTAGGATTGTGGCTGGGCTGGTGTTTACACTTCCAGCTTGGTCATATATTTTGATACCTTGAATGTTGATATTGTGAACCTATGTTATATATTTGTACCTCATGTTTAATGAAGTGATGTCACTAAGTACTTCCCCAATATATACAGTGCAGTCGGAAAGTATTCAGACCCCTTCACCTTTTCTACATTTTGTTACGTTACAGCCTTATTCTAAAATGTATTAAATCATTTTTTTCCCTCATCAATCTACACACAATACCCCATAAGACATCACATTGCCCCATAATGACATCACGTTGCCCCATAATGACATCACGTTGCCCCATAATGACATCACAATACCCTATAATGACATCACAATACCCCATAATGACAAAGCAAAAACAGGTAAATAAATGAAACATTTTGATTTTCTTTCAAAAACAAGGACATTTCTAAGTGACCCCAAACTTTTTGTATAGACCTAGGCTGTTCATTATATACATCTACATGATGTATTGTTACACCATGTAGGAGCAGTATAGACCTAGTCTGTTCATTATATACATCTACATTATGTATTGTTACACCATGTAGGAGCAGTATAGACCTAGTCGGTTCATTATATACATCTACATTATGTATTGTTACACCATGTAGGAGCAGTATAGACCTAGTCTGTTCATTATATACATCTACATGATGTATTGTTACACCATGTAGGAGCAGTATAGACCTAGTCTGTTCATTATATACATCTACATGATGTATTGTTACACCATGTAGGAGCAGTATAGACCTAGTCTGTTCATTATATACATCTACATGATGTATTGTTACACCATGTAGGAGCAGTATAGACCTAGTCTGTTCATTATATACATCTACATTATGTATTGTTACACCATGTACACCAACAAAAAAAGGGAGATTATATTATTTTATACTAATACAATTGCTCAGAGAAAGAGATTTAGTGTAACATGTAATTCTCAAAAGGTAGGGGTCTGAATTATTGCCACCCATGTTTTCAATACTCCAGCACCCTCCCCTTGGAAGGATAATGACACTGAAATGTTTAATGAGATTAGAGAACACATTGGGTGGGATCTTAGACCCTTCCTCCATACAGAATCTCTCCAGGTCCTTGATTTATTTAGTCTGTCTTATGGACTGCCCTGTTCAATTCAAACCATAAGTTTTCAATGGAGTTCAAGTCCGAAGACTGAGATGGCCATTAAAAATGTTGATTTTGTGCCCAATTAACCATTTCTTTGTGGATGTTGATGTGTCTTGCTGGAAGATCCACTTATGGCCAAGTTTCAGCCTCCTAGCAGAGAGGTAACCAGGTTTTGGGCTAAAATATCCTGGTAGTGGGTAAAGTTAATTTATTTATTTCATACAGTAATTTTAGCTCATCTTTATCAAGGGTATCAATAACTAGGTGCTTATTTTGATATCTAGTTATTTGACTGAATCAGAAATACAGATGTGGAGTAGATGTAGAGTTTGTTTTAAATTCTCATAAAAAATCTGAACTAATCAAACAACACTTGTTGCTCTTTGTACGTGTTGATATAATATTCATATTTAATAGAGATAAAAAAACGTTTCCCTAAACTGCTTTATAATATTATAATTCAATGAAGAATAAAAATAGTTTGCCCTCCTCAACTGCGTTTCCTCCCTCCAGACAGCAGATGGCGATATGTGTCTTTCAGGCGATGTTTCTAGTGTGACGTATAATCTAGTGGACGGAACGCTTCTTCAACAAATGCAGCCACCTCGGTAGCTCGCTAGCCGACAAAGTCTGAACATTCAAGTTCTTTAGACACTTTCCTGGTTTAACTGTAACTGTGATTTAAACATAGTACTCCATTTTATGTAATATTTACGTTGTAAGTCAGCTAGCTGGCTGGTTAAGTTAGCACTAGTCTAGTCGCTAATGCTAACTAGCTATTATCCCCGACCATGAGTTCACTAAGCTACTCTCCTCCTGTTAAAGAAGAGGAGGTCTGCTGGACGGAAAAAGACACTCTCGTGAAAGAGGAGGAGGAAGAGGAGGCTGTTTCAATACAAAAACAAGTAGAGGGTGAGGCTGTTACAGTGAAAGAAGAGGAAGACGCGTTCAGAGTGAAAGAGGAGGAGGATGTTACTGTGAAAGAAGAGGAGGAAGATGCAGTTTTTGGAGTGAAAGATGAAGAGGGGGAGATTACTGTCACATTAGAGGAGGACGAAGAAGAGAAGACTGGAGAACTGATTAACACCAGTAAATACAGTGAGTACTATCTAATAAAACAGGGACATTGATCTGATTAACACCAGTAAATACAGTGAGTACTATCTAATAAAACAGGGACATTGATCTGATTAACACCAGTAAAAACAGTGAGTACTATCTAATAAAACAGGGACATTGATCTGATTAACACCAGTAAATACAGTGAGTACTATCTAATAAAACAGGGACATTGATCTCATTAACACCAGTAAATACAGTGAGTACTATCTTATAAAACAGGGACACAAACTCTGCAGTTGTTGAACTAATGTGTGATTTTAAAAGGGCATTCTACACTCAAATATGTTTTTGTACGGTATGAATTGTTCATGACGCCCTTTCCTGTTGAAAAGTGATATATAAATACTGTAAATTATAAACACACTAAAAGGAAAAAAATAAATGTTTTGAGCAAAATAGTGTTTTTTTAACAACTGCAAACTAGAAGGAGTGAGTGATGTCATAGTAAGGCCTCCAAGGAGTTGGCTTGATGGGAAGTCGTGATGTCATCCAATAGGAGACTGATCTTCATGTGAATATTCATTATTCTTTTTAAAATCCTTCCTGTTCTGTCAAGTATGTTGTTGATCATTGCTAGAAAGCCATTTTCAAGTCTTGCCATTGACTTTCAAGATGATTTAAGTCCAAACTGTAACTAGGCCACTCAGGAACATTCAATGTCATCTTGGTAAGTTCCTCCAGTGTAGATTTGGCCTTGTGGTTTAGGTTATTGTCCTGTTAGGACGGTTTTCTGTATTCAGATCTCTGAAATGCTCTCTAACTACGTAACATTTAGTGTCTCCTTATGTTACGCTGGAAAAACAGTTTTCATGGGCACAGAAATCCTAAATCATTTCAGAGTTTGCTAAATCCAATGGTTCTAACCGAGAGTCACCTTAACTTTATTGACAACACCCAAATGGATACTGTCATTAACGTCGTTCTTCAATAATTACACATAATTCTTAATACTGTAGCTGTTTAGTTACAGTCACATGTTCAACTATCATCAGCTGATCCAGGAAATCATTTTCTGAATGACAGTCACATGACAAACATCACGACATGCAACAACAACCAAAGTGCTTCTTCATTCATTACTCTGGTAAAGACAGTTATGCCGTGCTCCACGTTGGTTCCAACATCCCTAACAAATGGATGTTTATAATGTGTTATTGTCTGCTTGATTTACTGTAGGGTCTCATTAGTCTGTCTGGACACAGAGATACGCTCCACGTTGGATCCAACATCCCTACTTTGCTCAATGTGTAGAGAACTGTTCCTTGATGGATAGGCTATTGTTCAACACACAGAGCTATTTTCCTATATTCAGGACATTTAGAATGACAACACATTACAGAGTAGCCTAGTGGGATTATTCACAATACTATCTGGTGATCAGGTTATGAAATGTCACGACAAAAACATTTTAGTTTCCATGTTTCACCTGAAATATTAAATGATTTATAGTCCTAGGTCTATGTTATTATTAGGTGAAGTTATGGGTCTTACAGTAGGTCTACGTTATTGTTAGGTGAAGTTATGGGTCCTACAGTAGGTCTACGTTATTGTTAGGTGAAGTTATGGGTCCTACAGTAGGTCTATGTTGTTGTTAGGTGAAGTTATGGGTCCTACAGTAGGTCTGTGTTGTTGTTAGGTGAAGTTATGGGTCCTACAGTAGGTCTATGTTGTTGTTAGGTGAAGTTATGGGTCTTACAGTTGGTCTATGTTATTGTTAGGTGAAGTTATGGGCCAATTTGTTAAACACTTAGTGTACAAACCCTCATTGTCAGGCTGATGGAAAAGCCAAAGAGCATTTTACTGGTTGAAGTGTTTTTTAAGTATAAATCAGTTGATATGCGACAATAACACAAACATATTAAGCAGGTGATTCAAGCGAGTCTTACAATTATAATCCATATTTAATGTGAAATGCACTCATAAGCAACCTGTAAATGGAGGCTATTTTTGCTGTCAGCCTATGAGAACTCCCCTGAGTTTCCCCCACGGTGGTGAATTAGTGAATAGACACAGAGCTTAATGTGAGTTTCCTTGAGTAGCACTCCTGATCTTGTGCTGTAATATTCAGAATACATTGTGAAAACTAAAATCTTTGCTCACTATTTTTTGCTCTAGGCATATATACTACATCCATAACTAGTGGTTTCCTCATTACCAGATATACTACATCCATAACTAGTGGTTTCCTCATTACCAGATATACTACATCCATAACTAGTGGTTTCCTCATTACCAGATATACTACATACATAACTAGTGGTTTCCTCATTACCAGATATACTACATCCATAACTAGTGGTTTCCTCATTAGCAGATATACTACATCCATAACTAGTGGTTTCCTCATTACCAGATATACTACATCCATAACTTGTGGTTTCCTCATTACCAGATATACTACATCCATAACTAGTGGTTTCCTCATTACCAGATATACTACATCCATAACTAGTGGTTTCCTCATTAGCAGATATACTACATCCATAACTAGTGGTTTCCTCATTACCAGATATACTACATCCATAACTAGTGGTTTACTCATTACCAGATATACTACATCCATAACTAGTGGTTTCCTCATTACCAGATATACTACATCCATAACTAGTGGTTTCCTCATTACCAGATATACTACATCCATAACTAGTGGTTTCCTCATTACCAGATATACTACATCCATAACTAGTGGTTTCCTCATTAGCAGATATACTACATCCATAACTAGTGGTTTCCTCATTACCAGATATACTACATCCATAACTAGTGGTTTCCTCATTAGCAGATATACTACATCCATAACTAGTGGTTTCCTCATTACCAGATATACTACATCCATAACTAGTGGTTTCCTCATTACCAGATATACTACATCCATAACTAGTGGTTTCCTCATTACCAGATATACTACATCCATAACTAGTGGTTTCCTCATTACCAGATATACTACATCCATAACTAGTGGTTTACTCATTACCAGATATACTACATCCATAACTAGTGGTTTCCTCATTACCAGATATACTACATCCATAACTAGTGGTTTCCTCATTACCAGATATACTACATCCATAACTAGTGGTTTCCTCATTACCAGATATACTACATCCATAACTAGTGGTTTCCTCATTACCAGATATACTACATCCATAACTAGTGGTTTCCTCATTACCAGATATACTACATCCATAACTAGTGGTTTCCTCATTAGCAGATATACTACATCCATAACTAGTGGTTTCCTCATTAGCAGGGAGGAGTTTCTACAACCAAATTGCATGCGCATCGCCCTCGTGCTGCAATTTTAGCAAACACAGAAAGGGGCCTATATTGGAGACCAAAAGTCGTCTGGCACACTGCTTAGAGTTTCAACAACTTGAATAACTTATTTCTAGCCTACAATCATCGATGTTACTACTAATGTGAAAACAAGACTAAATAAGACTATTGTTGCTATCTTGACTGTCTTAATTTTCAAATTTAACAGATGACAATTGTTGTACAGTTTCATGGGTACGCTCTGGACATCACCCTTTACCTCAAATAAATAGTGGATTTCTGCTGTTGTGGGCCTTTAATCATCTGTCTGACTTTGTTGTTCACACAGGAGAGAGACGGGACTATCGTGGATCCTCTGGGGAGCCTCAACAACCTCTTGATGCTGACGAGGCAGAGAAAAGTCTCTCCAGATCAGAACTCCTCAAGAAACACCAGCAGAGACCCACAGGGAAGAGAACTCACTGCTGCTCTGACTGTGGGAAGAGATTCAGCTCTTCATCAGACCTTAAAATACATCAAAGAATTCACACAGGAGAGAAACCTTATAGCTGTGATCAATGTGGGAAGAGTTTTACTACATCTAGCAATCTAACTAGACACCAGAGAACACACACAGGAGAGAAACCTTTCGGCTGTGATCAATGTGGGAAGAGATTTACTCAGCTAAGCAACCTGATAGTACACCAGCGGGGACACACAGGAGAGAAACCTTATAGCTGTGATCAATGTGGGAAGATATTTATTCGGCTACAAACCCTGAAATCACATCAGAGAATACACACAGGAGAGAAACCATGTAGCTGTAATCAATGTGGGAAGAGTTTTACTCAGCTAAACAGCCTGATAGTACACCAACGGACACACACAGGAGATAAACCTTATCGCTGTAGTCAATGTGGGAAGAGTTTTACTACATCTAGCTATCTAACTATACACCAGAGAACACACACAGGAGAGAAATCTTATGGCTGTGATCAATGTGGGAAGAGTTTTATTCGGCTACAAACCCTGAAATCACATCAGAGAATACACACAGGAGAGAAACCATATAGCTGTAATCAATGTGGGAAGAGTTTTACTCAGCTAAACAGCCTGATAGTACACCAACGGACACACACAGGAGATAAACCTTATCGCTGTAGTCAATGTGGGAAGAGTTTTACTACATCTAGCTATCTAACTATACACCAGAGAACACACACAGGAGAGAAATCTTATAGCTGTGATCAATGTGGGAAGAGTTTTACTACATCTAGCCAGCTGACTTTGCACCAGAGAAGACAAACAGGACATAATCCTTATAGCTGTACTCAATGTGGGAAGACATACTCTGATAAAAGTTATCTGATCAAACATCAGAAAATACATACATGAAGGAGTTGTTTCATGATATCAATGAATTAATGTCACAATGTAGAATGTTTTAACATTGTAGAAGGAGTATTTTAATGATGTCACAATGTAGAATGTTTAAACATTTTAGTAGGAGTATTTTAATGATGTCACAATGTAGAACCCTAAACGTTTGTCCCCTGTTCTATTGATTTCAGCATGATATGGATATTAGCCTCAGGGGGGAAAATCCAGGCTCTGAAATGGAAGAGTTACTATTTATGTGATTTAACAAAAAAGTGACTAACACAAAAATAACGGACAAAAAAAGAGCTGTGTTACACTTACCACGTTATTGACCCACTTGAATCAAATTGCAACACTTCAAAATGTATCTGGCTGTTTTCTACAAGTTGTCCTCTAACCAGTGATGTACACATTATTCCCAGATTCTGTGTGGTTTTTGAGCTATTAGTTTTAACAGGACATGCAACCTCATCTCCCTCCTCTCACGCAATTGATTTCAACATGATATCAATGAGTTATGACAAATAAGTGTTGTGTTCCTTTGTTTAGTGACCCCTAAATTTAAATGCATCACTCCAAAATGTAGCTGACTGTCTTCTGCAGGTTGTCCTCTAACCAGTGAGGTAAAATATATCTCCCATTTCCATGTGTTTTTTTAGTTGTGTTAGTTTCAACAACACGTACAACCTGATTTCCCCCCTAAATGATATCAGTGATTTATTGCTACTTGTCAAAACAACAGCGTTTCTGGTGCTTGTGTCCATGATGAGGACAATTTGGTTTGTAACTGTCTCAAGGGTGGGCAGTCAAAAAGTTTTGTGTTTAGCGTTTAGCCAGTGAGTTGCCATGGATCTTATTTTGACTGCACGTTTTTCCGTATTAAAGATGAGTTTTGTTCGGGCTCGTTCCAAGGGGACGAGAGTTCTAGAAGTTCTAGAAGCTAGTGGGGGAAAAATACGTTTTTTTCTTGTTTTTAATTGTTGACAGCCAGTAGACACCATGTTTATATTGGTGAAGGTGAAGCATTGTAGTTGATTATAATGTGAAATAGAAGTTATTTTCTATTGGTAGTGAGCAAACTTTTAAGGTGTTAGTCTTTGGTTCTCTTACGGTGTTACAGTCTTTGATTTTTCCATTTATGTTTTGAGGTTTGGATTTTTGCACGTCTAGCTCGTTAGCACGTCTAGCTCGTTAGCACGTCTAGCTCGTTAGCCCGTCTAGCTCGTTAGCCCGTCTAGCTCGTCAGCACGTCTAGCCCGTTAGCACGTCTAGCTCGTTAGCACGTAGGACGCACTGATTGGTGTCACCTCGTTAGTCAGTATGTGTTACACCTGTGCTGGCTTGTCCATCTCGTTAGTGGGAAGGTGTTTCACCTGAGCTGGTCCAGGTTCTATTTAAGAGTGTCTGGCCCAGTGCTCCAGTTGTCTTGATACATGTGGAGAGTCAACACCTTTGGTTGCGCCACCTTTTTGGTTTGCTTCCTGTCTTTAAGTTTGGTGTGGGTTTTTCTTTTGTTTTCCTCTTCTTGGGCAGATTTAGTGGGTCTCATGGTGGGTGTCTTTTAGGTCCCAGTTGTTGTTACTAGTCAACTTTCAGTGGACACAGAGAGCAAAACTGCAACTTTGTTATAATACTTTTATTGCATCAAATGGTTGTTTTATGCAACAGAATAGAGGGTTTTTATAACTATTGTGTCTGTGTTCTACTGAGGATGGGCCTCTGGGAGAAAACACTGACAGGAGATTTACAATGTCTTTTGGGTGATAAAACCTAAAGAGACCGCATTCCAGAACATGAGTTAATGTTTCTGTTCTATATGGTACCAGGGAGAGATGACCCCAGGGCCAGACCCTGGTCTCTACACAAAGAGTACTGTTTTTACAGCAGATACTGTCTGCTGAGAATTAGAAGCATCTTTCATACAAATCTTAAGCTTGTGACCCATTCTATTCATCGGTTGTTTGTCATGTAGGTTGAAAGGGGTGTATCTTGGCTTTAAAATACCTTTGTACTTTTGTATCGTGGTTCTCAACGAGTCATCTGGGGGTGATTCGTCGACCAGCCATCATTATCGTAGAGCACTCAATTGATTCACCCTATATTTGCGTGTTGTATTGACCTGCTCCCTTATTAATAAGTTAATAAAGATTTAGTTTAAGTATAACTCTGACTTGTGTGATAAGTTTGTCTCATTTGATGTTAAAGAAATTAATCACCACATTTGGGGATGTGAATCTTCACTTGGTGACCGCTCCTGGTGACCTGGGTAAATGGTGCACCAGGGATCCCTCTAACTTGGGATCTCAGGGAGACCACACTTCAGGAACGGAGCAGATGGTCCCACCTTTGATCTGAGAGGCAGTGAGCTGAGTGGATACCACATCTCGAACGTAGTTAAAAAAAAAAAAAGAGGTGAGCGAAGTAAAGTGGAGTTTTTAGAAAAGCCTCGTAGGCTCTGAGTGTGTATTCCTGTGTGGAGGTGTAAACAGGGCCCAGTCAGGAGGCTCTGAGTGTGTATTCCTGTGTGGAGGTGTAAACAGGGCCCAGTCAGTAGGCTCTGAGTGTGTATTCCTGTGTGGAGGTGTAAACAGGGCCCAGTCAGTAGGCTCTGAGTGTGTGTTCCTGTGTGGAGGTGTAAACAGGGCCCAGTCAGGAGGCTCTGAGTGTGTATTCCTGGGTGGAGGTGTAAACAGGGCCCAGTCAGGAGGCTCTGAGTGTGTATTCCTGTGTGAAGGTGTAAACAGGGCCCAGTCAGTAGGCTCTGAGTGTGTATTCCTGTGTGGAGGTGTAAACAGGGCCCAGTCAGGAGGCTCTGAGTGTGTATTCCTGGGTGGAGGTGTAAACAGGGCCCAGTCAGGAGGCTCTGAGTGTGTATTCCTGTGTGGAGGTGTAAACAGGGCCCAGTCAGGAGGCTCTGAGTGTGTATTCCTGTGTGAAGGTGGGGGGGGGGGCGCCGCCGCCGCCTTGGAGGTGTAAAGCCCAGCCAGCCATCTGAACTGAATGAAAACTAGAATCTGTGTTTACTAGTTAAGACCATTTATGATATAGTATAAGCTAGTAAGGTGCACCTGTAATTATTTTAAACATATACTTGATTTAAACCTGTAATAGTTAGTTAACGTTAGCTAGTTCATTATCACAAAAGTGAGAACTGCTCTAGATTGGAAACTTACGTTAATGAGAGTAAAGCCATGTTGGCTTTATGGAAACTTGTTTTAAACCTGTACTTATTCTAAACCTGTAATTATTTTAAACCTGTACCCCATTTTACAAGTAATGAAAAATGTATGAGTTGCATTATCCTAGGAACTAACCATGAGATAGAAATGTGAAAATATTCCTGCAGGTTAAAATATTGTTGAAAAACAACTAATTGATTAGTTATGTTTGAGAATAGCATTGTGTGACAGGCTGACTTGAAAGATTATACTCAACATTTTGCTGCGTGGCAATACTGTGTTTGGATTCTGAAGGGCATTTATACAAATGAGGTAGTCTAGACACTGTATTAATACCATTATGCATTTGAATCCCATCTACAGCTACCATCTAAGATATTAATTTCCCTCCACAAGGGGGCGGACATGTAACGTTTCCCAAATGGGATAGTATTGTACATGTAACGTTTCCAAAATGGGATAGTATTGTACATGTAACGTTTCCTAAATGGGATAGTATTGTACATGTAATGTTTCCAAAATGGGATAGTATTGTACATGTAACGTTTCCAAAATGGGATAGTATTGTACATGTAACGTTTCCAAAATGGGATTGTATTGTACATGTAATGTTTCCAAAATGGGATAGTATTGTACATGTAACGTTTCCAAAATGGGATAGTATTGTACATATAACGTTATGCCCCCTTGTGAGTTAATAGTATTGCATGCTGTAGCAGCCTATATAAAGAGGAAGACCTCCATTGACGATTCAGTTCGTTGTAACATCTCGTCTGGACAGGTCACCGTCCTTAGTTAGTTAGTTAGTTAGTTAGTTAACGAAGCTAACGTTAGCTAGTTCATTATCACAAAAGTGAGAACTGCTCTAGATTGGAAACTTACGTTAATGAGTGTAAAGCCATGTTGGCAGTATGGAAACGATATACAATATATGGGAATGAATAAAGTTGAGGAAATAATCCAAACCTAGTTGTGCCTAGTTAGGACATAACGTTAGCTAGCTAGCTAACGGTACTGTACTGTAGCTCATACAACGCCGACGGTCAAACCCGGCTTTCTAATATTTACGTTCATTAACTATAGTAACGTTATGGAAGATATTCACAGAAAACCATCATTGTCTTCGTTATTCATTATTAGTATGTTATATTATTATAATAAATTATTTCGAGACATATTCAGAGACAAACATCAACCCAACTTAACCTTTTTAACTGTTGTCGCATCCAAACTTGTCACCATCGTTTTCAGTTGTAATTGCGAAGTTCCCGGAAGAAGTCCAGCAACAACGGAGGTTCCTCGATGAACCCACCTTCTAACAAGTTCTTTGAAGAACCTTTTGGGGCTGTTTTTCATTGACCAAGAACCCTACGGTTCTTAGGGGATCTGAGAACAACTCCAGTTGAACCCTTCATTTTTAGAGTTGTAGTCGGCTCTATTTACTCTCAGATTCAAACATGATGATTAGCATCAACGATCAAGTCAGCTGCTGCTGCTCCAATACAGTATGAGGTGAGACGGTGAACTGATGTTGAACCGGGCAGTCAGCTGCTGCTGCTCCAATACAGTATGAGGTGAGACGGTGAACTGATGTTGAACCGGGCAGTCAGCTGCTGCTGCTCCAATACAATATGAGGTGAGACGGTGAACTGATGTTCAACTGGGCAGTCAGCTGCTGCTGCTCCAATACAGTATGAGGTGAGACGGTGAACTGATGTTGAACTGGGCAGTCAGCTGCTGCTGCTCCAATACAGTATGAGGTGAGACGGTGAACTGATGTTGAACCGGGCAGTCAGCTGCTGCTGCTCCAATACAGTATGAGGTGAGACGGTGAACTGATGTTGAACTGGGCAGTCAGCTGCTGCTGCTCCAATACAGTATGAGGTGAGACGGTGAACTGATGTTGAACTGGGCAGTCAGCCGCTGCTGCTCCAATACAGTATGAGGTGAGACGGTGAACTGATGTTGAACTGGGCAGTCAGCTGCTGCTGCTTCAATACAGTATGAGGTGAGACTGTGAACTGATGTTGAACTGGGCAGTCAGCTGCTCCAATACAGTATGAGGTGAGACGGTGAACTGATGTTGAACTGGGCAGTCAGCTGCTGCTGCTCCAATACAGTATGAGGTGAGACGGTGAACTGATGTTGAACCGGGCAGTCAGCTGCTGCTGCTCCAATACAGTATGAGGTGAGACTGTGAACTGATGTTGAACTGGGCAGTCAGCTGCTCCAATACAGTATGAGGTGAGACGGTGAACTGATGTTGAATCATAATGATTAAGATAATTAAAATGAATTTGTGAAACGGTTAAAAAAATAGTATATGGCATATTAAATATATGACTCTATTGTTATCATATAGAAACATCATGGAATATTGTACATCATATTAAATATATTACTCTATTGTTATCATATAGAAACATCATGGAATATTGTACATCATATTAAATATATTACTGTATTGTTATCATATAGAAACATCATGGAATATTGTACATCATATTAAATATATTACTCTATTGTTATCATATAGAAACATCATGGAATATTGTACATCATATTAAATATATTACTCTATTGTTATATAGAAACATCATGGAATATTGTACATCATATTAAATATATTACTCTATTGTTATCATATAGAAACATCATGGAATATTGTACATCATATTAGCATCAACATACATTATTGTTTCATTCAATTTCACATAATAAGGATATTTCATATTTTCAAGTTCAGAAGTCAGAACCCATCACCTGCTATGTAAAAGAGACAGAAGAATGCACAATGGTCAATGCTATCTGGGATCCTTGGGACATCCCTACCCTAAACCCTAACCTTAACCCCTACCTTAACCATTTTAAATGTCAACTTCAACGGGTTAGGGACGTCCCAAGGATGTATCTCTACCTGAAAATACATGATCTAAGTGATTGATAGTTGGTATTCAGCAGTCATAAAGCCTTATTTACTTTAATGAACTACTAAAATAGTGATTTTATCAGACAGCATAGACAGCAGCTCTACACTTTATTGACTGACTGATCCATTCATCCTTCCATCCCTCCTCAGCCTTCCTCTCCTCTGAAGACCCAGTGAGGGTGGAGCTCAGTCAGAGAGCTGTTGAGGGACTGGTTAGGAAGAACACTTCTACAGCCAGAGAGGTGAGAGGTCACACATGGTTTAGATGGTAAATATTTATGTCCCCTTAGCGGTTCATCACGTCAGCAAAAGGGAATATGTTCCATCATCTATGTTTATTTACATTAGTGCAAATTGTCCACTGATATTGGTGTAATTTCTCACCCCTCTTGGCTGTATGAAGTTAATTTCCCCTCAGGCACACACATTTGTTCTTTGATATTACGAAGGTCATTTGTGTATAATGTACTTTTCCCAACATCTCTATACATTGCTTATGCATATTTGGTGGCCTGACTGCATCCATACTATATCAAAAGCCCATCCTGGTAGATCTGAACCTAATGCAGCTTGAAGTGATCGGTTGACAGAAGTCACATTTAGGTGCCAGGTGTAACTGAGGCCATAGATGCTCCATATCCATTACTTTGAGTGTTTTATATAATATAACTAAATGTGTTTCTGTGTTGCAGGGACAGTCAATAAATGGAACAGCAAGGCCACAGAACATGACATAAGCAGAGCTGTGGGAGACCACCTCAAGCCCCTGGTAGAGCCGGGGGTGGTGTTTACCTCTTCAGCAGTCTGTTGATTGGTCAGTCACTGGGTTCATTTGTTTTATTATATGGTCAAATCAAATCAAGCTTGATTCATACAGCACATTTCAGACATGGATGCAACAAAATGGCTTCACAGGAAAAATATTTTTAAAAACATTGAAAATAAACAGAAATATTTAGTACACAACAAACATAAGAGGATAAAAAACAGAAGACTAAACTGAAAAACTATTGATTAAAATGTTAATTGGATGCAATATCCAACCCAAAATATAACTTGTTTTTTAGGAGGGGCTCTGAAAGACACTATGGGGGTGTCCACTGAAAGTTGACTAGTAACAACAACTGGGACCTAAAAGACACCCACCATGAGACCCACTAAATCTGCCCAAGAAGAGACAAACAAAAGAAAAACCCACACCAAACTTAAAGACAGGAAGTAAACCAAAAAGGTGGAGCAACTAAAGGTGTTGACTCTCCACATGTATCAAGACAACTGGAGCACTGGGCCAGACACTCTTAAATAGAACCTGGACCAGCTCAGGTGAAACACCTTCCCACTAACGAGATGGACAAGCCAGCACAGGTGTAACACATACTGACTAACGAGGTGACACCAATCAGTGCGTCCTACGTGCTAACGAGCTAGACGCGCTAACGGGCTAGACGTGCTGACGGAGCTAGACGTGCTAACGAGCTAGACGGGCTAACGAGCTAGACGTGCTAACGAGCGAGACGGGCTAACGAGCTAGACGGGCTAACGAGCTAGACGTGCTAACGAGCGAGACGTGCTAACGAGCGAGACGGGCTAACGAGCTAGACGTGCTAACGAGCTAGACGTGCTAACGAGCGAGACGTGCTAACGAGCGAGACGGGCTAACGAGCTAGACGTGCTAACGAGCGAGACGGGCTAACGAGCTAGACGTGCTAACGAGCTAGACGTGCTAAAGTCCAACCTCAAAACATAAATGGAAAAACCAAAGCCTGTAACACCTTCCCCTTTAAGACAACAAATATATCCTATATTTTTGTTGGAAAAGTTTGCTCACCACCAACAGAAAACAACTTCCATTTCACATTATAATCAACTACAATGCTTCACCTTCTACAATATAATCACTGGCTGTCAACAATTAAAAACAAGAAAAAACACGTATTTCTAAATAAAAATATACAATAGTATAATTTTTCTCCTTTTTCTTTCTATAGAATCCTAAAACTCACTAGCTTCTAGAACTCTCCTCTTCCTAAAACTCACTAGCTTCTAGAACTCTCGTCTTCCTAAAACTCACTAGCTTCTAGAACTCTCGTCTTCCTAAAACTCACTAGCTTCTAGAACTCTTGTCCCCTTGGAACGAGCCCAAACAAAATGTATCTCCAATACGGAAAAACGTGCAGTCAAAATAAATAAAGATCCATAGCAACGCACTAGCTAAACACAAATCTAATATCCATTTGGGGGGAAATCAGGTTGAATCTGCTCCTGAAACTAACACAACAAAAAAAAAAACACTTGGAAATGGAGATATCTTTCACCTCACTGGTTAGAGGACAACCTGCAGAAGACAGTCAGCTACATTTTGAAGTGATGCAGTTAAATTTAGGGGTCGGTAAACAAAGGAACACAACACTTATTTGTCATAACTCATCGATATCATGTTGAAATCAATTGTACGACAGGAGGGAGATGAGGTTGCATGTCCTGTTAAAACGAACAGCTCAAAAACCACACAGAATCTGGGAATAATGTGTACATCACTGGTTAGAGGACAATTTGTAGAAAACAGCCAGATACATTTTGATTCCAGTGGGTCACCAACATGGTAAGTGTAACACAACTCTTTTTTTGTTAGTCACTTTTTATTAAATCTCATAAATAGTAACTCTTCCATTTCAGAGCCTGGATTTCCCCCCTGAGGCTAATATCCATATCATGTTGAAATCAATAGAACAGGGGACAAACGTTTAGGGTTCTACATTGTGACATTATTAAAATACTCCTTCTACAATGTTAAACATTCTACATTGCGAGATTTCATTGATATCATGAAACAACTCCTTCATGTATTTTCTGATGTTTGATCAGATGTCTTATCGGAGAATCTCTTGTCACACTGATCACAGCTATGATTTCTCTCCTGTGTGTGTTCTCTGGTGTAGAGTCAGAGAGCCAGATGTAGTAAAACTCTTCCCACATTGATCACAGCTATAAGGTTTCTCTCCTGTGTGTGTTCTCTGGTGTAATATCAGGTTGTCTGACCGAGTAAAACTCTTCCCACATTGATTACAGCTATAAGGTTTCTCTCCTGTGTGTATTCGCTGGTGTCTAGTCAGATGGCAAGATGAAATATAAGTCTTCCCACATTGATCACAGCTATAAGGTTTCTCTCCTGTGTGTGTTCTCTGGTGTACAGTCAGGTAACTAGATGAAATAAAACTTTTCACACATTGATTACAACTAAAAGATTTCTCTCCTGTGTGTATCCTCTGGTGTGATAACAGGTTGCTTGACTGAGTAAAACTCTTCCCACATTCAGTACAGCTGCACGGTTTCTCTCCTGTATGTGTTCTCTGGTGTATAGTCAGATAGCTAAATGTAGTAAAACTCTTCCCACATTGATCACAGCTGTAAGGTTTCTCTCCAGTGTGAATTCTCAGGTGTACTTTTAGTGCTTTTAATCTTAAGTAACTCTTCCCACAATCAAAACAGTGGTGAGATTTCTCTCCTGTGTGTGTTCGCTGGTGTATTTTAAGTTCTGATGAAGATTTGCAATGTTTTCCACAGTCAGAGCAGCAGATAGATTTCTTCCCTGTGGGTCTCTGCTGGTGTTTCTTGAGGTGATAGAATCTGGACAGACTCTTCTCTGACTTGTTAGCATCATGATGTTGAGACTCCCCAGAGGATCCATGATAGTCACGTCTCTCTCCTGTGTGAACAAGTCAGACAGATAGTTAAAGGCTCACAACAGCAGAAATCCACTGAAAAAGGTGATGCCAACAGCGTAGCCATGATACTGTACAACAATTGACGTCTGTAATGAATGTTAAAATTACTTGACAATTGTCTTAAGACAGTCAAGTGAGCAACAATAGTCATATTTAGTCTTGTTTTCACATTAGTAGTAACTAGAAATAAGTAAAAGGTGTTGAACTCCTAAGCAGTGTGCCAGGCCACTTTTGTTCTCAAATATAAGCACCTTTTTCTGTGTTTGCTAAAATTGCGACAAGGGCGATGCACACACAATTTGATTGCAGAAACACCTCCCTGCTAATGCAGAAACCGCTAGTTATGGATGTAGTATATCTGCCTGGAGCAAAAATGGTGAGCAAGTGGCCTAAGCTGTGCCATTAGAGATTCTGGGTTCGAGTCCAAGCTCTGTTGCAGCCGGCCGAAACCGGGAGGCCCATGGGGCGACACACAATTGGCCCACCGTTGTCCGGGTTAGGGGAGGGTTTGGCCGATTTTGATCTTAAGTAACTCTTCCCACAATCAAAACAGTGGTGAGATTTCTCTCCTGTGTGTACTCGCTGGTGTATTTTAAGTTCCGATGAAGATTTGCAGTAAGATTTCCATGTGAGAGATCTTCGTCTCTGCAGGTGTTTCTTGAGGTGTTCTAATGTGGAGAGACTCTTCTCTGCCTCTTCAGCATCATGAGGTTGTTGAGGCTCCCCAGAGGATCCACGATAGTTAAGTATCTCTCCTGTGTGAACAACAAAGTCAGACAGATGGTTAAAGGCCCACAACAGCGGTAATCCACTGTAAAAGGTGATGCCAACAGCGTAGCCATGATGTTGTAAACAATTTAAGTCAGTAATGAATGTTACAATTATTTGACAATTGTCCTAAAATGAGCAAGAATAGTCATATTTTTTTGTCTTGTTTTCACATTAGTAGTAACATGATGTTTGTAGGCTAGAAATAAGTTATTAAAGTTGTTGAAATCCTAAGCAGTGTGCCAGACAACTTTTGGTGTCAAATTTTGGCCCCTTTCTGTGTTTGCTAAAATTGCGGCACGAGGGCGATGCACACACAATTTGCAAAAACACTTGCAGAAACACCTGCCTGCTGATGAGGAAACCGATAGTTATGGATGTAGTATATCTGGTAATGAGGAAACCACTAGTTATGGATGTAGTATATCTGGTAATGAGGAAACCACTAGTTATGGATGTAGTATATCTGGTAATGAGGAAACCACTAGTTATGGATGTAGTATATCTGGTGATGAGGAAACCACTAGTTATGGATGTAGTATATCTGGTAATGAGGAAACCACTAGTTATGGATGTAGTATATCTGGTAATGAGGAAACCACTAGTTATGGATGTAGTATATCTGGTAATGAGGAAACAACTAGTTATGGATGTAGTATATCTGGTAATCAGGAAACCACTAGTTATGGATGTAGTTTTTTCTCTCTGCCTGGAGAAAAAAATGGTGAGCGACGATTTTAGTTTTTCACAAGGCATTCTGAATATTACAGCGCACTATCAGGTGTGCTACTGAAGGAAACTCACATTAAGCTCTGTGTCTATTCACTAACTCACCACCGTGGGGGAAAACTCGGGGGAGTTCTCATAGGCTGACTGCAAAAATAGCCTCCATTTACAGGTTGTTTATGAGTGCATTTCACATTACTTTTGGATTATAATTGTAACGCTTGTTTGAATGTCCTGTTTGTGTTGTTGTAGCAAATCAACTGCTTTATACATAAACACTTAAACCTGTAAAATGCTCTTTGGCTAGCTTTGCCATCAGCCTGACAGAGGGTTGTACACTAAGTATTTGCCAAATTTTCCCATAACATCACCTAACAATAACATAGACCTACTGTAGGACCCATAACTTCACCTAACAACAACATAGACCTACTGTAGGACCCATAAGTTCACCTAACAACAACATAGACCTACTGTAGGACCCATAAGTTCACCTAACAATAACATACACCTACTGTAGGACCCATAACTTCACCTAACAATAACATAGACCTAGGACTATATATTTAATATTTCAGGTGAAACAAGGAGACTAAAATGTCTTTGTCATGACAATTCATAACCTGATCACCAGATAATTTTGTGAATAATCCCACTAGGCTACTCTGTAATGTGTTGTCATTCTAAATGTCCTGAATAAAGGAAAATAGCTCTGTGTGTTGTACAATAGCCTATCCATCAAGGAACAGATCTCTACACATTATGAGCTAAGTATCTCCGTTTCCAAACGGACTAACGAGACCCTACTGTAAATCAAGTAGACAACACATTATAAATATCGATTTGTTTGGGATGTTGGATCCAACGTGGAGCACGGCATAACTGTCTTTACCGGTGTAATGAATGAAGAACTACATTTGACTGGCATGCAGAAAATGATTTCCTGGATCAGCTGATGATAGTTGAACATGTGACTGTAACTAAACAGCTACAGTATTAAGTATTATGCATAATTATTTAAGAACCGCATTAATGACAGTATCCATTTGGGAGTTGTCAATAAAGTTAAGGTGACTCTCGGTTAGAACCATTGGATTTAGTAAACTGAAATGATTTAGGATTTCTGTGCCCATGAAAACTGTTTTCCCAGCGTAACATAAGGAGACACTAAATGTTACGTAGGTAGAGAGCATTTCAGCGATCTGAATACAAAAAAACTGTCCGACAGCAAGATCCAGTATTTAAGTTAAAGTTCATCATATGACAAGCTTAACGTTATGACTATAACTACTGTTCCCTGAAGGAGGGAAACTAGGTACAACATACTATTAAATCCACACGTTATGACTATAACTACTGTTCCCTGAAGGAGGGAAACTAGGTACAACATACTATTAACCTCTCTGGGCTAGGTGGCACCAAATCGTCCCACCTACGTAACAGCCAGTTGAATCCTGTGGCGCGATTTTCAAATACCTTAGAAATGCTATTACTTCAATTTCTCAAACATATGACTATTTTACAGCATTTTAAAGACAAGACTCTCGTTAATCTAACCACACTGTCCGATTTCAAAAAGTCTTTACAACGAAAGCAAAACATTAGATTATGTCAGCAGAGTACCCAGCCAGAAATAATCAGACACCCATTTTTCAAGCTAGCATATAATGTCACAAAAACCCAGAAGACAGCTAAATGCAGCACTAACCTTTGATGATCTTCATCAGATGACACACCTAGGACATTATGTTATACAATACATGCATGTTTTGTTCAATCAAGTTCATATTTATATCAAAAAACAGCTTTTTACATTAGCATGTGACGTTCAGAACTAGCATACCCCCCGCAAACTTCCGGGGAATTTACTAACAATTTACTAAATTACTCACGATAAACGTTCACAAAAAGCATAACAATTATTTTAAGAATTATAGATACAGAACTCCTCTATGCACTCGATATGTCCGATTTTAAAATAGCTTTTTGGTGAAAGCACATTTTGCAATATTCTAAGTACATAGCCCAGCCATCACGGGCTAGCTATTTAGACACCCGGCAAGTTTAGCCTTCACCAAAATCAGATTTACTATAAGAAAAATGTTATTACCTTTCCTGTTCTTCGTCAGAATGCACTCCCAGGACTTCTACTTCAATAACAAATGTAGGTTTGGTCCCAAATAATCCATCGTTATATCCAAACAGCGGCGTTTTGTTCGTGCGTTCTAGACACTATCCGAAATGGTAAATAAGGGTCGCGCGCATGGCGCATTTCGTGACAAAAAAATTCTAAATATTTCATTACCGTACTTCGAAGCATGTCAACCGCTGTTTAAAATCAATTTTTATGCAATTTATCTCGTAAAAAAGCGATAATATTCCGACCGGGAATCTACGTTTCGGTAAATAGAGGGAAAAACATTAAGACGGGGGAGGCCAGTGCACGTGCCTAAGCCCTTTGTCCTCTGATAGACCACTTAGCAAAAGCGCTCGTGTGTTTCAGCCAGGGCTTTGAATTACGTCATTCAGGTTTTTCCCGGGCTCTGAGAGCCCATTGGAGCCGTGGGAAGTGTCACGTTACCGCAGAGATCCTTTGTTTTGGGAAGAGATGTCAAAGAAAGCCAATAAATGGTCAGACAGGCCACTTCCTGTAAAGGAATCTCTCAGGTTTTTGCCTGCCATATGAGTTCTGTTATACTCACAGACACCATTCAAACAGTTTTAGAAACTTTAGTGTGTTTTCTATCCATATATAATAAGTATATGCATATTCTAGTTACTGGATAGGATTAGTAACCAGATTAAATCGGGTACGTTTTTTATCCGGCCGTGTAAATACTGCCCCCTAGCCCTAACAGGTTAAATCCACACCTCGCTGGAAGCCCCGCATTCCACAGGTGATGAGCGTGAGACTTGGATATATTCCTTAAATGATTTAATCCTTAAATGTAATACCTCACTTCACCGACCCAGGAAGTGGAGGAGCCAAACAGGTGTTGTAACTCGTTCATAACTGGCATGCAGATCGGTAGAAATGGTAAGATAAATTGGCACTTCAAACGGAAATGGAAAAAGTTTGCCTATTTTACCGGAAACTTCAGGAGCATAATGTCAGAATTAACGAAGGCCAGCAGCAGGTGGGGAATTGGTTATTTTCTTCTGGTTATATTGACCTCTGGCTTGCTCAAGTCATTTGTGTGTGTTAATTATTTAATCAAACGCTTGAAGCATCAGTTCAATTCAAGTTCTGCACATACAGTTGATTTTATTAAACACACGGGGTGTGTCTATATGAACAAATACACGTCATAACATTTCAACCAATCAATTGGTAGAAAGAAAATACTATTTTTTTTAAATCTGCCCTAGAACATACAACATACATGCATTCAGACCCCTTCCCTTTTTACATATTTGGTTATTATATATATTTTTTTTTCAATTATCAATTTTCAGACAATACCTCATAAAGACATCACAATACCCCATAAAAGTTAGAAAAAAAGTTTAGAAATGCTTAGATGACCTAGATATATATATCTAGGTCATGCCAGTAGGTTACAGAAGGTTGTATCTCTCTAGGTCATGCCAGTAGGTTACAGTAGGTTGGAACTCTCTAGGTCATGCAGGTAGGTTACAGCAGGTTGTAACTCTAGGTCATGCCAGTAGGCTACAGTAGGTTGTATCTCTCTAGGTTATGCCAGTAGGTTACAGTAGGTTGTAACTCTCTAGGTCATGCCAGTAGGTTACAGTAGGTTGTAACTCTAGGTCATGCCAGTAGGCTACAGTAGGTTGTAACTCTCTAGGTCATGCCAGTAGGATACAGTAGGTTGTATCTCTCTAGGTCATGCCAGTAGGTTACAGTAGGTTGTAACTCTCTAGGTCATGCCAGTAGGTTACAGCAGGTTGTAACTCTAGGTCATGCCAGTAGGTTAAAGTAGGTTGTAACTCTCTAGGTCATGCCAGTAGGTTACAGTAGGTTGTAACTCTCTAGGTCATGCCAGTAGGTTACAGTAGGTTGTAACTCTCTAGGTCATGCCAGTAGACTACAGTAGGTTGTATCTCTCTAGATCATACCAGTAGGCTACAGTAGGTTGTGTCTCTAGGTCATGCCAGTAGGTTACAGTAGGTTGTAACTCTCTAGGTCATGCCAGTAGGTTACAGTAGGTTGTATCTCTCTAGGTCATGCCAGTAGGTTGTATCTCTAGGTCATGCCAGTAGGTTACAGTAGGTTGTATCTCTCTAGGTCATGCCAGTAGGTTACAGTAGGTTGTAACTCTCTAGGTCATGCCAGTAGGTTACAGTAGGTTGTAACTCTCTAGGTCATGCCAGTAGACTACAGTAGGTTGTAACTCTCTAGGTCATGCCAGTAGGTTACAGTAGGTTGTAACTCTCTAGGTCATGCCAGTAGGTTGTATCTCTCTAGGTCATGCCAGTAGGCTACAGTAGGTTGTAACTCTCTAGGTCATGCCAGTAGGTTGTATCTCTCTAGGTCATGCCAGTAGGCTACAGTAGGTTGTAACTCTCTAGGTCATGCCAGTAGGTTACAGTAGGTTGTAACTCTCTAGGTCATGCCAGTAGGTTACAGTAGGTTGTATCTCTCTAGGTCATGCCAGTAGGTTACAGTAGGTTGTACCTCTCTAGGTCATGCCAGTAGGTTACAGAAGGTTGTATCTCTCTAGGTCATGCCAGTAGGTTACAGCAGGTTCTAACTCTCTAGGTCATGCCAGTAGGTTACAGTAGGTTGTATCTCTCTAGGTCATGCCAGTAGGTTAAAGTAGGTTGTAACTCTCTAGGTCATGCCAGTAGGTTACAGTAGGTTGTAACTCTCTAGGTCATGCCAGTAGGTTACAGTAGGTTGTAACTCTAGGTCATGCCAGTAGGTTACAGTAGGTTGTATCTCTCTAGGTCATGCCAGTAGGCTACAGTAGGTTGTAACTCTCTAGGTCATGCCAGTAGGTTACAGTAGGTTGTATCTCTCTAGGTCATGCCAGTAGGCTACAGTAGGTTGTATCTCTCTAGATCATGCCAGTAGGTTGTGTCTCTAGGTCATGCCAGTAGGTTACAGTAGGTTGTAACTCTCTAGGTCATGCCAGTAGGTTACAGTAGGTTGTATCTCTCTAGGTCATGCCAGTAGGTTGTATCTCTAGGTCATGCCAGTAGGTTACAGTAGGTTGTATCTCTCTAGGTCATTACAGTAGGTTGTAACTCTAGGTCATGCCAGTAGGTTACAGTAGGTTGTAACTCTCTAGGTCATGCCAGTAGGTTACAGTAGGTTGTAACTCTCTAGGTCATGCCAGTAGACTACAGTAGGTTGTAACTCTCTAGGTCATGCCAGTAGGTTACAGTAGGTTGTAACTCTCTAGGTCATGCCAGTAGGTTGTATCTCTCTAGGTCATGCCAGTAGGCTACAGTAGGTTGTATCTCTCTAGGTCATGCCAGTAGGTTACAGTAGGTTGTAACTCTCTAGGTCATGCCAGTAGGTTACAGTAGGTTGTATCTCTCTAGGTCATGCCAGTAGGTTGTATCTCTAGGTCATGCCAGTAGGTTACAGTAGGTTGTATCTCTCTAGGTCATGCCAGTAGGTTACAGTAGGTTGTAACTCTCTAGGTCATGCCAGTAGACTACAGTAGGTTGTAACTCTCTAGGTCATGCCAGTAGGTTACAGTAGGTTGTAACTCTCTAGGTCATGCCAGTAGGTTGTATCTCTCTAGGTCATGCCAGTAGGCTACAGTAGGTTGTAACTCTCTAGGTCATGCCAGTAGGTTGTATCTCTCTAGGTCATGCCAGTAGGCTACAGTAGGTTGTAACTCTCTAGGTCATGCCAGTAGGTTACAGTAGGTTGTAACTCTCTAGGTCATGCCAGTAGGTTACAGTAGGTTGTATCTCTCTAGGTCATGCCAGTAGGTTACAGTAGGTTGTACCTCTCTAGGTCATGCCAGTAGGTTACAGAAGGTTGTATCTCTCTAGGTCATGCCAGTAGGTTACAGCAGGTTCTAACTCTCTAGGTCATGCCAGTAGGTTACAGTAGGTTGTATCTCTCTAGGTCATGCCAGTAGGTTACAGTAGGTTGTATCTCTCTAGGTCATGCCAGTAGGTTACAGTAGGTTGTAACTCTCTAGGTCATGCCAGTAGTTTACAGTAGGTTGTAACTCTCTAGGTCATGCCAGTAGGTTACAGCAGGTTGTAACTCTCTAGGTCATGCCAGTAGGTTACAGCAGGTTGTAACTCTAGGTCATGCCAGTAGGTTAAAGTAGGTTGTAACTCTCTAGGTCATGCCAGTAGGTTACAGTAGGTTGTAACTCTCTAGGTCATGCCAGTAGGTTACAGTAGGTTGTAACTCTAGGTCATGCCAGTAGGTTACAGTAGGTTGTATCTCTCTAGGTCATGCCAGTAGGCTACAGTAGGTTGTATCTCTCTAGATCATGCCAGTAGGTTGTGTCTCTAGGTCATGCCAGTAGGTTACAGTAGGTTGTAACTCTCTAGGTCATGCCAGTAGGTTACAGTAGGTTGTATCTCTCTAGGTCATGCCAGTAGGTTGTATCTCTAGGTCATGCCAGTAGGTTACAGTAGGTTGTATCTCTCTAGGTCATTACAGTAGGTTGTAACTCTAGGTCATGCCAGTAGGTTACAGTAGGTTGTAACTCTCTAGGTCATGCCAGTAGGTTACAGTAGGTTGTAACTCTCTAGGTCATGCCAGTAGACTACAGTAAGTTGTAACTCTCTAGGTCATGCCAGTAGGTTACAGTAGGTTGTAACTCTCTAGGTCATGCCAGTAGGTTGTATCTCTCTAGGTCATGCCAGTAGGCTACAGTAGGTTGTATCTCTCTAGGTCATGCCAGTAGGCTACAGTAGGTTGTAACTCTCTAGGTCATGCCAGTAGGTTACAGTAGGTTGTAACTCTCTAGGTCATGCCAGTAGGTTACAGTAGGTTGTAACTCTCTAGGTCATGCCAGTAGGTTACAGTAGGTTGTAACTCTCTAGGTCATGCCAGTAGGTTACAGTAGGTTGTAACTCTCTAGGTCATGCCAGTAGGTTACAGTAGGTTGTATCTCTCTAGGTCATGCCAGTAGGTTACAGTAGGTTGTAACTCTCTAGGTCATGCCAGTAGGTTACAGTAGGTTGTAACTCTAGGTCATGCCAGTAGGCTACAGTAGGTTGTAACTCTCTAGGTCATGCCAGTAGGTTACAGTAGGTTGTATCTCTCTAGGTCATGCCAGTAGGTTACAGTAGGTTGTAACTCTCTAGGTCATGCCAGTAGGTTACAGTAGGTTGTATCTCTCTAGGTCATGCCAGTAGGTTACAGTTGGTTGTATCCAAGTGGAAACAATTATCAACCCAATGTGGAAAGTGTTGAATTTGGTCAATAACAAAATGAATGGCTTATTTGCTACGTGAGGTTTACTTGATCTAACAGAAGTTTCGTAATGATTAAGTTGTTACGTGGACACGTGACATATCGACAACTTTGATAAAAACACTATTGGAGTTGTCTCCAGATCGCTATGCATATTCATGCTAGTAGCTTAGCATCTCTCTCCATTGAATACAGGCGGTTGACGACAACAACCCTCAGAATATAAACAATAGATTACAATAATAAGATGTATCCACCAATCCAAAGACAGGATAGGTGGGAGATAGACAACCCACAGTGCAGCTTTGTGGACAACGACTCCGCTTGTCAGGACGGAGAGACATCTTGTCAGTATATCCATAATCTTTGGTGTAGCCAACCCAACTCTCACATGGCTCTAATGGGGGGAACGGTGTGTAGTAAAACATCACTACATTAAAATCACTACATGCCGTGGCCCCCAGTCTGCGGTCAGCAGATAGACCCTCCTCAAATATATATGTTAAGTCACTTTTTGGAAACGGAACGGAGAAAACAAGGGGTAGCTTGTCTCTACGTCGTCTGATTCTAGACATATCAGTCATCATCCCAGGACCCTCCGTTGAAGAGGTATTGACGAGCCAACTCCGAATATCCAAAGTTAAAAACTAATTGAAGGCGGTACTTACTGGTGTTACTCAGATCTCCTATCTCCTTCTCTTCATCTTCCAATGTGACAGTAATCTCTCCTTCCTTCTTCACTCCAAAAACAGCATCATCCTCTTCTTCCTCTTGTTTAACTGAAACGTCTATCTCTTCATCTTTCACTGTAACAGCCTCACCCTCTACTACTAGTTTTACTGTAACATCCTCCTCTTCCTTCTCCTCTTTCACGACAATGTTCAGCCCCAGAGCTTCTTTCTCCGTCCAGCAGACCTCCTCTTCTTTAACAGGAGGGGAGTAGTTTAGGGAGCTCATGTTCGGGGATGTTAGCTAACTAGCTATCATTAGCGACTAGGCTAATGCTAACTTAACCAGTCAGCTACTATAGCTGACTAATAAAAAATAACGTAATATTAAATTAAATAGGTTAACAAGTAGATACGACAGAAGTGTGTCTAAAACACAGTAGCTAATATAGACCGAAAGCGTATAAATAGCTTGAATCTTTCGGCTATGTCGGCTAGCAAGCTACCGAGGTGGTTGACGAGCTGTTTATGAAGAACCGTCCACTAGATTATACGTCACGCTGCAGCATCGCCTGAAAGACGCACATCGCCGTCTGCTGACTGGAGGGAAACGCAGTTGAGGATCAGATTTTATTTTCAGACAAAGATTATTTTACATGGATTTAATTAAATAATACTATTGAGACATACAAAGACAGGATTAGTGAGAATAAAAAATGTTTACTACAGCACATTTAAGGCAGTTTCATTCAGTCAAACAACATATAAATAAGTAGCCAGCTACTGTAGGTCTATACTGCTCCTACATGGTGTAACAATACATCATGTAGATGTATATAATGAACAGACTAGGTCTATACTGCTCCTACATGGACTAACAATACATCATGTAGATGTATATAATGAACAGACTAGGTCTATACTGCTCCTACATGGTGTAACAATACATCATGTAGATGTATATAATGAACAGACTAGGTCTATACTGCTCCTACATGGTGTAACAATACATCATGTAGATGTATATAATGAACAGATTAGGTCTATACTGCTCCTACATGGACTAACAATACATAATGTAGATGTATATAATGAACAGACTAGGTCTATACTGCTCCTACATGGTGTAACAATACATCATGTAGATGTATATAATGAACAGACTAGGTCTATACTGCTCCTACATGGTGTAACAATACATCATGTAGATGTATATAATGAACAGACTAGGTCTATACTGCTCCTACATGGTGTAACAATACATCATGTAGATGTATATAATGAACAGACTAGGTCTATACTGCTCCTACATGGTGTAACAATACATCATGTAGATTTATATAATGAACAGACTAGGTCTATACTGCTCCTACATGGTGTAACAATACGCCACTACCGTTCAAATGTTTGGGGTCACTTAAATATCATTTTTTTAAGAAAAGCACATTATTTGTAAACAGTGTTTTTGCATGCAGCAATTCAACCATGAAGGCCTGATTCACGCAGTCTCTGACTAAATCACAGACAGTGTCACCAGCAAAGCACCCCCCACCATCACATCTCCATTTTTCACGGTGGGAATCGCACACGCGGAGATCATCCGTTCACATACTCTGCGTCTCACAAAGACACGGCGGTTAGAATCAAAGATCTCAAATTTGGACTCATCAGACCAAAGGACAGATTTCCCTGGTCTAATGTCTATTTCTTGGCCCAAGAAAGTCTCTTCTTATTATTGGTGTCCTTTAGTAGTGGTTTCTTTGCAGCAATTCGACCATGAAGGCCTGATTCACACAGTCTCCTCTGAACAGTTGATGTTGATATGTGTCTGTTACTTGAACTCTGAAGCATATATTTGGGCTGCAATCTGAGGTGCAGTTAACTCTAAGGAACATATCTTCCGCAGCAGAGGTAACTCTGGGTCTTCATTTCCTGTGGCAATCCTCATGAGAGCTTCCCATACCTTGTCACAACACAACTGATTGGCTCAAACGCATTAAGAAGGAAAGAAATTCCTCAAATTAACATTTCACTAGGCACACCTGTTAACAAATTAATTCCAGGTGACTACCTCATGAAACTGGTTGAGAGAATGCCAAGAGTGTGCAAAACTGTCATCAAGGCAAGGAGTGACTGCTTTGAAATATCTCAAATATAAAATATATTTTGATTTGTTTAACCCTTTTGTCACAAAAAATGTCATGGTGTTGCAGGGAAGACCAAAATGCAGCAGAGTGGATCTTTTAATTCACAAAAACAAGAGTAAAACACAGAAAAAAACAAAACAATAAACGATGCTCACGACACCAACAGTTTTGCAGGCTATACTAACGCAGTGCAAAAACAATTCCCCACAAACACACCCAACTAATATAGGACTTCCAATCAAAGGCAACACCACACAGCTGCCTTCAATTGGAAGTCCACCCCAATTAACTCTACATAGAAACACCCAACCTAGACAGAACATAGAAAACAGAACTTCTACTGCCACGCCCTGACCAAAACTATACACCTACTCCACCTGCTGGTCAGGACGTGACACCTTTTTTGGTTACTACATGATTCCATGTGTTATTTCATAGTTTTGATGTCTTCAATGTTATTCTACAATGTAGAAAATAGTCAAAATAAAGAAAAACCATTGAATGAGTAGATGTGTATAAACTTTTGACTGGTACTGTATGTAAATGTGATATTTCAGTTGTTGTTTTTGTTACATTTGCAAACATTTCTAAAAAACGGTTTTTGCTTTGTCATTATGGGGTATTGTGATGTTATTATGGGCTATTGTGATGTTATTATGGGCTATTGTGATGTCATTATGGGGTATTGTGAAGTTATTATGGGCTATTGTGATGTCGTTATGGGGTATTGTGAAGTCATTATGGGGTATTGTGTGTAGATGGATTAAATCAATGTTTTCCTCATACATTTTAGAATAATGTAACAAAATGTGTAAAAAGTGAAGGGGTCTGAATACTTATATATTGGGGCAGTACTTAGTGACATCACTTCCTGAAACAGGAGGTGCAAATATATAACATAGGTTCACAATATCAACATTCAATGTATCAAAATATATGACCAAGCTGGAAGTGTAAACGCCAGCCCAGCCACAATCCTAGAGGTTCACTGATGATCAACCTCCTCCTTCACATCTGACTCCTGATGATCAACCTCCTCCTTCACATCAGACCAGCTATCTATTTATCACTGTAAAAAAACAAACTCCAAATGTAGAACAGCCATGGAGGAGGGTGAAAGGATAGCAGCCCCAACTGTCAGTGAGAGAGGAGGCTATTCTGGATAGGGCAGGTACTTTTGTGTAGTTCCTGTCCCTAGAAGTGAGGATGGAGATAATAGTAACATAATATTCAGTGTGGTGTAATTTGACTATAATGAAGTCTGTTTCTTGTGAGGTTTTCTGTCCTCAGATAAAGAGCTCTATGAAAGCCAGTCTACATATGAAGAGGTCCCAATGAAGAGCAGTGGTTCTCAGTCCTGGGGACTCAAAGAGGGGCACATTTTGGTTTTTGCCTTCACACTGCACAGCTGATTCAAATGATTCAAACTCATCATCAAGCTTCAAGTGGTATTTATGTATTCATTTGTGATGCTATCCTTGATATGATCCTGTTATTGTCACATGCTACACATGTACATATGTGTGCTCATGCATCTATCAATCCAATGTTATCATGATTTGTTATCAGGGACATTATACTTTAGTAATCCACAATGACCTGGTGATGTAACAGTCTACTAATTACATTGTCTTCCATATTCCTACAGAGACCTTGTAACTGGAGATTCCTTCAAAACGATTGCCTACAGTTACCGTGTAGGGCACTGCAAGGTTGGGTGACCAGGGTCATCTGGGACTGTCTCCTGGAGGAATTCAGGTGTGTGAAGGCTACCTGTGTCCTGCGTAACTTCATGAGGATGGACACGAGGACCAGGAGGGGATCTGCAGCTCGCCGCCGTGTGCCAGAGGAGGAGTCTGCTGCTCTGCAGGATGTTTCAAGGATGGGGTCCAACAACGCAGCAAGAGAGGCAATCCGTGTGCAGGAGATCTTCACCTCCTACTTCTTCAAAGAGGGTGCTGTTCCCTGACAACACCATAGATGTCACTATGCACAACCAAAAGCTCTTTTAAGAGCCATTCACATTTCAATAAGAGTATTCTTCCATTTACTGAGCTATGTCAACTGCAGTTATTCAATTCACAGTTTCTCTCCCTTTGATTTCTACTTCTCAGGTGAGGGTGCTGTTTAGGTAAGGGTGTGATGTCTGTGCAAAAACAAAACAGACTATTTTAAATCACCCATATTGAAAAAATGTAGAACAATTAGACACCCTATAACCCACACCTACACACACATGAATCAATCTGATTGATGGATTGTGTTGTGCAGTAAACAGGTTCAGGTGTAAAACTGTGGCTCCTTCCACCTTCAGAGAATAGGCAAGAGGGCCAACCATGGAGAATAGTAAGACACTTCATTATTTCTATAACTACACTATATTGTTTGTCCTCATGTGTCCATTCATGTTTTTCAGCATAAAGTACTCTGCAGCCACTTAGTGTGGTGTGGACACCAGGTGAGGCCACACACAGATTCCTGTTGAACACTGTCGCTTTAACGACCTTATTTTCTCAATAACAGTCTCTCTCCTTCACTTCATCCCTCTCTCCTCTTCTCCCTAAATCCTCTAGGTTATATCAGCTGTGTCGGTGAACTCCTCCTGCATCTGAACTGGCTACATAGAGGGCACAGCATGATCAGAGGTGAGAGGTCACTTGGTCAGGTCAACAGGAAGTATTATTAAAGAGATGCTTTACATTGAAATACAGACAGAGATGCAGTAGTCCCAGAGTTAATGATCCCAGGTCAGTTTATATTATACAGGAAGTATTATTAAAGAGATGCTTTACATTGAAATACAGATAGAGATGCAGTAGTCCCAGAGTTAATGATCCCAGGTCAGTTTTGCATTTCACCTCCTGATTGATGACTAACAATGTTAGAATAAAAAATATAAACACAAGGTTTAAACATGCTCTCTCTCTCTCCATCTGTCTCTCGTCTGCAGGTATGTTTTGATGTGAGAGGATGCCAACCCCCAGTCCCATCATCACCACCTCACCTGCTTTTAAGAACCTTTGGGCCGACGAGAGACACTATTATGTAATTGTGATGAACTGAGAGAATATTTATGTAGCACTGTGATTCATTAATCATGTGCTGCCTTCCCTGCTCCTATGTGCTTACCTCTTTCCCTTTCTGTCTTTTACACCTCTCTCACCACCTCCTCTTTCTTCCTCTGTTTTTATAATGCACAACAGATGTGCATTGAAGTACAGATTAAACTTGTATTTATAACACTTGGATAATGAGCTTTTCAATAAAGCGTTTCACATTCTCTACTGGTTGAAATGAAGTGTAATGTGATCAAATACTCCACCTATCCTGTGTTTATCAGATCAATGCAGATGAAGGGCATTAGATGTTGAGATGAACCAGTGTTAGAGTATTTACATGATGCATAGGAAGTGTAGTGTACTGTTTTTTAACATTATATTTCTGTATATATGAATTAACTAGTTAAATCCTGTTTCTAGTCTATTAGTTACAATGTGTAACCATTGATGTCCCAGGACCAAGATTGGTAAACACTGTTGAAGTGTATAATTGTAATACATACATGCAGACACAGCGTCATTCAAAGACTGGAATTTGATACTCCTGGTATTGGATATGACTGAAAAATAATCTCAAAGACATTCATACCTAAACTGCAACTTTATTTGCCAAGGTAGAGTACATGATCAGTGAATATATTAAATGTACAGGCTACAATGTGGGGATCTCATGCATGGTAATAACTACATGTATATACGACTTGCATCCTTGGCACAACATGATATTATATTCTACTCAATCCATAGGCTTCATTAATGTCATTCAGGCTGTTTTGAAGTTGATACAACTGGCTATGATAGCTGAGGTTCATAGGTTTTGAACTAATATGTATACCAAACGTTTGGGTCCATACACAGATCGGCTAGATAGCTAGCTACACATCCATAGGCATACAGGTATTTTAATCATCCACTGCACAATAAGCAAGAACATAGCTAGCTACGTTATTTCATCTATCTGCATGGCAAATATCAGCAAGGCAAGCTTACACAATTGTACATTCAATTTTCAGTGAATTCTTCAGCTAGCTAGATTATATACATTCACTGTTTCACAAAACGACAGCCTGGTTTGCTGGTTGTTTCAGGAGTCCCTAAAACAACCAGAATGACAATTTCATACTCATGTCACAACACCCATAATGCTAGTCAGCTAGCTGGCTAATGTTAGATAGTCAGCTAGTTGGTTAATGTTAGCTAGTCAGCTAGCTGGTTATTGTTAGCTAGTCAGCTAGCTGGCTAATGTTAGCTAGTCAGCTAGCTGGTTAATGTTAGCTAGTCAGCTAGCTGGCTAATGTTAGCTAGTCAGCTAGCTGGCTAATGTTAGCTAGTCAGCTAGCTGGTTATTGTTAGCTAGTCAGCTAGCTGGTTAATGTTAGCTAGTCAGCTAGCTGGCTAATGTTAGCTAGTCAGCTAGCTGGTTAATGTTAGCTAGTCAGCTAGCTGGTTAATGTTAGCTAGTCAGCTAGCTGGTTAATGTTAGCTAGTCAGCTAGCTGGTTAATGTTAGCTAGTCAGCTAGATGGTTAATGTTAGCTAGTCAGCTAGCTTGCTAAATCGCGATTTTCGTAAATAAACTTTATGATAAGAAAAAGCATAATCGTTTGTCTCTACATTAACTAACATTCCTGTCAACTGTACATGTTTCTGCATGATTCGTTATGACGTTATAATCCCTTACATTTGCTTCCATCCTAGTATTTCTGTCCGCCATCTTTGATCCAGTTCAGTTCTGTGTAGGGGTACCCCTCTCTCCTAGTATTTCTGTCCTCCATCTTTGATCCAGTTCAGTTCTGTGTAGGGGTACCCCTCTCTCCTAGTATTTCTGTCCTCCATCTTTGATCCAGTTCAGTTCTGTGTAGGGGTACCCCTCTCTCCTAGTATTTCTGTCCGCCATCTTTGATCCAGTTCAGTTCTGTGTAGGGGTACCCCTCTCTCCTAGTATTTCTGTCCGCCATCTTTGATCCAGTTCAGTTCTGTGTAGGGGTACCCCTCTCTCCTAGTATTTCTGTCCACCATCTTTGATCCAGTTCAGTTCTGTGTAGGGGTACCCCTCTCTCCTAGTATTTCTGTCCGCCATCTTTGATCCAGTTCAGTTCTGTGTAGGGGTACCCCTCTCTCCTAGTATTTCTGTCCTCCATCTTTGATCCAGTTCAGTTCTGTGTAGGGGTACCCCTCTCTCCTAGTATTTCTGTCCACCATCTTTGATCCAGTTCAGTTCTGTGTAGGGGTACCCCTCTCTCTTAGTATTTCTGTCCGCCATCTTTGATCCAGTTCAGTTCTGTGTAGGGGTACCCCTCTCTCCTAGTATTTCTGTCCGCCATCTTTGATCCAGTTCAGTTCTGTGTAGGGGTATCCCTCTCTCCTAGTATTTCTGTCCTCCATCTTTGATCCAGTTCAGTTCTGTGTAGGGGTACCCCTCTCTCCTAGTATTGCTGAAGAAAGTCTAACAGTCACTAGTGCAGCAGCAGCCTCCCCCGGTCCTAGTGCGGCCTGGTAAGAAGTTTAAGATGCGATGGAACGGTTGACGGGAAAAAAAAATCACAGAAACAATATATTGACTGATATTGATTTATTTAGGGGGGGGGGGGGGGCTAATGAATATTTTAGGACCAGCGATGTTCCTTATTCCTACCCTTTAACTTTTTGTCTGACAAAATTAACATTTTACTCAACTGCGTTACCCACTCCAGTCAGCAGATGGCGGTATGGGAATTTCAGGCGATGCTGTTGGTGTGACGTATAATGTAGTGGACGGAACGCTTCTTACAACAGCAGCAACAGTTAGTCAGACACCACGGTAGCTTGCTAGACAAAATAGCCGAACCAATAAAGCTCTTTAGACACGTTAGTGTATATTAGCCACTGTGTTTTAAACCCACTACTGTCGTCTAGTTAGTTATCCGATTTCATTTCATATTTACGGTGTTGTTGTTATTATTCAGCTAGTGGGCTGGTTAAGTTAGCATTAGCCTAGCTAGCTAACATCCCCGACCATGCGGTCACTGAGTTACTCTCCTCCTGCTAAAGAAGAGAATATCACAGTAAAACAAGAAGTAGAGGGTGAGGCCGTTACTGTGAAAGAAGAAAAATACGCGTTCAGAGTGAAAGAGGAGGAGGATGTTACAGTAAAAGAAGAGGAGGATGCAGTTTATGGAGTGAAAGAGGAAGAGGGGGAGATGACTGTTACGTCGATAGAGGAGGAAACTGGACATCTGGGCCCGGTTTCCCAAACGCAACTTAAGGCGTCCAATGGTTCTAACGGTGAACTTAGCCATAAGGTGGGTTTGAGAAACCGTTCCCTGATTAACACTAGTAAGTACTGTCTTAAATACAGAGGTACAAACTCTGCAGTTGTTGAACTGATGTGTGGTGTTAAAGGGGAAATCTGCAATAGCTACATCCATATTGTGACTTTTATATTAGTTATTTATAGCCATTGATTCTTGAAGAATATAACACATGTCTCATGAGCTTAGTTCAACTGTTGTTCCCCATCATAACCACAAATAAGCTTTTTTTACGCCAACGTCTAGAAATAATGTAAATCAACACTGTATAGCCTCAACATGGTTAAAACTATGATGTTGATATCATGGATTGCCAGTCCTTGCATCCATAGGTCAGTCTATGAGTTTGAAAGTAGTTACATTTCTCCAGCCCCATCATCTTATTACCAAAACAGTGTTTGAACTGCAGATTTGGTTGATTGATGTGTGGGTTTTTTAAACAGCAACAAAATGGCTGCTCAGAGACGTGGTTTGGTAAACAGCTGAGGGATGGAGAAATGTAATCACTCTCAAATTCATAGAGAAAGCTATTGTAGCAACCTTCAGGCTATCCCCTGAATTCACTACACTATGAATACAAAGACTGGCCATCCATGATGTCATAATGATAGTTTAAGCAGGTTTCTAGGCTATATAGTATATTCTAGAATTCATCCATTATGTCATAATGATAGTTTAACCAGGTTTCTAGGCTATATAGTATATTCTAGAATTCATCCATGATGTCATAATGATAGTTTAACCATGTTTCTAGGATATATAGTATATTCTAGAATTCATCCATGATGTCATAATGATAGTTTAACCATGTTTCTAGGATATATAGTATATTCTAGAATTCATCCATGATGTCATAATGATAGTTTAACCAGGTTTCTAGGCTATATAGTATATTCTAGAATTCATCCATGATGTCATAATGATAGTTTAACCAGGTTTCTAGGCTATATAGTATATTCTAGAATTCATCCATGATGTCATAATGATAGTTTAACCAGGTTTCTAGGCTATATAGTATATTCTAGAATTCATCCATGATGTCATAATGATAGTTTAACCAGGTTTCTAGGCTATATAGTATATTATAGAATTACCAGTGTAGATTTCCTGTGCAGGTCAAATTATTACAGCTGTTGATAAGTCATTGTATAATATTCAGCCAATTTTTTTCATGTCATTACATTAAAGGCGAAACATACCTAGATTCAATAACATTCATGTATTGGTTTGAAACCTTTGTTTTAAACCCTTCTCAAATTTGGAGCCTTGACGGGTTTGTAAAAAACGGTTTGTCAAAAAACACTTATTTATTTAAATGTAACCTTTATTTAACTAGGCAAGTCAGTTAAGAACAAATTCTTATTTCCAATGATGGCCTACCCCGGACGACGCTGGGCCAATTGTGCCCCACCCTATGGGACTCCCAATCACGGCCGGTTGTGATACAGCCTGTAGTGACGCCTCTAGCACTGAGATGCAGTGTCTTAGACCGCTGTGCCACTCGGGAGCCCCAAAATCATGTTCTAGTGCTGTCCTCACCTAAAATACATCTTGGTCAACCAAGAGTCATCTGTTCTTTCTACCAATCGCTCCATGTGTTTTAATAAAATCAACTATATGTACTGAACTTGTCTGATGCTTTAAATAAGCATGCCCCTTTCAAAAAATGTAGAACTAAGAACAGATATAGCCCTTGGTTCACTCCATACCTGACTGCCCTCGACCAGCACAAAAACATCCTGTGGCGTACTGCACTAGCATTGAATACTGCCCGCGATATGCAACTTTTCAGGGAAGTCAGGAACCAATTCACACAGTCAGTTAGGAAAGCAAAGGCTAGCTTTTTCAAACAGAAATTTTTATCCTGTCGCTCTAACTCCAAAAAGTTTTGGGACACTGTAAGGTCCATGGAGAATAAGAGCACCTCCTCCCAGCTGCCCACTGCACTGAGGCTAGGAAACACTCACCACCGATAACTCCACAATAATTGAGAATTTCAATTAGCATTTCTCTACGGCTGGCCATGCTTTCCTCCTGGCTACCCCAACCCCGGCCAACAGCTCCCCACCCCCCTCAGCTACTTCCCCAAGCCTCCCCATCTTCTCCTTCACCCAAATTCAGATAGCTGATGTTCTGAAAGAGCTGCAAAACCTGGACCCGTAAAAATCAGCTGGGCTAGACAACCTGGACCCCTACAAATCAGCTGGACTAGACAACCTGGACCCCTACAAATCAGCTGGGCTAGACAATCTGGACCCTCTCTTTATAAAATTATCCGCCGCCATTGTGGCAACCCCTATTACTAGTCTGTTCAACCTCACTTTCGTATCGTCCGAGATTCCTAAAGATTGGAACACTTCCGCGGTCATCCCCCTCTTCAAAGGGGGTGACACTCTAGACCCAAACTGTTACAGACCTATATCCATCATGCCCTGCCTTTCTAAAGTCATCAACATCCAAGTTAACAAACAGATCACTGACCATTTCGAATCTCACCGTACCTTCTCCGCTGTGCAATCCGGTTTCCGAGCTGGACACGGGTGCACCTCAGCCACACTCAAGGTACTAAACGATATCATAACCGCCATCGATAAAAGACAGTACTGTACAGCCCTCTTCTTCGACCTGGCCAAGGCTTTCGACTCTGTCAATCACTGTATTCTTATCGGCAGACTCAACAGTCTTGGTTTCTCAAATGACTGACTCGCCTGGTTCACCAACTACTTCTTAGATAGAATTCAATGTGTCAAATCGGAGGGCCTGTTGTCCGGACCTCTGGCAGTCTCTGTGGGGGTACCACAGGGTTCAATTCTCGGACCGGCTCTTTTCTCTGTATATACCAACGATGTTGCTCTTGCTGCGGGTGATTCCTTGATCCACCTCTACTCAGACGACACCATTCTGTATACATCTGGCCCTTCTTTGGACACTGTGTTAACCTCTCTAGGGTAGGGGGCAGTATTTTCACGGCCGGATAAAAAAACGTACCCGATTTAAACTGGTTACTGCTCTTTTCCAGAAACGAGAATATGCATATAATTAGTAGATTTGGATAGCAAACACTCTAAAGTTTATAAAACTGTTTGAATGGTGTCTGTGAGTATAACAGAACTCATATGGCAGGCCAAAACATGAGAAGATTTCATACAGGAAGTGCCCTCTCTGACCATTTCTTGTGCTTCTGTAGCATCTCTGTCGAAAATACAGGATCTCTGCTGTAACGTGACAATTTCTAAGGCTCCCATAGGCTCTCTGAAGGTGCCAGAAAGTGGAATGAGATCTCTGCTGTCTCTGGGCTAGGTACAGGAGTGCTGTTTGTGAGGGGTCAGGCTGGTGGCTCAGAGACAGGAGATGCGCGGCCCCGAGAAGTGGCCATGTTTTTCTTTCAGCCTTTGACCGAAAACAACTACGCCCGGTTGGAATATTATCGCTATTTTACGAGAAAAATAGCATAAAAATTGATTTTAAACAGCGTAATGGAATATTTTGAATTTTTTTTGTCACGACATACATCATATGAATCACATAAAGTCATATGTTTGAGAAATTGAAGTAATAGCATTTTTAAGGTTTTTCGTATTTCGCGCCACTCGATTCCACTGGCTGTTGACTAGGTGGGACGATTCGTCCCACATACCCGAGAGAGGTTAACCTGTCTAGGCGAGGTCAACAGCCAGTGGAATCGCGTGTCGTGAAATACAAATACCTCAAAAATGCTATAACTTAAATTTCTCAAACATATGATTATTTTACACCATTTTAACCTGTTAGGGCTAGGGGGCAGCATTGACACGGCTGGATAAAAAACATACCCGATTTAATCTGGTTACCACTCCTACCCAGTAACTAGAATATGCATATACTTATTACATATGGATAGAAAACACCCTAAATTTTCTAAAACTGTTTGAATGGTGTCTGTGAGTATAACAGAACTCAAATGGCAGGTCAAAACCTGAGAGATTCCTTTACAGGAAGTGGCCTGTCTGACCATTTGTTGAACTTCTTTTCCATCTCTATCATTTACTAAGGATCTCTGCTCTAACGTGACACTTCCCACGTCGTCCATAGGCGCTCAGAGCCCGGGAAAAAACAGAATGTCGTCATTCCAGCCCCAGGCTGAAACACATTATCGCCTTTCTCAAGTGGCCGATCAAGAGACACTGGCTTATGCGCGTGACCCCGACCGCCCCCGCCTTTGGGATTTTTTCCTCTGTTTGCCGAAAAGGAGATTCCCTGTCGGAATATTATCGCTTTTCTACGAGAAAAATGTCGTAAAAATTGATTTTAAACAGCGGTTGACATGCTTCGAAGTACGGTAATGGAATACTTAGAATTTTATTGTCACGAATTGCGCCATGCGCGTGACACTTCTTTACTATTTCGGATAGTGTCTGGAACGCACGAACAAAACGCCGCTATTCGGATATAACGATGGATTATTTTGGACCAAACCAACATTTGTTATTGAAGTAGCAGTCCTGGGTGTGTATTCTGACGAAGACAACAAAAGGTAATGAAACTTTTATAATAGTAAATATGATTATGGTGAGTGCTAAACTTGCCGGGTGTCTAAATAGCGAGCCCGTGATGCCTGGGCTATGTACTTAGAATATAGCAAAATGTGCTTTCACCAAAAAGCTATTTTAAAATCGGACATATCGAGTGCATAGAGGAGGTCTGTATCTATAATTCTTAAAATAATTGTTATGCTTTTTGTGAACGTTTAATCGTGAGTAATTTAGTAAAATGTTAGCGAATTCCCCGGAAGTTTGCGGGGGGTATGCTAGTTTTGAACGTCACATGCTAATGTAAAAAGCTGTTTTTTGATATAAATATGAACTTGATTGAACAAAACATGCATGTATTGTATAACATAATGTCCTAGGGTTGTCATCTGATGAAGATCATCAAAGGTGAGTGCTGCATTTAGCTGTCTTCTGGGTTTTGGTGACATTATATGCTGGCTTGAAAAATGGGTGTCTGATTATTTCTGGCTTGGTACTCTGCTGACATAATCTAATGTTTTGCTTTCGTTGTAAAGCCTTTTTGAAATCGGACAGTGTGGTTAGATTAACGAGAGTCTTATCTTTAAATGGCTGTAAAATAGTAATATGTTTGAGAAATTGAAGTAATAGGATTTTTAAGGTTTTGAAAATCGCGCCACAGGATAGCAGTGGCTGTTACGTAGGTGGGACGAATTCGTACCGCCTAGCCTAGAGAGGTTAAAGACAAGACTCGTTAATCTAACCACATTGTCCGATTTCAAAAAGGCTTTACAGCGAAAGCAAAACATTAGATTGTCAGGAGAGTACCCAGCCAGAAATAATCAGACACCCATTTTTCAAGCTAGCATATAATGTCACAAAAACCAAAACCACAGCTAAATGCAGCACTAACCTTTGATGATCTTCATCAGATGACACTCCTAGGACATTATGTTATACAATACATGCATGTTTTGTTCAATCAAGTTCATATTTATATCAAAAACCAGCTTTTTACATTAGCATGTGACTTTCAGAACTAGCATACCCACCGAAAACTACCGGTGAATTTACTAAATTACTCACGATAAACGTTCACAAAAAACATAACAATTATTTTAAGATTTATAGATACAGAACTCCTTTATGCAATCGCGGTGTCCGCTTTTCGGTGAAAGCACATTTTGCAATATTCTGAGTAGATAGCCCGGCCATCACAGGCTAGCTATTTTGACACCTACCAATTTTGGCACTCACCAAACTGAGATTTACTATAAGAAAAATTGGATTACCTTTGCTGTTCTTTGTCAGAATGCACTCCCAGGACTTGTACTTTACACCCAATGTTGTTTTGGTTCCAAATAATCCATAGTTATATCCAAATAGCGGCGTTTTGTTCTTGAGTTCAAGACACTATCCGAAGGGTGATGCGCTGGCGCGTATCGTGACAAAAGATTTCAAAATATTCCATTACTGCACTTCGAAGCATGTCAAACACTGTTTAAAATCAATTTTTATGCGATTTTTCTCGTAAAATAGCGATAATATTCCGACCGGGAGACATTGTTTTCGTTCAAAGACTGACAGAAGAAATGGTGTCTTCACGTGCATGCGCGCACCCGTGTCATTGTTCTCAGATCGACCACTATCCAAATGCGCTACTGTTTTTAGCCCAGGGACTACAGAGTCATCATTCAACATTCTGGCGCCTTCTGAGAGCCTATGGGAGCCTTAGAAAATGTCACGTTACAGCAGAGATCCTCTGTTTTCGATAAAGAGGCTATAGAAGGCCAAGAAATGGTCAGAGGGCACTTCCTGTATAGAATCTTCTCAGGTTTTGGCCTGCCATATGAGTTCTGTTATACTCTCAGACACCATTCAAACAGTTTTAGAAACTTTAGGTAGTTTTCTATCCAAAGCTAACAATTATATGCATATTCTAGTTTCTGGGCAGGAGTGATAACCAGATTAAATCGGGTAACATTTTTATCCGGCCGTGAAAATACTGCCCCCTATCCATAACAGATTAACAAACCTCCAAATGAGCTTCAATGCCATTCAATGCAATACCAAACTCCTTCTGTGGCCACCAACTGCTCTTAATTGCTAGTAAAATTAAATGCATGCTCTTCAACCAATCTTCTCTGCACCCGCCGCCTGACTAGCATCACTACTCGACGATTCTGACTTAGGTATTTGTTGTTGTCCACATATTCTAAGTGTCTGGTAAACTCTCCTTCCAGACTCATATTAAAATATTAAGCATCTCCAATCCAAAATTAAATCTAGAATTGGCTTCCTATTTCGCAAACAAAGCCTCCTTCACTCACACTGCCAAACATACCCTCGTAAAACTGACTATCTTATAAATCCTTGACTTCGGCGATGTCATTTTCAAAATAGCCTCCAACACTCTACTCAGCAAACTGGATGCAGTCTATCACAGTGCCATCCGTTTTGTCACCAATCCCCATATAGCACCCACCACTGCGAACAGTATGCTCTCGTCGACTGGCCCTCGCTACATATTCGTCGCAAAACCCACTGGCTCCAGGTCATCTACAAGTCTTTGCTAGGCCGCCTTAACTCAGCTCACTGGTCACCATAGCAACACCCACCCATAGCATGCGCTCCAGGAGGTATATCTCACTGGTCATCCCCAAAGCCAACACCTCCTTTGGCCGACTTTCCTTCCAGTCCTCTGCTGCCAATCACTGGAACAGGAAAAAAATGTATGCATTCACTACTGTAAGTCGCTCTGGATAAGAGCGTCTTCTAAATGACTAAAATGTAAAAAAATGGAAGGAATTGCAACAATCGCTGACTTTAAAGACTTATATCTCCCTCACTACCTTTAAGCATCAGCTATCTGAGCAGCTTACCGATTGCTGCAGCTGTACACAGCCCATCTGTAAATAGCCCATCCAACTGCCTACCTCATCCCCATGTTTTTATATACTTTTTTTGCTCTTTTGCACCCCAGTAACTCTACTTGCACATCATCTGCACATCTATCACTCCAGTGTTAACCTGTTTAGGATAGGGGGCAGTATTGACACGGCTGGATAAAAAACGTACCCGATTTAATCTGGTTACCACTCCTACCCAGTAACTAGAATATGCATATACTTATTACATATGGATAGAAAACACCCTAAAGTTTCTAAAACTGTTTGAATGGTGTCTGTGAATATAACAGAACTCATTTGGCAGGCAAAAACCTGACAAGGTTTCAGGCAGGAAGTGGCCTGTCTGACAAGGTGTCGTTCTTCTTGTCTCTGTTTATTGAAGAGTGAGGATCTTAGCTGTCCCGTGACACTTCCTACGGCTGCCATAGGGTCTCAGAAGGCGGCAAAAAGCTGAATCGTGGCTTTGCAGGCTCTGGCTGAAACAAAGTAGCGCGTTTGGGTAGTGGCTGGTTACAGTACTGTGAGACTCAGGCGCGTGCCCGCGTCGACCGAAAGCTTTGTTTACTTTCCTCAGTTTAGCTAAATGGACATTCCCGGTCGGAATATTATCGCTTTTTTACGAGAAAAATTGCATAAAAATGGATTTTAAACAGCGGTTGACATGCTTCGAAGTACGGTAATGGAATATTTAGATTTTTTTTGTCACGAATTGCGCCATGCGCGCGACCCTGATTTACCATTTCAGATAGTGTCTGGGACGCACGAACAAAACGCCGCTATTCGGATATAACGATGGATTATTTTGGACCAAACCAACATTTGTTATTGAAGTAGCAGTCCTGGGTGTGCATTCTGACGAAGACAACAAAATGTAATCAAACTTTTATAATAGTAAATATGATTATGGTGAGTGCTAAACTTGCCGGGTGTCTAAATAGCTAGCCCGTGATGCCTGGGCTATGTACTTAGAGTATTGCAAAATGTGCTTTCACCAAAAAGCTATTTTAAAATCGGACATATCGAGTGCATAGAGGAGGTCTGTATCTATAATTCTGAAAATAATTGTTATGCTTTTTGTGAACGTTTATCGTGAGTAATTTAGTAAAATGTTAGCGAATTCCTCCGGAAGTTTGCGGGGGGTATGCTAGTTCTGAACGTCACATGCTAATGTAAAAAGCTGGTTTTTGATATAAATATGAACTTGATTGAACAAAACATGCATGTATTGTATAACATAATGTCCTAGGGTTGTCATCTGATGAAGATCATCAAAGGTTAGTACTGCATTTAGCTGTCTTCTGGGTTTTTGTGACATTATATGCTAGCTTGAAAAATGGGTGTCTGATTATTTCTGGCTTGGTACTCTGCTGACATAATCTAATGTTTTGCTTTCGTTGTAAAGCCTTTTTGAAATCGGACAGTGTGGTTAGATTAACGAGAGTCTTGTCTTTAAATAGCTGTAAAATAGTCATTTGTTTGAGAAATTGAAGTAATAGGATTTTTAAGGTTTTGAAAATCGCGCCACAGGCTTCAAGTGGCTGTTACGTAGGTGGGACGAATTCGTCCCGCCTAGCCCATAGAGGTTAATTTGCTAAATTGTAATTACTCTGCTACTATGGCCTATTTATTGCCTTACCTCCTTAATCCATTTGCACACACTGTATATAGATTTTTCTGTCGTGTTATTGACTGTACGTTTGTTTATCCCACTTGTAACTCTGTGTTGTTTGTGTCGCACTGCTATGCTTTATCTTGGCCAGGTCGCAGTTGTAAATGAGAACTTGTTCTCAACTGGCCTACCTGGTTAAATAAATAAATAAAATCTTAACTTTATTGACAACACCCAAATGGATACTGTCATTAACGCAGTTCTTCAATAATTACACATAATTCTTAATGCTTTAGCAAACATTTTATTAAACAGGACATTCAAAAATATCCTTACAATTATAATCCAAGGTAGTGTGAAATGAACTCATAAGCAACCTGGAAATGGAGGTTACTCCCCTGAGTTTCCCCCATTCACATTCAGAATACATTGTGAAAAACTAAAATCTTTTCTCACCATTTTTGCTCCAGGCAGATATAGTACATCCATAACTAGTGGTTTCCTCATTAGCAGGGAGGAGTTTCTGCAATCAAATTGCCCTCGTGCCGCAATTTTAGCAAATACAGAAAGGGGCCTATATTGGAGACCAAAAGTCGTCTGGCACACTGCTTAGAGTTTCAACAACACGAATAACTTATTTCTAGCCTACAATCATCGATGTTACTACGAATGTGAAAACAAGACAAAATATGACTATTCTTGCTCATTTTAAGGCAAATATCAAATCATTTTAACATTCATTACAGACGTCAATTGTTGTCCAACATCATGGCTCCACTGTTGGCATCACCTTTTACAGTGGATTACCGCTGTTGTGGGCCTTTAATCATCTGTCTGTCTTTGTTGTTCACACAGGAGAGATATGGGACTATCGTGGATCCTCTGGGGAGCCTCAACAACCTCTTGATGCTGAAGAGGCAGAGAAGAGCCTCTCCACATTAGAACACCTCAATAAACACCTGCAGACATCCACAGGGAAGAGAACTCACTGCTGCTCTGACTGTGGGAAGAGATTCACCTCCCCATCAGGCATTAAAATTCATCAGAGAATCCACACAGGAGAGAAACCTTATAGCTGTACTCAATGTGGGAAGAGTTTTGGTCTATCTGGAAGTCTGACTGCACACCAGAGAACACACACAGGAGAGAAATCTTATAGCTGTGATCAATGTGGGAAGTGTTTTGGTCAATCTGGAGGGCTGACAGTGCACCAGAGAACACACACAGGAGAGAAACGTTATATCTGTGGTCAATGTGGGAAGAGGTTTGCGGCATCTTTCACTCTGACTCTACACCAGAGAACACACACAGGAGAGAAACCTTATAGCTGTGGTCAATGTGGGAAGAGTTTTACTATATCTAGCACTGACTCAACACCAGAGAACACACACAGGAGAGAAACCGTATTGCTGTGGTCAATGTGGGAAGAGTTTTACTATATCTAGCACTCTGACTCAACACCAGAGAACACACACAGGAGAGAAACCGTATTGCTGTGGTCAATGTGGGAAGAGTTTTACTACATCTAGATATCTGACTCAACACCAGAGAACACACACAGGAGAGAAACGTTATAGCTGTGGTCAATGTGGGAAGAGTTTTACTACATCTAGCACTCTGACTCAACACCAGAGAACACACACAGGAGAGAAACTTTATAGCTGTGGTCAATGTGGGAAGAGTTTTACTACATCTAGATATCTGACTCAACACCAGAGAACACACACAGGAGAGAAACGTTATAGCTGTGGTCAATGTGGGAAGAGTTTTACTACATCTAGCACTCTGACTCAACACCAGAGAACACACACAGGAGAGAAACTTTATAGCTGTGGTCAATGTGGGAAGAGTTTTACTACATCTAGATATCTGACTTTACACCAGAGAACACACACAGGAGAGAAATCTTATAGCTGTGGTCAATGTGGGAAGAGTTTTACTACATCTAGCACTCTGACTCAACACCAGAGAACACACACAGGAGAGAAATCTTATAGCTGTGGTCATTGTGGGAAGAGTTTTACTACATCTAGCACTCTGACTCAACACCAGAGAACACACACAGGAGAGAAACCTTATAGCTGTGATCAGTGTGACAAGAGATTCTCCGGTAAAAGACATCTGATCAAACATCAGAAAATACATGAATGAGTTGTTTCATGATATCAATGATATAATGTCACAATGTAGAATGTTTAAACATTGTAGAAGGAGTATTTTAATGATGTCACAATGTAGAACCCTAAACGTTTGTCCCCTGTTCTATTGATTTCAGCATGATATGGATATTAGCCTCAGGGGGAAAATCCAGGCTCTGAAATGGAAGAGTTACTATTTATGTGATTTAACAAAAAGTGACTAACACAAAAAGAGTTGTGTTACACTTACCATGTTAGTGACCCACTGGAATCAAAATGTATCTGGCTGTTTTCTACAAATTGTCCTCTAACCAGTGATGTACACATTATTCCCAGATTCTGTGTGGTTTGTGAGCTGTTAGTTTTAACAGGACATGCAACCTCATCTCCCTCCTCTCGGTTAAAACATTCTACATTGTGACATATCATTGATATCATGAAACAACTCCTTCATGTGTTTTCTGATGTTTGATCAGATGTCTTATCGGAGAATCTCTTGTCACACTGATCACAGCTATGATTTCTCTCCTGTGTGTGTTCTCTGGTGTAGAGTCAGAGAGCCAGATGTAGTAAAACTCTTCCCACATTGATCACAGCTATAAGGTTTCTCTCCTGTGTGTGTTCTCTGGTGTAATATCAGGTTGTCTGACCGAGTAAAACTCTTCCCACATTGATTACAGCTATAAGGTTTCTCTCCTGTGTGTATTCGCTGGTGTCTAGTCAGATGGCAAGATGAAATATAAGTCTTCCCACATTGATCACAGCTATAAGGTTTCTCTCCTGTGTGTGTTCTCTGGTGTAGAGTCAGAGAGCCAGATGTAGTAAAACTCTTCACACATTGATTACAACTAAAAGATTTCTCTCCTGTGTGTATCCTCTGGTGTGATAACAGGTTGCTTGACTGAGTAAAACTCTTCCCACATTGAGTACAGCTGTACGGTTTCTCTCCTGTGTGTATTCTCTGGTGTAGAGTCAGAGAGAAAGATGTAGTAAAACTCCTCCCACATTGATCACAGCTGTAAGATTTCTCTCCAGTGTGAATTCTCAGGTGTACTTTTAGTGCTTTTAATCTTAAATAACTCTTCCCACAATCAAAACAGTGGTGAGATTTCTCTCCTGTGTGTGTTCGCTGGTGTATTTTAAGTTCTGATGAAGATTTGCAATGTTTTCCACAGTCAGAGCAGCAGATAGATTTCTTCCCTGTGGGTCTCTGCTGGTGTTTCTTGAGGTGATAGAATCTGGACAGGCTCTTCTCTGACTCGTTAGCATCATGATGTTGAGGCTCCCCAGAGGATCCATGATAGTCACGTCTCTCTCCTGTGTGAACAAGTCAGACAGATAGTTAAAGGCTCACAACAGCAGAAATCCACTGAAAAAGGTGATGCAAACAGCGTAGCCATGATACTGTACAACAATTGACGTCTGTAATGAATGTTAAAATTACTTGACCATTGTCTTAAGACAGTCAAGTGAGCAACAATAGTCATATTTTGTCTTGTTTTCACATTAGTAGTAACCAGAAATAAGTAAAAGGTGTTGAACTCCTAAGCAGTGTGCCAGGCCACTTTTGTTCTCAAATATAGGCAACTTTCTGTGTTTGCTAAAATTGCGACAAGGGCGATGCACACACAATTTGATTGCAGAAACACCTCCCTGCTAATGAGGAAACCGCTAGTTATGGATGTAGTATATCTGCCTGGAGCAAAAATGGTGAGCATGTGGCCTAAGCTGTGCCATTAGAGATCTGGGTTCGAGTCCAAGCTCTGTTGCAGCCGGCCGCGACCGGGAGGCCCATGGGGCGACGCACAATTGGCCCACCGTCGTCCGGGTTAGGGGAGGGTTTGGCCGGCAGGGATATCCTTGTCTCATCGCGCACTAGCGACTCATGTGGGGCGGGCCGGGCGCAGTGCACACTGACCAGGTCGCCAGGTGTACGGTGTTTCCCCCGACACATTGGTGCTGCTGGCTACCGGGTTGGATGGGCATTGTGTCAAGAACCAGCGCGGCTAGGTTGGGTTGTGTTTCGGAGGACGCAGGGCTCTCGACCTTCGCCTCTCCAGAGTCCGTATGGGAGTTGCAGCGATGAGACAAGACTGTAAGTACCAATTGGGGAGAAAAAAATATATATATTTAAAAAATGGTGAGCAAAGATTAGTTTTCACAATGTATTCTGAATATTACAGCACTAGATCAGGAGCGCTACTCAAGGAAACTCACATTAAGCTCTGTGTCTATTCACTACCGTGGGGGAAACTCAGGGGAGTTCTCATAGGCTGACAGCAAAAATAGCCTCCATTTACAGGTTGATTATGATTATTATCATCATTTGACACTACTTTGGATTATAATTGTAAGGCTCGTTTGAATGTCCTGATTTAATATAATGTTTGTGTTATTGTCGAAAATGTACTACTTTATATTTAAAAACGACTTCAACCAGTAAAATGATCATTGGCTAGTTTTCCATCAGCCTGACAGCCTGACAATGAGGTTTTGTCCACTAAGTGTATGCCAAAATGGTCTATAATCTCACCTAACAATAACATAGACCTACTGTAGGACCCATAACTTCACCTAACAACAACATAGACCTAGGACTATAAATCATTTAATATTTTAGGTGAAACAAGGAGACTAAAATGTCATTGTCATGACAATTCATAACCTGATCACCAGATAATTTTGTGATTAATCCCACTAGGCTATTCTGTAATGTGTTGTCATTCTAAATGTCCTGAATAAAGGAAAATAGCTCTGTGTGTTGTACAATAGCCTATCCATCAAGGAACAGATCTCTACACATTATGAGCTAAGTATCTCCGTTTCCAAACGGACTAACGAGACCCTACTGTAAATCAACCAGACAATAACACATTATGAACATTGATTTGTTTGGGATGTTGGATCCAACGTGGAGCACGGCATAACTGTCTTTACCGGTGTAATGAATGAAGAACTACATTTGACTGGCATGCAGAAAATTATTTCCTGGATCAGCTGATGACAGTTGAACATGTGACTGTAACTAAACAGCTACAGTATTAAGTATTATGCGTAATTATTTAAGAACTGCATTAATGACAGTATCCATTTGGGAGTTGTCAATAAAGTTAAGGTGACTCTCGGTTAGAACCATTGGATTTAGTAAACTGAAATGATTTAGGATTTCTGTGCCCATGAAAACTGTTTTCCCAGCATAATATAAGGAGATATAAATGTTACGTAGTTAGAGAGCATTTCAGAGATCTGAATACAAAAAAACTGTCCCACAGCAAGATCCAGTATTTAAGTTAAAGTTCATCATATGACAAGCTTAACGTTATGACTATAACTACTGTTCCCTGAAGGAGGGAAACTAGGTACAACATACTATTAAATCCACACGTTATGACTATAACTACTGTTCCCTGAAGGAGGGAAACTAGGTACAACATACTATTAAATCCACATGTTATGACTATAACTACTGTTCCCTGAAGGAGGGAAGCTAGGTACAACATACTATTAAATCCACACCTCGCTGGAAGCCCCGCATTCCACAGGTGATGAGCGTGAGACTCGGATATATTCCTTAAATGATTTAATCCTTAAATTTAATACCACACTTCACCGACCCAGGAAGTGGAGGAGCCAAACAGGTGTTGTAACTCGTTCATAACTGGCACGCAGATCGGTAGAAATGGTCAGATAAATTGGCACTTCAAACGGAAATGGAAAAAGTTTGCCTATTTTACCGGAAACTTCAGGAGCATAACGTCAGAATTAACGAAGGCCAGCAGCAGGTGGGGAATTGGTTATTTTCTTCTGGTTATATTGACCTCTGGCTTCCTCAAGTCATTTGTGTGTGTTAATTATTTATTCAAACGCTTGAAGCATCAGTTCAGTTCAAGTTCTGCACATACAGTTGATTTTATTAAACACATGGGGAGTGTCTATATGAACAAATACACGTCATAACATTTCAACCAATCAATTGGTAGAAAGAAAATACTATTTTTTTTAAATCTGCCCTAGAACATACAACATACATGCATTCAGACCCCTTCCCTTTTTACACATTTTTATTATAAAATAGATTTTTTTTTCAATTATCAATTTTCAGACAATACCTCATAAAGACATCACAATACCCCATAAAAGTGAGAAAAAAAGTTTAGAAATGCTTGTATATATATATATATATATCTAGGTCATGCCAGTAGGCTACAGTAGGTTGTATCTGTCTAGGTCATGCCAGTAGGTTACAGTAGGTTGTAACTCTCTAGGTCATGCCAGTAGGTTGTGTCTCTCTAGGTCATGCCAGTAGGTTACAGTAGGTTGTATCTCTCTAGGTCATGCCAGTAGGTTACAGTAGGTTGAATCTCTCTAGGTCATGCCAGTAGGTTCCATCTCTCTAGGTCATGCCAGTAGGTTACAGTAGGTTGTAACTCTCTAGGTCATGCCAGTAGGTTACAGTAGGTTGTATCTCTCTAGGTCATGCCAGTAGGTTACAGTAGGTTGTATCTCTCTAGGTCATGCCAGTAGGTTACAGTAGGTTGTATCTCTCTAGGTCATGCCAGTAGGTTACAGTAGGTTGTAACTCTCTAGGTCATGCCAGTAGGTTACAGTAGGTTGTATCTGTCTAGGTCATGCCAGTAGGTTACAGTAGGTTGTAACTCTCTAGGTCATGCCAGTAGGTTGTGTCTCTCTAGGTCATGCCAGTAGGTTACAGTAGGTTGTATCTCTCTAGGTCATGCCAGTAGGTTACAGTAGGTTGAATCTCTCTAGGTCATGCCAGTAGGTTACATCTCTCTAGGTCATGCCAGTAGGTTACAGTAGGTTGTAACTCTCTAGGTCATGCCAGTAGGTTACAGTAGGTTGTATCTCTCTAGGTCATGCCAGTAGGTTACAGTAGGTTGTATCTCTCTAGGTCATGCCAGTAGGTTACAGTAGGTTGTATCTCTCTAGGTCATGCCAGTAGGTTACAGTAGGTTGTAACTCTCTAGGTCATGCCAGTAGGTTACAGTAGGTTGTATCTCTCTAGGTCATGCCAGTAGGTTGTATCCAAGTGGAAACAATTATCAACCCAATGTGGAAAGTGTTGAATTTGGTCAACAACAAAATGAATGGCTTATTTGCTACGTGAGGTTTACTTGATCTAACAGAAGTTTCGTAATGATTAAGTTGTTACGTGGACACGTGTCATACCGACAACTTTGATAAAAACACTATAGGAGTTGTCTCCAGATCGCTATGCATATTCATGCTAGTAGCTTAGCATCTCTCTCCATTGAATACAGGCGGTTGACGACAACAACCCTCATAGAATATAAACAATAGATTACAATAATAAGATGTATCCACCAATCCAAAGACAGGATAGGCGGGAGCGAGACAACCCACAGTGCCGCTTTGTGGACAACGACTCCCCTTGTCAGGACGGAGAGACATCTTGTCAGTATATCCATAATCTTTGGTGTAGCCAACCCAACTCTCACATGGCTCTATTGGGGGTCACTGTGTGTAGTAAAACATCACTACATTAAAATCACTACATGCCGTGGCCCCCCAGTCTGCAGTCAGCAGATAGACCCTCCTCAAATATATATGTTAAGTCACTTTTTGGAAACGGAACGGAGAAAACAAGGGGTAGCTTGTCTCTACGTCGTCTGATTCTAGACATATCAGTCATCATCCCAGGGCCCTCCGTTGAAGAGGTATTGACGAGCCAACTCCGAATATCCAAAGTTAAAAACTAATTGAAGGCGGTACTTACTGGTGTTAATCAGATCTCCTGTCTCCTCCTCTTCATCTTCCAATGTGACAAAAACAGCATCATCCTCTTCTTCCTCTTGTTTAACTGAAACGTCTTTCTCTTCATCTTTCACTGTAACAGCCTCACCCTCTACTTCTTGTTTTACTGTAACATCCTCCTCTTCCTTCTCCTCTTTCTCGACAATGTTCAGCCCCAGAGCTTCTTTCTCCGTCCAGCAGACCTCCTCTTCTTTAACAGGAGGGGAGTAGTTTAGGGAGCTCATGTTCGGGGATGTTAGCTAACTAGCTATCATTAGCGACTAGGCTAATGCTAACTTAACCAGTCAGCTACTATAGCTGACTAATAAAAAATAACGTAATATTAAATTAAATAGGTTAACAAGTAGATACGACAGAAGTGTGTCTAAAACACAGTAGCTAATATAGACCGAAAGCGTATAAATAGCTTGAATCTTTCGGCTATGTCGGCTAGCAAGCTACCGAGGTGGTTGACGAGCTGTTTATGAAGAACCGTCCACTAGATTATACGTCACGCTGCAGAATCGCCTGAAAGACGCACATCGCCGTCTGCTGACTGGAGGGAAACGCAGTTGAGGATCAGATTTTATTTTCAGACAAAGATTATTTTACATGGATTTAATTAAATAATACTATTGAGACATACAAAGACAGGAATGTGGTGATTGATTAGTGAGAATAAAAAATGTTTACTACAGCACATTTAAGGCAGTTTCATTCAGTCAAACAACATATAAATAAGTAGCCAGCTACTGTAGGTCTATACTGCTCCTACATGGTGTAACAATACATCATGTAGATGTATATAATGAACAGACTAGGTCTATACTGCTCCTACATGGACTAACAATACATCATGTAGATGTATATAATGAACAGACTAGGTCTATACTGCTCCTACATGGTGTAACAATACATCATGTAGATGTATATAATGAACAGACTAGGTCTATACTGCTCCTACATGGTGTAACAATACATCATGTAGATGTATATAATGAACAGATTAGGTCTATACTGCTCCTACATGGACTAACAATACATCATGTAGATGTATAAAATGAACAGACTAGGTCTATACTGCTCCTACATGGTGTAACAATACATCATGTAGATGTATATAATGAACAGACTAGGTCTATACTGCTCCTACATGGTGTAACAATACATCATGTAGATGTATATAATGAACAGACTAGGTCTATACTGCTCCTACATGGTGTAACAATACATCATGTAGATGTATATAATGAACAGACTAGGTCTATACTGCTCCTACATGGTGTAACAATACACCACTACCGTTCAAAAGTTTGGGGTCACTTAGAAATAGCCTTGTTTTTTTAAGAAAAGCACATTATTTGTAAACAGTGTTTTTGCATGCAGCAATTCAACCATGAAGGCCTGATTCACACAGTCTCTGACTAAATCACAGACAGTGTCACCAGCAAAGCACCCCCACACCATCACAACTCCATGTTTCACGGTGGGAACCGCACACGCGGAGATCATCCGTTCACATACTCTGCGTCTCACAAAGACACGGCGGTTAGAATCAAAGATCTCAAATTTGGACTCATCAGACCAAAGGACAAATTTCCCTGGTCTAATGTCTATTTCTTATGTTTCTTGGCCCAAGAAAGTCTCTTCTTCTTATTGGTGTCCTTTAGTAGTGGATTCTTTGCAGCAATTCGACCATGAAGGCCTGATTCACACAGTCTCCTCTGAACAGTTGATGTTGATATGTGTCTGTTACTTGAACTCTGTGAAGCATATATTTGGGCTGCAATCTGAGGTGCAGTTAACTCTAAGGAACAGATCTTCTGCAGCAGAGGTAACTCTGGGTCTTCATTTCCTGTGGCAATCCTCATGAGAGCCACCCATACCTTGTCCCAACACAACTGATTGGCTCAAACGCATTAAGAAGGAAAGAAATTCCTCAAATTAACATTTCACTAGGCACACCTGTTAACTGAAATTAATTCCAGGTGACTACCTCATGAAACTGGTTGAGAGAATGCCAAGAGTGTGCAAAGCTGTCATCAAGGCAAGGAGTGACTGCTTTGAAATATCTCAAATATAAAATATATTTTGATTTGTTTAACCCTTTTGTCACAAAAAATGTCATGGTGTTGCAGGGAAGACCAAAATGCAGCAGAGTTGTGGATACTCATTCTTTTAATTCACAAAAACAAGAGTAAAGCATCCACAGAAAAAACCAAAACAATACTCACGACACCAACAGTTTTGGGGCAGTACTTAGTGACATCACTTCCTGAAACAGGAGGTGCAAATATATAACATAGGTTCACAATATCAACATTCAATGTATCAAAATATATGACCAAGCTGGAAGTGGAAACACCAGCCCAGCCACAATCCTAGAGGTTCACTGATGATCAACCTCCTCCTTCACATCTGACTCCTGATGATCAACCTCCTCCTTCACATCTGATTCCTGATGATCAACCTCCTCCTTCACATCTGACTCCTGATGATCAACCTCCTCCTTCACATCTGACTCCTGATGATCAACCTCCTCCTTCACATCTGACTCCTGATGATCAACCTCCTCCTTCACATCTGATTCCTGATGATCAACCTCCTCCTTCACATCTGACTCCTGATGATCAACCTCCTCCTTCACATCTGACTCCTGATGATCAACCTCCTCCTTCACATCTGACTCCTGATGATCAACCTCCTCCTTCACATCAGACTCCTGATGATCAACCTCCTCCTTCACATCTGACTCCTGATGATCAACCTCCTCCTTCACATCTGACTCCTGATGATCAACCTCCTCCTTCACATCTGACTCCTGATTATCAACCTCCTCCTTCACATCTGACTCCTGAGGATCAACCTCCTCCTTCACATCTGACTCCTGATGATCAACCTCCTCCTTCACATCTGACTCCTGATGATCAATCCAGAGCGTCTTCTTTTTTGGAGAATCCCGATGGAGGACGTCATCCAATAGGCCGTCATCACCACCACCACCCACAAGTTAATTGTCATTCAGGTTATCAATAGGAAGAGCATTAGCAATATGTCCTGTCTGGTAATTTGTCTCGTTCAATAGATTTACATTGGCAGGTGCACAGGGAGAACCCCACAATAAAAAAACTTTAACTGTATCAAAGTCTGTGGCCTGTGATGTTGGGACAGATGATAGTCCCTTATTATACAAGAGACAAAATCCCCTAATTCTACAGCACAACGGCAGAGTCATGTCTTCAGTGTAAAACTAACAATGACTCAATAATCCTTCTGGGAATGTTATGATGTCATAAAGTTATGGGAGGAGTTAGAAAGTTGGCTGTCAGAAGTACAGGATTATAATGTAAACTTACTTTTAATCCGTCTGTCTGCATATTTCAAGACATGGCATTTGAGGGTGCAGTGAGATACCCCCAGAGTTGGACGATACTTTTCTCGTCAATCATCCTAAATATTATACTTAATTAAAACCTGGAAATCAACCAATCCTCTGTTGTTAATTCAATAGAAAGGTATAATGCTTTATTATCTAAAAGATGAAAGTGACGGAGAGAAATAAAATGGTGCTGATTCGGGCGCTGGAGATGGAGGTGTGTTCTAGTGGGTCTGGGCAGGTGTGATGTAGTTAATGGAGATGGAGATGTGTTCTAGTGGGCAGGTGTGATGTAGTTAATGGAGATGGAGGTGTGTTCTAGTGGGTCTGGACAGGTGTGATGTAGTTAATGGAGATGGAGATGTGTTCTAGTGGACAGGTGTGATGTAGTTAATGGAGATGGGGGTGTGTTCTAGTGGACAGGTGTGATGTAGTTAATGGAGATGGGGGTGTGTTCTAGTGGGTCTGGACAGGTGTGATGTAGTTAATGGAGATGGAGGTGTGTTCTAGTGGGTCTGGGCAGGTGTGATGTAGTTAATGGAGATGGAGATGTGTTCTAGTGGACAGGTGTGATGTAGTTAATGGAGATGGAGGTGTGTTCTAGTGGGTCTGGGCAGGTGTGATGTAGTTAATGGAGATGGAGGTGTGTTCTAGTGGGTCTGGACAGGTGTGATGTAGTTAATGGAGATGGAGGTGTGTTCTAGTGGGTCTGGACAGGTGTGATGTAGTTAATGGAGATGGAGATGTGTTCTAGTGGGCAGGTGTGATGTAGTTAATGGAGATGGAGGTGTGTTCTAGTGGGTCTGGGCAGGTGTGATGTAGTTAATGGAGATGGAGGTGTGTTCTAGTGGGTCTGGACAGGTGTGATGTAGTTAATGGAGATGGAGATGTGTTCTAGTGGACAGGTGTGATGTAGTTAATGGAGATGGGGGTGTGTTCTAGTGGACAGGTGTGATGTAGTTAATGGAGATGGGGGTGTGTTCTAGTGGGTCTGGACAGGTGTGATGTAGTTGATGGAGGTGTGTTCTAGTGGGTCTGGGCAGGTGTGATGTAGTTAATGGAGATGGAGATGTGTTCTAGTGGACAGGTGTGATGTAGTTAATGGAGATGGAGGTGTGTTCTAGTGGGTCTGGGCAGGTGTGATGTAGTTAATGGAGATGGAGGTGTGTTCTAGTGGGTCTGGACAGGTGTGATGTAGTTAATGGAGATGGAGGTGTGTTCTAGTGGGTCTGGACAGGTGTGATGTAGTTAATGGAGATGGAGGTGTGTTCTAGTGGGTCTGGACAGGTGTGATGTAGTTAATGGAGATGGAGGTGTGTTCTAGTGGGTCTGGGCAGGTATGATGTAGTTAATGGAGATGGAGATGTGTTCTAGTGGACAGGTGTGATGTAGTTAATGGAGATGGAGATGTGTTCTAGTGGGTCTGGGCAGGTGTGATGTAGTTAATGGAGATGGAGGTGTGTTCTAGTGGACAGGTGTGATGTAGTTAATGGAGATGGAGATGTGTTCTAGTGGACAGGTGTGATGTAGTTAATGGAGATGGAGATGTGTTCTAGTGGGTCTGGGCAGGTGTGATGTAGTTAATGGAGATGGAGATGTGTTCTAGTGGACAGGTGTGATGTAGTTAATGGAGATGGAGATGTGTTCTAGTGGGTCTGGGCAGGTGTGACGTAGTTAATGGAGATGGAGGTGTGTTCTAGTGGACAGGTGTGATGTAGTTAATGGAGATGGAGGTGTGTTCTAGTGGGCAGGTGTGATGTAGTTAATGGAGATGGAGGTGTGTTCTAGTGGACAGGTGTGATGTAGTTAATGGAGATGGAGGTGTGTTCTAGTGGACAGGTGTGATGTAGTTAATGGAGATGGAGGTGTGTTCTAGTGGACAGGTGTGATGTAGTTAATGGAGATGGAGGTGTGTTCTAGTGGACAGGTGTGATGTAGTTAATGGAGATGGAGATGTGTTCTAGTGGACAGGTGTGATGTAGTTAATGGAGATGGAGGTGTGTTCTAGTGGACAGGTGTGATGTAGTTAATGGAGATGGAGATGTGTTCTAGTGGACAGGTGTGATGTAGTTAATGGAGATGGAGATGTGTTCTAGTGGGTCTGGACAGGTGTGATGTAGTTAATGGAGATGGAGGTGTGTTCTAGTGGACAGGTGTGATGTAGTTAATGGAGATGGAGGTGTGTTCTAGTGGGTCTGGGCAGGTGTGATGTAGTTAATGGAGATGGAGATGTGTTCTAGTGGACAGGTGTGATGTAGTTAATGGAGATGGAGATGTGTTCTAGTGGGTCTGGGCAGGTGTGATGTAGTTAATGGAGATGGAGGTGTGTTCTAGTGGACAGGTGTGATGTAGTTAATGGAGATGGAGATGTGTTCTAGTGGACAGGTGTGATGTAGTTAATGGAGATGGAGGTGTGTTCTAGTGGACAGGTGTGATGTAGTTAATGGAGATGGAGATGTGTTCTAGTGGGTCTGGACAGGTGTGATGTAGTTAATGGAGATGGAGGTGTGTTCTAGTGGACAGGTATGATGTAGTTAATGGAGATGGAGGTGTGTTCTAGTGGGTCTGGACAGGTGTGATGTAGTTAATGGAGATGGAGGTGTGTTCTAGTGGACAGGTAGGATGTAGTTAATGGAGATGGAGGTGTGTTCTAGTGGGCAGGTGTGATGTAGTTAATGGAGATGGAGGTGTGTTCTAGTGGACAGGTGTGATGTAGTTAATGGAGATGGAGATGTGTTCTAGTGGACAGGTGTGATGTAGTTAATGGAGATGGAGGTGTGTTCTAGTGGACAGGTGTGATGTAGTTAATGGAGATGGAGGTGTGTTCTAGTGGGCAGGTGTGATGTAGTTAATGGAGATGGAGGTGTGTTCTAGTGGACAGGTGTGATGTAGTTAATGGAGATGGAGGTGTGTTCTAGTGGGTCTGGACAGGTGTGATGTAGTTAATGGAGATGGAGGTGTGTTCTAGTGGACAGGTGTGATGTAGTTAATGGAGATGGAGGTGTGTTCTAGTGGGTCTGGACAGGTGTGATGTAGTTAATGGAGATGGAGGTGTGTTCTAGTGGACAGGTGTGATGTAGTTAATGGAGATGGAGGTGTGTTCTAGTGGGTCTGGACAGGTGTGATGTAGTTAATGGAGATGGAGGTGTGTTCTAGTGGACAGGTGTGATGTAGTTAATGGAGATGGAGATGTGTTCTAGTGGACAGGTGTGATGTAGTTAATGGAGATGGAGGTGTGTTCTAGTGGGTCTGGGCAGGTGTGATGTAGTTAATGGAGATGGAGGTGTGTTCTAGTGGGTCTGGACAGGTGTGATGTAGTTAATGGAGATGGAGGTGTGTTCTAGTGGACAGGTGTGATGTAGTTAATGGAGATGGAGGTGTGTTCTAGTGGACAGGTGTGATGTAGTTAATGGAGATGGAGATGTGTTCTAGTGGACAGGTGTGATGTAGTTAATGGAGATGGAGATGTGTTCTAGTGGGTCTGGGCAGGTGTGATGTAGTTAATGGAGATGGAGGTGTGTTCTAGTGGGTCTGGACAGGTGTGATGTAGTTAATGGAGATGGAGGTGTTTTCTAGTGGGTCTGGACAGGTGTGATGTAGTTAATGGAGATGGAGATGTGTTCTAGTGGACAGGTGTGATGTAGTTAATGGAGATGGAGATGTGTTCTAGTGGACAGGTGTGATGTAGTTAATGGAGATGGAGGTGTGTTCTAGTGGACAGGTGTGATGTAGTTAATGGAGATGGAGATGTGTTCTAGTGGACAGGTGTGATGTAGTTAATGGAGATGGAGGTGTGTTCTAGTGGGTCTGGGCAGGTGTGATGTAGTTAATGGAGATGGAGATGTGTTCTAGTGGACAGGTGTGATGTAGTTAATGGAGATGGAGGTGTGTTCTAGTGGGCAGGTGTGATGTAGTTAATGGAGATGGAGATGTGTTCTAGTGGACAGGTGTGATGTAGTTAATGGAGATGGAGGTGTGTTCTAGTGGGTCTGGGCAGGTGTGATGTAGTTAATGGAGATGGAGGTGTGTTCTAGTGGGTCTGGACAGGTGTGATGTAGTTAATGGAGATGGAGGTGTGTTCTAGTGGGTCTGGACAGGTGTGATGTAGTTAATGGAGATGGAGGTGTGTTCTAGTGGGTCTGGACAGGTGTGGTGTAGTTAATGGAGATGGAGGTGTGTTCTAGTGGACAGGTGTGATGTAGTTAATGGAGATGGGGGTGTGTTCTAGTGGACAGGTGTGATGTAGTTAATGGAGATGGAGGTGTGTTCTAGTGGACAGGTGTGATGTAGTTAATGGAGATGGGGGTGTGTTCTAGTGGACAGGTGTGATGTAGTTAATGGAGATGGAGGTGTGTTCTAGTGGACAGGTGTGATGTAGTTAATGGAGATGGAGGTGTGTTCCAGTGGGTCTGGACAGGTGTGATGTAGTTAATGGAGATGGAGGTGTGTTCTAGTGGACAGGTGTGATGTAGTTAATGGAGATGGAGGTGTGTTCTAGTGGGTCTGGACAGGTGTGATGTAGTTAATGGAGATGGAGGTGTGTTCTAGTGGACAGGTGTGATGTAGTTAATGGAGATGGAGGTGTGTTCTAGTGGGTCTGGGCAGGTGTGATGTAGTTAATGGAGATGGAGGTGTGTTCTAGTGGGTCTGGACAGGTGTGATGTAGTTAATGGAGATGGAGGTGTGTTCTAGTGGGCAGGTGTGATGTAGTTAATGGAGATGGAGGTGTGTTCTAGTGGACAGGTGTGATGTAGTTAATGGAGATGGAGGTGTGTTCTAGTGGACAGGTGTGATGTAGTTAATGGAGATGGAGGTGTGTTCTAGTGGGTCTGGGCAGGTGTGATGTAGTTAATGGAGATGGAGGTGTGTTCTAGTGGACAGGTGTGATGTAGTTAATGGAGATGGAGGTGTGTTCTAGTGGACAGGTGTGATGTAGTTAATGGAGATGGGGGTGTGTTCTAGTGGGTCTGGACAGGTGTGATGTAGTTAATGGAGATGGAGGTGTGTTCTAGTGGGTCTGGGCAGGTGTGATGTAGTTAATGGAGATGGAGATGTGTTCTAGTGGACAGGTGTGATGTAGTTAATGGAGATGGAGGTGTGTTCTAGTGGACAGGTGTAATGTAGTTAATGGAGATGGAGATGTGTTCTAGTGGACAGGTGTGATGTAGTTAATGGAGATGGAGGTGTGTTCTAGTGGACAGGTGTGATGTAGTTAATGGAGATGGAGGTGTGTTCTAGTGGACAGGTGTGATGTAGTTAATGGAGATGGAGGTGTGTTCTAGTGGGTCTGGGCAGGTGTGATGTAGTTAATGGAGATGGAGATGTGTTCTAGTGGACAGGTGTGATGTAGTTAATGGAGATGGAGGTGTGTTCTAGTGGACAGGTGTGATGTAGTTAATGGAGATGGAGGTGTGTTCTAGTGGACAGGTGTGATGTAGTTAATGGAGATGGAGGTGTGTTCTAGTGGACAGGTGTGATGTAGTTAATGGAGATGGGGGTGTGTTCTAGTGGGTCTGGGCAGGTGTGATGTAGTTAATGGAGATGGAGGTGTGTTCTAGTGGACAGGTGTGATGTAGTTAATGGAGATGGAGGTGTGTTCTAGTGGGTCTGGACAGGTGTGATGTGGTTAATGGAGATGGAGATGTGTTCTAGTGGACAGGTGTGATGTGGTTAATGGAGATGGAGATGTGTTCTAGTGGACAGGTGTGATGTAGTTAATGGAGATGGAGGTGTGTTCTAGTGGACAGGTGTGATGTAGTTAATGGAGATGGAGATGTGTTCTAGTGGACAGGTGTGATGTAGTTAATGGAGATGGAGGTGTGTTCTAGTGGGTCTGGGCAGGTGTGATGTAGTTAATGGAGATGGAGATGTGTTCTAGTGGACAGGTGTGATGTAGTTAATGGAGATGGAGGTGTGTTCTAGTGGGCAGGTGTGATGTAGTTAATGGAGATGGAGATGTGTTCTAGTGGACAGGTGTGATGTAGTTAATGGAGATGGAGGTGTGTTCTAGTGGGTCTGGGCAGGTGTGATGTAGTTAATGGAGATGGAGGTGTGTTCTAGTGGGTCTGGACAGGTGTGATGTAGTTAATGGAGATGGAGGTGTGTTCTAGTGGGTCTGGACAGGTGTGATGTAGTTAATGGAGATGGAGGTGTGTTCTAGTGGGTCTGGACAGGTGTGATGTAGTTAATGGAGATGGAGGTGTGTTCTAGTGGACAGGTGTGATGTAGTTAATGGAGATGGGGGTGTGTTCTAGTGGACAGGTGTGATGTAGTTAATGGAGATGGAGGTGTGTTCTAGTGGACAGGTGTGATGTAGTTAATGGAGATGGGGGTGTGTTCTAGTGGACAGGTGTGATGTAGTTAATGGAGATGGAGGTGTGTTCTAGTGGACAGGTGTGATGTAGTTAATGGAGATGGAGGTGTGTTCCAGTGGGTCTGGACAGGTGTGATGTAGTTAATGGAGATGGAGGTGTGTTCTAGTGGACAGGTGTGATGTAGTTAATGGAGATGGAGGTGTGTTCTAGTGGGTCTGGACAGGTGTGATGTAGTTAATGGAGATGGAGGTGTGTTCTAGTGGACAGGTGTGATGTAGTTAATGGAGATGGAGGTGTGTTCTAGTGGGTCTGGGCAGGTGTGATGTAGTTAATGGAGATGGAGGTGTGTTCTAGTGGGTCTGGACAGGTGTGATGTAGTTAATGGAGATGGAGGTGTGTTCTAGTGGGCAGGTGTGATGTAGTTAATGGAGATGGAGGTGTGTTCTAGTGGACAGGTGTGATGTAGTTAATGGAGATGGAGGTGTGTTCTAGTGGACAGGTGTGATGTAGTTAATGGAGATGGAGGTGTGTTCTAGTGGGTCTGGGCAGGTGTGATGTAGTTAATGGAGATGGAGGTGTGTTCTAGTGGACAGGTGTGATGTAGTTAATGGAGATGGAGGTGTGTTCTAGTGGACAGGTGTGATGTAGTTAATGGAGATGGGGGTGTGTTCTAGTGGGTCTGGACAGGTGTGATGTAGTTAATGGAGATGGAGGTGTGTTCTAGTGGACAGGTGTGATGTGGTTAATGGAGATGGAGGTGTGTTCTAGTGGGTCTGGCCAGGTGTGATGTAGTTAATGGAGATGGAGATGTGTTCTAGTGGGTCTGGGCAGGTGTGATGTAGTTAATGGAGATGGAGATGTGTTTAACGTTTGCAAGCTTGAGCTAGATGCACTCCTAAAGATGATGCAGTGTGGATGAATGATCAGTAGTCGACAGGATATAAATAGCACTCCTAAAGAAGATGCAGTGTGGATGAATGATCAGTAGCGACAGGTTATAAATAGCACTCCTAAAGAAGATGCAGTGTGGATGAATGATCAGGATATAAATAGCACTCCTAAAGAAGATGCATTTTCCAGTTTGCTACCAACTTGAAAGAGGGAACTTTAGCATAAAACCCACATGGAAAACTGAGATTCGGCAAATAACATATAAAGAGAGGCCAAACCAACAACAGAAGTTACTAAAACATAAATTGCTAATTTATGATTTAAAAGGTGGATTTTATGATGTAATGTCAACTTTATACATTTGTATCCAAGGACCACTCAATTTCCAATTTCTCCAGAAATCTGCTGTGGGTTACCCAGAATCACATTGGGTTACCCAGAATAACATCCTTTATCACTGACTGTAATGTAAACACACGAGCAGCGATCTAAGGTACTGCATCTCAGTGCTAGAGGCGTCACTACAGACCCTGGTTCAAAACTAGGCTGTATCATAACAGGCCGTGATAGGGAGTCCCATAGGGCAACGCACAGTGGCCCAGCATCGTCTGGGTTAGGGTTTGGCCGGGGTTTGGCAGGGGTTTGGCCGTCATTGTAAATAATAATTTGTTCTTAGCTGGCTTGCCTGGTTAAATAATGGTTAAATAAATTTTTTAAATGTAACTTCATTACACCGTTACACTGGCATACAAACTCGGTAGCATAGAGTTGATAATACATATGACGTTAAGAAATAGTGCATTGTGGGTAGTTTAGAAGATTTCCATAAATAAGTGAATAAATATGTAATAACACAAAAACATAACTGTTTGTACTTATAGGTAACCATATCGTGACTACAACTAGCTTACTAAGTCTTTAACCACACTGTGTTGTTACACTGGTGAGTAAAAACTTATGCTTCCTACAATTAAACTTGTCTGAAACTAAAATAAACATTTTACTCTACTGCGTTACCCACTCCAGTCAGCAGATGGCGGTCTGGGAATTTAAGGCGATGCTGTTGGTGTGACGTATAATCTAGTGGACGGAACGCTTCTTTCAACAGCAACAACAGTTATTCACAAGCAGGCTTTAATGTGCTGGGCTTTGTTGTATAAACACAACTTTTCACCTCATAAATGTTTTATTTGGAACAATGGGTCAATATTACATAGAAATAAGATGTTATTTAACCATAAATGGTTCTCGAAAAACATTGTTCTTGTCAGCCAATTGGTTAATAACAGTGGGAATCTATTTAGACGGAGAGAATTTATGGAAATATACAACTTTGAGGTTTCAAGCAAGGAATATGACACTGTTATTAAAGCTATACCTAGTGGGATAAAAACTTTACTTCAGAATAATGCATATTTTGGAATATCTCCGATTGTAAGCGATATTCAGGTGAATGGCATTGGTCTACTAGATACGAAATTCAACAATCGTTTAATAAGGGATATTTTCTACAGGAAGTCTATTCCCTCTGCTATATTTTGTTGGGCTTCATCGTTTGATGTAAACTGGCGCCGTGCTTGGCTCACTCCACACAGATTTATGGTGACCAATAAAGTAAAGGAGATCTCCTTTAAGATAATCCATAGATGCTATCCGTGTAATAGCTTGATCTCTAAATATATATTTGACGTTACCAGTGAATGCAGTTTTTGTGAACTAGAAACTGAATCTATTGAACACTTATTCTGTAATTGTTTATATAGTGAAGTGTTTTGGACTGATGTAAAACTATATCTTAGCCGCAAATTGCATACAACCATTGATATTACTAAGTTTGACATATTATTTTACTACACTGATTCCACAATTGAACGTGAGTATGTCATAAATCTCTTTATTTTATTAGGAAAATCTTTTATCAATAAATCAAAATTTATGAAGAAAAAGCCCCTTTTCTTAATTTTTTTATCTGATTTGGAACAGTACGTAGAATCTTTAAAACGTATACAAAACAATTTGTCAAATAAATGTATTCGATATATGTCTGTATTTGATTTGATATAATAGTTTTTTATTTATTTTTCTCTAATTTCTTTGGATTCCCTCTGGCTGTTATGTTATGTTATGTTTTGCATGTTACTGTTATTTACAACAAGTTAAATAAAGATTTGTGCAAACATAAAAAAATAAAAATAAATAAAAGAGTTGATAATACATATGACGTTGGAAAATAGTGCATTGTGGGTAGTTTAGAAGATTTCCCTAAATAAGTTAATACTGTAACGACCCTGGGTTTATAAGCGCGGATATTGACTCTGCCGTTCGAGCTTTTGCGGCACAGTCGATAGCAAGCTGGACTTCGGGCTTGAAGGTCGAGGGTTCGAGACCTGTTCCCTGCTGTTTCATTACAATACATTTGTAATAACGCAAAAACATAACTGTTTGTACTTATAGGTAACCATATCGTGACTACAACTAGCTTACTAAGTGTTTAACCACACTGTGTTGTTACACTGGTGAGTAAAAAAATCTTCCTACAATCAAACTTGTCTGAAAATAAAATAGACATTTTACTCAACTGCGTTACCCACTCCAGTCAGCAGATGGCGGTCTGGGAATTTAAGGTAATGCTGTTGGTGTGACGTATAATGTAGTGGACGGAACGCTTCTTTCAACAGCAGCAAAAGTTATTAAGCCTCCTCGGTAGCTTGTAGACAAAATAGCCGAACCAATTAAGCTCATTAGACGCTTTAGTGTATATTAGCCACTGTGTTTTAAAACCACTTCTGTCGTCTAGTTAGTTATCAGATTTAATTTCATATTTACGGTGGTGTTGTTATTAGTCAGCTAGCGGGCTGGTTAATTTAGCATTAGCCTAGCTAGCTAACATTCCCAACCATGCGGTCACTGAGCTACTCTCCTGCTAAAGAAGAGGAGGACATCACAGTAAAACAAGATGTAGTGGGTGAGGCCATTACTGTGAAAGAGGAGGAGGGGGAGATGACTGTTACATCGAAAAGGGAGGAAGAAGAGGAGGAGGATGTCACAGTAAAAGAAGAGGAGGATGCAGTTTATGGAGTGAAAGAGGAAGAGGGGGAGATGACTGTTACATCGATAGAGGAGGAAACTGGACATCTGGGCCCGGTTTCCCAAACGCATCTTAAGGCGTCCAATGGTTCTAACGGTGAACTTAGCCATAAGATGGTTTTGAGAAACCGTTCCCTGATTAACACTAGTAAGTACTGTCTTAAATACAGAGGCACAAACTCTGCAGTTGTTGAACTGATGTGTGGTGTTAAAGCGGAAATCTGCAATTGCTACACCTATATTGTGACTTTTAAATGATTTATTTATAGCCATTGATTCTTGAAGAATATAACACATGTCTCATGAGCTTAGTTCAACTGTTGTACCCCATCAGAACCCCAAATAAGCTTTTTTTACTCCAATGTTTAGAAACAATGTAAACCAACATTGTATAGCCTCAACATGGTTAAAACTATAATGTTGACATCATGGATGGTCAGTCCTTGCATCCATAGTTCTGTCTATGAATTTGAAAGTAGTTACATTTCTCCAACCCCATCATCTTATTACCAAAACAGTGTTTGAACTGCAGATTGATGGGTTGTGTGGGTTTTTTAAACAGCAACAAAATGGCTGCCCAGAGACTTGGTTTGGTAAACAGCTGAGGAATGGGGGCTGGAGAAATGTAACCACTCTCAAATTCATAGAGAAAGCTATTGTAGCAACCGTAACCCAACACCCAGCGACCTCTTCAAGAAGTTCAGACATTTTGGTGTAACAGTTATAAGGTGTTGGCTTGACAGTTGCTGGACCCAGGTTTGAGGTCAGCTCAGGACTACCCCCTGAATTCACTACACTATAAATACAAAGGCTGGACATCCATGAGGTCAAAATTATCGTTTTAACCAGATTGAGGCTATATAGTATATTCTAGAATTGCCAGTGAAGATTTCTTGTGGGGGTCAAATTGTTACAGCTGTTGATAAGTCATTGTATAATATTCAGCCAACTTTTTTTTCATGTCATTACATACCTAGATACATTCATGAATTGGTTTGAAACCTTTGTTTTAAAACCTTCTCAAAGTTGGTGCCTTGATGGATTTGTAGAAAACGGTTTGTCATAAAACACTATTTTTTTATTAATTAAATGTAACCTGCTCCAATATCCAATGATAGGCGTGGCGCGAATTACAAATTCCTCAAAAATACAAAAACTTCAATTTTTCAAACATATGACTATTTCACAGCATTTTAAAGACAAGACTCTCCTTTATCTAACCACACTGTCCGATTTCAAAAAGGCTTTACAGCGAAAGCAAAACATTAGATTATGTCAGCAGAGTACCAAGCCAGAAATAATCAGACACCCATTTTTCAAGCTAGCATATAATGTCACAAAAACCCAGAAGACAGCTAAATGCAGTACTAACCTTTGATGATCTTCATCAGATAACAACCCTAGGACATTATGTTATACAATACATGCATGTTTTGTTCAATTAAGTTCATATTTATATCAAAAACCAGCTTTTTACATTAGCATGTGACGTTCAGAACTAGCATACCCCCCGCAAACTTCCGGAGGAATTCGCTAACATTTTACTAAATTACTCACGATAAACGTTCACAAAAAGCATAACAATTATTTTAAGAATTATAGATATAGACCTCCTCTATGCACTCGATATGTCCGATTTTAAAATAAATCTAAATATTCCATTACCGTACTTCCAAGCATGTCAACCGCTGTTTAAAATCAATTTTTATGCCATTTTTCTGGTAAAAAAGCGATAATATTCCGACCGGGAATCTCCGTTTAGCTAAACAGAGGAAAGTAAACAAAGCTTTCGGTCGACGCGGGCACGAGCCTGAGTCTCACAGTACTGTAACCAGCCACTACCCAAACGCGCTACTTTTTTTCAGCCAGAGCCTGCAAAGCCACGATTCAGCTTTTTACCGCCTTCTGAGACCCTATGGCAGTCGTTGGAAGTGTCACGGGACAGCTAAGATCCTCACTCTTCAATAAACAGAGACAAGAAGAACGACACCTTGTCAGACAGGCCACTTCCTGAATGAAACCTTCTCAGATTTTTGCCTGCCAAATGAGTTCTGTTATACTCACAGACACCATTCAAACAGTTTTAGAAACTTTAGGGTGTTTTCTATCCATATGTAATAAGTATATGCATATTCTAGTTACTGGGTAGGAGTGGTAACCAGATTAAATCGGGTACGTTTTTTATCCAGCCGTGAAAATACTGCCCCCTAGCCATAACAGGTTAAAATAAATTTTGATGCCATTTTTCTTGTAAAAAAGCGATAATATTCCGACCGGGAAAGCGTGTTTAGGTTCAGAGACGAAAGAAAATAAAAACATGGGGTCGTCTCGTGCACGCGCCTAAGCCCATTGTCCTCTAATAGAGCACTTGCCAAAAGCGCTAAAGTTTTTCAGCCAGCGCCTGGAATTACATCATTCAGCTTTTTCCCGGGTTCTGAGAGCCTATGGGAGCCGTAGGAAGTGTCACGTTACAGCAAAGATCCTACATTTTCTTTAAACAGAGCCAAGAAGCTCAAGGAATGGTCAGACAGGCCACTTCCTGTACAGAATCTTCTCAGGTTTTGGCCTGCCAAATGAGTTCTGTTATACTCACAGTCACCATTCAAACAGTTTTAGAAACTTTGGAGTGTTTTCTATCCAAAGCTAATAATTATATGCATATTCTAGTTTCTGGGCAGTAGTAATAACCAGATTAAATCGGGTACGTTTTTTATCCGGCCGTGTAAATACTGCCCCCTACCCCCAACAGGTTAACAAACCTCCAAACGAGCTTCAATGCCATAGAACACTCGTTCCGTGGCCTCCAACTGCTCTTAAACGCTAGTAAAACTAATCGCTAATAACCGATCGCTGCCCGCACCCGCCCGTCCAGCATCACGACTCTGGATGGTTCTGACTTAGAATATGTGGACAACTATAAATACCTAGGTGTCCGGCTAGACTGTAAACTCTCCTTCCAGACTAATATTAAGCATCTCCAATCCAAAATTAAATCTAGAATTGGCTTCCTATTTTGCAACAAAGCCTCCTTCACTCACGCTGCCAAACATACCCTCGTAAAACTGACTATCCTACCGATCCTTGACTTTGGCGATGTCATTTTCAAAATAGCCTCCAACACTCTACTCAGCAAACTGGATGCAGTCTATCACAGTGCCATCCGTTTTGTCACCAAAGCCCCATATACCACCCACCACTGGGACCTGTATGCTCTCGTCGGCTGGCCCTCGCTACATATTCGTCGCCAAACCCACTGGCTCCAGGTCATCTATAAGTCTTTGCTAGGCCACCTTATCTCAGCTCACTGGTCACCATAGCAACACCCACCCATAGCACACGCTCCAGGAGGTATATCTCACTGGTCATCCCCAAAGCCAACACCTACTTTGGCTGCATTTCCTTCCAGTTCTCTGCTGCCAGTGACTGGAACGAATTGCAAAAATCGCTGAAGTTGGAGACATATATCTCCCTCACTAACTTTAAGCATCAGCTATCTGATCAGCTTACCGATCGCTGCAGCTGTACACAGCCCATCTGTAAATAGCCCATCCAACTGCCTACCTCATCCCCATGTTTTTATTTACTTTTTTGCTCTTTTGCACACCAGTATTTCTACTTGCACATCATCATCTGCACATCCATCACTTCAGTGTTAAATTGTAATTACTTCGCTACTATGGCCTATTTATTGCTTTTCCTCCGTACTCCATTTGCACACATTGTATGTAGATTTTTCTATTGTGTTATTGACTGTACGTTTGTTTATCCAACGTGTAACTCTGTTGTTTTTTTGTCGCACTGCTTTGCTTTATCTTGGCCAGGTCACAGTTGTAAATGAGAACTTGTTCTCAACTGGCCTACCTGGTTAAATAAATAAATAAAATCTTAACTTTATTGACAACACCCAAATGGATACTGTCATTAACGCGGTTCTTCAATAATTACACATAATTCTTAATGCTTTAGCAAGCATTATATTAAACAGGACATTCAAATATCCTTACAATTATAATCCAAAGTAGTGTGAAATGAACTCATAAGCAACCTGGAAATGGAGGTTACTCCCCTGAGTTTCCCCCATTCACATTCAGAATACATTGTGAAAAACTAAAATCTTTGCTCACCATTTTTGCTCCAGGCAGATATACTACATCCATAACTAGTGGTTTCCTCATTAGCAGGGAGGAGTTTCTGCAATCAAATTGTCCTCGTGCCGCAATTTTAGCAAATACAGAAAGGGGCCTATATTGGAGACCAAAAGTCGCCTGGCACACTGCTTAGAGGTTCAACAACATGAATAACTTATTTCTAGCCTACAATCATTGATGTTACTACGAATGTGAAAACAAGACAAAATATGACTATTCTTGCTCATTTTAAGGCAAATATCAAATAATTTTAACATTCATTACAGACGTCAATTGTTGTCCAACATCATGGCTCCGCTGTTGGCATCACCTTTTACAGTGGATTACCGCTGTTGTGGGCCTTTAACCATCTGTCTGACTTTGTTGTTCACGCAGGAGAGATACTTAACTATCATGGATCCTCTGGGGAGCCTCAACAACCTCATGATGCTGACGAGGCAGAGAAGAGTCTCTCCAGATCAGAACACCTCAATAAACACCTGCAGACATCCACAGGGAAGAGAACTCACTGCTGCTCTGACTGTGGGAAGAGATTCACCTCATCAGGCATTAAAATTCATCAGAGAACACACACAGGAGAGAGACCTTATAGCTGTGATCAATGTGGGAAGAGTTTTACTACATTTGGCACTCTGACTCTACACCAGAGAATACACACAGGAGAGAAACCTTATAGCTGTGATCAATGTGGGAAGAGTTTTACTACATTTGGCACTCTGACTCTACACCAGAGAATACACACAGGAGAGAAACCTTATAGGTGTGATCAATGTGGGAAGAGTTTTGGTCGATCTGACTCTCTGACTCTACACCAGAGAATACACACAGGAGAGAAACCTTATAGCTGTGATCAATGTGGGAAGAGTTTTACTACATTTGGCACTCTGACTCTACACCAGAGAATACACACAGGAGAGAAACCTTATAGCTGTGGTCAATGTGGGAAGCGTTTTGGTCAATCTGGCCATCTGGTATCACACCAGAGAATACACACAGGAGAGAAACCTTATAGCTGTGATAAATGTGGGAAGAGTTTTGGTGTATCTGGAGGGCTGACAGTGCACCAGAGAACACACACAGGAGAGAAACCTTATATCTGTGGTCAATGTGGGAAGAGTTTTGCTGCATCTCGCAGTCTGACTCTACACCAGAGAATACACACAGGAGAGAAATCTTATAGCTGTGATCAATGTGGGAAGAGTTTTAGTCAATCTGGTTCTCTGACTCTACACCAGAGAATACACACAGGAGAGAAACCTTATAGGTGTGATCAATGTGGGAAGAGTTTTGGTCGATCTGGCTCTCTGACTCTACACCAGAGAACACACACAGGAGAGAAACCTTATAGGTGTGATCAATGTGGGAAGAGTTTTGGTCGATCTGGCCATCTGGTATCACACCAGAGAACACACACAGGAGAGAAACCTTATAGCTGTGGTCAATGTGGGAAGAGTTTTACTACATCTAGCACTCTGACTCAACACCAGAGAACACACACAGGAGAGAAACTTTATAGCTGTGGTCAATGTGGGAAGAGTTTTACTACATCTAGATATCTGACTTTACACCAGAGAACACACACAGGAGAGAAACCTTATAGCTGTGGTCAATGTGGGAAGAGTTTTACTACATCTAGCACTCTGACTCAACACCAGAGAACACACACAGGAGAGAAATCTTATAGCTGTGGTCAATGTGAGAAGAGTTTTGCTGCATTGAGCACTCTGACTCTTCACCATAGAACACACACAGGAGAGAAGCCTTATAGCTGTGATCAGTGTGACAAGAGATTCACAGATAAAAGACCTCTGATCAAACATCAGAAAATACATGAAGGAGTTGTTTCATGATATCAATGAAATGATGTCACAATGTAGAATGTTTTAACATTGTAGAAGGAGTATTTTAATGATGTCACAATGTAGAACCCTAAACGTTTGTCCCCTGTTCTATTGATTTCAACATGATATGGATATTAGCCTCAGGGGGAAAATCCAGGCTCTGAAATGGAAGAGTTACTATTTATGAGATTTAACAAAAAGTGACTAACACAAAAAGAGTTGTGTTACACTTACCATGTTGGTGACCCACTTGAATCAAAATGCATCACTTCAAAATGTAGCGAGCTGTTTTCTACAAGTTGTCCTCTAACCAGGGATGTACACATTATTCCCAGATTCCGTGTGGTTTTTGAGCTGTTCGTTTTAACAGGATGTGTAAACTCATCTTCCTCCTTTCGCACAATTGATTGCCAGCAGCATACCACCCTGCATCCCACTGCTGGCTTTAACCCAGCAGCATACCACCCTGCATCCCACTGCTTGCTTGCTTCTGAAGCTAAGCAGGGTTGGTCCTGGTCAGTCCCTGGATGGGAGACCAGATGCTGCTGGAAGTGGTGTTGGAGGGCCAGTAGGAGGCGCTCTTTCCTCTGGTCTAAACAATATCCAAATTCCCCAGGGCAGTGATTGGGGACAGTGCCCAGTGTAGGGTGCCGTCTTTCAGATGGGACGTTAAACGGGTGTCCTGACTCTCTGAGGTCATTAAAGATCCCATGGTGCTTATCGTAAGAGTAGGGGTGTTAACCCCTGGTGTCCTGGCTAAATTCCCAATCTGGCCCTCATACCATCATGGATATCTAATCATCCCCAGCTTACAATTGGCTCATTCATCCCCCTCCTCTCCCCTGTAACTATTCCCCAGGTTGTTGCTGTAAATGAGAATGTGTTCTCAGTCAACTTAACTGGTAAAACAACGGTAAAGAAGAAAAAAACTCCACATGATATCGATGAGTGATGACAAATCAGTGTTGTGTTCCTTTGTTTAGGGACCCCTAGATTTAAATGCATCACTCCAAAATGTAGCTGACTGTCTTCTGCAGGTTGTCCTCTAACCAGTGAGGTAGAATATATCTCCATTTCCATGTGTTTTTTTTAGTTGTGTTAGTTTCAACAGCACGTACAACCTGATTTCCCCCTAATGGATATCAGTGATTTATTGCTACTTATCAAAACAACAGCTGTTTTGGTGCTTGTGCAGTTTATAAGGTGCTTGTTTTAAAAAATACAAGTAATATGATTATTGTGGCAGATGTTTGTGTATATAGCACATTTTATGTTTAGGTTTTCAATTTATCACAAACTGTTTCTGCATATTGGTTATTGATTTGGACCCATTAAAACTGTGTTTTGACATTGGGGCTATCCCATCTAGCAACATGTAATTGAAAAGCTGTTGAAAATAAGACTATGCAACCAAATATTTCATATTTACATTTCATGTAACATTTAGTAATAATTATTTATGTAACCAACTGACTATTATATTGACATTGTTACCCTGCTTTTAGAATATCAGGGTTCATTCTCAGATGTGCCAAACCAAATGTACTAGAGCATGACATTGGGGACTGGGCCTGATCCAACAACATGCCTATGTAGTGAACCCTGAGAAGAGAGAGAAGCTCCGCAGTGAGGTGGAAAGTTACTACGGATATTGCAGGAGTTTCCTCTTGAAATCAGACATGTCCGTGGTGAGGACAACTTGGTTGCTGATTGTCTCAAGGGTGGGCAGTCAAAAAGTTTTGTGTTTTGCATTTAGCCAGTCCGTTGCCATTTATTTTGACTGCACGTTTTTCCGTATTGGAGATGAGTTTTGTTTGGGCTCGTTCCAAGGAGACGAGAGTTCTAGAAGCTAAAAGGGTTTTTCTTTTGTTTTCCTCTTCTTGGGCAGATTTAGTGGGTCTCATGGTGGGTGTCTTTTAGGTCCCAGTTGTTGTTACTAGTCAACTTTCAGTGGACACTGAGAGCAAAACTGCAAGATTATGTTATAATACTTTTATTTCATCAAATGGTTGTTTTATGCAACAGAATAGAGGGTTCTTAGAACTATTGTGTCTGTGTTCTACTGAGGATGGGCCTCTGGGAGAAAACACTGACAGGAGATTTGCAATGTCTTTTGGGTGATAAAACCTAAAGAGACCGCATTCCAGAACATGAGTTAATGTTTCTGTTCTATATGGTACCAGGGAGCGATGACCCCAGGGCCAGACCCTGGTCTCTACACAAAGAGTACTGTTTTTACAGCAGATACTGTCTGCTGAGAATTATAAGTATCTTTCATACAAATCTTAACCTTGTGACCCGTTCTATACATCTGTTGTTCGTCATGTAGGTTAAAAGGGGTGTATCTTGGCTGTAAAAGACCTTTGTACTTTTGTCTCGGGGCTCTCAACGAATCATCTGGGGGTGATTCATCTCTCAACGAATCATCTGGGGGTGATTGTTCGACCAGCCATCACTATCATAGGGCACCCAATTGATTGACTTTATATGTGTGTTGTATTGACCTGCTCCCTTATAAGTGAATAAAGATTTAGTTTAAGAATAACTCTGACTTGTGTGATAAGTTTGTCTCAATTAATATTAACCACCACATTTGGCGATGGGGATGTGAATCTTGACTTGGTGACCGCTCCTGGTGACCTGGGTAAATGGTGCACAAGGGATCCCTCAAACATGGGATCTCAGGGAGACCACACTTCAGGAACGGAGCAGATGGACCCACCTTTGATCTGAGAGGCAGCGAGCCGAGTGGATACCATCAGTATAGTATATATAGTGGATACCATCAGTATAGTATATATAGTGGATACCACATCTCAAACGTAGTTTAAAAAAGAAAGAGGTGAGCGAAGCACGCAAAGTGGAGTTTTTAGAAAAGCCTCATAGGCTCTGAGTGTGTATTCCTGTGTGGAGGTGTAAACAGGGCCCAGTCAGTAGGCTCTGAGTGTGTATTCCTGTGTGGAGGTGTAAACAGGGCCCAGTCAGGAGGCTCTGAGTGTGTATTCCTGTGTGGAGGTGTAAACAGGGCCCAGTCAGAAGGCTCTGAGTGTGTATTCCTGTGTGGAGGTGTAAACAGGGCCCAGTCAGGAGGCTCTGAGTGTGTATTCCTGTGTGGAGGTGTAAACAGGGCCCAGTCAGGAGGCTCTGAGTGTGTATTCCTGTGTGGAGGTGTAAACAGGGCCCAGTCAGGAGGCTCTGAGTGTGTATTGCTGTGTAGAGGTGTAAACAGGGCCCAGTCAGTAGGCTCTGAGTGTGTATTGCTGTGTGGAGGTGTAAACAGGGCCCAGTCAGTAGGCTCTGAGTGTGTATTCCTGTGTGGAGGTGTAAACAGGGCCCAGTCAGGAGGCTCTGAGTGTGTATTCCTGTGTGGAGGTGTAAACAGGGCCCAGTCAGAAGGCTCTGAGTGTGTATTCCTGTGTGGAGGTGTAAACAGGGCCCAGTCAGGAGGCTCTGAGTGTGTATTCCTGTGTGGAGGTGTAAACAGGGCCCAGTCAGTAGGCTCTGAGTGTGTATTCCTGTGTGGAGGTGTAAACAGGGCCCAGTCAGGAGGCTCTGAGTGTGTATTCCTGTGTGGAGGTGTAAACAGGGCCCAGTCAGTAGGCTCTGAGTGTGTATTCCTGTGTGGAGGTGTAAACGGGGCCCAGTCAGTAGGCTCTGAGTGTGTATTCCTGTGTGGAGGTGTAAACAGGGCCCAGTCAGTAGGCTCTGAGTGTGTATTCCTGTGTGGAGGTGTAAACAGGGCCCAGTCAGAAGGCTCTGAGTGTGTATTCCTGTGTGGAGGTGTAAACAGGGCCCAGTCAGAAGGCTCTGAGGCTGAGTCAGCTATCTGTGAACTGGATGAAAACTAGAATCTGTGTTTACTAGTTAAGACCATTTGTGATATAGTATAAGATGGTACGGTGCACCTGGAATTATTTTAAACCTGTACCCCATTTTAGAAGTATTGAAAGATGTAAATGTATGAGTTTCATTATCCTAGGAACTAACCATTAGATAAATGTGAAAATATTCCTGCAGGTTAAAATATTGTTGAAAAACAACTAATTGATTAGGTATGTTTGGGAATAGCATTGTGTGACTGTGATATGAGAGTTGTGTGACTGTGATATGAGAGTTGTGGAAATGAGTCTTAATTTGATGTTTGCATAGTATCATAGAAATATGCTGAATCAGATGATTGAAATGTGGATAATAAGCGGGATGATATTTTAGAAAGCAGCGGAAGGTCTATAGTTCCTGGGAGACTTGATTTTGCCGTGGTCTCTGGGAGGTTAGAGAACCGTTGAGGATCCCATGGTCATTGTCATGGAAACTAAAGTTTATTTTTGGTTCTGCTGGGAGGATGTTTGGAGAGATGCTTCGTTGCTATGGAGAGTCCCTGAAAAAGCAAATGGAATGGTTGTCGTGACTACCTGAGAATTTCTTACGTTTTATATGGATTCTATGAAAATATGATGAATTGTATGTGTGTATAATGATTACTAGAGATTTGATGAAGTAATACTGGGAATATAATTAGATACAATTTAAACAACCCATATGTAGACGAACGTAGGTTTTGAGTTGGTATCTTTAATGGATCATTTGATAAAGATGAGGTTTAAGCATTATTAAACTGTCTACAAAGTCTGAGCAGTTGTCTCAGAAACTGATGGGAGTGTGTCCACTTTAGGGTAAGTTACCCTAACGATGTAACTATAAAACGCTTATTGGATTTTCTCCGTCCGGGTACTACATTTCAAATACATGTGTTGGTGCTGACATCTTCAGGACAGGAATACCGGTTTACTTAACGGAGGAATAAACACACATGTTCATCATTGGTGTTTCAACCAGAACGGGGGAAAATGCACTTTATTTATTTTCGCACATGCGCAGTCATACATCTCTCATAGGGCATGACTGTACCAGTGTAAGAACACAATTCAACAACATATTAGTCCACATGCCAACACCCCCACTTGCTCTTATACTGTACAAGTCGTATTCAACCTAACTTTATCAACACATTTAGCTTACAGTTATTCATCTCACAAATGTCAGTTTATATTCCAAACATGTAACCCAAGAATTTTTCATTTTTGAACTTCGTTACAGGTTTAGTCAAAACATCTGCAGCCATGTCTGCCGTTGGACAATATTCAATACTTATTTTACCATCACTGAGTGCAGATCGAATGAAATGATATCTGATGTCGACATGTTTACATCTCTGACGACATACTGGGTTCTTTGACAGAGCAATTGCACCTTGGTTATCTTCAAAGATTGTTACTGGTGTATATTGGCACTCACTATCCATCTCGCCCAATAACTGTACAAGGTACAAACTTTCTTGTGTAGTAGCAGCCAGTGCCATGTACTCTGCTTCACATGTAGATAAAGCTACTGTTGGCTGCTTCTTAGACCTCCATGAAATGACAGGTCCACATTTAGTTAAACTAAAACAATACCCTGTTATGCTTCGTCTGTCACTTTGATCTGCTGCCCAATCAGCATCACTATATGCTACGAGGTTGAGTTTTTCCACCCCCTTTTTGTAACACAACTCCTGATTCATTGTTCCCTTCAAGTACCTCAACACATGTTTAGCTGTTATCCAGTGTTGCTCTTTTGGTTCTGATAGGTATTGTGACAGCTTGCTGACAATCCAACTGATATCCGGTCTTGTACATGTCATCACATATATCAAGCTGCCTATCACTTCACGATACCTTTTTGAATCAATAAGTTCACCATCACCATCAAAGTTTAGTTTTTGTTCACATGGTGTTGACCTTGTCTTACAGTCTGACATACCAAACCTTTCCAGTATCTTGGTTATGTACCTTGTTTGGTTCATCGTTATTTTCCCTTCACTTTGTGTAAAATCAATGCCTAGGAAATGTCCAAGCCTCCCAAGATCTTTCATCTTACATTTTTCACTTAACATTTCTTTTACACTTGTGAGTGAGTCACTATCACTAGCAGCGATAATTAGATCATCGACCCAAATTATCAAAATGATCCTTTCTGTTGCAGTTTGTTTGTTATAAACACAGTGATCAGCTGGGTTCTGTGTAAAACCATTTTCACTAAGGTGATCATGCAACATTTTGTTCCAGTTCCTTCCTGACTGTTTCAGGCCGTACAGTGACTTGTTCAGTTTGCAGACTAGTTGCTCACCTGTATCTGACCTGACTTCAAAACCCTCTGGTTGCTCCATGTACACTTCACAGTCAATAGGAGCATGTAGATATGCTGTTTTGACATCCATCTGATGTAACTCTAAGTCATACTGAGCTGCTAGCTGCATCAAACAGCGTACTGATGTCATATTTGCAGTTGGAGAAAAAGTCTCCTTATAGTCTATTCCTGCCACTTGACTATACCCCTTTGCAACATATCTTGCCTTGTATGTCTCAGTCTCATCTGAATTGTTTTTTGACCGCATAGACCCACCTGCCCCCCACTGCATTTTTACCCTCTGGCAGTGTGGTTAATGTGAATGTATCATTTTCCCTAAGGGAATCCATCTCCTCCTTCATAGCAGTAGCCCAAATCTCTGATTTTGGTGAAATCATTGCTTCTTTGAAGGTTTGTGGTGCATTGCACATTACTCTGTAGCAGTAGTCAACACTAGGTGGTATCTGGTCATCACATTTCACTTTACACTCATAGTCTTTTAAGTACTGGGGTTTCTTCCTCGCTCTGTCTGGATATCGTGGACTCTGACCATCTGAAGTCTCAATTTGCACATCTTGTGTCTCTTCTGAGTTTTGATCTGCCATCTTGGCTTTCGGCATGGGGTTTTCAAATCTCTCCCCATGAAGATCATCACTGTTTTCCAAATCTGTCTGAGTTTGGTGTTCGACTACACCTTTTGTAACACACTTGACTAATCTGTTTTTAAGAACTTTCCCAGTGTCTGGGTAGTAGACTAGGTATGCTGGACTATTTTTATCATACCCGACAAAAATACCCTTTTCACATCTTGAGTCTAACTTTTTCTTGTTCTGTCTATATGCATAGCAAACAGATCCAAATTCTTTCATCTTTGAAAGATCAGGCTTTCTCCCAGTAAACATGTAGTGTGGAGTCTGTCCTACACGCTTATTGTAACACCTATTGCGAATTACTGCAGCAGTCATTACAGCATATGTCCACAAGTTCTTTGGTAGGTTGCTTTCAAGTAGCATGCATCTTGCCATTTCGAACAGTGTTCTCCAATTTCTCTCAGCGGTCCCATTTTGATGGGGTGAGTAAGGGGCTGAAGTTTCATGTCTTATGGCGTTCTTACTGAGCAGTGACTGGAACTCTTTGGCTGTGAACTCTGTGCCATTATCTGACCTGACACACTTTATTTTCCCATAAGGGGCCACATCAGCAATAAACTTCTCAGTAGCTTTTACAGTATCACTCTTTGCTTTTAGGAAATACACAAAAACTGCCCCTGAATAATCATCCGTAAATGCTAGAGTATATCTGAACCCATCTTTCGCCTCTGGCTCAATAGGGCCAGCCAAATCAGTGTGCACAAACTCAAGAGCCGCTTTTGGTTTCTGCTCTGAACAAATTTTCCCTGAGTGCAGATTTCACAGTTGAGGGTAGATTTGTCAATCTTACCTGTGATTTTCATTCCCTCTGTCACATGTTCTAACTTTGACACATCCTCAAAATTACAGTGGCCAAGAATTTTGTGCCATGTGTGAATATCATAGCACCCATGACATCCATCATCATTTTCATCACTTACAGTGTTAAGATAGTAAAGTCTATCGTACTCCTCGATGTCAAAAGTGGTACCGTTCTTGTGGGTGAGCTTGTTACACCCCTGTCGAAAGTTGACTGAAGCTCCGTTGGCTGTCGCTGCTTTAACAGAGAAAATGTCCTGTGGAAACGACGGCACGTACAGCGCCTTCGTCAGCGTTGTTTTTACCCGACGACCCATGTTGCCGCTGCACCTCTCCTCTCCGCGACACCATTCGTTCTTGTTCCGTCAGCCAGCTCCACGGAATGTTTTTCCGGTTTGAAAGTCTCGTCAAACTCCTTAAACTTCCCGATGTCCGTGACTATATGTGACGTTGCTCCCGTATCAACCATCAGCCCTTTCTGTTTCAGTCCACTAACCTGACAGTCACTTATTCTGAATGCAAATGTGTGGCTTTCAGCATCTGTTGCTTGTTTCACATTGTCTCTTATTTTTCGTCTGCAATTTGCGTCAGTATGAGTGGAGTTCTTGCAAAAACTACACCACTGTCTCCGTTCTTTGCGCTCTCCATTAACGATACATTGCCGGGCCTTGTGCCCTTTCTGGCCACAGTTGAAGCAGGTTATCTCGGTCTCTTTATCTCTCCCTCTTGGCCAGCTAACTTTAATGTTACTTGCCTTCATCACGTTGTCGTCAGTGGAAATGGCGCTAAACTTCTCGGTGCTTTCATAGCTCCTCAACTTGGTTTTGAACTTGCCAAAAGTTGTCGGCTCGTCACTCTGCGTTATGTGGATGGCAAACGGCTTAAATGATTCGGGCAAACCTTTCAGAATCATTGCAATCAACAGCCCGTCACTTAAAGTCTCTTCAGCATTTCTCAGTGCTGTAATAGCCGTCTCAGCACGAATGATATAGTCCGTAACACTTTCGTCAGCGGCTTTCTGAAGAGAAGTTAGTTCAGTGTAGAGGCTAATCACACGTGGCTTCCCTTTACCTGCATAATGTTCCCTCAATATCTTCAACGCTTTTCTCCCATCATCTGCTGCTTCTCTCATTATCAGGGAAAGGCTTTTATCATCCAAAACCTGTATCAATTCGGCGTAGGCTTCTTCATTTTTCTCTCCGTCTTCTTCATCTTCATCCACGCTCAATATGGCGGCCTTTAGCCCAAGCAAACCCAAGTGCCCCAAAAACTTTGTCTCCCATAACTCGTAGTTTTTTTCATCTCCGTCGAAATATAATCTATAACATCGGCTTCCATGTTCCCTCCTGGGCCCATAACCTGTTGGTGCTGACATCTTCAGGACAGGAATACCGGTTTACTTAACGGAGGAATAAACACACATGTTCATCATTGGTGTTTTAACCAGAACGGGGAAAATGCACTTTATTTATTTTCGCACATGCGCAGTCATACATCTCTCATAGGGCATGACTGTACCAGTGTAAGAACACAACTCAACAACATATTAGTCCACATGCCAACACAATATATTTGGAAAAAATCCCATTATTTTCCAGTGTTTCTTTGATGTATTGCGCGATCGTATCAGCTGTCTCATTTGGAGTGTTTTTAACTTCGACTAATTTACTTTGCACGCCACCATTCTTCCAATCAAAATACTGAATAAGCAGAGGGAATATTTTCACAGCACCGTGATTGCTCCCATCAGTAGAAACACCACAGTAAGGTATGTCTTCTAGTGCTTTCTGAGCTATGTCGACAGAATGTGGTGCTATCACAGCGTTAACAATTGCTTCGGTCTTAGTACGAGCGCTTGAAAAAGGTCAAAGCAACGCAAAACCCCCAAAACGCACACAATGAATGGAGACTGTAGGAAGCAAAACCCGAATCCCGGACATTCTGGGCGATTTAGAAATCCCGGCCGGACACATTTTTTAGGTCCAAAAAGAGGACATGTCCGGGAAAAAGAGGACGTATGGTCACCCTACATAATTAGATGCTATTTTTAAACTACAATGACCATAATGCACTGCGTGCCTACTTGTCTTGTCTGTGTTTATTTTACACCTGCTATGTAAAAGAGACAGAATAATGCACGATGGTCAATGCTTTCTGGGATCCTTGGGACATCTCTACCCTGAACCCTAACCTTAACCCCTACCTTAACCATTTTAAATGTCAACTTCAACTGGCTAGGGACGTCCCAAGGATGTATCTCTACCTGAAAATACATGATCTAAGTGATTGATAGTTGGTATTCAGCAGTCATAAAGCCTTATTTACTTTAATGAACTACTAAAATAGTGATTTAGTCAGACAGCATAGACAGCAGCTCTACACATTATTGACTGACTGATCCATTCATCCTTCCATCCCTCCTCAGCCTTCCTCTCCTCTGAAGACCCAGTGAGGGTGGAGCTCAGTCAGAGAGCTGTTGAGGGACTGGTTAGGAAGAACACTTCTACAGCCAGAGAGGTGAGAGGTCACACATGGTTTAGATGGTAAATATTTATGTCCCCTTAGCGGTTCATCACGTCAGCAAAAGGGAATATGTTCCATCATCTATGTTTATTAACATTAGTGCAAATTGTCCACTGATATTGGTGTAATTTCTCACCCCTTTTGGCTGTATGAAAGTTAATTTCCCCTCAGACACACATTTGTTCTTTGTTATTATGAAGGTCATTTGTGTCAAATTTACTTTTCCCCTCATTCACCCCATCTTTTTACATTGCTTATGCATATTCAGTGGCCTGACTATGTCCAGACTTTGTCAAAGGCCCATCCTGGTAGATCTGAACCTAATGCAGCTTGGAGTGATCAGATGACAGAAGTCACATTTAGGTGCCAGGTGTAACTGAGGCCATAGATGCTCCATATCCATTACATTGAGTGTTTTATATAATATGACTAAATGTGTTTCTGTGTTGCAGGGACAGTCAATAAATGGAACAGCAAGGCCACAGAACATGACATAAGCAGAGCTGTGGGAGACCACCTCAAGCCCCTCGTAGAGCCGGGGGTGGTGTTTACCACTCCACCACGCCTTCAGCAGGCTGGAAAAGTGGGATTGATACAGTTTTTCATACTAAGGTGGACCAAGAGTTTGTTGATTGGTCAGTCATTGGGTTAATTTGTTTTACAATGTGTTCAAATCAAATCAAGCTTTATTTATACAGCACATGTCAGACATGGATGCAACACAATGGCTTCACAGGAAAAAACTATGAAAATAATCAGAAATATTTAGTACACAAATATGAGGATAAAAAACAATAATAACAACTGAAAGACTAATGAGCATTGTAAGGAAATGCCATTGATTAAAATATCAACAATATGATGCAATATCCAACCCAAAATATAACTTGTTTTTTAGGAGGGGCTCTGAAAGACACTATGGGGGTGTCCACTGGAAGTTGACTAGTAACAACAACTGGGACCTAAAAGACACCCACCATGAGACCCACTAAATCTGCCCAAGAAGAGGAAAACAAAAGAAAAACCCACACCAAACTTAAAGACAGGAAGCAAACCAAAAAGGTGGAGCAACTAAAGGTGTTGACTCTCCACATGTATCAAGACAACTGGAGCACTGGGCCAGACACTCTTAAATAGAACCTGGACCAGCTCAGGTGAAACACCTTCCCACTAACGAGATGGACAAGCCAGCACAGGTGTAACACATACTGACTAACGAGGTGACACCAATCAGTGCGTCCTACGTGCTAACGAGCTAGACGGGCTAACGGGCTAGACGGGCTAACGAGCTAGACGGGCTAACGAGCTAGACGGGCTAACGAGCTAGACGGGCTAACGAGCTAGACGTGCTGACGGAGCTAGACGTGCTAACGGGCTAACGAGCTAGACGGGCTAACGAGCTAGACGAGCTAACGAGCTAGACGGGCTAACGAGCTTGACGTGCTAACGAGCTTGACGTGCTAACGAGCTAGACGTGCTAACGAGCTTGACGTGCTAACGAGCTTGACGTGCTAACGAGCTAGACGTGCTAACGTCCAACCTCAAAACATAAATGGAAAAACCTCAAAACCAAAGCCTGTAACAACTTCCCCTTTAAGACAACAAATATATCCTATAGTTTGCTCACCACCAACAGAAAACAACTTCCATTTCACATTATAATCAACTACAATGCTTCACCTTCACCAATATAAACATGATGTCTACTGGCTGTCAACAATTAAAAACAAGAAAAAAACACGTATTTCTAAATAATAATATACAATAGTATTATTTGTTTCTCCTTTTTCTTTCTATAGAATCCTAAAACTCACTAGCTTCTAGAACACTCGTCTTCCTAAATCCCACTAGCTTCTAGAATACTCGTCTTCCTAAAACTCACTAGCTTCTAGAACTCTCGTCTTCCTAAAACTCACTAGCTTCTAGAACTCTCGTCTTCCTAAAACTCACTAGCTTCTAGAACTCTCGTCTTCCTAAAACTCACTAGCTTCTAGAACTCTCGTCTTCCTAAAACTCACTGGCTTCTAGAACTCACTTCTTCCTAAAACTCACTAGCTTCTAGAACACTCGTCCCCTTGGAATGAGCCCAAACAAAACTCATCTCCAATACAGAAAAACGTGCAGTCAAAATACATTGTGATCCATGGCAACGCACTGTCTAAACACAAAACTTTTTAACTGCCCACCCTTGAGACAATCAGCAACCAAGTTGTCCTCACCACTGACATGTCTGATTTCAAGAGGAAACTCCTGCAATATCCATAGTAACTTTCCACCTCACTGCAGAGCTTCTCTCTCTTTTCAGGGTTCACTAGATAGGCATGTTGTTGGATCGGGGCCCAGTCCCCAATGTCATGCTCTAGTACATTTGGGTTGGCACATCTGAGAATGAACCCTGATATTTTAAAAGCAGGGCAACAATGTGAATATAATTGTACCAAAAATTGTCAGTTGGTTGCATGAATAAATATCATCAATAAATCGATTACTAAATCTGATCATGAAATGTAAATATGAAATATTTGGTTGCATAGTCATATTTTCAACGTCTTTTCAATGACATGTTGCTAGATGGGATATCCCCAATGTCAAAACACAGTTTTATCGTGTCCAAATCAATAACCAATATGCAGAAACAGTTTGTGATAAATTGAAAACCTAAACATAAAATGTGCTATATACACAAACATCAGCCATAATAATCATATTACTTGTATTTTTTTTTAAACAAGCACCTTGTTTTGACAAGTAGCAATAAATCACTGATAATCAATTAGTGGGGAAATCAGGTTGTACGTGATGTTGAAACTAACAACTAAACAAAACACATGGAAATGGGAGATATATTTTACCTCACAGATTAGAGGACAACCTGCAGAAGACAGTCAGCTACATTTTGGAGTGATACATTTAAATGTAGGGGTCACTAAACAAAGGAACACAACACTTATTTGTCATAACTCATCGATATCATGTTAAAATCATTTGTGCGAGAGGAGGGAGATGAGGTTGCACGTCCTGTTAAAACTAACAGCTCAAAAACCACATGGAATCTGGGAATAATGTGTACATCCCTGGTTAGAGGACAATTTGTAGAAAGCAGCTAGCTACATTTTGAAGTGGTGCATTTTGATTCCAGTGGGTCACCAACATGGTAAATGTAAAACTATTTTTGTGTTTGTCACTTTTTGTTAAATCTCATAAATAGTACTCTTCCATTTCAGAGCCTGGATTTTCCCCCTGAGGCTAATATCCATATCATGTTGAAATCAATAGAACAGGGGACAAACGTTTAGGGTTCTACATTGTGACATCATTAAAATACTCCTTCTACAATGTTAAAACATTCTACATTGTGACATTAATTCATTGATATCATGAAACAACTCCATCTATGTATTTTCTGATATTTGATCAGAGATCTTTTATCAGATTATCTCTGGTCACAGCTATAAGATTTCTCTCCTGTGTGTATTCTCTTGTGTACTGTCAGACGGCTAGATTGACTAAAACTCTTCCCACATTGACCACAGATATAAGGTTTCTCTCCTGTGTGCGTTCTCTGGTGCATTGTCAGATAGCTAGATTGATTAAAACTCTTCCCACATTGACCACAGATATAAGGTTTCTCTCCTGTGTGCGTTCTCTGGTGTGAAGTCAGAGAGCCAGATGTGGTAAAACTCTTCCCACATTGATTACAGCTATACGGTTTCTCTCCTGTGTGCGTTCTCTGGTGTGAAGTCAGATCGCAAGATGTAGTAAAACTCTTCCCACATTGATCACAGCTATAAGGTTTCTCTCCTGTGTGTCTTCTCTGGTGCACTGTCAGATGTCCAGATTGACCAAAACTCTTCCCACATTGATCACAGCTATAAGGGTTCTCTCCTGTGTGTATTCTCTGGTGTTGAGTCAGAGTGATAGATGCAGCAAACCTCTTCCCACATTGACCACAGCTATAAGGTTTCTCTCCTGTGTGTGTTCTCTGGTGTAGAGTCAGAGTGCTAGATGTAGTAAAACTCTTCCCACATTGATCACAGCTATAAGGTTTCTCTCCTGTGTCTATTCTCTGGTGCACTGTCAGCTGTCCAGATTGACCAAAACTCTTCCCACATTGACCACAGCTATAAGTTTTCTCTCCTGTGTGTGTTCTCTGGTGTAGAGTCAGAGTGCTAGATGTAGTAAAACTCTTCCCACATTGACCACAGCTATAAGATTTCTCTCCTGTGTGTGTTCTCTGGTGTTGAGTCAGAGTGCTAGATGCAGCAAACCTCTTCCCACATTGACCACAGCTATAAGGTTTCTCTCCTGTGTGTGTTCTCTGGTGTGATACCAGATGGCGAGATTGACCAAAACTCTTCCCACATTGACCACAGCTATAAGGTTTCTCTCCTGTGTGTATTCTCTTGTGTACTGTCAGACTGCTAGATGAGCTATAACCCTTCCCACATTGAGTACAGGTAAAAGGTTTCTCTCCTGTATGGATTCTCTGATGAATTTTAATGCCTGCTGAGGAGGTGAATCTCTTCCCACACTCAGAGTAGCAGTTAGATTTCTTCCCTGTGGATCTCTGCAGGTGTTTCTTGAGGTGTTGTGATCTGGAGAGACTCTTCTCTGCCTCTTCAGCATCATGAGGTTGTTGAGGCTCCCCAGAGGATCCACGATAGTCACATCTCTCCCCTGTGTGAACAACAAAGACAGACAGATGATTAAAGGCCCACAACAGCGGTAATCCACTGTAAAAGGTGATGCCAACAGCGGAGCCATGATGTTGGACAACAATTGACGTCTGTAATGAATGTTAAAATTATTTGATATTTGCCTTAAAATGAGCAAGAAAAGTTATATTTTGTCTTGTTTTCACATTAGTAGTAACATCGATGATTGTAGGCTAGAAATAAGTTATTCATGTTGTTGAACCTCTAAGCAGTGTGCCAGACGACTTTTGGTCTCCAATATAGGCCCCTTTCTGTGTTTAATAAAATTGCGACACGAGGGCAATTTGATTGCAGAAACACCTCCCTGCTAATGAGGAAATCACTAGTTATGGATGTAGTATATCTGGTAATGAGGAAACCACTAGTTACGGATGTAGTATATCTGGTAATGAGGAAACCACTAGTTATGGATGTAGTATATCTGGTAATGAGGAAACCGCTAGTTATGGATGTAGTATATCTGGTAATGAGGAAACCACTAGTTATGGATGTAGTATATCTGCTAATGAGGAAACCACTAGTTATGGATGTACTATATCTGTCAGGAGCAAAAATGGTGAGCAAAGATTTTAGTTTTTCACAATGTATTCTGAATGTGAATGGGGGAAACTCAGGGGAGTAACCTCCATTTCCAGGTTGATGATGAGTTCATTTCACACTACCTTGAATTATAATTGTAAGGCTCGTTTTAATGTTCTATTTAATATAATGTTTGTGTCGTCATCACAAATCAACCACTTTGTACTTAAAAAACACTTCAACCAGTAAAATGCTCTTTGGCTTTTCCATCAGCCTGACAATGAGGGTTTGTACACTGTTTGCCAAATTGGCCCATAACTTCACCTAACAACAATCATACCTATGTAATGAACGAAGCACTTTGGTTGTTGTTGCATGACATACATAGTGTCCTCTAGGACCCATAACAATAACATAGACCTACTGTAGGACCCATAACAATAACATAGACCTACTGTAGGACCCATAACTTCACCTAACAATAACATAGACCTACTGTAGGACCCATAACTTCCCCTAACAATAACATAGACCTACTGTAGGACCCATAACTTCACCTAACAATAACAGAACTACTGTTGGACCCATAACTTCACCTAACAATAACATAGACCTACTGTAGGACCCATAACTTCACCTAACAATAACATAGACCTACTGTAGGACCCATAACTTCACCTAACAACATAGACCTACTGTAGGACCCATAACTTCACCTAACAACATAGACCTACTGTAGGACCCATAACTTCCCCTAACAATAACAGAACTACTGTTGGACCCATAACTTCACCTAACAATAACATAGACCTACTGTAGGACCCATAACTTCACCTAACAATAACATAGACCTACTGTAGGACCCATAACTTCACCTAACAATAACGTAGACCTACTGTAGGACCCATAACTTCACCTAACAACAACATAGACCTAGGACTATAAATCATTTAATATTTCAGGTGAAACATGTAAACTAAAATGTCTTTGTCATGACATTTCATAACCTGATCACCAGATAATTTTGTGAATAATCCCACTAGGCTACTCTGTAATGTGTTGTCATTCTAAATGTCCTGAATAAAGGAAAATAGCTCTGTGTGTTGTACAATAGCCTATCCATCAAGGAACAGTTCTCTACACATTATGAGCTAAGTATCTCTGTGTCCAAACAGACTAATGAGACCCTACAGTACATCAACCAGACAATAACACATTATAAACATCAATTTGTTAGGGATGTTGGATCCAACATGGAGCACGGCATAACTGTCTTTACCAGAGTAATGAATGAAGAAGCACTTTGGTTGTTGTTGCATGTTGTGGCTTCTGTCATGTGACTGTCATTCAGAAAATGATTTCCTGGATCAGCTGATGATAGTTGAACATGTGACTGTAACTAAACAGCTACAGTATTAAGAATTATGTGTAATTATTGAAGAACCGCGTTAATGACAGTGTCAATAAAGTTAAGGTGACTCGGTTAGAACCATTGGATTTGCAAACTCTGAAATGATTTAGGATTTCTGTGCCCATGAAAACTGTTTTCCCAGCTTAACATAAGGAGACACTAAATGTTACGTAGGTAGAGAGCATTTCAGAGATCTGAATACAAAAAACTGTCCTAACAGGACAATAACCTAAACCACAAGGCCAAATCTACACTGGAGGAGCTTACCAAGATGACATTGAATGTTCCTGAGTGGCCTAGTTACAGTTTGGACTTAAATCATCTTGAAAGTCAATGGCAAGACTTGAAAATGGCTTTCTAGCAATGATCAACAACCAACTTGACAGAACAGGAAGGATTTTAAAAAGAATAATGAATATTCACATGAAGATCAGTCTCCTATTGGATGACATCACGACTTCCCATCAAGCCAACTCCTTGAAGGCCTTACTATGACATCACTCACTCCTTCTAGTTTGCAGTTGTTAAAAAAACACTATTTTGCTCAAAACATGTATTTGTTTCCCATTAGTGTGTTTATACTTTACTGTATTTATATCACTTTTCAACAGGAAAAGTTTAAAAATCCCTGGAGGACGTCATGAACAATTCATACAGTACAAAAACATATTCAAGTGTAGAATGCCCTTTTAAAAATCACACATTAGTTCAACAACTGCAGAGTTTGTGTCCCTGTTTTATAAGATAGTACTCACTGTATTTACTGGTGTTAATCAGATCAATGTCCCTGTTTTATTAGATAGTACTCACTGTATTTACTGGTGTTAATCAGATCAATGTCCCTGTTTTATAAGATAGTACTCACTGTATTTACTGGTGTTAATCAGATCAATGTCCCTGTTTTATTAGATAGTACTCACTGTATTTACTGGTGTTAACCAGATCAATGTCCCTGTTTTATTAGATAGTACTCACTGTATTTACTGGTGTTAATCAGATCAATGTCCCTGTTTTATTAGATAGTACTCACTGTATTTACTGGTGTTAATCAGTCCTCCAGTCTTCTCTTCTTCGTCCTCCTCTAATGTGACTAATCTCCCCCCTTCATCCTTCGTCTTCATTTTCTTTCACTTCCTCCTCTTCTTTCACAGTAACATCCTCCTCCTCTTTCACTCTGAACGCGTCTTTCTCTTCTTTCACTGTAACGTCTTTCTCTTCTTCTTTCACGGTAACAGCCTCACCCTCTACTTGTTTTTGTATTGTAACATCTTTCTCTTCCTCCTCCTCTTTCACCAGAGCTTCTTTCTCCGTCCAGCAGACCTCTTCTTTAACAGGATTAGAGTAGTTTAGTGAACTCATGGTCGGAGATAATAGCTAGTTAGCATTAGCGACTAGACTAGTGCTAATTTAACCAGCCAGCTAGTTGACTTACAACGTAAATATTAAATTAAATGGGGTAGCTAGTTGTTTCCACATAAGTATGTTTAAATCATAGTAGCAAATAAACCACGAAATTGTGTAAAGAACTTGAATGTTCCGACTGTGTCGGCTAGCGAGCTACGGAGGTGGCTGCAGTTGTTGAAGAAGCGTTCCGTCCACTAGATTATACGTCACACTAGAAACATCGCCTGAAAGACACATATCGCCATCTGCTGTCTGGAGGGAGGAAACGCAGTTGAGGAGGGAAAACTATTTTTATTCTTCATTGAATTATAATATTATAAAGCAGTTTAGGGAAACGTTTTGTTCCTCTCCATTAAATATGAATATTATATCAACACGTACAAAGAGCATGGTGTAACAATACATCATGTAGATGTATATAATGAACAGACTAGGTCTATACTGATCCTACATGGTGTAACAATACATAATGTCGATGTATATAATGAACAGACTAGGTCTATACTGCTCCTACATGGTGTAACAATACATCATGTAGATGTATATAATGAACAGACTAGGTCTATACTGCTCCTACATGGTGTAACAATACATCATGTAGATGTATATAATGAACAGACTAGGTCTATACTGATCCTACATGGTGTAACAATACATCATGTAGATGTATATAATGAACAGACTAGGTCTATACTGCTCCTACATGGTGTAACAATACATCATGTAGATGTATATAATGAACAGACTAGGTCTATACTGATCCTACATGGTGTAACAATACATCATGTGGGGCTTTAAGGCGATGCTAGTGTGACGTGTATATATAGTGGACGGAACACTTCTTTCAACAGCAGCAACAGGGAATTTGTAGATCAGTCAGTCGGCAGTCGCCTGCAGTGTCGAACAAGCCCAATACCAAACCAATCAGGTGGTTGTTTGATGAAATGAAGCTTCAGACGCCATTGATGACATGCTGCTGATAAAGTGATACAGGCATCAGTACACTGCTTTGAAGTTTACTGCTTAGCGATTTGGACGCAGGCCTCGTAGCTCCGGTGTTGGTGCTGACATCTTCAGGACAGGAATACCGGTTTACTTAACGGAGGAATAAACACACATGTTCATCATTGGTGTTTTAACCAGAACGGGGAAAATGCACTTTATTTATTTTCGCACATGCGCAGTCATACATCTCTCATAGGGCATGACTGTACCAGTGTAAGAACACAACTCAACAACATATTAGTCCACATGCCAACACCCCCACTTGCTCTTATACTGTACAAGTTGTATTCAACCTAACTTTATCAACACATTTAGCTTACAGTTATTCATCTCACAAATGTCAGTTTATATTCCAAACATGTAACCCAAGAATTTTTCATTTTTGAACTTCGTTACAGGTTTAGTCAAAACATCTGCAGCCATGTCTGCCGTTGGACAATATTCAATACTTATTTTACCATCACTGAGTGCAGATCGAATGAAATGATATCTGATGTCGATATGTTTACATCTCTGACGACATACTGGGTTCTTTGCCAGAGCAATTGTACCTTGTTTGGTTCATCGTTATTTTCCCTTCACTTTGTGTAAAATCAATGCCTAGGAAATGTCCAAGCCTCCCAAGATCTTTCATCTTACATTTTTCACTTAACATTTCTTTTACACTTGTGAGTGAGTCACTATCACTAGCAGCGATAATTAGATCATCGACCCAAATTATCAAAATGATCCTTTCTGTTGCAATTTGTTTGTTATAAACACAGTGATCAGCTGGGTTCTGTGTAAAACCATTTTCACTAAGGTGATCATGCAACATTTTGTTCCAGTTCCTTCCTGACTGTTTCAGGCCGTACAGTGACTTGTTCAGTTTGCAGACTAGTTGCTCACCTGTATCTGACCTGACTTCAAAACCCTCTGGTTGCTCCATGTACACTTCACAGTCAATAGGAGCATGTAGATATGCTGTTTTGACATCCATCTGATGTAACTCTAAGTCATACTGAGCTGCTAGCTGCATCAAACAGCGTACTGATGTCATATTTGCAGTTGGAGAAAAAGTCTCCTTATAGTCTATGCCTGCCACTTGACTATACCCCTTTGCAACATATCTTGCCTTGTATGTCTCAGTCTCATCTGAATTGTTTTTGACCGCATAGACCTACCTGCCCCCCACTGCATTTTTTTACCCTCTGGCAGTGTGGTTAATGTGAATGTTTCATTTTCCCTAAGGGAATCCATCTCCTCCTTCATAGCAGTAGCCCAAATCTCTGATTTTGGTGAAATCATTGCTTCTTTGAAGGTTTGTGGTGCATTGCACATTACTCTGTAGCAGTAGTCAACACTAGGTGGTATCTGGTCATCACATTTCACTCATAGTCTTTTAAGTACTGGGGTTTCTTCCTCGCTCTGTCTGGATATCGTGGACTCTGAACATCTGAAGTCTCAATTTGCACATCTTGTGTCTCTTCTGAGTTTTGATCTGCCATCTTGGCTTTCGGCATGGGGTTTTCAAATCTCTCCCCATGAAGATCATCACTGATTTCCAAATCTGTCTGAGTTTGGTGTTCGACTACACCTTTTGTAACACACTTGACTAATCTGTTTTTAAGAACTTTCCCAGTGTCTGGGTAGTAGACTAGGTATGCTGGAGTATTTTTATCATACCCGACAAAAATACCCTTTTCACATCTTGAGTCTAACTTTTTCTTGTTCTGTCTATATGCGTAGCAAACAGATCCAAATTCTTTCATCTTTGAAAGATCAGGCTTTCTCCCAGTAAACATGTAGTGTGGAGTCTGTCCTACACGCTTATTGTAACACCTATTGCGAATTACTGCAGCAGTCATTACAGCATATGTCCACAAGTTCTTTGGTAGGTTGCTTTCAAGTAGCATGCATCTTGCCATTTCGAACAGTGTTCTCCAATTTCTCTCAGCGGTCCCATTTTGATGGGGTGAGTAAGGGGCTGAAGTTTAATGTCTTATGGCGTTCTTACTGAGCAGTGACTGGAACTCTTTGGCGTGAATTCTGTGCCATTATCTGACCTGACACACTTTATTTTCCCATAAGGGGTCACTTCAGCAATAAACTTCTCAGTAGCTTTTACAGTATCACTCTTTGCTTTTAGGAAATACACAAAAACTCCCCCTGAATAATCATCCGTAAATGCTAGAGTATATCTGAACCCATCTTTTGCCTCTGGCTCAATAGGGCCAGCCAAATCAGTGTGCACAAACTCAAGAGCCGCTTTTGGTTTCTGCTCTGAACAAATTTTCCCTGAGTGCAGATTTCACAGTTGAGGGTAGATTTGTCAATCTTACCTGTGATTTTCATTCCCTCTGTCACATTTTCTAACTTTGACACATCCTCAAAATTACAGTGGCCAAGAATTTTGTGCCATGTGTGAATATCATAGCACCCATGACATCCATCATCATTTTCATCACTTACAGTGTTAAGATAGTAAAGTCTATCGTACTCCTCGATGTCAAAAGTGGTACCGTTCTTGTGGATGAGCTAGCTCCACGGAATGTTTTTCCGGTTTGAAAGTCTCGTCAAACTCCTTAAACTTCCCGATGTCCGTGACTATATGTGACATTGCTCCCGTATCAACCATCAGCCCTTTCTGTTTCAGTCCACTAACCTGACAGTCACTTATTCTGAATGCAAATGTGTGGCATTCAGCATCTGTTGCTTGTTTCACATTGTCTCTTCTTTTTCGTCTGCAATTTGCGTCAGTATGAGTGGAGTTCTTGCAAAAACTACACCACTGTCTCCGTTCTTTTCTCTCTCCAGTAACGGTACATTGCCGGGCCTTGTGCCCTTTCTGGCCACAGTTGAAGCAGGTTATCTCGGTCCCTTTATCTCTCCCTCTTGGCCAGCTAACTTTAATGTTACTTGCCTTCATCACGTTGTCGTCAGTGGAAATGGCGCTAAACTTCTCGGTGCTTTCATAGCTCCTCAACTTGGTTTTGAACTTGCCAAAAGTTGTCGGCTCGTCACTCTGCGTTATGTGGATGGCAAACGGCTTAAATGATTCGGGCAAAGATTTCAGAATCATTGCAATCAACAGCCCATCACTTAAAGTCTCTTCAGCATTTCTCAGTGCTGTAATAGCTGTCTCAGCACGAATGATATAGTCCGTAACACTTTCGTCAGCGGCTTTCTGAAGAGAAGTTAGTTCAGTGTAGAGGCTAATCACACGTGGCTTCCCTTTACCTGCATAATGTTCCCTCAATATCTTCAACGCTTTTCTCCCATCATCTGCTGCTTCTCTCATTATCAGGGAAAGGCTTTTATCATCCAAAACCTGTATCAATTCGGCGTAGGCTTCTTCATTTTTCTCTCCGTCTTCTTCATCTTCATCCACGCTCAATATGGCGGCCTTTAGCCCAAGCAAACGCAAGTGCCCCAAAAACTTTGTCTCCCATAACTCGTAGTTTTTTTCATCTCCGTCGAAATATAATCTATTCCATCGGCTTCCATGTTCCCTCCTGGGCCCATAACCTGTTGGTGCTGACATCTTCAGGACAGGAATACCGGTTTACTTAACGGAGGAATAAACACACATGTTCATCATTGGCGTTTCAACCAGAACGGGGAAAATGCACTTTATTTATTTTCGCACATGCGCAGTCATACATCTCTCATAGGGCATGACTGTACCAGTGTAAGAACACAACTCAACAACATATTAGTCCACATGCCAACATCATTGTAGTTTAAAAATAGCATCTAATTATGTAGGGTGACCATACGTCCCCTTTTTCCCGGACATGTCCTCTTTTTGGACCTAAAAAAATGCGTCCTGCCGGGATTTCTAAATCTTCTAAAATGTCCGGGATTCGGCTTTTGCTTCCTACAGTCGCCATTCGTTGTGTGCGTTTTGGGGGTTTTGCATTGCTTTGACCGCTTTCAAGCGCTCGTACTAAGACCGAAGCTATTGTTAACGCTGTGATAGCACCACATTCTGTCGACATAGCTCAGAAAGCACTAGAAGACATACCTTACTGTGGTGTTTCTACTGATGGGAGCAATCACGGTGCTGTGGAAATATTCCCTCTGCTTATTCAGTATTTTGATTGGAAGAATGGTGGCGTGCAAAGTAAATTAGTCGAAGTTAAAAACACTCCAAATGAGACAGCTGATACGATCGCGCAATACATCAAAGAAACACTGGAAAATAATGGGATTTTTTCCAAATATATTGCATTTACAGTAGGGTGACCATACGTCCTCTTTTTCCCGGACATGTCCTCTTTTTGGAAAACTAAAATTTGGTCACCCTAAATTATGCCAATCTGTATGTGGGGTTGTTAGAGAAGAATGTGATTGTCAGCCCTAACAATCCATTCTAGCAGCTCATCAGGCTCTGAAAAAGTCTTCATTGATGACGTGTTCAATCTATTCCAGGGGACAGCAGAGGAACTTCATCGATTCCACTCCTTCATCAATACAAGCAGTGAACATCTGAAATTCACCCTCACCTTTGATACGCATGAAACAAGTAACCCGATGGTTGGACAATACTTTTCTCGTTAATCATCTTAAATACTTAAACTGGAAATCAACCAATCCTCTATTGTTAACGCAGTGGAAAGGTCAAATGCTTTATTATCTACACATGTAAAGTGGGTGAGACGGAGAGAAATAAAATGGTTAGGTTATGGTAAAGTTTATAAAAGATCAAATAAAATATTTTTCCCAAAAATTGTTTTAAGTCCCAATGCAAAGTTACACCTCACTGTTCTATTTTTGGAGTTATTACATAAAACCAATAAGAATTCAGAAGAATGATAAAGTCAGGTGTGATGTAGTGTGGAGGACCAGCCTATTCCCTATGATGTAAACTACAACAGAAATAACTTGAAATGTATAACTTCAAATTAAACCATTAGTTTGCACTCATGACTTGAGTGATTAAAGTAAACCAACGTTTTGGAAATATATAATTCGCTGTCTAATCAAAGAATGTTAGTTATATGCAGTTATCTTAGCCAGCCAGCTAACATTAGCTATTTGGCCAACCAGCTATTAGCCTAACCAGCGCAGCCAATCAGCACGGCTATGGTCAGCGAGCTGGAGCTATTAGCCTAACCAGCGCAGCCAATCAGCACGGCTATGGTCAGCGAGCTGGAGCTATTAGCCTAACCAGCGCAGCCAATCAGCACGGCTATGGTCAGCGAGCTGGAGCTATTAGCCTAACCAGCGCAGCCAATCAGCACGGCTATGGTCAGCGAGCTGGAGCTATTAGCCTAACCAGCGCAGCCAATCAGCACGGCTATGGTCAGCGAGCTGGAGCTATTAGCCTAACCTGCGCAGCCAATCAGCACGGCTATGGTCAGCGAGCTGGAGCTATTAGCCTAACCAGCGCAGCCAATCAGCACGGCTATGGTCAGCGAGCTGGAGCTATTAGCCTAACCAGCGCAGCCAATCAGCACGGCTATGGTCAGCGAGCTGGAGCCCAACTAATGGAGACCAGTTAGAACCCAACTAACAAAACCCAACTAAAACATGACTGCAGATCAGAAGAGACATACAGAATGATGGCTGGGAAAATCACAGCATTTAGAACAGACACATTTTATACGTAGCAGCATAGCCTTTATGTCATTATTATAGATGGTATCCCACACCGTAGCAGCACAGCCTTTATGTCATTATTATAGATGGTATCCCACACCGTAGCAGCATAGCCTTTATGTCATTATTATAGATGGTATCCCACACCGTAGCAGCATAGCCTTTATGTCATTATTATAGATGACATCCCACACCGTAGCAGCACAGCCTTTATGTCATTATTATAGATGGTATCCCACACCGTAGCAGCATAGCCTTTATGTCATTATTATAGATGGTATCCCACACCGTAGCAGCACAGCCTTTATGTCATTATTATAGATGACATCCCACACCGTAGCAGCATAGCCTTTATGTCATTATTATAGATGACATCCCACACCGTAGCAGCATAGCCTTTATGTCATTATTATAGATGGTATCCCACACCGTAGCAGCATAGCCTTTATGTCATTATTATAGATGACATCCCACACCGTAGCACGTAGCAGCATAGCCTTTATGTCATTATTATAGATGACATCCCACACCGTAGCAGCATAGCCTTTATGTCATTATTATAGATGATGTCCCACACCGTAGCAGCATAGCCTTTATGTCATTATTATAGATGGTATCCCACACCGTAGCAGCATAGCCTTTATGTCATTATTATAGATGGTATCCCACACCGTAGCAGCATAGCCTTTATGTCATTATTATAGATGGTATCCCACACCGTAGCAGCATAGCCTTTATGTCATTATTATAGATGGTATCCCACACCGTAGCAGCATAGCCTTTATGTCATTATTATAGATGGTATCCCACACCGTAGCAGCATAGCCTTTATGTCATTATTATAGATGGTATCCCACACCGTAGCAGCATAGCCTTTATGTCATTATTATAGATGACATCCCACACCGTAGCAGCATAGCCTTTATGTCATTATTATAGATGGTATCCCACACCGTAGCAGCACAGCCTTTATGTCATTATTATAGATGGTATCCCACACCGTAGCAGCATAGCCTTTATGTCATTATTATAGATGGTATCCCACACCGTAGCAGCATAGCCTTTATGTCATTATTATAGATGACATCCCACACCGTAGCAGCACAGCCTTTATGTCATTATTATAGATGACATCCCACACCGTAGCAGCACAGCCTTTATGTCATTATTATAGATGACACACCGTAGCAGCATAGCCTTTATGTCATTATTATAGATGACATCCCACACCGTAGCAGCATAGCCTTTATGTCATTATTATAGATGACATCCCACACCGTAGCAGCATAGCCTTTATGTCATTATTATAGATGGTATCCCACACCGTAGCAGCATAGCCTTTATGTCATTATTATAGATGGTATCCCACACCGTAGCAGCATAGCCTTTATGTCATTATTATAGATGGTATCCCACACCGTAGCAGCATAGCCTTTATGTCATTATTATAGATGGTATCCCACACCGTAGCAGCACAGCTTTTATGTCATTATTATAGATGATGTCCCACACCGTAGCAGCACAGCCTTTATGTCATTATTATAGATGGTATCCCACACCGTAGCAGCATAGCCTTTATGTCATTATTATAGATGGTATCCCACACCGTAGCAGCATAGCCTTTATGTCATTATTATAGATGGTATCCCACACCGTAGCAGCATAGCCTTTATGTCATTATTATAGATGACGTCCCACACCGTAGCAGCATAGCCTTTATGTCATTATTATAGATGACATCCCACACCGTAGCAGCACAGCCTTTATGTCATTATTATAGATGGTATCCCACACCGTAGCAGCATAGCCTTTATGTCATTATTATAGATGGTATCCCACACCGTAGCAGCACAGCCTTTATGTCATTATTATAGATGACATCCCACACCGTAGCAGCATAGCCTTTATGTCATTATTATAGATGGTATCCCACACCGTAGCAGCATAGCCTTTATGTCATTATTATAGATGACATCCCACACCGTAGCAGCATAGCCTTTATGTCATTATTATAGATGGTATCCCACACCGTAGCAGCATAGCCTTTATGTCATTATTATAGATGACATCCCACACCGTAGCAGCATAGCCTTTATGTCATTATTATAGATGACATCCCACACCGTAGCAGCATAGCCTTTATGTCATTATTATAGATGGTATCCCACACCGTAGCAGCATAGCCTTTATGTCATTATTATAGATGACATCCCACACCGTAGCAGCATAGCCTTTATGTCATTATTATAGATGGTATCCCACACCGTAGCAGCATAGCCTTTATATCATTATTATAGATGACATCCCACACCGTAGCAGCACAGCCTTTATGTCATTATTATAGATGGTATCCCACACCGTAGCAGCACAGCCTTTATGTCATTATTATAGATGGTATCCCACACCGTAGCAGCATAGCCTTTATGTCATTATTATAGATGACATCCCACACCGTAGCAGCACAGCCTTTATGTCATTATTATAGATGGTATCCCACACCGTAGCAGCATAGCCTTTATGTCATTATTATAGATGGTATCCCACACCGTAGCAGCATAGCCTTTATGTCATTATTATAGATGGTATCCCACACCGTAGCAGCATAGCCTTTATGTCATTATTATAGATGGTATCCCACACCGTAGCAGCATAGCCTTTATGTCATTATTATAGATGGTATCCCACACCGTAGCAGCATAGCCTTTATGTCATTATTATAGATGACATCCCACACCGTAGCAGCATAGCCTTTATGTCATTATTATAGATGGTATCCCACACCGTAGCAGCATAGCCTTTATGTCATTATTATAGATGGTATCCCACACCGTAGCAGCATAGCCTTTATGTCATTATTATAGATGACGTCCCACACCGTAGCAGCATAGCCTTTATGTCATTATTATAGATGGTATCCCACACCGTAGCAGCATAGCCTTTATGTCATTATTATAGATGGTGTCCCACACCGTAGCAGCATAGCCTTTATGTCATTATTATAGATGGTATCCCACACCGTAGCAGCATAGCCTTTATGTCATTATTATAGATGGTATCCCACACCGTAGCAGCATAGCCTTTATGTCATTATTATAGATGACGTCCCACACCGTAGCAGCACAGCCTTTATGTCATTATTATAGATGGTATCCCACACCGTAGCAGCATAGCCTTTATGTCATTATTATAGATGGTATCCCACACCGTAGCAGCATAGCCTTTATGTCATTATTATAGATGGTATCCCACACCGTAGCAGCATAACCTTTATGTCATTATTATAGATGGTATCCCACACCGTAGCAGCATAGCCTTTATGTCATTATTATAGATGACATCCCACACCGTAGCACGTAGCAGCACAGCCTTTATGTCATTATTATAGATGACATCCCACACCGTAGCAGCATAGCCTTTATGTCATTATTATAGATGGTATCCCACACCGTAGCAGCATAGCCTTTATGTCATTATTATAGATGGTATCCCACACCGTAGCAGCATAGCCTTTATGTCATTATTATAGATGACATCCCACACCGTAGCAGCACAGCCTTTATGTCATTATTATAGATGGTATCCCACACCGTAGCAGCATAGCCTTTATGTCATTATTATAGATGGTATCCCACACCGTAGCAGCACAGCCTTTATGTCATTATTATAGATGGTATCCCACACCGTAGCAGCATAGCCTTTATGTCATTATTATAGATGACATCCCACACCGTAGCAGCACAGCCTTTATGTCATTATTATAGATGGTATCCCACACCGTAGCAGCATAGCCTTTATGTCATTATTATAGATGGTATCCCACACCGTAGCAGCATAGCCTTTATGTCATTATTATAGATGGTATCCCACACCGTAGCAGCATAGCCTTTATGTCATTATTATAGATGGTATCCCACACCGTAGCAGCATAGCCTTTATGTCATTATTATAGATGGTATCCCACACCGTAGCAGCATAGCCTTTATGTCATTATTATAGATGACATCCCACACCGTAGCAGCATAGCCTTTATGTCATTATTATAGATGGTATCCCACACCGTAGCAGCATAGCCTTTATGTCATTATTATAGATGGTATCCCACACCGTAGCAGCATAGCCTTTATGTCATTATTATAGATGACGTCCCACACCGTAGCAGCATAGCCTTTATGTCATTATTATAGATGGTATCCCACACCGTAGCAGCATAGCCTTTATGTCATTATTATAGATGGTGTCCCACACCGTAGCAGCATAGCCTTTATGTCATTATTATAGATGGTATCCCACACCGTAGCAGCATAGCCTTTATGTCATTATTATAGATGGTATCCCACACCGTAGCAGCATAGCCTTTATGTCATTATTATAGATGACGTCCCACACCGTAGCAGCACAGCCTTTATGTCATTATTATAGATGGTATCCCACACCGTAGCAGCATAGCCTTTATGTCATTATTATAGATGGTATCCCACACCGTAGCAGCATAGCCTTTATGTCATTATTATAGATGGTATCCCACACCGTAGCAGCATAACCTTTATGTCATTATTATAGATGGTATCCCACACCGTAGCAGCATAGCCTTTATGTCATTATTATAGATGACATCCCACACCGTAGCACGTAGCAGCACAGCCTTTATGTCATTATTATAGATGACATCCCACACCGTAGCAGCATAGCCTTTATGTCATTATTATAGATGGTATCCCACACCGTAGCAGCATAGCCTTTATGTCATTATTATAGATGGTATCCCACACCGTAGCAGCATAGCCTTTATGTCATTATTATAGATGACATCCCACACCGTAGCAGCACAGCCTTTATGTCATTATTATAGATGGTATCCCACACCGTAGCAGCATAGCCTTTATGTCATTATTATAGATGGTATCCCACACCGTAGCAGCATAGCCTTTATGTCATTATTATAGATGGTATCCCACACCGTAGCAGCATAGCCTTTATGTCATTATTATAGATGGTATCCCACACCGTAGCAGCATAGCCTTTATGTCATTATTATAGATGACATCCCACACCGTAGCAGCACAGCCTTTATGTCATTATTATAGATGGTATCCCACACCGTAGCAGCATAGCCTTTATGTCATTATTATAGATGACATCCCACACCGTAGCTGCATAGCCTTTATGTCATTATTATAGATGACATCCCACACCGTAGCAGCATAGCCTTTATGTCATTATTATAGATGGTATCCCACACCGTAGCAGCATAGCCTTTATGTCATTATTATAGATGACATCCCACACCGTAGCAGCATAGCCTTTATGTCATTATTATAGATGACATCCCACACCGTAGCAGCATAGCCTTTATGTCATTATTATAGATGACGTCCCACACCGTAGCAGCACAGCCTTTATGTCATTATTATAGATGACATCCCACACCGTAGCAGCACAGCCTTTATGTCATTATTATAGATGACGTCCCACACCGTAGCAGCATAGCCTTTATGTCATTATTATAGATGACATCCCACACCGTAGCAGCATAGCCTTTATGTCATTATTATAGATGGTATCCCACACCGTAGCAGCATAGCCTTTATGTCATTATTATAGATGACATCCCACACCGTAGCAGCATAGCCTTTATGTCATTATTATAGATGACATCCCACACCGTAGCAGCATAGCCTTTATGTCATTATTATAGATGACATCCCACACCGTAGCAGCATAGCCTTTATGTCATTATTATAGATGACATCCCACACAATAGCAGCATAGCCTTTATGTCATTATTATAGATGACACACCGTAGCAGCACAGCCTTTATGTCATTATTATAGATGGTATCCCACACCGTAGCAGCATAGCCTTTATGTCATTATTATAGATGGTATCCCACACCGTAGCAGCATAGCCTTTATGTCATTATTATAGATGACGTCCCACACCGTAGCAGCATAGCCTTTATGTCATTATTATAGATGACATCCCACACCGTAGCAGCATAGCCTTTATGTCATTATTATAGATGACATCCCACACCGTAGCAGCATAGCCTTTATGTCATTATTATAGATGGTATCCCACACCGTAGCAGCATAGCCTTTATGTCATTATTATAGATGACACACCGTAGCAGCATAGCCTTTATGTCATTATTATAGATGACATCCCACACCGTAGCAGCATAGCCTTTATGTCATTATTATAGATGGTATCCCACACCGTAGCAGCACAGCCTTTATGTCATTATTATAGATGGTATCCCACACCGTAGCAGCACAGCCTTTATGTCATTATTATAGATGATGTCCCACACCGTAGCAGCATAGCCTTTATGTCATTATTATAGATGACATCCCACACCGTAGCAGCATAGCCTTTATGTCATTATTATAGATGACATCCCACACCGTAGCAGCATAGCCTTTATGTCATTATTATAGATGACATTCCACACCGTAGCAGCATAGCCTTTATGTCATTATTATAGATGGTATCCCACACCGTAGCAGCATAGCCTTTATGTCATTATTATAGATGGTATCCCACACCGTAGCAGCATAGCCTTTATGTCATTATTATAGATGACATCCCACACCGTAGCAGCATAGCCTTTATGTCATTATTATAGATGACATCCCACACCGTAGCAGCATAGCCTTTATGTCATTATTATAGATGACATCCCACACCGTAGCAGCATAGCCTTTATGTCATTATTATAGATGATGTCCCACACCGTAGCAGCATAGCCTTTATGTCATTATTATAGATGGTATCCCACACCGTAGCAGCATAGCCTTTATGTCATTATTATAGATGACATCCCACAGCGTAGCAGCATAGCCTTTATGTCATTATTATAGATGATGTCCCACACCGTAGCAGCATAGCCTTTATGTCATTATTATAGATGACATCCCACACCGTAGCAGCATAGCCTTTATGTCATTATTATAGATGACATCCCACACCGTAGCAGCATAGCCTTTATGTCATTATTATAGATGGTATCCCACACCGTAGCAGCATAGCCTTTATGTCATTATTATAGATGGTATCCCACACCGTAGCAGCATAGCCTTTATGTCATTATTATAGATGGTATCCCACACCGTAGCAGCATAGCCTTTATGTCATTATTATAGATGGTATCCCACACCGTAGCAGCATAGCCTTTATGTCATTATTATAGATGACATCCCACACCGTAGCAGCATAGCCTTTATGTCATTATTATAGATGGTATCCCACACCGTAGCAGCATAGCCTTTATGTCATTATTATAGATGGTATCCCACACCGTAGCAGCATAGCCTTTATGTCATTATTATAGATGACATCCCACACCGTAGCAGCATAGCCTTTATGTCATTATTATAGATGACATCCCACACCGTAGCAGCATAGCCTTTATGTCATTATTATAGATGGTATCCCACACCGTAGCAGCATAGCCTTTATGTCATTATTATAGATGATGTCCCACACCGTAGCAGCATAGCCTTTATGTCATTATTATAGATGGTATCCCACACCGTAGCAGCATAGCCTTTATGTCATTATTATAGATGGTATCCCACACCGTAGCAGCATAGCCTTTATGTCATTATTATAGATGGTATCCCACACCGTAGCAGCATAGCCTTTATGTCATTATTATAGATGACATCCCACACCGTAGCAGCATAGCCTTTATGTCATTATTATAGATGGTATCCCACACCGTAGCAGCATAGCCTTTATGTCATTATTATAGATGACATCCCACACCGTAGCAGCATAGCCTTTATGTCATTATTATAGATGACATCCCACACCGTAGCAGCACAGCCTTTATGTCATTATTATAGATGACATCCCACACCGTAGCAGCATAGCCTTTATGTCATTATTATAGATGGTATCCCACACCGTAGCAGCATAGCCTTTATGTCATTATTATAGATGGTATCCCACACCGTAGCAGCATAGCCTTTATGTCATTATTATAGATGACATCCCACACCGTAGCAGCATAGCCTTTATGTCATTATTATAGATGACATCCCACACCGTAGCAACATAGCCTTTATGTCATTATTATAGATGGTATCCCACACCGTAGCAGCATAGCCTTTATGTCATTATTATAGATGGTATCCCACACCGTAGCAGCATAGCCTTTATGTCATTATTATAGATGACGTTCCACACCGTAGCAGCATAGCCTTTATGTCATTATTATAGATGGTATCCCACACCGTAGCAGCATAGCCTTTATGTCATTATTATAGATGGTATCCCACACCGTAGCAGCATAGCCTTTATGTCATTATTATAGATGGTATCCCACACCGTAGCAGCATAGCCTTTATGTCATTATTATAGATGGTATCCCACACCGTAGCAGCATAGCCTTTATGTCATTATTATAGATGGTATCCCACACCGTAGCAGCATAGCCTTTATGTCATTATTATAGATGGTATCCCACACCGTAGCAGCATAGCCTTTATGTCATTATTATAGATGGTATCCCACACCGTAGCAGCATAGCCTTTATGTCATTATTATAGATGGTATCCCACACCGTAGCAGCATAGCCTTTATGTCATTATTATAGATGGTATCCCACACCGTAGCAGCATAGCCTTTATGTCATTATTATAGATGACATCCCACACCGTAGCAGCATAGCCTTTATGTCATTATTATAGATGGTATCCCACACCGTAGCAGCATAGCCTTTATGTCATTATTATAGATGACATCCCACACCGTAGCAGCATAGCCTTTATGTCATTATTATAGATGACATCCCACACCGTAGCAGCATAGCCTTTATGTCATTATTATAGATGACGTCCCACACCGTAGCAGCATAGCCTTTATGTCATTATTATAGATGACATCCCACACCGTAGCAGCATAGCCTTTATGTCATTATTATAGATGGTATCCCACACCGTAGCAGCATAGCCTTTATGTCATTATTATAGATGGTATCCCACACCGTAGCAGCACAGCCTTTATGTCATTATTATAGATGACGTCCCACACCGTAGCAGCACAGCCTTTATGTCATTATTATAGATGACATCCCACACCGTAGCAGCATAGCCTTTATGTCATTATTATAGATGGTATCCCACACCGTAGCAGCATAGCCTTTATGTCATTATTATAGATGGTATCCCACACCGTAGCAGCATAGCCTTTATGTCATTATTATAGATGGTATCCCACACCGTAGCAGCACAGCCTTTATGTCATTATTATAGATGGTATCCCACACCGTAGCAGCATAGCCTTTATGTCATTATTATAGATGACACACCGTAGCAGCATAGCCTTTATGTCATTATTATAGATGGTATCCCACACCGTAGCAGCATAGCCTTTATGTCATTATTATAGATGGTATCCCACACCGTAGCAGCATAGCCTTTATGTCATTATTATAGATGGTATCCCACACTGTAGCAGCATAGCCTTTATGTCATTATTATAGATGGTATCCCACACCGTAGCAGCATAGCCTTTATGTCATTATTATAGATGGTATCCCACACCGTAGCAGCATAGCCTTTATGTCATTATTATAGATGGTATCCCACACCGTAGCAGCACAGCCTTTATGTCATTATTATAGATGGTATCCCACACCGTAGCAGCATAGCCTTTATGTCATTATTATAGATGGTATCCCACACCGTAGCAGCATAGCCTTTATGTCATTATTATAGATGGTATCCCACACCGTAGCAGCATAGCGTTTATGTCATTATTATAGATGGTATCCCACACCGTAGCAGCATAGCCTTTATGTCATTATTATAGATGGTATCCCACACCGTAGCAGCATAGCCTTTATGTCATTATTATAGATGGTATCCCACACCGTAGCAGCACAGCCTTTATGTCATTATTATAGATGGTATCCCACACCGTAGCAGCATAGCCTTTATGTCATTATTATAGATGACATCCCACACCGTAGCAGCATAGCCTTTATGTCATTATTATAGATGGTATCCCACACCGTAGCAGCATAGCCTTTATGTCATTATTATAGATGGTATCCCACACCGTAGCAGCATAGCCTTTATGTCATTATTATAGATGGTATCCCACACCGTAGCAGCACAGCCTTTATGTCATTATTATAGATGGTATCCCACACCGTAGCAGCATAGCCTTTATGTCATTATTATAGATGGTATCCCACACCGTAGCAGCATAGCCTTTATGTCATTATTATAGATGACATCCCACACCGTAGCAGCACAGCCTTTATGTCATTATTATAGATGACATCCCACACCGTAGCAGCATAGCCTTTATGTCATTATTATAGATGACATCCCACACCGTAGCAGCATAGCCTTTATGTCATTATTATAGATGACATCCCACACCGTAGCAGCATAGCCTTTATGTCATTATTATAGATGGTATCCCACACCGTAGCAGCATAGCCTTTATGTCATTATTATAGATGGTATCCCACACCGTAGCAGCATAGCCTTTATGTCATTATTATAGATGGTATCCCACACCGTAGCAGCATAGCCTTTATGACATTATTATAGATGGTATCCCACACCGTAGCAGCATAGCCTTTATGTCATTATTATAGATGGTATCCCACACCGTAGCAGCATAGCCTTTATGTCATTATTATAGATGGCATCCCACACCGTAGCAGCATAGCCTTTATGTCATTATTATAGATGGTATCCCACACCGTAGCAGCATAGCCTTTATGTCATTATTATAGATGGTGTCCCACACCGTAGCAGCATAGCCTTTATGTCATTATTATAGATGACATCCCACACCGTAGCAGCATAGCCTTTATGTCATTATTATAGATGGTATCCCACACCGTAGCAGCATAGCCTTTATGTCATTATTATAGATGGTATCCCACACCGTAGCAGCATAGCCTTTATGTCATTATTATAGATGGTATCCCACACCGTAGCAGCATAGCCTTTATGTCATTATTATAGATGACATCCCACACCGTAGCAGCATAGCCTTTATGTCATTATTATAGATGGTATCCCACACCGTAGCAGCATAGCCTTTATGTCATTATTATAGATGACATCCCACACCGTAGCAGCATAGCCTTTATGTCATTATTATAGATGACGTCCCACACCGTAGCAGCATAGCCTTTATGTCATTATTATAGATGGTATCCCACACCGTAGCAGCACAGCCTTTATGTCATTATTATAGATGACATCCCACACCGTAGCAGCATAGCCTTTATGTCATTATTATAGATGACATCCCACACCGTAGCAGCACAGCCTTTATGTCATTATTATAGATGACATCCCACACCGTAGCAGCATAGCCTTTATGTCATTATTATAGATGGTATCCCACACCGTAGCACCATAGCCTTTATGTCATTATTATAGATGACATCCCACACCGTAGCAGCATAGCCTTTATGTCATTATTATAGATGACATCCCACACCGTAGCACCATAGCCTTTATGTCATTATTATAGATGACATCCCACACCGTAGCAGCATAGCCTTTATGTCATTATTATAGATGGTATCCCACACCGTAGCAGCATAGCCTTTATGTCATTATTATAGATGACATCCCACACCGTAGCAGCATAGCCTTTATGTCATTATTATAGATGGTATCCCACACCGTAGCAGCATAGCCTTTATGTCATTATTATAGATGGTATCCCACACCGTAGCAGCACAGCCTTTATGTCATTATTATAGATGATGTCCCACACCGTAGCAGCACAGCCTTTATGTCATTATTATAGATGGTATCCCACACCGTAGCAGCATAGCCTTTATGTCATTATTTTAGATGACATCCCACACCGTAGCAGCATAGCCTTTATGTCATTATTATAGATGGTATCCCACACCGTAGCAGCATAGCCTTTATGTCATTATTATAGATGATGTCCCACACCGTAGCAGCATAGCCTTTATGTCATTATTATAGATGACGTCCCACACCGTAGCAGCATAGCCTTTATGTCATTATTATAGATGGTATCCCACACCGTAGCAGCATAGCCTTTATGTCATTATTATAGATGACATCCCACACCGTAGCAGCATAGCCTTTATGTCATTATTATAGATGACATCCCACACCGTAGCAGCATAGCCTTTATGTCATTATTATAGATGGTATCCCACACCGTAGCAGCATAGCCTTTATGTCATTATTATAGATGGTATCCCACACCGTAGCAGCACAGCCTTTATGTCATTATTATAGATGGTATCCCACACCGTAGCAGCATAGCCTTTATGTCATTATTATAGATGACATCCCACACCGTAGCAGCATAGCCTTTATGTCATTATTATAGATGGTATCCCACACCGTAGCAGCATAGCCTTTATGTCATTATTATAGATGACATCCCACACCGTAGCAGCATAGCCTTTATGTCATTATTATAGATGACGTCCCACATTGTAGCAGCATAGCCTTTATGTCATTATTATAGATGGTATCCCACACCGTAGCAGCACAGCCTTTATGTCATTATTATAGATGGTATCCCACACCGTAGCAGCATAGCCTTTATGTCATTATTATAGATGGTATCCCACACCGTAGCAGCATAGCCTTTATGTCATTATTATAGATGACATCCCACACCGTAGCAGCATAGCCTTTATGTCATTATTATAGATGGTATCCCACACCGTAGCAGCATAGCCTTTATGTCATTATTATAGATGACATCCCACACCGTAGCAGCATAGCCTTTATGTCATTATTATAGATGGTATCCCACACCGTAGCAGCACAGCCTTTATGTCATTATTATAGATGACACACCGTAGCAGCATAGCCTTTATGTCATTATTATAGATGGTATCCCACACCGTAGCAGCATAGCCTTTAAGTCATTATTATAGATGGCATCCCACACTGTAGCAGCATAGCCTTTATGTCATTATTATAGATGACATCCCACACCGTAGCAGCATAGCCTTTATGTCATTATTATAGATGGTATCCCACACCGTAGCAGCATAGCCTTTATGTCATTATTATAGATGGTATCCCACACCGTAGCAGCATAGCCTTTATGTCATTATTATAGATGGTATCCCACACCGTAGCAGCATAGCCTTTATGTCATTATTATAGATGGTATCCCACACCGTAGCAGCATAGCCTTTATGTCATTATTATAGATGGTATCCCACACCGTAGCAGCATAGCCTTTATGTCATTATTATAGATGATGTCCCACACCGTAGCAGCATAGCCTTTATGTCATTATTATAGATGGTATCCCACACCGTAGCAGCATAGCCTTTATGTCATTATTATAGATGGTATCCCACACCGTAGCAGCATAGCCTTTATGTCATTATTATAGATGGTATCCCACACCGTAGCAGCATAGCCTTTATGTCATTATTATAGATGACATCCCACACCGTAGCAGCATAGCCTTTATGTCATTATTATAGATGGTATCCCACACCGTAGCAGCATAGCCTTTATGTCATTATTATAGATGGTATCCCACACCGTAGCAGCATAGCCTTTATGTCATTATTATAGATGGTATCCCACACCGTAGCAGCATAGCCTTTATGTCATTATTATAGATGGTATCCCACACCGTAGCAGCATAGCCTTTATGTCATTATTATAGATGGTATCCCACACCGTAGCAGCATAGCCTTTATGTCATTATTATAGATGACATCCCACACCGTAGCAGCATAGCCTTTATGTCATTATTATAGATGACGTCCCACACCGTAGCAGCATAGCCTTTATGTCATTATTATAGATGGTATCCCACACCGTAGCAGCATAGCCTTTATGTCATTATTATAGATGACATCCCACACCGTAGCAGCATAGCCTTTATGTCATTATTATAGATGGTATCCCACACCGTAGCAGCATAGCCTTTATGTCATTATTATAGATGGTATCCCACAGCGTAGCAGCATAGCCTTTATGTCATTATTATAGATGACATCCCACACCGTAGCAGCATAGCCTTTATGTCATTATTATAGATGGTATCCCACACCGTAGCAGCATAGCCTTTATGTCATTATTATAGATGACATCCCACACCGTAGCAGCATAGCCTTTATGTCATTATTATAGATGGTATCCCACACCGTAGCAGCATAGCCTTTATGTCATTATTATAGATGGTATCCCACACCGTAGCAGCATAGCCTTTATGTCATTATTATAGATGGTATCCCACACCGTAGCAGCATAGCCTTTATGTCATTATTATAGATGGTATCCCACACCGTAGCAGCATAGCCTTTATGTCATTATTATAGATGGTATCCCACACCGTAGCAGCATAGCCTTTATGTCATTATTATAGATGGTATCCCACACCGTAGCAGCATAGCCTTTATGTCATTATTATAGATGGTATCCCACACCGTAGCAGCACAGCCTTTATGTCATTATTATAGATGGTATCCCACACCGTAGCAGCATAGCCTTTATGTCATTATTATAGATGGTATCCCACACCGTAGCAGCATAGCCTTTATGTCATTATTATAGATGGTATCCCACACCGTAGCAGCATAGCCTTTATGTCATTATTATAGATGGCATCCCACACCGTAGCAGCATAGCCTTTATGTCATTATTATAGATGACATCCCACACCATAGCAGCATAGCCTGTATGTCATTATTATAGATGGTATACCACACCGTAGCAGCATAGCCTTTATGTCATTATTATAGATGGTATCCCACACCGTAGCAGCATAGCCTTTATGTCATTATTATAGATGGTATCCCACACCGTAGCAGCACAGCCTTTATGTCATTATTATAGATGACATCCCACACCGTAGCAGCATAGCCTTTATGTCATTATTATAGATGACGTCCCACACCGTAGCAGCATAGCCTTTATGTCATTATTATAGATGACATCCCACAGCGTAGCAGCATAGCCTTTATGTCATTATTATAGATGGTATCCCACACCGTAGCAGCATAGCCTTTATGTCATTATTATAGATGGTATCCCACACCGTAGCAGCATAGCCTTTATGTCATTATTATAGATGACATCCCACACCGTAGCAGCATAGCCTTTATGTCATTATTATAGATGACATCCCACACCGTAGCAGCATAGCCTTTATGTCATTATTATAGATGGTATCCCACACCGTAGCAGCATAGCCTTTATGTCATTATTATAGATGGTATCCCACACCGTAGCAGCATAGCCTTTATGTCATTATTATAGATGGTATCACACACCGTAGCAGCATAGCCTTTATGTCATTATTATAGATGACATCCCACACCGTAGCAGCATAGCCTTTATGTCATTATTATAGATGACATCCCACACCGTAGCAGCATAGCCTTTATGTCATTATTATAGATGGTATCCCACACCGTAGCAGCATAGCCTTTATGTCATTATTATAGATGGTATCCCACACCGTAGCAGCATAGCCTTTATGTCATTATTATAGATGACATCCCACACCGTAGCAGCATAGCCTTTATGTCATTATTATAGATGACATCCCACACCGTAGCAGCACAGCCTTTATGTCATTATTATAGATGACATCCCACACCGTAGCAGCATAGCCTTTATGTCATTATTATAGATGACGTCCCACATTGTAGCAGCATAGCCTTTATGTCATTATTATAGATGACGTCCCACACCGTAGCAGCATAGCCTTTATGTCATTATTATAGATGGTATCCCACACCGTAGCAGCATAGCCTTTATGTCATTATTATAGATGACATCCCACACCGTAGCAGCATAGCCTTTATGTCATTATTATAGATGGTATCCCACACCGTAGCAGCATAGCCTTTATGTCATTATTATAGATGACATCCCACACCGTAGCAGCATAGCCTTTATGTCATTATTATAGATGGTATCCCACACCGTAGCAGCATAGCCTTTATGTCATTATTATAGATGACGTCCCACACCGTAGCAGCATAGCCTTTATGTCATTATTATAGATGGTATCCCACACCGTAGCAGCATAGCCTTTATGTCATTATTATAGATGACATCCCACACCGTAGCAGCATAGCCTTTATGTCATTATTATAGATGACGTCCCACACCGTAGCAGCATAGCCTTTATGTCATTATTATAGATGACACACCGTAGCAGCATAGCCTTTATGTCATTATTATAGATGGTATCCCACACCGTAGCAGCATAGCCTTTATGTCATTATTATAGATGGTATCCCACACCGTAGCAGCATAGCCTTTATGTCATTATTATAGATGGTATCCCACACCGTAGCAGCATAGCCTTTATGTCATTATTATAGATGACACACCGTAGCAGCATAGCCTTTATGTCATTATTATAGATGGTATCCCACACCGTAGCAGCATAGCCTTTATGTCATTATTATAGATGATGTCCCACACCGTAGCAGCATAGCCTTTATGTCATTATTATAGATGACATCCCACACCGTAGCAGCATAGCCTTTATGTCATTATTATAGATGACATCCCACACCGTAGCAGCATAGCCTTTATGTCATTATTATAGATGGTATCCCACACCGTAGCAGCATAGCCTTTATGTCATTATTATAGATGGTATCCCACACCGTAGCAGCATAGCCTTTATGTCATTATTATAGATGATGTCCCACACCGTAGCAGCATAGCCTTTATGTCATTATTATAGATGGTATCCCACACCGTAGCAGCATAGCCTTTATGTCATTATTATAGATGATGTCCCACACCGTAGCCTTTATGTCATCTACTAAACCACTGGCCGTGTTCGAGAGCATGAAATCCATGCTGAATTGTGGGTAAATGGACTGGCTGACTGATTTATAAATAATAATGAGTAGTTATTTATGATGTATAGTGATTTGTAGATCAGTCAGTCTGCAGTCGCCTGCAATGTTGAACAAGCCCAATACCAAACCAATCAGGTGGTTGCTTGATCAAATGAAGCTTCAGACGTCATTGATGACGTGCTGCTGATAAAGTGATACAGGCATCGGTACACTGCTTTGAAGTTTACTGCTTAGCGATTTGGACGCAGGCCTCGTAGCTCCGGTATCAAACATAACATCCCTAATGAAAAGTTGACAAAACAAAAAGTAGCAAGCAGGTTGATTTCCTCTGTCGATTTGAGCCCACAGCAAGAAGGCACCAGAGCCTACCGTGCTAACGGGTTCCCTCTAGATAACCCAATCACACAGTACATGGAAAGGTGTGGTTAACGTTTGCAAGCTTGAGCTAGATATCAACCTAGTGTGACCTTCCTGTTCCTGTCCCTCAAGTCAGTGAGTCAACACAGGAAGGAGCAATGGATGGACAGTTCATTTATTTCCAAAGCTGCAATGATGGGACACACACAGTATGGATGAATGATCAGTAGTGACGGGATATAAATAGCACTCCGATAGTAATTCTCCACAAATCTGCCGTATAATATACTAACAAAAAACTATCAAGATGTCTGTCAAAGTTATTATGATCATATAGTGGATTTAACAGTTCCTAATAATTCCTAATTTACTATAATAAAATAAATACATTGTTTCCATGTGTAATCTCATATTCACAACATCAGAATAAACTGTCATCCATTTTAGTATAAAAATATATCAAATTAACCTGAAATATTACTCAATGTCCCCCTCTGGTGGTGAACAAGTATAATCCACCTAAACTAACAGAACCGGGGTGATAAACTGGCTGGTGTTCATGAGTTTATAAAACATATACTTTATACATGTCATAAATTACCTGCATTGATGAGACACACAGTGTGGATGAATGATCAGGATATAAATAGCACTCCTAAAGAAGATGCAGTGAGGATGAATGATCAGGATATAAATAGCACTCCTAAAGAAGATGCAGTGTGGATGAATGATCAGGATATAAATAGCACTCCTAAAGAAGATGCAGTGTGGATGAATGATCAGGATATAAATAGCACTCCTAAAGAAGATGCAGTGTGGATGAATGATCAGGATATAAATAGCACTCCTAAAGAAGATGCATTTTCCAGTTTGCTACCAACTTGATAGAGGGAACTTTAGCATAAAACCCACATGGAAAACTGAGATTCGGCAAATAACATATAAAGAGAGGCCAAACCAACAACAGAAGTTACTAAAACATAAATTGCTAATTTATGATGTAAAAGGTGGATTTTATGATGTAATGTCAACTTTATACATTTCTATCCCAGGACCACCCAATTTTCAAATTCTCCATAAATCTGCTGTGGGTTACCCAGAATCACATTGGGTTACCCAGAATCACATCCTTTATCACTGACTGTAATGTAAACACACAAACAGCGATTTAAGGTACTGCATCTCAGTGCTAGAGGTGTCACTACAGACCCTGGTTCAAAACTAGGCTGTATCATAACAGGCTGTGACAGGGAGTCCCATAGGGCAGCGCACAGTAGCCCAGCATCGTCTGGGTTAGGGTTTGGCAGGGGTAGGTCGGTCATTGTAAATAATAATTTGTTCTTAGCTGGCTTGCCTGGTTAAATAATGGTTAAATACATTTTTTAAATGTAACTTCATTACACCGTTACACTGGCATACAAACTCGGTAGCATAGAGTTGATAATACATATGACGTTGGGAAATAGTGCATTGTGGGGTTTGTAGAAGATTTCCCGAAATAAGTTAATACATTTGTAATAACGCAAAAACATAACTGTTTGTACTTATAGGGAACCATATCGTGACTACAACTAGCTTACTAAGTCTTTAACCACACTGTGTTGTTACGCTGGTGAGTAAAAACTCATGCTTCCTACACTTTAACTTTTTGTCTGAAAATAAAGTATACATTTTACTCTACTGCGTTACCCACTCCAGTCAGCAGATGGCGGTGTGGGAATTTAAGGTAATGCTGTTGGTGTGACGTATAATGTAGTGGACGGAACGCTTCTTTCAACAGCAGCAACAGTTATTCAGCCACCTCTGTAGCTTGTAGACAAAATAGCCGAACCAATAAAGCTCTTTAGGCGTTTTCGTGTATATTAGCCACAGTGTTTTAAACCCACTTCTGTCGTCTAGTTAGTTATCAGATTTAGTTTCATATTTACGGTGTTGTTATTATTATTCAGCTAGCGGGCTGGTTAAATTAGCATTAGCCTAGCTAGCTAACATTCCCAACCATGCGGTCACTGAGCTACTCTCCTCCTGTTAAAGAAGATGAGGCCTGCTGGACGGAGAAAGAAGCTCTCGTCAAAGAGGAGGAGGAAGAGGAGGCTGTTACAATACAAAAACAAGTAGAGGGTGAGGCTGTTACCGTGAAAGAAGAAGAGAAAGACACGTTCAGAGTGAAAGAGGAGGAGGATGTTACAGTAAAAGAAGAGGAAGACACGTTCAGAGTGAAGGAGGAGGAGGATGCAGTTTATGGAGTGAAAGAGGAGATGACTGTCACATCGAAGAAGGAAGAAGAGGAAGAAACTGTATATCTGGGCCCGGTTTCCCAAGGGCATCATAAGGCATCCAATGGTTCTAACGATGAACGGGCCCTGATTAACACTCGTAAGTACTGTTTTAAAAACAGAGGCACAAACTCTACACTTGTTAAACTGAGGTGTTAAAGGGGAAATCTGTAATTGCTACATCCATTTTTTTTTCTTTAAAATTATAGCCATTGGTTCTTGAAGAATATAACACATGCCTCATGAGCTTAGTTCAACTGTTGTACCCCATCAGAACCCCAAATAAGCTTTTTTTTACTCCAATGTTTAGAAACAATGTAATCAACACTGTATAGCCTCAACATGGTTAAAACTATAATGTTGATATTATGGATGGTCAGTCCTTGCATCCATAGGTCTGTCTGTCTGTAGTTACATTTCTCCAACCCCATAATCATCTTATTACCAAAACAGTGGTGGAAGTACAGCTTTGTTATTGTTTGGACTGCAGATTGGTTGGTTGATTGTGTGGCTTTTTTAAAGGGGCAACCTAGTTTTAAAACAGAAACAAAATGGCTGCTCAGAGACTTGAGCTGTGTTCGAATACTCATACTAACCATACTATATATTATGCTTATTTGTCATAGTGTGGATATAGTTAGTATGCCAAAAGTTCCCGGATGTGGTACTACAGTCGCCAAAATACGAAGTATATATGCAGAGGACACTATTTCTGTGCTTTTAGGGCCCATAATGCAATTCTTCAGGAAATGGGCGGGGCTTGAACTATTTTCAGATTTGAAAAAAAAATTGGAAAATATGCAGCCGAAGTCCGACGAGAGAGTGGATACAAATGAACTGCTTTAACTAATTATGACAAATGTTAAGAGAATGTTGAGCAATGTAACGATATGTTGGCTACGTTATCCTTACAAACCGCATAGCATATCTTTACAGCAGTATGTACCAGTATGTTAGCTAGCTACGCTGTCCTTATGAACCACATAGCATATCTTTACAGCAGTATGTACCAGTATGTTAGCTAGCTACGCTGTCCTTATGAACCACATAGCATATCTTTACAGCAGTATGTACCAGTATGTCAGCTACAGTTGAAGTCAGAAGTTTACATACACTTAGGTTGGAATCATCAAAACTTGTTTTTCAATCACTCCACAAATTGTTTGATAACAAACTATAGTTTTGACAAGTCGGTTAGGACATCTACTTTGTGCATGACACAAGTAGTTTTTCCAACAATTGTTTACAGATAATTTCACTTATAATTCACTGTATCACAATTCCAGTGGGTCAGAAGTTTACATACACTAAGTTGACTGTGCCTTTAATGTTGGGGATAGGGGACAGTATTGAGAATTTTGAAAAAAATATGTGCCCATTTTTAACTGCCTCCTACACCAACTCAGAAGCTAGGATATGCATATTATTGTTCAGGTTTGGATAGAAAACACTCTGAATTTTCTAAAACTGTTTGAATGGTGTCTGTAAGTATAACAGAACTCATATGGCAGTCAAAACCCTGAGACAAATTCTGACAGGAAGTGGATACCTGATGTGTTGAATTACTTTTAAGCCTATGCCATTGAAACACACAGGGGCTTATTAATCATTGAGCACTTCCTATGGCTTCCACTAGATGTCACCAGTCTTTACAAAGTGGTTTGAGTCTTCTACTATGAAAACTGACCGAACAAGAGACTTGGAACGTTGGTCATAAGCGGATGGCCGATACTACTCTGGCGCGCGAGTGCATGTTGGGTACCCTCGTTCCAATACGTTTTAAAAGAGAATGCAATCGTCCGCCTTGAATATTATTGAAGTTCTGATTGAAAAAGGCCCTAACGTTTTATGCTATACAACGTTTGACATGTTTGAACGAACGTACATAATTTTTTTTCCCTCTTTGGTGAAGACATGTCCGGCGGGCGACGTTCATGTTTTTGAGTAGCCTACAGGACGCGCTAACAACACGGAGCTTTTTGGACATAAATTATGAGCTTTTTAGAACAAAACTACATTTGTTATGGACCTGGGATTTCTGGAAGTGCCTTCTGATGAAGATAATCAAAGGTAAGGGAATATTTACATAGTATTTTTGATTTTAGATCTCTCCAACATGGCGCCTAGTCTGTATCGCCAAGCCTATTTTTCTGAGCGCAGTACTCAGATTATTGCAAAGTGTGATTTCCCAGTAAGGTTATTTTTAAATCTGGCAATGCCGTGGCGTTCACGAGATGTTAATCTATAATTCTTTGAATGAAAATATAATATTTTACCAATGGTTTCGAATAGTAATTATTTAATTTGTTGTGCTGATTGACTGGCGGTATTGGAGGGAAAATATTTTCTCAACATCAACGCCATTGTAAAATGCTGTTTTTGGATATAAATATGAACTTGATAGAACAAAAAATGCATGTATTGTCTAACATAATGTTCTAGGAGTGTCATCTGATGAAGATTGTCAAAGGTTAGTGCATAATTTTAGCTGGTTTTCTGCTTTTGGTGACGCCTGTCTTTGCATTGAAAATAGCTGTATGTAATGTTTTGTCAATGTACTGTCCTAACATAATCTAACTTTATGCTTTCGCCGTAAAGCCTTTTTGAAATCGGACAACGTGGTTAGATTAAGGAGATGTTTATCTTTCAAAGGGTGTAAGATAGTTGTATGTTTGAGAAATTTGAATTATGACATTTAATTGTTTTCAAATTTGGCGCCCTTGATATTTCACCTGCTGTTGATAGGGTGTACCAGGGGTGGGACGCTTGCTAGTAAAACTAAATGTATGCTCTTCAACTGATCGCTGCCCGCACCCGCCCGTCCAGCATCACTACTCTGGACGGTTCTGACTTAGAATATGTGGACAACTATAAATACCTAGGTATCTGGTTAGACTGTAAACTCTCCTTCCAGACTAACATTAAGCATTTCCAATCCAAAATTAAATCTAGCATCGGCTTCCTATTTCGCAACAAAGCCTCCTTCACTCACGCTGCCAAACATACCCTCGTAAAACTGGCTATCCTACCGATCCTTGACTTCGGCGATGTCATTTTCAAAATAGCCTCCAACACTCTACTCATCAAACTGGATGCAGTCTATCACAGTGCCATCCGTTTTGTCACCAAAGTCCCATATACCACCCACCACTGCACCCTGTATGCTCTCGTCGGCTGGCCCTCGCTACATATTCGTCGCCAAACCCATTGGCTCCAGGTCATCTACAAGTCTTTGCTAGGCCGCCTTAACTCAGCTCACTGGTCACCATAGCAACACCCACCCATAGCACGCGCTCCAGGAGGTATATCTCACTGGTCATCCCCAAAGCCAACACCTACTTTGGCCGCATTTCTTTCCAGTTCTCTGCTGCCAATGACTGGAACAAATTGCAAAAATCGCTGGAGTTGGAGACTTATATCTCCCTCACTAACTTTAAGCATCAGCTATCTGAGCAGTTTACCGATCGCTGCAGCTGTACACAGCCCATCTGTAAATAGTCCATCCAACTGCCTACCTCATCCCCATGTTTTTATTGACTTTTTTTGCTCTTTTGCACACCAGTATTTCTACTTGAACATCTATCACTCCAGTGCTAAATTGTAATTACTTCACTACTATGGTCTATTTATTGCCTTGCCTCCGTACTCCATTTGCACACACTGTATATAGATTTTTCTATTGTGTTATTGACTGTTCGTTTGTTTATCCCACGTGTAACTCTGTTGTTTTTGTCGCACTGCTTTGCTTTATCTTGGCCAGGTCACAGTTGTAAATGAGAACTTGTTCTCAACTGGCCTTCCTGGTTAAACAAAGGTGAAATCTTAGCTTTATTGACAACACCCAAATGGATACTGTCATTAACGCGGTTCTTCAATAATTACACATAACTTATAATACTGTAGCAAATAATATATTAAACATTACATTCAAACGAGCCTTACAATTATAATCTAAAGTAGTGTGAAATGAACTCATAAGCAACCTGGTAATGGAGGTTACTTCCCTCAGTTACCCCCATTCACTTTCAGAATACATTGTGAAAAACTAAAATCTTTGCTCACCATTTTTGCTCCAGGCAGATATAGTACATCCATAACTATCGGTTTCCTCATTAGCAGGGAGGAGTTTCTGCAATCAAATTGCCCTCGTGCCGCAATTTTAGCAAACACAGAAAGGGGCCTATATTGGAGACCAAAAGTCGTCTGGCACACTGCTTAGAGGTTCAACAACATGAATATCTTATTTCTAGCCTACAATCATCAATGTTACTACTAATGTGAAAACAAGACAAAATATGACTCTTCTTGCTCATTATAACCTCTATGGGCTAGGCGGGACGAATTCGTCCCACCTACGTAACAGCCACTTGAAGCCTGTGGCGCGATTTTCAAAACCTTAAAAATCCTATTACTTCAATTTCTCAAACATATGACTATTTTACAGCTATTTAAAGACAAGACTCTCGTTAATCTAACCACACTGTCCGATTTCAAAAAGGCTTTACAACGAAAGCAAAACATTAGATTATGTCAGCAGAGTACCAAGCCAGAAATAATCAGACACCCATTTTTCAAGCTAGCATATAATGTCACAAAAACCCAGAAGACAGCTAAATGCAGCACTAACCTTTGATGATCTTCATCAGATGACAACCCTAGGACATTATGTTATACAATACATGCATGTTTTGTTCAATCAAGTTCATATTTATATCAAAAAACAGCTTTTTACATTAGCATGTGATGTTCAGAACTAGCATACCCCCCCCCCCCCCGCAAACTTCCGGGGAATTCGCTAACATTTTACTAAATTACTCACGATAAACGTTCACAAAAAGCATAACAATTATTTTAAGAATTATAGATACAGACCTCCTCTATGCACTCGATATGTCCGATTTTAAAATAGCTTGTCGGTGAAAGCACATTTTGCAATATTCTAAGTACATAGCCCAGGCATCACGGGCTAGCTATTTAGACACCCGGCAGGTTTAGCGCTCACCAATATCAGCTTTACTATTATAAAAGTTTGATTACCTTTTGTTGTCTTCGTCAGAATGCACTCCCAGGACTGCTACTTCAATAACAAATGTTGGTTTGGTCCAAAATAATCCATCGTTATATCCGAATAGCGGCGTTTTGTTCGTGCGTCCCAGACACTATCTGAAAGGGTAAATAAGGGTCGCACGCATGGCGCAATTCGTGACAAAAAAAATCTAAATATTCCATTACCGTACTTCGAAGCATGTCAACCGCTGTTTAAAATCCATTTTTATGCCATTTTTCTCGTAGAAAAGCGATAATATTCCGACCGGGAATGTCCATTTAGCTAAACTGAGGAAAGTAAACAAAGCTTTCGGTCGACGCGGGCACGAGCCTGAGTCTCACAGTACTGTAACCAGCCACTACCCAAACGAGCTACTTTTTTTTCAGCCAGAGCCTGCAAAGCCACGATTCAGCTTTTTACCGCCTTCTGCGACCCTATGGCAGCCGTAGGAAGTGTCACGGGACAGCTAAGATCCTCACTCTTCAATAAACAGAGACAAGAAGAACGACACCTTGTCAGACAGGCCACTTCCTGCATGAAACCTTCTCAGTTTTTTGCCTGCCAAATGAGTTCTGTTATACTCACAGACACCATTCAAACAGTTTTAGAAACTTTAGGGTGTTTTCTATCCATATGTAATAAGTATATGCATATTCTAGTTACTGGGTAGGAGTGGTAACCAGATTAAATCGGGTACGTTTTTTATCCAGCCGTGAAAATACTGCCCCCTAGCCATAACAGGTTAAGACAATTGTCAAATAATTTTAACATTCATTACAGATGTCAATTGTTGTATAACATCATGGCTCCGCTGTTGGCATCACCTTTTACAGTGGATTTCTGCTGTTGTGGGCCTTTTAATCATCTGTCTGACTTTGTCGTTCACACAGGAGAGAGACGGGACTATCGTGGATCCTCTGGGGAGCCTCAACAACCTCATGATGCTAACGAGGCAGAGAAGAGTCTCTGCAGATCAGAACACCTCAATAAACACCTGCAGAGATGCACAGGGAAGAGAACTCACTGCTGCTCTGACTGTGGGAAGAGATTTACTTCCTCATCAGGCATTAAAATTCATCAGAGAACACACACAGGAGAGAAACCTTATAGCTGTGGTCAATGTGGGAAGAGTTTTGGTCGATTTTGCAGTCTGACTCAACACCAGAGAATACACACAGGAGAGAAACCTTATAGCTGTGTTCAATGTGGGAAGAGTTTTGGTCAATCTGGCCATCTGACTCTACACCAGAGAACACACACAGGAGAGAAACCTTATAGTTGTACTCAATGTAGAAAGAGTTTTGTAAAATCTACAGATCTGACAGTGCACCAGAGAATACACACAGGAGAGAAATCTTATAGCTGTGACTAGAGATAATCTGATAGAAGTACATACATGAAGGAGTTGTTTCATGATATCAATGAATTAAGGTCACAATGTAGAATGTTTTAACCTCTATGGGCTAGGTGGGACGCAAGCGTCCCACCCGTGGTGCACTCCATCAACAGCAGGTGCATTTCAAGAGCGGCAAATTTGAATCCAAATAAATGTCAAAATTCAAATTTTTCAAACATACAACTATTTTACACCCTTTGAAAGATAAACATCTCCTTAATCTAACCACGTTTTACGATTTCAAAAAGGTTTTACGGTGAAAGCATAAATTTAGAGTATGTTAGGACAGTACATTTACAAGAGTTGTGTGTAATGTTTTGTCAAGTCAAAGACAGGGTCACCAAAACCATAAAACCAGCTAAAATGATGCACTAACCTTTTACAATCTCCATCAGATGACACTCCTAGGACATTATGTTAGACAATGCATGCATTTTTAGTTCTATCAAGTTCATATTTATATCCAAAAACAGCGTTTTACTATGGCATTGATGTTGAGGAAATCGTTTCCCTCCAATAACCGGCAGTCAAGTCAGCATCACAAATTAAATAATTAAAATTAGAAAACATTGGTAAAATATTATATTGTCATTTAAAGAATTATAGATTTACATCTCTTGAACGCAATCAACTTGCCAGATTTAAAAATAACCTTACTGGGAAATCACACTTTGCAATAATCTGAGCACTGCGCCCAGAAAAATACACGTTGCGATACAGACTAGACGTCATGTTGGGGAGATCTAAAATCGAAAATACTATGTAAATAATCCATTACCTTTGATTCTCTTCATCAGATGTCACTTCCAGGTATCACAGGTCCATAACGAATGTAGTTTTCTTCAAAAAAGCTCATCATTTATGTCCAAAAATCTCCGTCTTGTTAGCACATGATCTAAGCCCGCCGGACTTCACTTCATGAACGAGGGGAAAAAATATATTTACGTTCGTTCAAACATGTCAAACGTAAAGCATGTAGAACACAACTTTCACAGCAGGTGGCTGCCGTCTTTGACTCCCCCCAGGAGGGAGTGGGTCCTGTGAACAGACCTAAGGTGTCATCCTTTTCTCAATGTGGCCGTGAACCAGACCAGGCACCATCTATATCTGAGGGTGAGACATTAGAGAAGGTTTTGACTTTGTTAGAGAAGGCTCTGGTCAGCAATACTCAGTCTGTGAACAGAGGGCCCCGTAAACAGTTCCACAAACGTCAGCGTGAGTTCGCCGTCTGTGGAAGCACTAATCACTGGACCAAAGCTCACTGTCAGATGCACCAGCTGTGCTTCAAGTGCTTCTCTCCGGGCCACATGAGCTTTGACTGTAGTGAGGCTGGCCAGCGACAGAGCCCTGGATGTGGACAGACTGGCAGGTCTCAGGAAAACTGGAATGCCTCCATTCTGAGGAGGGCAATGTGGGGCAGTCTTGTTTTTCCTCCACTGATGATGATATCAAATCTGTTTATTCTTACTTTTGTGAGTCAGTACCCAAGAACAACACAGTCATTTTTCAGAACACAATGAGAATTACTCAGAATGACAGTTTGTTTTACACCTCTGTGCCAGTACAGGATAAAGTTGAGCTGAAGGGGATGTTAGATAGTGGGTCCATGGCTACTACTCTGCGCGCAGATATTGTACCTCGGTTGAGGGAGGCAGGAGTGGTAGAGGGGAACTTTCTAGCTCCTTCAGATATCATCCTGGTGGGTTGTGGTGGGAAGCAAACTAGCCCAGTGGGCATGTGTGATTTAAAAATGCAGCTTTATGGTTTCAGCTATGTAGTCCCAGTGCTTATTGTAGATGGGCAGGTTGATGAACTCATTGTGGGCACTAATGTGTTGAAGTCTTTGATTAGACAGTTCAAATCAAATGACAGCTACTGGCGGGTGGTGGGTACACCAGGTTCCTCTAGCCAGTGCGATGACAGCCACTTCCTGCGTCTCCTGTCAAATCTGGAGAGATGGAGAGGAGACTCTATCCCAGATAAAGTAGGCACCATTAAGTTGAAGAGAGCAGTAACGCTCCAACCCATGAGTGAGCATCTGGTGTGGGGCCGCCTACCCCCAAAGACAAAACTCTCTGTGGGCAGTACTGTTGTCATCTCGTTGTGTGAATCGACACATACTAGTGGGGAGAGTAGTTACGCCTCTGTGGGGGGATGGATGGCTACCTGTGAAGATAGTGAATCCAACAACATCACCAGTTACCCTGAGACGAAATGCTAAAGTGGCGGATGTGTATCCTTGCATTGCATTAGAGGATTTTGATGATGTCAAGCAGCAAGCAGCTTACCAGAACGTGGCAAAAGTTCAATGTGACAGCTCACACGGCAGTCTGACAGCTAAGAGTTCAGTTAGTGGCAGTGTAGTTCATGGCAACAGTACACTGAGCAATCTTGGACTTCAAGGCCTGTCTGTTGAGGAGTGTCCAGTTTCACAGTTCTGGAAGGATAAACTTGTCAATTTAATTGGGAAGTATGACAGTGTTCTCTAGACATAGCCTAGATTGTGGTGAGGCAAAGGGGTTCTGCCATCGCATACGGCTGACTGATGACCGCCCATTTCGATTACCTTATCGTAGGCTTTCTCCAGCTCATTACCAAAAACTCAGGGAAACACTGGATGATATGGAGGAAAAGGAAATCGTCAGAAAATCCAGCAGTGAGTATGCCTCACCATTGGTGCTGGTATGGAAAAAGAATGGGGACTTGCGCCTATGTACTGACTTTAGGTGGTTAAATGCCCGCACTGTAAAGGACGCTCATCCCCTGCCTCATCAGGCTGATGTACTGGCCGCGCTGGGAGGTAATGCCTTCTTCAGCACAATGGACTTGACGTCAGGGTATTATAACGTGCCACTGCATGAAGAGGATAAGAAATACACTGCCTTTCCTCTCCTTTAGGCCTGCATGAGTACAATCGGTTGCCTCAGGGCCTCTGCAACAGCCCGGCTACGTTCATGAGAATGATGCTGACCATCTTTGGTGACCAAAACTTTCTAAGTCTCCTTTGTTATTTGGATGATCTGATGGTTTTTGCTAAGACTGAGGAAGAGAGTCTGCAGAGATTTGAGATGGTTTTTCAGCGGTTGCAGGAGCACAATCTTAAACTGTCTCCGTCTAAGTGCAAGTTTTTGAGGAGGTCTGTTAAGTTTTTGGGTCACATCATTTCTCAGGAGGGTGTAGCCACTGACCCTGCTAAAGTTCAAACTATTTTGAACGTGACTGAGAGCGAGATGATGGAAGCTGATGGTGTCACTCTATCAACACTACATTGAGAATTGTTACATGGTTGCTAGGCCATTGTTTCAGCTAACTACAGGTTAGCTGAAACAGGAGGAGGAGGCCTGGAGGAGGAGGAGGCCTGGTCCCTCTCGCAGGCTCACTGCTGCAGACTGGACTGCCGAATGTCAACTCGCTTTTGAAGCTTTGAAATCAGCACTAGTTGACCAGGCACTGCTGGCTCATCCAGATTTTTCTCAGCCATTTTTACTTTCTGTGGATGCATCTACTAGTGGTTTGGGAGCTGTACTATCCCAAGTGCAAGATGGGACGGCAATAGCCAGGCCAATAGCTTTTGCTAGTAAATCTCTTAATCATGCACAATCCAAGTATCCTGCTCACCGGCTGGAATTTCTAGCCATGAAATGGGCCATTCATGATAAATTTAGCCATTGCCTGCGAGGGCATAAGTTTACTGTGTGGACCGACAACAATCCACTCAAATATATTCTTACAAAGCCGAGACTTGATGCATGTGACCAGAGATGGGTCGCAAAGCTGGCACCCTTTGACTTTGATATCCAGTACATACCGGGTCCCAAGAATGTCGTTGCTGATGCTTTGAGCAGAGAGCCATTTGTCCGCTCCACAGTTCTGCACCGACTGACAAGAATTACATATGATGTCCTGCTGGAGGAAGCCAGAGGTCTTCGAGTGGATGATGTTCAAGACATGTTCCGCCTCTCCTGTGAACAGCCCGAGGCTGGCTGTGGAACGTCTATGGCTCCTGGGAGTGAGTTAAGTAGAGCTGGAGACGATGTCAGTGGGTTGGTTTCCTGTGAAGAGGTGTCTGCTGTCCTCCATGCTCACCGCTGATGGGATGATGGTGCCACGGTGAGGGCCATTTCACATGCGCAGCACCTTGAGAAGTTGATGTCCATGGGTCAGAGCCCTTTACCTGTCTTTACACACAAGGAGCTGTATGATAACCAGTCACTGGATCCTGTCATCAGCAGAGTCATGTTCTTTGTAGATAGAGGCCGGCGCCCATCTAGGAGAGAGCGAGTCCTTGAAGCTAATGAAACAGTTTATACTCTAAGACAGTGGGGAAAACTCACCACGCGGTTAGGGATTCTGTATCGTGTCTCAAAACACCCAGTGAGTAAGAAGAAAATATTCCAGTATGTTGTACCTGTGTCTTTGAGAGGCCTTGTGTTGAAGGGAGTTCATGATGACGCTGGTCATCAGGGTCAGCAGCGCACATTGTGGCTTACGAGACAGCGGTTTTACTGGGACTCTATGGAAAAGGATGTCAAGGAATACGTGGCCCACTGTAAGAGATGCGTGTTGAGTAAAGCACCTGAGCCTGAAGCAAGAGCTCCACTTGTCTCCATTGTGACAACGGCACCTTTGGAACTTGTGTGTATTGATTTCTGGACTGCAGAAGATTCAAACAACAAGTCTATTGATGTGTTAGTAGTGACTGATCACTTTACTAAGCTGGCATGTGTGTATCCGTGTCCAAACCAGTCTGCTAAGACTGTGGCTCGTGTTCTCTGGAATAATTTCTTCTGCGTTTATGGGTTCGCTGATTGTATCCATTCTGACAGGGGTGCTAACTTTGAAAGTTCACTTATTGCAGAATTACTTCAGTTCTCTGGTGTTGGAAAGTCCCACACCACACCTTATCATCCCATGGGGAACGGTCAAGCAGAACGTCTAAATCGCACGCTGGGTGGGATGATTAGAGCTCTGCCAGCTAGGTCCAAGGCTAAATGGCCTCAGATGTTGAACACATTGACATTCTCCTATAACTGCACTGTTCACGAGACTACTGGGTTTCCGCCCTTCTTCTTGATGTTTGGACGCACCCCTAGGTTGCCAGTAGATGTTATGTTTGAAAGTGTGCTGTTGGATGGGGACACGGTCGATGTGGATAAGTATGTCCAGTCTTTGGGTGAGGATCTGAGAGAAGCCATGACATTGGCTCAGCAGCATGCTAGTAAGCAACAAAAGAGACAAGCTGAGGCCTACAACAGACGGTCGAAGGGTCATTCGGTAGAGAAGGGAGACAGAGTTCTACTTGCTAACAAGGGAGAGAGGTGCAAGAAGAAACTGGCTGATCGCTGGGACAGTGCGGTGTACATAGTTGTTGCGAAGAACAGCTCACTGAACACATATCGTATACAGCACCCTACCACTGGACGCATCAAGACGGTGCATAGGAACCTGATTATGCCAGTCAACTTTCTGCCTTTGCCTTCTTGGGAGGAACCTGAGAGTCACGGATATCTATCGGGTGGTGACGTGTTCTCTGGGATGTCTGCAACGTCCAGCAAAATGGATGGGAGTGACGCAAGGACTGTTCACTGGGTAGCCTTCCTGAGTCTTCTGGGAGGATATTCCAAGAGGATGGTGAAGTCCCAGTTGATGGAAGTGAAGTGGAAAGGCCATATGACGTCCCCTTCAGTGAGGTGTGCTCAGTAGAAGTGGACCAGAGAGAGATCCCCAAAGCCTACAAGAGTTCTGATGGCGAAACTCCATTCAGTGGGGATGGTGCTGTGACAGATGTTGTTAACTTAGTTGAAGATGCTTTGTCAGTGTGGTCTGTGGCAATCTACCAGGATTCTGATCAGTCGTCTGACACTACTAGTGTTGAGTCTGTAACTGAAAGTGTGCTAGCTCCGGATAGGCCGAGTTGTAGTATTCCCCAACCTGAGGTTAGACCTCTGAGCACGGTTAGTGCTGTCCGTGACATTCCTGCTAGGTTTTTGGGTGAGGGTGTTCGGACTAGACTAGGTAGATTTATTAAGCCAGTGAATAGGTTAATCCAAACTATGTCTACACAGGAAATGAAACCGTTCTTGGTTTCTCAGTGACGGTAGGATATTGCCTACCTTTTCATTTTTTGGGGTGTATATGGTAATCTAACTGGGTCTTAGAGTGATTTGTGGGTTGGTCTAAAAATTTTGACAATTCATGTAACTTTGTGTGTAGTTCATCAGCATAAAATGTATTTGGCATTTTTTGTATACGGTTGAATAAGGGATTAGCTACCTCTTATTTTTCCTAATCCTTCGCGGGATAGCTTTCCAGCTGATCGACCATTTGTGGGTCTAGATTTAAGGGACTACACTGGGTTACTCCGTCGCTCTGTGGGTGTGAATTTTTTTTTCTTTCTTTGCTTTGTTACCTTCGAGGTAATGTGTTTTGTTTTGTGCCTATAATCTAGTGTAAAACAATGGGGGTGAATGTAGTAGAGTGATGTTGTTCCCCTAGATTATGCACCAAGTTGCACGCAAGGACAGTTCAAGTAGGCCAGGTCAAGAGGGGATGTTAATAAGTTAATAACAATAATAATAATTCAATGTGTTTTCTTTATTTAATTACAGCAGCATAGTTAATGTTATTTTTCCGTGTACAAACATTTTTTGATATCTATATTGTAAATACACCTAATTGTAAAAGTTTGTATATTTTGGTTTGGTCCATCGCGGGTTATCCGTACTTACGTACCCTTTTATCGTTCTCTTTTGCCGGACCTTCAGCTAGCAAGGTGCCCGAGAGCTGTGACTGCACCGAGGGCTAACATATTGTGTGTTGTCTCTTCGTGTGCAGGACCAATAAACATGATTCAACCATCATAATTCCAGTTGTGGCAGTGTCCTGATTAAAAGTACACAACGCAGAACGAACCACGCTACAAACCGGTTTGTAGCGTGGTTCGTTCTGCGCTGTGTACTTTTATGATGGTGAGACAACCATGTCTATGTATTACTCATCTCATATGTATATACTGTATTCTACTGTATCACTCATATGTATATACTGTATTCGATACTATTCTACTGTATTACTCATCTCATATGTATATACTGTATTCTATACTATTCTACTGTATCTGTCTATGTATTACTCATCTCATATGTCTATACTGTATTCTATCCTATTCTACTGTATCTGTCTATGTATTACTCATCTCATATGTCTATACTGTATTCTACTGTATCTTAGTCTATGTATTACTCATCTCATATGTATATACTGTATTCTACTGTATCTTAGTCTATGTATTACTCATCTCATATGTATATACTGTATTCTATACTATTCTACTGTATCTTAGTCTATGTATTACTCATCTCATATGTATATACTGTATTCTATACTATCTACTGTATCTGTCTATGCTGCTCTGACATCACTCGTCCATATATTTATATATTCTTATTCCATTACTTACATTTGTGTGTATTAGGTATTTGTTGTGAAGTTGTTAGATATTGCTGCACTGTTGGAGCTAGGAACACAAGCATTTCGCTACACCCGCAATAACATCTGCTGAACACCTGTATGTGACAAATAACATTTGATTTATTATGAAGGTAATTTGTGTAAAATGTACCTTTCCCCACTCATTCACCCCATCTCTTTACATTGATGATGCATATTCAGTGGCCTGACTGTATCCATACTATATCAAAAGCCCATCCTGGTAGATCTGAACCTAATGCAGCTTAGAGTGATCGGAAGACAGAAGTCGCATTTAGGTGCCAGGTGTAACTGAGGCCATAGATGCTCCATATCCATTACTTTGAGTGTTTTATATAATATGACTAAATGTGTTTCTGTGTTGCAGGGACAGTCAATAAATGGAACAGCAAGGCCACAGAACATGACATAAGCAGAGCTGTGGGAGACCACCTCAAGCCCCTGGTAGAGCCGGGGGTGGTGTTTACCGCTCCACCACGCCTTCAGCAGGCTGGAAAAGTGGGATTGATACAGTTTTTCATACTAAGGTGGACCAAGAGTCTGTTGATTGGTCGGTCATAGGGTTCATTAGTTTTGCAATATGTTCAAATCAAATCAAGCTTTATTTATACAGCACATGTCAGACATGGATGCAACACAATGGCTTCACAGGAAAAAACAAATAAAAGACAATGAAAATAAACAAATATTTAGTACACAACAAACAGAAGACGTAACAACTGAAAGACTAATGAGCATTCTAAGGAAATGCCATTGATTAAAATATTCCTTGGATGCAATATCCAACCCAAAATATAAGTGTGTTCTTTAGGAGGGTCTCTGATATGACATGATGCAACACAATGTCTTCACAGGAAAAAACAAATACTTAGTACACAAACATAAGAGGATGAAATGCCATTGATTAAAATATTAATTGGATGCAACATCCAACCCAAAATATAAGCTTGTTTTTTAGGAGGGGCTCTGAAAGACACTATGGGGGTGTCCACTGGAAGTTGACTAGTAACAACAACTGGGACCTAAAAGACACCCACCATGAGACCCACTAAATCTGCCCAAGAAGAGACAAACAAAAGAAAAACCCACACCAAACTTAAAGACAGGAAGTAAACCAAAAAGGTGGAGCAACTAAAGGTGTTGACTCTCCACATGTATCAAGACAACTGGAGCACTGGGCCAGACACTCTTAAATAGAACCTGGACCAGCTCAGGTGAAACACCTTCCCACTAACGAGATGGACAAGCCAGCACAGGTGTAACACATACTGACTAACGAGGTGACACCAATCAGTGCGTCCTACGTGCTAACGAGGTGACACCAATCAGTGCACCCAAGACACATTTCAGTTGTACAATCAATAAATCAAATGTATTTATAAAGCCCTTCTTACATCAGCTGATGTCACAAAGTGCTGTACAGAAACCCAGCCTAAAACCCCAAATAGCAAGCAATGCAATGCAGGTGTTGAAGCATGTCAGTTGGCTTTTCATTCAGAGTATCACTACAACTTCCATTTCACATAATCATCTACAATGCTTCACCTTCACCAATATAAACATGGTGTCTACTGGATGTCAACAATTAAAAACAAGAAAAAACACATATTTCTAAATAATAATTTACAATAGTATTATTTTTTCTCCTTTTTCTTTCCATAGAATCCTAAATCCCACTAGCTTCTAGAACTCTCGTCTTCCTAAATCTCACTAGCTTCTAGAACTCTCCTCTTCCTAAAACTCACTAGCTTCTAGAACTCTTGTCTTCCTAAACCTCACTAGCTTCTAGAACTCTTGTCTTCCTAAAACTCACTAGCTTCTAGAACTCTCCTCTTCCTAAATCCCACTAGCTTCTAGAACTCTCGTCTTCCTAAACCTCACTAGCTTCTAGAACTCTTGTCTTCCTAAAACTCACTAGCTTCTAGAACTCTCGTCTTCCTAAAACTCACTAGCTTCTAGAACTCTCGTCTTCCTAAAACTCACTAGCTTCTAGAACGAGCCCAAACAAAACTCAAATCAAATTGTAATAGTCACATGCGCCGGATACAACACTGGAAAGCTTACTTACGAGCCCCTAACCAACAGCGCACTTTCAATACTGAAAAGAATAAGAGATAAAACTCATCTCCAACACGGAAAAACGTGTCAAAATAAATTGTGATCCATGGCAACTCACTGGTTAAATGGCTAAACGCAAAACACATCTTTTTGACTGCCAACCCTTGAGATAATCAGAAACCAAGTTGTCCTTACCACGGACATGTCTGATTTCAAGAGGAAACTCCTGCAATATCCGTAGTAACTTTCCACCTCACTGCAGAGCTTCTCTCTCTTTTCAGGGTTCACTAGATAGGCATGTTGTTGGATCGGGGCCCAGTCCCCAATGTCATGCTCTAGTACATTTGGTTTGGCACATCTGAGAATGAACCCTGATATTCTAAAAGCAGGGCAACAATTCCAATATAATTGTACCAAAAATTGTCAGTTGGTTGCATGAATAACTATGATTACTAAATGTTACATAATTGTAAATATGAAATATCAAAACCAAATATACACCCCTTTGTTAATATGTATTGGCAATAATTAACTTAATGGTGAGACATGGAATGATAAAAAATGTATATTTTGTCAGGCTGGATGTTTGAAATATGAGGTGATTTGAGTCATTCTTCTTCAGTAGTGGAATAAAGACAATTAGCACTTGAATGTTGTAAATAAATACTGGAGTGATGTAAGATTGTTAATAAAATTGATTATAGGTGTATAGGCTGCAAGTATGTTGAAATTAAGTTGTTTTCAAGTCATTGAAAAAAACGACATCTTTTCAACTACAACCGAACATATATTGGACTTTTAGTCTTATTTTCAACGTCTTTTCAATTCCATTTTGCTAAATGAGAATAGTGCAATGTCAAAACACAGTTGCAACGTGTCCAAATCAATAACCAATATGCAGAAGAAGTTTGGGATATATTGAAAACCTAAACATTTTGAAGTGTTTCATTTTGATTCCAGTGGGTAACCAACATGGTAAGTGTAACACAACCCTTTTTGTGTTAATCACTTTTTGTTAAATCTCATAAATAGTACTCTTCCATTTCAGAGCCTGGATTTTCCCCCTGAGGCTAATATCCATATCATGTTGAAATCAATAGAACAGGGGACAAACGTTTAGTGTTCTACATTGACATCATTAAAATACTCCTACTACAATGTTAAAACATTCTATATTGTGACATTAATTCATTGATATCATGAAACAAATCCTTCATGTATGTATTTTCTGATGTTTGATCAGAGATATTTTACGACAGTATCTCTTCCCACATTGATCACAGCTATAGGGTTTCTCTCCTGTGTGTCTTCTCTGGTGCACTGTCAGATTGCTAGATTGACCAAAACTCTTCCCACATTGACCACAGCTATAAGGTTTCTCTCCTGTGTGTATTCTCTGGTGTAGAGTCAGTTGGCTAGACTGACCAAAACTCTTCCCACATTGGCCACAGCTATAAGGTTTCTCTCCTGTGTGTGTTCTCTGGTGTAATGTCAGCTGGCTAGACTGACCAAAACTCTTCCCACATTGACCACAGCTATAAGGTTTCTCTCCTGTGTGTATTCTCTGGTGTACAGTCAGAAATCTAGATGTAGTAAAACTCTTCCCACATTGATCACAGCTATAAGGTTTCTCTCCTGTGTGTATTCTCTGGTGCACTGTCAGCTCTCCAGATTGAACAAAACTCTTCCCACATTGACCACAGCTATAAGGTTTCTCTCCTGTGTGTGTTCTCTGGTGTACAGTCAGAGAGCCAGATGTAGTAAAACTCTTCCCACATTGATCACAGCTACAGGGTTTCTCTCCTGTGTGTATTCTCTGGTGTACTGTCAGATTGCTCGAGTGACCAAAACTCTTCCCACATTGATCACAGCTATAAGGTTTCTCTCCTGTGTGTATTCTCTGGTGTAAAGTCAGCTGGCTTGATGTAGTACAACTCTTCCCACATTTATCACAGCTATAAGATTTCTCTCCTTTGTGTGTTCTCTGGTGTATTTTAAGTTTTACTGAAGAGTTGAATCTTTTCCCACAGTCAGAGGAGCAGTGAGATTTCTTCCCTGTGGGTCTCTGCTGGTGTTTCTTGAGGAGTTCTGATCTGGAGAGACTCTTCTCTGCCTCGTCAGCATCATGAGGTTGTTGAGGCTCCCCAGAGGATCCACGATAGTCACTTCTCTCTCCTGTGTGAATGACAACGTCAGATGGTTAAATGCCCACAACAAAAATCCACTGTTTATTTGAGGTAAAGGGTGATGCCCAGAGCGTACCCATGAAGTTGTACAACAATTGACGTCTGTTAAATTTGAAAATAAACACAGTCAAGATAGCAACAATAGTCATATTTTGTCTTGTTTTCACATTAGTAGTAACATCGATGATTGTAGGCTATAAATAAGTTATTCATGTTGTTGAAACTCTAAGCAGTGTGCCAGACGACTTTTGGTCTCCAATTTGGGTCCCTTTCTGTGTTTGCGACAATTGCGGCACGAGGGCAAAGCACACACAATTTGGTTGCAGAAACTCCTCCCTGCTAATGAGGAAACCGATAGTTATGGATGTAGTATATCTGGTAATGAGGAAATGTAATGGACTGCTCGCTCCACTCCGGAGCGAGCAGTCGCACTTCGCTTCACAGGTAATACTACACTTCTTTACATTACAACGGTTTGGTTTGTTTGATCTGAGCAATTTTTCTTAGCTATCAAAGATAATTGTGTAGTTTAGAGTAATTATCGAGGTTAGCTAGCCAGCCGCGACGCGACGCCTTGTCCTGACTCCAGACTTAGTCAACACACCTAGTCATCAAACCCACTGCTAGCTAGTGGGTTTGCTAGCTAAACAACCGTTACCGATTAGCAGCGCTGTAGATACTAATACATTACAACGGAACGGTTTGACTAGTGCAGTGTTAGCTAGCTAGCTACATAGTTGTCTTTGTCATAGCTTGATAATTGTGTAGTTTAGTAATTATCGAGGTTAGCTAGCCAGCTATTTCCGTCCCCCGCGACGCCATTGTTCCATACCTAGCCAACTATTACCGACGAGCAGCATTGTAGAAACTAAATACATTACAAAGGAACGTCTTGATTAGTGTTATGTTAGCTAGCTACAAAGTTGCTTTTGTATAATAGCCAACCTCTACCGACTAGCAGCAATGTAGAAACTATCACATTACAACGGAACGACTTGATTAGTGTAGTGTTAGTGTTAGTTAGCTAGCATTTTCGTCATTTTAGTCAATAAGATTTTTGCAACGTAAGCTTAACTTTCTGAACATTCGAGACGTGTAGTCCACTTGTCATTCCAATCTCCTTTGCATTAGCGTAGCCTCTTCTGTAGCTTGTCAACTATGTGTCTGTCTATCCCTGTTCTCTCCCCTCTGCACAGGCCATACAAACGCTTCACACCGCGTGGCCGCTGCCACTCTAACCTGGTGGTCCCAGCGCGCACGACCCACGTGGAGTTCCAGGTCTCCGGCAGCCTCTGGAACTGCCGGTCTGCGGCCAACAAGGCTGAGTTCATCTCAGCCTATGCTACCCTCCAGTCCCTAGACTTCCTGGCGCTGACGGAAACATGGATTACCACAGATAACACTGCGACTCCTACTGCTCTCTCCTCGTCTGCCCACGTGTTCACGCATACCCCTAGAGCATCGAGCCAGCGGGGTGGTGGCACTGGAATCCTCATCTCTCCCAAGTGGACATTCTCTCTTTCTCCCCTGACCCATCTGTCTATCTCCTCATTTGAATTCCATGCTGTCACAGTTACCAGCCCTTTCAAGCTTAACATCCTTATCATTTATCGCCCTCCAGGTTCCCTTGGAGAGTTCATCAATGAGCTTGACGCCTTGATAAGTTCCTTTCCTGAGGATGGTTCACCTCTCACAGTTCTGGGTGACTTTAACCTCCCCACGTCTACCTTTGACTCATTCCTCTCTGCCTCCTTCTTTCCACTCCTCTCCTCTTTTGACCTCACCCTCTCACCTTCCCCCCCTACTCACAAGGCAGGCAATACGCTTGACCTCATCTTTACTAGATGCTGTTCTTCCACTAATCTCATTGCAACTCCCCTCCAAGTCTCCGACCACTACCTTGTATCCTTTTCCCTCTCGCTCTCATCCAACACTTCTCACTCTGCCCCTACTCGGATGGTATTGCGCCGTCCCAACCTTCGCTCTCCCTCTCCCGCTACTCTCTCCTCTTCCATCCTATCATCTCTTCCCTCTGCTCAAACCTTCTCCAACCTATCTCCTGATTCTGCCTCCTCAACCCTCCTCTCCTCCCTTTCTGCATCCTTTGATTTTCTCTGTCCCCTAATCCTCCAGGCCGGCTCGGTCCTCCCCTCCTGCTCCATGGCTCGACGACTCACTGCGAGCTCACAGAACAGGGCTCCGGGCAGCCGAGCGGAAATGGAGGAAAACTCGCCTCCCTGCGGACCTGGCATCCTTTCACTCCCTCCTCTCTACATTTTCCTCTTCTGTCTCTGCTGCTAAAGCCACTTTCTACCACTCTAAATTCCAAGCATCTGCCTCTAACCCTAGGAAGCTCTTTGCTACCTTCTCCTCCCTCCTGAATCCTCCCCCCCCCACCCCACTCCCTCTCTGCGGATGACTTCGTCAACCATTTTGAAAAGAAGGTTGATGACATCCGATCCTCGTTTGCTAAGTCAAACGACACCGTTGGTCCTGCTCACACTGCCCTACCCTGTGCTTTGACCTCTTTCTCCCCTCTCTCTCCAGATGAAATCTCGCGTCTTGTGACGGCCGGCCGCCCAACAACCTGCCCACTTGACCCTATCCCCTCCTCTCTTCTCCAGACCATTTCCGGAGACCTTCTCCACTACCTCACCTCGCTCATCAACTCATCCTTGACCGCTGGCTACGTCCCTTCCGTCTTCAAGAGAGCGAGAGTTGCACCCCTTCTGAAAAAACCTACACTCGATCCCTCCGATGTCAACAACTACAGACCAGTATCCCTTCTTTCTTTTCTCTCCAAAACTCTTGAACGTGCCGTCCTTGGCCAGCTATCTCTCTCAGAATGACCTTCTTGATCCTAATCAGTCAGGTTTCAAGACTGGGCATTCAACTGAGACTGCTCTTCTCTGTGTCACGGAGGCTCTCCGCTCTGCTAAAGCTAACTCTCTCTCCTCTGCTCTCATCCTTCTAGACCTATCTGCTGCCTTTGATACTGTGAACCATCAGATCCTCCTCTCCACCCTCTCCGAGCTGGGCATCTCCGGCGCGGCCCACGCTTGGATTGCGTCCTACCTGACAGGTCGCTCCTACCAGGTGGCGTGGCGAGAATCTGTCTCCGCACCACGTGCTCTCACCACTGGTGTCCCCCAGGGCTCTGTTCTAGGCCCTCTCCTATTCTCACTATACACCAAGTCACTTGGCTCTGTCATATCCTCACATGGTCTCTCCTATCATTGCTATGCAGACGACACACAATTAATCTTCTCATTTCCCCCTTCTGATAACCAGGTGGCGAATCGCATCTCTGCATGTCTGGCAGACATATCAGTGTGGATGACGGATCACCACCTCAAGCTGAACCTCGGCAAGACGGAGCTGCTCTTCCTCCCGGGGAAGGACTGCCCGTTCCATGATCTCACCATCACGGTTGACAACTCCCTTGTGTCCTCCTCCCAGAGTGCTAAGAACCTTGGCATGACCCTGGACAACACCCTGTCGTTCTCCACTAACATCAAGGCGGTGACCCGATCCTGTAGGTTCATGCTCTACAACATTCGCAGAGTACGACCCTGCCTCACACAGGAAGCGGCACAGGTCCTAGTCCAGGCACTTGTCATCTCCCGTCTGGATTACTGCAACTCGCTGTTGGCTGGGCTCCCTGCCTGTGCCATTAAACCCCTACAACTCATCCAGAACGCCGCAGCCCGTCTGGTATTCAACCTTGCCAAGTTCTCTCACGTCACCCCGCTCCTCCGCTCTCTCCACTGGCTTCCAGTTGAAGCTCGCATCTGCTTGCCTACGGAGCTGTGAGGGGAACGGCACCTCCGTACCTTCAGGCTCTGATCAGGCCCTACACCCAAACAAGGGCACTGCGTTCATCCACCTCTGGCCTGCTCGCCTCCCTACCTCTGAGGAAGCACAGTTCCCGCTCAGCCCAGTCAAAACTGTTCGCTGCTCTGGCACCCCAATGGTGGAACAAGCTCCCTCACGACGCCAGGACAGTGGAGTCAATCACCACCTTCCGGAGACACCTGAAACCCCACCTCTTTAAGGAATACCTAGGATAGGATAAAGTAATCCTTCTAACCCCCCCCCCCTCCCCTAAAAGATTTAGATGCACTATTGTAAAGTGGTTGTTCCACTGGATATCATAAGGTGAATGCACCAATTTGTAAGTCGCTCTGGATAAGAGCGTCTGCTAAATGACTTAAATGTAAAATGTAAAATATGACTAAAAGTTTGACTAAATGATTTCACTCAGAAACCCTATAACCTGTTGAAATGTATTCGAATTAAGGCTATAATAATGGGTTAATACTGTGCAATACTGTGTGTGAGTAAGACACGGGTACCACTTCAAAAAATGAGCAGGGCAGAGTTGATAAGACGACCTTGGGAAGGAACAGGAGAAGAGGCCTCCTTAACCTCTTGGGGCTAGGTGGGACGCTAGCGTGCCACCTGTGGTGCACTCCATCAACAGCAGGTGCATTTCAAGAGCGGCAAATTTGAATCCAAATAAATGTCAAAATTCAAATTTTTCAAAAATACAACTATGTTACACCATTTGAAAGATAAACATCTCCTTAATCTAACCACGTTTTACGATTTCAAAAAGGTTTTACGGCGAAAGCATAAATTTAGAGTATGTTAGGACAGTACATTTACAAGAGTTGTGTGTAATGTTTTGTCAAGTCAAAGACAGGGTCACCAAAACCATAAAACCAGCTAAAATGATACACTAACCTTTTACAATCTCCATCAGATGACACTCCTAGGACATTATGTTAGACAATGCATGCATTTTTAGTTCTATCAAGTTCATATTTATATACAAAAACAGCGTTTTACTATGGCATTGATGTTGAGGAAATCGTTTCCCTCCAATAACCGGCAGTCAAGTCAGCGTCACAAATTAAATAATTAAAATTAGAAAACATTGGTAAAATATTATATTGTCATTTAAAGAATTATAGATTTACATCTTTTGAACGCAATCAACTTGCCAGATTTAAAAATAACCTTACTGGGAAATCACACTTTGCAATAATCTGAGCACTGTGCCCAGAAAAATACGCGTTGCGATACAGACTAGACGTCATGTTGGGGAGATCTAAAATCGAAAATACTATGTAAATAATCCATTACCTTTGATTCTCTTCATCAGATGTCACTTCCAGGTATCACAGGTCCATAACGAATGTAGTTTTGTTCAAAAAAGCTCATCATTTATGTCCAAAAATCTCCGTCTCGTTAGCACATGATGTAAGCCAGCCGGACTTCTCGTCATGAACGAGGGGAAAAAATATATTTCCGTTCGTTCAAACATGTCAAACGTTGTATAGCATAAATCATTAGGGCCTTTTTTAACCAGAACATGAATAATATTCAAGGTGGACGAATGCATAGCCTTTTATAACGTATTGGAACGAGGGTACCCAACATGAAGTAGCGCGCCAGGTGTCTAATGGGACATCACCGTTCCATGGCTCTTGTTCGGTCAGATCTCCCTCCAGAAGACTCAAAACACTTTGTAAAGGCTGGTGACATCTAGTGGAAGCAATAGGAAGTGCCAAAATATTCCTAAACCCCTGTGTTTTTCAATGGGATAGGTTTAAAATCAATACAACACATCAGGTATCCACTTCCTGTCAGAAAATGTCTCAGGGTTTTGCCTGCCAAATTAGTTCTGTTATACTCACAGACACCATTCAAACAGTTTTGGAAACTTTAGAGTGTTTTCTATCCATATATAATAAGTATATGCATATTCTAGTTACTGGGTAGGATTAGTAACCAGATTAAATCGGGTACATTTTTTTTATCCAGACGTGCAAATGCTGCCCCCTAGACCCAACAGGTTAAGTTAGGGAGAGAAACAACGGCCTGGGAACGGATAAGGAGACAGGTGGTCTGGGTACTGCTTGGTGGAGTTCTGTACTGGTGTGTGTGTGTGTGTGTTAATATAAAAGGCTTAGTACATTGTAAGGATTTTCAGAGCTCTCATAAATTAACGTTTAGACCCTTGTAGGCTGGCTATCCGTCTGCTTCATTCAACCAGAATCTAACACACTCTGGGGGGGGCAGACTGAGTAGTTTAATTGAAGTTCGGATTAAGAACATTGATAACTTAATTCACGTAACAGGAAACCACTAGTTATGGATGTAGTATATCTGGTAATGAGGAAACCACTAGTTATGGATGTAGTATATCTGCCTGGAGCAAAAATGATGAGACTTTTGGTCTCCAATATAGGCCCCTTTCTGTGTTTGGACTATAAGGGCGACACAATTTGGTTGCAGAAACTCCTCCCTGCTAATGAGGAAACCACTAGTTATGGATGTAGTATATCTGGTAATGAGGAAACCACTAGTTATGGATGTAGTATATCTGGTAATGAGGAAACCACTAGTTATGTATGTAGTATATCTGGTAATGAGGAACCCACTAGTTAAGGATGTAGTATATCTGGTAATGAGGAAACCACTAGTTATGGATGTAGTATATCTGGTAATGAGGCAACCACTAGTTATGGATGTAGTATATCTGGTAATGAGGAACCCACTAGTTATGGATGTAGTATATCTGGTAATGAGGAAACCACTAGTTATGGATGTAGTATATCTGGTAATGAGGAACCCACTAGTTATGGATATAGTATATCTGGTAATGAGGAAACCACTAGTTATGGATGTAGTATATCTGGTAATGAGGAAACCACTAGTTATGGATGTAGTATATCTGCTAATGAGGAAACCACTAGTTATGGATGTAGTATATCTGGTAATGAGGAAACCACTAGTTATGGATGTAGTATATCTGGTAATGAGGAAACCACTAGTTATGGATATAGTATATCTGCTAATGAGGAAACCACTAGTTATGGATGTAGTATATCTGCCTGGAGCAAAAATGGTGAGCTAAGATTTTAGTTTTTCACAATGTATTCTGAATATTACAGCGCAAGATCAGGAGTGCTACTCAAGGAAACTCACATTAAGCTCTGTGTCTACTCACTAATTCACCACCGTGGGGGAAACTCAGGGGAGTTCTCATAGGCTGACAGCAAAAATAGCCTCCATTTACAGGTTGATGATGAGTACATTTCACATTACTTTTGGATTATAATTGTAAGGCTCGTTTGAATCTCCTGCTTAATATGTTTGTGTTATTGTCACAAATCAACTGATTTATAGTTAAACACTTCAACCAGTTAAATGCTCTTTGGCTAGCTTTTCCATCAGCCTGACAATAAGGGTTTGTACACTAAGTGTTTAACAAATTGGCCCATAACTTCACCTAACAATAACATAGACCTACTGTAGGACCCATAACTTCACCTAACAATAACATAGACCTACTGTAGGACCCATAACTTTATCTAACAACAACATAGCCGTAGGACTATAAATCATTTAATATTTCAGGTGAAACATGGAAATTAAAATGTCTTTGTCATGACATTTCATAACCTGATCACCAAATAATTTTGTGAATAATCCCACTAGGCTACTCTGTAATGTGTTGTCATTCTAAATGTCCTGAATATAGGAAAATAGCTCTGTGTGTTGAACAATAGCCTATCCATCAAGGAACAGTTCTCTACACATTATGACCAAAGTAGGAATGTTGGATCCAACGTGGAGTGTATCTCTGTGCACAAACAGAGTAATGAGACCCTACTGTAAATCAATCAGACAATAACGCATTATAAAAATCAATTTGTTAGGGGTGTTGGATCCAATGTGGAGCACAGTATAACTGTCTTTACCAGAGTAATGAATGAAGAAGCACTTTGGTTGTTGTTGCATGTCGTCATGTTTGTCATGTGACTGTCATTCAGAAAATGATTTCCTGGATCAGCTGATGATAGTTGAACATGTGACTGTAACTAAACAGCTAAAGTATTATGTATTATGTGTAATTATTGAAGAACCACATTAATGACAGTATCCATTTGGGAGTTGTCAATAAAGTTAAGGTCACTCTTGGTTAGAACCATTGGATTAGCAAACTCTGAAATGATTTAGGATTTCTGTATCCATGAAAACTGTTTTTCCAGCGTAACATAAGGAGACACTAAATGTTACGTAGGTAGAGAGCATTTCAGAGATCTGAATACAAACAACTTTCCTAACAGGACAATAACCTAAACCACAAGGCCAAATCTACACTGGAGGAGCTTACCAAGATGACATTGAATGTTCCTGATTGGCCTAGTTACAGTTTGGACTTAAATCGTCTTTAAAATCTATAGCAAGACTTGAAAATGGCTTTCTAGCAATGATCAACAACCAACTTGACAGAACATGAAGGATTTTAAAAAGAATAATGAATATTCACATGAAGATCAGTCTCCTATTGGATGACATCACGACTTCCCATCAAGCCAACTCCTTGAAGGCCTTACTATGACATCACTCACTCCTTCTAGTTTGCAGTTGTTAAAAAAAACACTATTTTGCTCAAAACATTTATTTGTTTCCCATTAGTGTGTTTATACTTTACTGTATTTATATCACTTTTCAACAGGAAAAGTGAACAATTCATACAGTACAAAAACATATTTGAGTGTAGAATGCCCTTTTAAAAATCACACATTAGTTCAACATCTGCAGAGTTTGTGTCCCTGTTTTATTAGATAGTACTCACTGTATTTACTGGTGTTAACCAGATCAATGCCCCTGTTTTATTAGATAGTACTCACTGTATTTACTGGTGTTAACCAGATCAATGTCCCTGTTTTATTAGATAGTACTCACTGTATTTACTGGTGTTAATCAGATCAATGTCCCTGTTTTATTAGATAGTACTCACTGTATTTACTGGTGTTAATCAGATCAATGTCCCTGTTTTATTAGATAGTACTCACTGTATTTACTGGTGTTAATCAGATCAATGTCCCTGTTTTATTAGATAGTACTCACTGTATTTACTGGTGTTAATCAGATCAATGTCCCTGTTTTATTAGATAGTACTCACTGTATTTACTGGTGTTAATCAGATCAATGTCCCTGTTTTATTAGATAGTACTCACTGTATTTACTGGTGTTAATCAGATCAAGGTCCCTGTTTTATTAGATAGTACTCACTGTATTTACTGGTGTTAATCAGATCAATGTCCCTGTTTTATTTGATAGTACTCACTGTATTTACTGGTGTTAATCAGATCAATGTCCCTGTTTTATTAGATAGTACTCACTGTATTTACTGGTAATAATCAGTTCTCCAGTCTTCTCTTCTTCGTCCTCCTCTAATGTGACAGTAATCTCCCCCTCTTCATCCTTCATTCCAAAAACGTCTTCATCTTCTTTCACTTCATCCTCCACTCCAAAAACGGCATCTTCCTCCTCGTCTTTCACTCTGAAAGCGTCTTTCTCTTCTTCTTTCACGGTAACAGCCTCACCTTCTACTTGTCTTTGTAATGTAACATCCTGCTCTTCCTCTTTCACGACAACGTTCTGCCACAGTCCCTCTTTCTCCGTCTCTTTAGCAGGAGGAGAGTAGCTTAGTGAGCGCATGGTCGGGGATGTTAGCTAGCTAGGCTAATGCTAACTTAACCAGCCAGATAGTTGACTTACAACGTAAATATGAAATTAAATGGGGTAGCTAGTTGTTTCCACATAAGTATGTTTGAATCATAGTGGCAATTAAACCACGAAATTGTCTAAAGAACTTGAATGTTCCGACTTTGTCGGCTAGCGAGCTACCGAGGTGGCTGCAGTTGTTGAAGAAGCGTTCCGTCCACTAGATTATACGTCACACTAGAAACATCGCCTGAAAGACACATATCGCCATCTGCTGTCTGGAGGGAGGAAACGCAGTTGAGGAGGGAAAACTATTTTTATTCTTTCATTGAATTATAATATTATAAAGCAGTTTAGGGAAACGTTTTTTTCTCTCCATTAAATATGAATATTATATCAACAAGTACAAAGAGCAACAAGTGTTTGATTAGTTCAGATTTTTTATGAGAATTTAAAACAAACTCTACATCTACTCCACATCTGTATTTCTGATTCAGTCAAATAACTAGATATCAAAATAAGCACCTAGTTATTGGTACCCTTGATAATGATGAGCAAAAATTACTGTATGAAATAAATAAATTAACTTTACCCACTACCAGGATATTTTAGCCCAAAACCTGGTTACCTCTCTGCTAGGAGGCTGAAACTTGGCCATAAGAGGATCTTCCAGCAAGACACATCAATATCCACAAAGAAATGGTTAATTGGGCACAAAAATCAACATTTTTAATGGCCATCTCAGTCTTCGGACTTGAACTCCATTGAAAATCTGTGGTTTGAATTGAACAGGGCAGTCCATAAGACAGACTAAATAAATCAAGGACACGGAGAGATTCTGTATGGAGGAATGGTCTAAGATCCCACCCAATGTGTTCTCTAATCTCATTAAACATTTCAGTGTCGTTATCCTCCCAAGGGGAGGGTGCTGGAGTACTGAAAACATGGGTGGCAATAATTCAGACCCCAACCTTTTGAGAATTACATTTTAAACTAAATCTCTTTCTCTGAGCAATTGTATTAGTATAAAATAATATAATTTCCTTTTTTTGTGTTGGTGTAACAATACATCATGTAGATGTATATAATGAACAGACTAGGTCTATACTGCTCCTACATGGTGTAACAATACATCATGTAGATGTATATAATGAACAGACTAGGTCTATACTGCTCCTACATGGTGTAACAATACATCATGTAGATGTATATAATGAACAGACTAGGTCTATACTGCTCCTACATGGTGTAACAATACATCATGTAGATGTATATAATGAACAGACTAGGTCTATACTGCTCCTACATGGTGTAACAATACATAATGTTGAAGTATATAATGAACAGACTAGGTTCTATCCTATTCTACTGTATCTGTATTCTACTGTATTACTCATCTCATATGTATATACTGTATTCTATACTATTCTACTGTATCTGTCTATGTATTACTCATCTCATATGTATATACTGTATTCTATCATATTCTACTGTATCTGTCTATGTATTACTCATCTCATATGTATATACTGTATTCTATACTATTCTACTGTATTTTAGTCTATGCCACTCTGACATTGCTCGTCCAAATATTTATATATTCTTAATTCCATTCCTTTACTTTAGATGTGTGTATTTGTTGTGAAGTTGTTACATATTATTGCACTGTTGTCCTTGAGTGGTCCAGCCAGAGCCCGGACTTGAACCCGATCAAACATCTCTGGAGAGACCTGAAAATAGTTGTGCAGCGATGCTCCCCATCCAACCTGACAGAGCTTGAGAGGATCTGCAGAGAAGAATGGAAGAAACTACCCAAATACAGGTGTGTCAAGCTTCTAGTGTCATACCCAAGAAGACTCAAGGCTGTAATCGCTGTTTCAACAAAGTACTGAGTTAAGGGTCTGAACACTTATGTAAATGTAGGATTGGGCCGTTGTCATCAAACTTCCATGATTAGTAAGAATTAGGGTAGATTTATAGGACTATTGTTTTTATGATTCATACATACTTTCCTAACCCTAAAATGTACCTAAATAATCTACAAGATCAGAGTATTTTTAAATCTACCAGTTGGTGTTGAAACAGAGACGAATGATGACTTTCTTGAATTGATCCCTAGTTTCTGACTCCGTGTATTCTATTGAGTCCGTCAACAAAATTAGAATGAAAAGGTATTTAAAGGCACAACATTCTAATTAAAGGTATTACCGTATTTAAAAGAATGGCTTAAGATGAAATGTACTCTAAACCCTATTGAATGAAAACTCCATGACAAAATCTGTTGGCCAACAACTGTGAGGGTTTTCAGCCAGGTATCAACACATGCAGAGTGTGAGTAAGCAAGACATACATTCCTAAATGGGGATCGGCCCCAGTCTCCTGGTAAAACACCAGAACCCTCCCCCTACAGCATTTATGTTCATTTTGAGAAAGTAGCACTACAGTCTCCGGGTAAAAAACTACTTTTGGGTAAAAAAAGACGCGACACCTGTCTATGAATTTGAGAGGTTACATTGATGCTCCAGATACTCAACTAGTCTAAAGCAGACCAGTTTTATTGCTTCTTTAATCATAACAACAGTTTTCAGCTGTGCTAACATAATTGCAAAAGGGTTTTCTAATGATCAATTAGCCTTTTAAAATGATAAACTTGGATTAACTAACACAACGTGCCATAGGAACACAGGAGTGATGGTTGCTGATAATGGGCCTCTGTACGCCTATGTAGATATTCCATTAATAATCATCTGTTTCCAGCTACAATAGTCATTTACAACATTAACAATGTCTACACTGTATTTCTGATCAATTTGATGTTATTTTAATGGACAAAAAATGGCTTTCTTTTAAAAACAAGGTTATTTCTAAGTGACCCCAAACTGTTGAACGGTAGTGTACATCTACATCCTCCCATGTTGCTGAACCACTGATCAATAACTCCCTATTACAGGAAAAAACACTATTTCCATTGGTTGTTAGTACTGTACTGACCTCTCGTCCTCTGTCTCTCTCGTACTCTGCCTTGTGTATTTATCTTCAAAATATTCTTATAGTCCCAACATAGAACCAAATAGACTTCCCAAAAATAATATGGCATTTACTTTATTTCACATTTATTTAATCAGATATGTCAATTGAGAACCAATACGCATTTACAATGACAATCTGAATGAAGAAATACTAATATCAATCTATTTAATAATTAACATGTTTGAAATATCCCAATTATATAGTGAACAACATTTAGGGGTTTACACCTGCATTCAATCAATCTTAAGTTCATAATCAAAAAATTTTTTTTACTCTTTTAATCCGATTTTCGACATGATCATGTCTTGAGCTGGAAAAAACATGTAGACCTATTTTTCAGTATGATTTCATTCATACAATATTATTTAATGTAGAATGAACAAAAACACAATTTCTCAATCAAAAACATAAGTCAGAACACAGCCTCTCTATTCTCTCATGTGATTTCAGGTCCTCTGACTGGGAAAATGTCTTTCCACAATGAGAGCAGTGGTATGTCTTCTCCTCCTGTGTATGTGTATGTATTCTTTCATGCTCTTTCAGGTACCTTAACCGGGTAAATCTCTTTCCACTGTGGGAGCAGTGGTAAGGCTTTTCTCCTGTGTGTATTCTCTCATGCTCCTTCAGGCTCCCTAACTGGGTGCAACTCTTTCCACAATGGGAACATTGGAAAGGCTTTTCTCCTGTGTGTGTTCTCTCATGCCTTTCCACGCTCCCTAACCACCTAAAACTCTTTCCGCACAAGGAGCAGTGGTAAGGCTTCTCTCCAGTGTGTATTCTCTTATGTGTTCTCAGGCTCCCTTACTGAGTAAAACTCTTTCCACACTGGGAGCAGTCATGTTGTCCTGCTGGTTTGGACATCTCAGGGTCTGGTTCCTCTGAAGAACTCTTCCTGCTGTCAGAAGGAGAGTCTGGTCTCTCTCCTGTCAAAGACAAACAGATTATATAATTAATTAAACAGAGACCTGAATGAAACATGATAAAACTTCCTATGATGTTTAATCTCGACTAGATCCCTCAATCACCTGAAGTCAGTTTTCACAAGTATTATTAAACCCACTTCAAAATGCAGGTCTCTGTGTGCTTCTTAGGATGTCCAGGCAGGTGATTCACTTCTAACCGAAGTCTTGCAGGTGTTTACATGGTTTTCACATCTGCCAGATCATCGAAAAATCTAATTTCAGTACGAGTGTATATATATATATATATATATTTTTTTTTTTGTACTTTTACACCTTTTTCTCACCAATTTCATGATATCCAATTGCAACTCCCCTACGGACTCCGGGGAGAGGCGAAGGTCGAGCCATGTGTCCTCTGAAACACGACCCTGCCAAGCCGCACTGCACATCTTGACACACTGCTCGTTTAACCCGGAAGACAGCCACACCAATGTGTCGGAGGAAACACTGTCCAGCTGGCGACCGAAGTCAGCGTGCATGCTGACCACCACAAGGAGTCGCTAGAGCACAATGGGACAAGGACGTCCCGGCCAGCCAAACCCTCCAAACCCTCCCCAAACATAACGCTTTGTATTCAGGATATAAAGTTTGTTTCTTTGCCACATTCTTTTGTAGTATTACTTTAGTGCCAACAGCCTCTCTATTCTCTCATGTGATTTCAGGTCCTCTGACTGGGAATGCTTCCTTCTTTTCACTCTGTCATTTAGGTTAGTATTGTGGAGTAACTACAATGTTGTTGATCCATCCGCAGTTTTCTCATATCACAATCATTAAACACTAAACACTAAAGTCACCATTGGCCTCATGGTGAAATCCCTGAGCGGTTTCCTTCCTCTCCAGCAACTGAGTTAGTGACTGGGTATATTGATACACCATCTAAAGTGTAATTAATAACTTCACCATGCTCAAAGGGATATTCAATGTCTGCTTTTTTTTACCCATCCACCAATACATGCCCTTCTTTGCGAGGCGTTGGAAAACCTCCCTGGTCTTTGTGGTTGAATCTGTGTTTGAAATTCACTGCTCAACTGAGAGACAATACAGATAATTGTATGTGTGGGGAACAGAGATGAGGTATTCATTCAAATATCATGTTAAACACTATTATTGCACACAGTGAGTCCATGCAACTTATGTGACTTGTTAAGCAAAATCTTTACTCCTGAACTTATTTAGGCTTTTAATTAAATGTGTAAACATTTCCAAAAACATAATTCCACTTTGACATTATGGGGTATTGAATCCATTTAACCCCAGTATCTCTACTTGCACATTCATCTTCTGCACATCCTACCATTCCAGTGTTTAATTGCTATATTGTAATTACTTCGCCACCATGGCCTATTTATTGCCTAACCTCTCTTATCCTACCTCATTTACACATGCTGTATATAGATTTTTCTACTGTATAATTGATTGTATGTTTGTTTTACTCCATGTGTAACTCTGTGTTGTTGTATGTGTCGAATTGCTATGCTTTATCTTGGCCAGGTCGCAGTTGCAAATGAGAACTTGTTCTCAACTGGCCTACCTGGTTAAATAAAGGTGAAATAAAAATAAATAAAAATATTTTTTAAATTTAGGCTGTAACACAACGAAATGTGGGACAAGTCAAGGGGTGTGAATACTTTCTGAAGGCACTGTATATATAAAACTCCCCCCACACAGCAATCTAATAGCATCAGTAAAATCTGTTGAAATTAAACCACAGATAAATATACCTAACATAGTACATCTATTAAACAATTCATCACAACACATACATCAGAAATAGTTACACATTATAGAGATCCATTCATGGATGTACAGGTCTGTTGGATAAACGTTCAGAAATGTCCACTGCTGATTTTTTCCAGGCGTCCATAGCGGACACCCTGGCCCTATGAATCCTGGCCGTGGACAAATTCTCAGTCAGAAACACAAGTCAGAACACAGCCTCTCTATTCTCTCGTGTGATTTCAGGTCCTCTGACTAGGAAAATGTCTTTTCACAATGAGAGCAGTGGTATGTCTTCTCCTCCTGTGTATTAGTATGTTGGAAAGGCTTTTCTCCTGTGTGTTTTCTCGCATGCTTTTTCAGAGTCCCCGACCACCTAAAACTCTTTTCACACTGGGAACATTGGAAAGGCTTTTCTCCTGTGTGTATTCTCTCATGCGTTTTCAGGCTCACTAACCACCTAAAACTGTTTCCACAGTGAGAACAGTGATAAGGGTTCTCTCCCGTGTGTATTCTCTCATGCTTTTTCAGGACCCATAACCACCTAAAACTGTTTCCACAGTGGGAACAGTGATAAGGCTTCTCTCCCGTGTGTGTTCTCTCATGTCCAACCAGGGCCCCTAACTGAGTAAAATTCTTTCCACAGTGGGAACAGTGGTAGGGCTTTTCTCCTGTATGTGTTCTCTCATGCATTTTCAGGCTCCCTAACCACCTAAAACTCTTTCCACAGTGGGAGCAGTGGTGTTGGTTAGGCGTCTCTGGGTCTGTTTCCCCTGAGGAACTCTTCCTGCTGTCAGAGTCTGGTCTCTCTCCTGCCAAAGACAAACAGAGTATCTAGTTAAACAGAGACCTGAATGAAACCTGCATTAAATAAAAATGTCTTCCTATGAGGTTTAATCTAGACTAGATCCCTCAATACCCTGAGGTCAGTTTTCACAACATTACATCATTAATAATAAACTTGGTGACGGTGAGATTTAAAAACAAATGATGAAGAGCTCCAAATCTAATCTCTCAGGGAATGTCATGTTTATAGGCTGATCAGAGCTCTATAATAATACATAATGTCATGTTTATAGGCTGATCAGAGCTCTATAATAATAGATAATGTCATGTTTACAGGCTGATCAGAGCTCTATAATAATACATAATGTCATGTTTATAGGCTGATCAGAGCTCTATAATAATAGATAATGTCATGTTTATAGGCTGAGCAGAGCTCTATAATAATAGATAATGTCATGTTTATAGGCTGAGCAGAGCTCTATAATAATAGATAATGTCATGTTTATAGGCTGATCAGAGCTCTATAATAATAGATAATGTCATGTTTATAGGCTGAGCAGAGCTCTATAATAATAGAGAATGTCATGTTTATAGGCTGATCAGAGCTCTATAATAATAGATAATGTCATGTTTATAGGCTGAACAGAGCTCTATAATAATAGATAATGTCATGTTTATAGGCTGAGCAGAGCTCTATAATAATAGATAATGTCATGTTTATAGGCTGAACAGAGCTCTATAATAATAAATAATGTCATGTTTATAGGCTGAGCAGAGCTCTATAATAATAGATAATGTCATGTTTATAGGCTGAACAGAGCTCTATAATAATAGATAATGTCATGTTTATAGGCTGAACAGAGCTCTATAATAATAGATAATGTCATGTTTATAGGCTGAGCAGAGCTCTATAATAATAAATAATGTCATGTTTATAGGCTGATCAGAGCTCTATAATAATAGATAATGTCATGTTTATAGGCTGATCAGAGCTCTATAATAATAGATAATGTCATGTTTACAGGCTGAACAGAGCTCTATAATAATAGATAATGTCATGTTATAGGCTGAACAGAGCTCTATAATAATAGATAATGTCATGTTATAGGCTGATCAGAGCTCTATAATAATAGATAATGTCATGTTTACAGGCTGAACAGAGCTCTATAATAATAGATCATGTTTATAGGCTGAACAGAGCTCTATAATAATAGATAATGTCATGTTTATAGGCTGATCAGAGCTCTATAATAATAGATAATGTCATGTTATAGGCTGATCAGAGCTCTATAATAATAGATAATGTCATGTTATAGGCTGATCAGAGCTCTATAATAATAGATAATGTCATGTTATAGGCTGATCAGAGCTCTATAATAATAGATAATGTCATGTTTATAGGCTGATCAGAGCTCTATAATAATAGATCATGTTTATAGGCTGATCAGAGCTCTATAATAATATATATTACTATTCCAGTCAGTGTTATAGGCTGATCTGAGCTCTATAATAATAGATAATGTCATGTTATAGGCTGATCAGAGCTCTATAATAATAGATAATGTCATGTTTATAGGCTGATCAGAGCTCTATAATAATAGATCATGTTTATAGGCTGATCAGAGCTCTATAATAATATATATTACTATTCCAGTCAGTGTTATAGGCTGCAGTTGATCCATTGTTAATAACGTTTTGTTGGTGTCCCACTTCATCTCTAAAGTAATAATGGACATTACTATCTCTCTAAATTATATTTTTTTGTTTAGCCACACCTTTCCTTCAAAATTGTTATTTTGAAGACTTACAAACTGTCCTTTTGCTAATATTTTCAGTCTCCCCAAAACGCTTGTCCTTTTGCTAATATGTTCAGTCTCCCCATAACACGTGTCCATTTCATTTCAATAATGCTTCTTATTGTAACGGGCGTCGTATAGAGGGGACCAAAACGCAGCGTGTTGAGTGTTCATTATTATATTTATTTACTCAAAACACTAATGACAAAATAACAAAAGGAAATTATCAACTTACAGTTCTGTCAGGTACAGAGACTAAACAGAATGCAACTGCCCACAAAAACCCAGGAAGAAAAACCCCTACTTAAATATGATCTCCAATCAGAGGCAACGAGGACCAGCTGCCTCCAATTGGAGATCAACCGCCCAAAAAAACATAGAAATAGAAAACCTAGAACTAACACATAGAAATAGAAAACATAGAAAAACACAAAACACCGCCTGTCAAACCCTGACCTACTCTACCATAGAAAATAACCAGTTACTATGGTCAGGACGTGACACTTATTTTATGTATTTCTCCAACATTATTTAGAAATCTGCTTTTTGTTGGTATACACACTCCACACAAGGCCTACAATAGACACACATCAAAAGTTTCATTTATAACTTGTTTGCCATTCTGTGAGACAATTAAGTTGTGATTTTGTGGTGGGAGGGACTCTGATGGTATACACATGTTACAGTTAAGCAATAAGACCAGAGGAAGTGTGGTATATGGCCAATATAGCACGGTTAAAGACTGTCCTTATGCACGACGCAACACAGAGTACCTGGATACAGCCCTTAGCCGTGGTATATTGGCCATCTATCACTGAGGTGTCTTATTGCTATTATAAACTGGTTACCAACGTAATCAGAACAGTAAAAATACATGTTGTCATACCCATGGTATACGGCCTGATATACCACGGCTGTCAGCCAATCAGCATTCAGGGATTTAAAATGTAGTTTCAACATTATATTATAACATAAATTCCTATAGTACAGAACAACATTTTCAAGTATAGAATTTCAGTAGCATGCTGCTTTAAAACAACACATTCGTTCAAAACCTTTGCAGTTAGAGCCCGTTTTTAAGACAGTACTTACTGGTGGTAATCAGATCTCCTGACTCCTCTGTCAATATGACAGTTCTCTCTCCCTGTTTCCCCTCCTTCACTTCAAAAACTACATCCTCCTCTTTCACCTCTTCCTCTTCTTTTACTGTAACATCCTCCTCCTCTTTCACTCTGAACGCATCTTCTTCTTTCACTGAAACGTCTTTCTCTTCTTCTTTCACGGTAACAGCCTCACCCTCTACTTCTTGTTTTACTGTGACATCCTCCTCTTCCTTCTCCTCTTTCACGACAATGTTCAGCCCCAGAGCTTCTTTCTCCGTCCAGCAGACCTCCTCTTCTTTAACAGGAGGGGAGTAGTTTAGGGAGCTCATGTTCGGGGATGTTAGCTAGCTAGCTAGTTAGCATGAGCGACTAGTTTAGTGCTAGGCTAATTTATCAAGCCAGCTAGTTGACTAACAATGTACCTATAACATTTAAATGGGGGAAATTAACTAGATGTCAGAAGTATATTTAAAAAACAGAGGCAAATATGCACAGAAACAGTCTAAATGTTTCGGCTGTTGGCTACCGAGGTGGCTGACTAGATGTTGTTGAAGAAGTGTTCCGTCCACTAGATTATACGTCACGCTGCAGCATCGCCTGAAAGACGCACATCGCCGTCTGCTGACTGGAGGGAAACGCAGTTGTTGTTGCACACAAATGTATTTTTCATTCCTTTCATTAAATAATAATATTATATTGAGACGTTGAAAAAGAGCAGTGCATATTTTGAGTGAGAATTTAAAACATACTGTCCTTCACATCTGTATTTAAGGCAGTTTCATATTCATTCATTTAAAGAAACCCACTGGTCACACTGGTTGAATTATCTGTCAAAATAGGAACTCTGCAGCCTAGTTGAACAGTGATCTATGTTCTATTAACGCTGCTGGGAGCAAACTGGAGAGTAGCTAGAGGAAAACAAACCTAACTGCATGTCCAGGCCCTGGTATATCATCAGACTGCATACAAACCTAACTGCATCCCCAGTCCCTGGTATATCACCAGACTGTACAAACCTAACTACATCCCCAGTCCCTGGTATATCACCAGACTGTACAAACCTAACGGCATCCCCAGTCCCTGGTATATCATCAGACTGTACAAACCTAACTACATCCCCAGTCCCTGGTATATCATCAGACTGTACAAACCTAACTACATCCCCAGTCCCTGGTATATCACCAGACTGTACAAACCTAACTGCATCCCCAGTCCCTGGTATATCACCAGACTGTACAAACCTAACTGCATCCCAGTCCCTGGTATATCACCAGACTGTACAAACCTAAGTGCATCCCCAGTCCCTGGTATATCACCAGACTGTACAAACCTAACTACATCCCCAGTCCCTGGTATATCATCAGACTGTACAAACCTAAGTGCATCCCCAGTCCCTGGTATATCACCAGACTGTACAAACCTAACTACATCCCCAGTCCCTGGTATATCACCAGACTGCATACAAACCTAACTGCATCCCCAGTCCCTGGTATATCACCAGACTGTACAAACCTAACTGCATCCCCAGACCCTGGTATATCACCAGACTGTACAAACTTAACTACATCCCCAGTCCCTGGTATATCATCAGACTGCATACAAACCTAACTGCATCCCCAGTCCCTGGTATATCATCAGACTGCATACAAACCTAACTGCATCCCCAGTCCCTGGTATATCATCAGACTGCATACAAACCTAACTGCATCCCCAGTCCCTGGTATATCACCAGACTGTACAAACCTAACTGCATCCCCAGTCCCTGGTATATCATCAGACTGTACAAACCTAACTACATCCCCAGGCCATGGTATATCACCAGACTGCATACAAACCTAACTGCATCCCCAGTCCCTGGTATATCATCAGACTGCATACAAACCTAACTGCATCCCCAGTCCCTGGTATATCATCAGACTGCATACAAACCTAACTGCATCCCCAGTCCCTGGTATATCACCAGACTGCATACAAACCTAACTGCATCCCCAGTCCCTGGTATATCATCAGACTGTACAAACCTAACTACATCCCCAGTCCCTGGTATATCATCAGACTGCATACAAACCTAACTGCATCCCCAGTCCCTGGTATATCATCAGACTGTATACAAACCTAACTGCATCCCCAGTCCCTGGTATATCACCAGACTGCATACAAACCTAACTGCATCCCCAGTCCCTGGTATATCACCAGACTGTACAAACCTAACTACATCCCCAGTCCCTGGTATATCATCAGACTGTACAAACCTAACTGCATCCCCAGTCCCTGGTATATCATCAGACTGCATACAAACCTAACTGCATCCCCAGTCCCTGGTATATCACCAGACTGTATACAAACCTAACTACATCCCCAGTCCCTGGTATATCACCAGACTGTACAAACCTAACTACATCCCCAGTCCCTGGTATATCACCAGACTGTACAAACCTAACTGCATCCCCAGTCCCTGGTATATCACCAGACTGTATACAAACCTAACTACATCCCCAGTCCCTGGTATATCACCAGACTGCTGTGACCCTCCCACTCTGTCTGCTGAATTCTTTCTCTTTGCTCTTCCTTAATAGGATGTCGGTGGGCGGAGCCGGGAGGGTCGTCAGTGAAATGGGACACACCTGGGCTGGGGGGGGCGCTGGAAGATGGCGGCGAGTGTAGACGAGATTTCAGCTTGCTCCGAGTAACCTTAACTTTTATCCCTCTCAAACTTACTTAAATGTAACGGAACTTGGCTTATAGTAAACACAATAGAGAACAACACTTAGTTGACCGATAATTTGATTCATAACTTTGAGAAATGGAAGGAAAAAATGTGCGAAAGAGCAAAGGGAGGAGAAGGCAGTTGCTAGCTGAGCACTCATACGTTGGAGAAAAACCGCCACCTGACTCCTCAGGAGAAGAAATGGAGGATTCTGGACATTCGGTTGATTCTGAAAATGCAGTCAATAGTCCTGCACCCAAAAAGACACATAAAGAATTGTCTTTGCGCGAACTACAGATCAACATAATCGATGCTGTCTCTGCAAAGATAAACGAAAGTGCCGATGGTCTGGAGAAAATGATACGCGAAAACACATCAAAAATAGTTGACCTCGAGACCTCTGCATTCTGACTGTACACCAGAGAAGACACACAGGAGAGAAACCTTATATATGTGGTCAATGTGGTTAGAGTTTTGGTCAATCTGGAGAACTGACTTTACACCAGAGAATACACACAGGAGAGAAGAGTTTCACTACATCAAGCATTCTGACTGTACACCAGAGAAGACACACAGGAGAGAAATCTTATAGCTGTGGTCAATGTGGGAAGAGTTTTGGTCAATCTGGAGAACTGACTTTACACCAGAGAATACACACAGGAGAGAAACCTTTTAGCTGTGATCAATGTGGGAAGAGTTTTACTACATCTGATAATCTGACAGTACACCAGAGAATACACACAGTAGAGAAACCTTATAGCTGTGGTAAATGTTGGAAGAGTTTTGGTCAATCTGGACATCTGACAGTGCACCAGAGAACACACACAGGAGAGAAACCTTATAGCTGTGGTAAATGTGGAAAGAGTTTTGGTCAATCTGGACATCTGACTCAACACAAGAGAACACACACAGGAGAGAAACCTTATAGCTGTGGTCAATGTGACAAGAGATACTCTGATAAAAGATCTCTGATCAAACATCAGAAAATACATGGAGTTGTTTCATGATATCAATGAAATAATGTCACAATGTAGAATGTTTAAACATTGTAGTAGGAGTATTTTAATGATGTCACAATGTAGAACCCTAAACGTTTGTCCCCTGTTCTATTGATTTCAACATGATATGGATATTAGCCTCAGGGGGAAAATCCAGGCTCTGAAATGGAAGAGTACTATTTATGAGATTTAATAAAAAGTGACTAACAAAAAAAGAGCTGTGTTACACTTACCACGTTGGTGACCCACTGGAATCAAAATGTAACACTTCAAAATGTAGCGAGCTGTTTTCTACAAATTGTCCTCTAACCAGGGATGTACACATTACTCCCAGATTCCGTGTGGTTTTTGAGCTGTTAGTTTTAACAGGACGTGCAATCTCATCTCCCTCCTCTCGGCACAATTGATTTCAACATGATATCGATGAGTTATGACAAATAAGTGTTGTGTTCCTTTGTTTAGGGACCCCTAAATTTAAATGCATCACTCCAAAATGTAGCTGACTGTCTTCTGCAGGTTGTCCTCTAACCAGTGAGGTAAAAGATATCTCCATCTCCATGTGTTTTTTGTTTTGTTGTGTTAGTTTCAAAGAGCAGGTTCAACCTGATTTTCCCCCCAAATGGATATAAGATTTGTGTTTTGCGTTTAGCTAGTGCGTTGCTATGGATCTTTATTTATTTTGGCTGCACGTTTTTCCGTATTGGAGATGAGTTTTGTTTGGGCTCGTTCCAAGGAGACGAGAGTTCTAGAAGCTAGTGGGATCTAGAAAGAGGAGAGTTCTAGAAGCTAGTGAGTTTTAGGATTCTATAGAAAGAAAAAGGAGAAACAAATAATACTATTGTATATTATTATTTAGAAATACGTGTTTTTTCTTGTTTTTAATTGTTGACAGCCAGTAGACACCATGTTTATATTGGTGAAGGTGAATCATTGTAGTTGATTATAATGTGAAATGGAAGTTGTAGAGATACTCTGAATGATTGGCTATGAAAACCCAATTGACATTTACTCCTGAGGTACTTGTTGCACCCTCGACAACCACTGTGATTATTATTATTTGACCCTGCTGGTCATCTATGAACATTTAAACATCTTGGCCATGTTCTGTTCTAATCTCCACCCTGCACAGCCAGAAGAGGACTGGCCACCCCTCATAGCCTGGTTCCTCTCTAGGTTTCTTCCTAGGTTTTGGCCTTTCTAGGGAGTTTTTCCTAGGGAGTTTTTCCTCGGCACCGTGCATCTACACCTGCATTGTTTGTTGTTTGGGGTTTTAGGCTGGGTTTCTGTACAGTACTTTGAGATATCAGCTGATGTAAGAAGGGCTATATAAATAAATTTGATCTGAATTGATTGATTGTACAACTGAATGCATTCAACTGAAATGTGTCTTGGGTACATATTGGTGTCGCCTGGTTAGTCAGTATGTGTTACACCTGTGCTGGCTTGTCCATCTCGTTAGTGGGAAGGTGTTTCACCTGAGCTGGTCCAGGTTCTATTTAAGAGTGTCTGGCCCAGTGCTCCAGTTGTCTTGATACATGTGGAGAGTCAACACCTTTAGTTGCTCCACCTTTTTGGTTTACTTCCTGTCTTTAAGTTTGGTGGGGGATTTTCTTTTGTTTTCCTCTTCTTGGGCAGATTTAGTGGGTCTCATGGTGGGTGTCTTTTATGTCCCAGTTGTTGTTACTAGTCAACTTTCAGTGGACACCCCCATAGTGTCTTTCAGAGCCCCTCCTAAAAAACAAGTTATATTTTGGGTTGGATATTGCATCATATTGTTGATATTTTAATCAATGGCATTTCCTTACAATGCTCATTAGTCTTTCAGTTGTTATTATTGTTTTTTATCCTCATATTTGTGTACTAAATATTTCTGATTATTTTCATAGTTTTTTCCTGTGAAGCCATTGTGTTGCATCCATGTCTGACATGTGCTGTATAAATAAAGCTTGATTTGATTTGAACATATTGTAAAACAAATTAACCCAATGACTGACCAATCAACAAACTATTGGTCCACCTTAGTATGAAAAACTGTATCAATCCCACGTTTCCAGCCTGCTGAAGGCGTGGTGGAGTGGTAAACACCACCCCCGGCTCTACCAGGGGCTTGAGGTGGTCTCCCACAGCTCTGATTATGTCATGTTCTGTGGCCTTGCTGTTCCATTTATTGACTGTCCCTGCAACACAGAAACACATTTAGTCATATTATATAAAACACTCAAAGTAATGTATATGGAGCATCTATGGCCTCAGTTACACCTGGCACCTAAATGTGACTTCCGATCACTCCAAGCTGCATTAGGTTCAGATCTACCAGGATGGGCCTTTGACACAGTCAGGCCACTGATTATGCATCAGCAATGTAAAGAGATGGGGTGAATGAGGGGAAAAGTACATTTTACACAAATGACCTTCATAACAAATCAAATGTTGTTGGTCACATACAGGTGTTCAGCAGATGTTATTGCAGGTGTAGTGAAATGCTTGTCCTTCTAGTTCCCACAGTGCAGGAATATCTAACAATTAATATCTAACAATTTCACAACAAATACCTAATACACACAAATCTAAGTAAAGGAATGGAATTAGGAATATATAAATATATGGATAAACAATGTCAGAGCAGCATAGACTGAGATACAGTTTCTACATATGAGATGAGAAATGATATGTAAACATTATTAAAGGGCCAATGATTTCATGATGCCTGTTTAACAGTCTGATGGCCTGGAGATAGAAGCTGTTTAACAGTCTGATGGCCTGGAGATAGAAGCTGTTTAACAGTCTGATGGCCTGGAGATAGAAGCTGTTTAACAGTCTGATGGCCTGGAGATAGAAGCTGTTTAACAGTCTGATGGCCTGGAGATAGAAGCTGTTTAACAGTCTGATGGCCTGGAGATAGAAGCTGTTTAACAGTCTGATGGCCTGGAGATAGAAGCTGTTTAACAGTCTGATGGCCTGGAGATAGAAGCTGTTTAACAGTCTGATGGCCTGGAGATAGAAGCTGTTTAACAGTCTGACGGTCTGGAGATAGAAGCTGTTTAACAGTCTGATGGCCTGGAGATAGAAGCTGTTTAACAGTCTGATGGCCTGGAGATAGAAGCTGTTTAACAGTCTGATGGCCTGGAGATAGAAGCTGTTTAACAGTCTGATGGCCTGGAGATAGAAGCTGTTTATCAGTCTGATGGTCTGGAGATAGAAGCTGTTTAACAGTCTGATGGCCTGGAGATAGAAGCTGTTTATCAGTCTGATGGTCTGGAGATAGAAGCTGTTTAACAGTCTGATGGTCTGGAGATAGAAGCTGTTTATCAGTCTGATGGCCTGGAGATAGAAGCTGTTTAACAGTCTGATGGTCTGGAGATAGAAGCTGTTTATCAGTCTGATGGTCTGGAGAGAGAAGCTGTCTGATGGTCTGGAGATAGAAGCTGTTTAACAGTCTGATGGCCTGGAGATAGAAGCTGTGGAGATAGAAGCTGTTTAACAGTCTGATGGCCTGGAGATAGAAGCTGTTTAACAGTCTGATGGTCTGGAGATAGAAGCTGTTTAACAGTCTGATGGCCTGGAGATAGAAGCTGTTTATCAGTCTGATGGCCTGGAGATAGAAGCTGTTTACCAGTCTGATGGCCTGGAGATAGAAGCTGTTTTTCAGTCTTTCAGTTCCAGCTTTGATGCACCTGTACTGATCTCGCCTTCTGGATGATAGCGGGGTGAACAGGCAGTGGCTCGGGTAATAACAAAGAAGAAATGTGTGTGCCTGAGGGGAAATTAACTTTCATAGAGCCAAAAGGGGTGAGAAATTACACCCATATCAGTGGACAATTTGCACTAATGTAAATAAATATAGATGATGGAACATATTACCTTTTGCTGACGTGATGAACCGCTAAGGGGACATAAATATTGACCATCTAAACCATGTGTGACCTCTCACCTCTCTGGCTGTAGAAGTGTTCTTCCTAACCAGTCCCTCAAAACAGCGCTCTGACTGAGCTCCACCCTCACTGGGTCTTCAGAGGAGAGGAAGGCTGAGGAGGGATGGAAGGATGAATGGATCAGTCAGTCAATAAAGTGTAGAGCTGCTGTCTATGCTGTCTGACAAATTCACTATTTTAGTAGTTCATTAAAGTAAATAAGGCTTTATGACTGCTGAATACCAACTATCAATCACTTAGATCATGTATTTTCAGGTAGAGATACATCCTTGGGACGTCCCTAGCCCGTTGAAGTTGACATTTAAAATGGTTAAGGTAGGGGTTAAGGTTAGGGTTTAGGGTAGGGATGTCCCAAGGATCCCAGATAGCATTGACCATTGTGCATTCTTCTGTCTCTTTTACATAGCAGGTGATGAGTTCTGACTTCTGAACTTGAAAATATGAAATATCCTTATTATGTGAAATTGAATGAAACAATAATGTATGTTGATGGTCATATAATGTACAATATTCCATGATGTTTCTATATGATAACAATAGAGTAATATATTTAATATGATGTACAATATTCCATGATGTTTCTATATGATAACAATACAGTAATATATTTAATATGTCATATTTTTTAACAATTTCACTAATTCATTTTAATGAACTTAATCATTATGACACACCCCTCACTATTGTCATTGGTTGCACTAATTGCACTGTTTGTCTACATAACCTGGTTCAAGTATTCATGACATCACCCTGAGGAAGGCACAGTGATGCTGAAACGTTGGTAAATACCCATTCAATTGCTGGGAGTTTAAACATGGAGTGTGCGACTTTATTTATTTTGATAGTTTATAGTTTATTCGCCGTTAGTCAGCACCTCCTCACAAACTATTTTTCTGGGTGTGCGCCAGCTCATGTTTTTTAACCTGTTAGGGGTAGGGGGCAGTATTTACACGGCCGGATAAAAAACGCCCCTGATTTAATCTGGTTATTACTGCTGCCCAGAAACTAGAATATGCATATAATTGGCTTTGGATAGAAAACACCCTAAAGTTTCTAAAACTGTTTGAATGGTGTCTGTGAGTATAACAGAACTCATATGGCAGGCAAAAACCTGAGAAGATTCTGTACAGGAAGTGCCCTCTCTGACCATTCCTAGGGCTTCTTGACTCTCTTTATTGAAAACTTAGGATCTTTGCTGTAACGTGACACTTCCTACGGCTCCCATAGGCTCTCAGAACTCGGGAAAAAGCTGAATGATGTCTTTGCAGCCCCTGGCTGAAAAACATTAGCGCCTTTGGTAAGTGGTCTATCAGAGGACAATGAGACTGAGGCGCATGCACGAGGCGACCCCATGTTTTTATTTTCTCTGTCTTTGAACTAAACACGCTTTCCCGGTCGGAATATTATCGCTTTTTTACGAGAAAAATGGCATCAAAATTGATTTTAAACAGCGGTTGACATGCTTCGAAGTACGGTAATGGAATATTTAGAAATGTTTTGTCACGAAACGTGTCGGGCGCGTCACCCTTATTTACCCTTCGGATAGTGTCTTGAACGCACGAACAAAACAGAGGATATTGGAACATAACTATGGATTATTTTGAACCAAACCAACATTTGTTATTGAAGTAGAAGTCCTGGGAGTGTATTCTGACGAAGAACAGCAAAGGTAATAACATTTTTCGTATAGTAAATCTGACTTTGGTGAGGGCTAAACTTGGTGGGTGTCTAAATAGCTAGCCCTGTGATGCTGGGCTATCTACTCAAAATATTGCAAAATGTGCTTTCACCGAAAAGCTATTTTAAAATCGGACATAGCGAGTGCATAAAGGAATTCTGTATCTATAATTCTTAAAATAATTGTTATGTTTTTTGTGAACGTTTATCGTGAGTAATTTAGTAAATTCACCGGAAGTGTTCGGTGGGAATGCTAGTTCTGAACGTCACATGCTAATGTAAAAAGCTGGTTTTTGATATAAATATGAACTTGATTGAACAAAACATGCATGTATTGTATAACATAATGTCCTAGGATTGTCATCTGATGAAGATCATCAAAGGTTAGTGCTGCATTTAGCTGTGGTTTGGGTTTATGTGACATTATATGCTAGCTTGAAAAATGGGTGTCTGATTATTTCTGGCTGGGTACTCCGCTGACATAATCTAATGTTTTGCTTTCGTTGTAAAGCCTTTTTGAAATCGGACAGTGTGGTTAGATTAACGAGAGTCTTGTCTTTAAAATGGTGTAAAATAGTCATATGTTTGAGAAATTGAAGTAATAGCATTTCTAAGGTATTTGAATATCCCACCACGGGATTACACTGGCTGTTGCGTAGCCCAGAGAGGTTTTTTAAGGGTAGGTAACAACACACCCGCCACGCTGATCCTCAACTCAGGGGCCCCTCAGGGGTGCGTGCTCAGCCCCCTCCTGTACTCCCTGTTCACTCATGACTGCACAGCCAGGCACGACTCCAACACCATTATTAAGTTTGCCGAAGCCACAACAGTGGTAGGCCTGATCACCAACAACGATGAGACAGCCTATAGGGAGGAGGTCAGAGACCTGGCCGTGTGGTACCAGGAAAACAACCTCTCCCTCAACGTGATCAAGACAAAGGAGATGATTGTGGACTACAGGAAAAGGAAGACAGCACGCCCCCATTCTCATCGACGGGGCTGTAGTGGGGCAGGTTGAGAGCTTCAAGGTCCTTGGTGTCCACATCACTAACAAACTATCATGGTCCAAGCACACCACGATAATCGTGAAGAGGGCACGACAAAACCTATTCCTCCTCAGGAGACTGAAAAGACTTAGCATGGGTCCTCAGATCCTCAAAAGGTTCTACAGCTGCACCATCGAGAGCATCCTGACTGGTTGCATCCCTGCCTGGTATGGCAACTGCTCTGCCTCCGACCACAAGGCACTACAGAGGGTAGTGAGTACAGCCCAGTACATCACTGGGGCCAAGCTTCCTGCCATCCAGGACCTCTTTACCAGGCGGTGTCAGAGGAAGGCCCCCCCCCACACTCTCTGTTATCATCTATGCATAGTCACTTTAATAACTCTACCTACATGTACATATTACCTCGACTAACCGGTGCCCCCGCACATTGACTCTGTACCGGTACCCCCTGTATATAGTCTAGCTATTGTTATTCAACTTCTGCTCTTTAATTACTTGTTCCTTTTATTTCTTATTCTTATTTGTACTTTTTAAAACTGCATTGTTGGTTAGGGGCTTGTAAGTAAGCATTTCACTGTAAGGTAAAATTCAATATGATTTGATAGACTCATAGTACAGAATGAATGAGTGACTGCCCAGTTCAACATAAGTTCACCGTCTCACCACATACTATATTGGAGCAGCAGCAGCTGACTGCCCGGTTCAACGTCAGTTCACCGTCTCACCTCATACTGTATTGGAGCAGCAGCAGCTGACTGCCCGGTTCAACGTCAGTTCACCGTCTCACCTCATACTGTATTGGAGCAGAAGCAGCTGACTGCCCGGTTCAACGTCAGTTCACCGTCTCAGCTCATACTGTATTGGAGCAGCAGCAGCTGACTGCCCGGTTCAACATCAGTTCACCGTCTCACCTCATACTGTATTGGAGCAGCAGCAGCTGACTGCCCGGTTCAACGTCAGTTCACCGTCTCACCTCATACTGTATTGGAGCAGCAGCAGCTGACTGCCCGGTTCAACGTCAGTTCACCGTCTCACCTCATACTGTATTGGAGCAGCAGCAGCTGACTGCCCGGTTCAACGTCAGTTCACCGTCTCACCTCATACTGGATTGGAGCAGCAGCAGCTGACTGCCCGGTTCAACATCAGTTCACCGTCTCACCTCATACTGTATTGAAGCAGCAGCAGCTGACTGCCCAGTTCAACATCAGTTCACCGTCTCACCTCATACTGTATTGGAGCAGCAGCAGCTGACTGCCCGGTTCAACGTCAGTTCACCGTCTCACCTCATACTGTATTGGAGCAGCAGCAGCTGACTGCCCGGTTCAACGTCAGTTCACCGTCTCACCTCATACTGTATTGGAGCAGCAGCAGCTGACTGCCCGGTTCAACATCAGTTCACCGTCTCACCTCATACTGTATTGGAGCAGCAGCAGCTGACTGCCCGGTTCAACGTCAGTTCACCGTCTCACCTCATACTGTATTGGAGCAGCAGCAGCTGACTGCCCGGTTCAACGTCAGTTCACCGTCTCACCTCATACTGTATTGGAGCAGCAGCAGCTGACTGCCCGGTTCAACGTCAGTTCACCGTCTCACCTCATACTGGATTGGAGCAGCAGCAGCTGACTGCCCGGTTCAACATCAGTTCACCGTCTCACCTCATACTGTATTGAAGCAGCAGCAGCTGACTGCCCAGTTCAACATCAGTTCACCGTCTCACCTCATACTGTATTGGAGCAGCAGCAGCTGACTGCCCGGTTCAACATCAGTTCACCGTCTCACCTCATACTGTATTGGAGCAGCAGCAGCTGACTTGATCGTTGATACTAATCATCATGTTTGAATCTGAGAGTAAATAGAGCCGACTACACTCTAAAAATGAAGGGTTCAACTGGAGTTGTTCTCAGATCCCCTAAGAACCGTAGGGTTCTTGGTCAATGAAAAACAGCCCCAAAAGGTTCTTCAAAGAACTTGTTAGAAGGTGGGTTCATCGAGGAACCTCCGTTGTTGCTGGACTTCTTCCGGGAACTTCGCAATTACAACTGGAAACGATGGTGACAAGTTTGGATGCGACAACAGTTAAAAAGGTTAAGTTGGGTTGATGTTTGGCTCTGAATATGTCTCGAAATAATTTATTATAATAATATAACATACTAATAATGAATAACGAAGACAATGATGGTTTTCTGTGAATATCTTCCATAACGTTACTATAGTTAATGAACGTAAATATTAGAAAGCCGGGTTTGACCGTCGGCGTTGTATGAGCTACAGTACAGTACCGTTAGCTAGCTAGCTAACGTTATGTCCTAACTAGGCACAACTAGGTTTGGATTATTTCCTCAACTATATTCTTTCCCATATATTGTATATCGTTTCCATAAAGCCAACATGGCTTTACACTCATTAACGTAAGTTTCCAATCTAGAGCAGTTCTCACTTTTGTGATAATGAACTAGCTAATGTTAGCTTCGTTAACTAACTAACTAACTAACTAAACTCCCCCCCAACTCCTCTCATACCAGGGAGACCCCCCCCCCCCCCCATTTCAAATGTAGATTTACATGTATTTGAAATGTAGTACCCGGACGGAGAAAATCCAATAAGCGTTTTATAGTTACATCGTTAGGGTAACTTACCCTAAAGTGGACACACTCCCATCAGTTTCTGAGACAACTGCTCAGACTTTGTAGACTGTTTAATAATGCTTAAACCTCATCTTTATCAAATGATCCATTAAAGATACCAACTCAAAACCTACGTTCGTCTACATATGGGTTGTTTAAATTGTATCTAATTATATTCCCAGTATTACTTCATCAAATCTCTAGTAATCATTATACACACATACAATTCATCATATTTTCATATATTCACAGAATCCATATAAAACGTAAGAAATTCTCAGGTAGTCACGACAACCATTCCATTTGCTTTTTCAAGGACTCTCCAAACATCCTCCCAGCAGAACAAAAAATTAACTTTTGTTTCCCGGACAATAACCATGGGATCCTCAACGGTTCTCTAACCTCCCAGAGACCACGGCAAAATCAAGCCTCCCAGGAACTATAGACCTTCCGCTGCTTTCTAAAATATCATCCCGCTTATTATCCACATTTCAATCATCTGATTAAGCATATTTCTATATGTTACTATCCAAACGTCAGATTAAGACTCATATCACAGTCACACAACTCTCATATCAGTCACACAACTCCCATATAACAGTCACACAACTCTCATATCACAGTCACACAACTCTCATATCACAGTCACACAACTCTCATATCACAGTCACAACTCTCATATCACAGTCACACAACTCTCATACCAGTCACACAACTCTCATATCACAGTCACACAACTCTCATATCACAGTCACACAACTCTCATATCACAGTCACACAATGCTATTCCCAAACATACCTAATCAATTAGTTGTTTTTCAACAATATTTTAACCTGCAGGAATATTTTCACATTTCTATGTCATGGTTAGTTCCTAGGATAATGTAAGTCATACATTTACATCTCTCAATACTTCTAAAATGGGGTCCAGGTTTAAAACAATTACAGGTGCACCTTACTATCTTATACTATATCATAAATGGTCTTAACTAGTAAACACAGATTCTAGTTTTCATCCAGTTCACACCTCCACACAGGAATACACACTCAGAGCCTCCTGACTGGGCCCTGTTTACACCTCCAAGGTGCCCCCCCTCACACAGGAATACACACTCAGAGCCTGCGAGGATTTTCTAAAATCTCCACTTTGCGTGTTTCGCTCACCTCTTTCTTTTTTTTTAAATTAGGTTTGAGTTGTGGCATCCACTCAGATTAAAGGTGGGTTCATCTGCTCCGTTCCCGAAGTCTCCCTGAGATCCCAAGTTTGAGGGATCCCTGGTGCACCATTTACCCAGGTCGTCAGGAGTCAGGTCATTTACCCAGGTCGTCAGGAGTCAGGTCATTTACCCAGGTCATCAGGAGCCAGGTAATTTACCCAGGTCGTCAGGAGCCAGGTCATTTACCCAGGTCATCAGGAGTCAGGTCATTTACCCAGGTCGCCAGGAGTCAGGTCATTTACCCAGGTCGTCAGGAGCCAGGTCATTTACCCAGGTTGTCAGGAGTCAGGTCATTTACCCAGGTCATCAGGAGCCAGGTCATTTACCCAGGTCATCAGGTCATTTACCCAGGTCATCAGGAGCCAGGTCATTTACCCAGGTCATCAGGAGACAGGTCATTTACCCAGGTTGTCAGGAGCCAGGTCATTTACACAGGTCATCAGGAGTCAGGTCATTTACCCAGGTCGTCAGGAGTCAGGTCAAGATTCACATCCCCATCGCCAAATGTGGAGGTTAATTTCTTTAATATCAATTGAGGAAACAAACTTATCACACAAGTCAGCGTTATTCTAAAACTAAATCTTTATTCACTTATTAATACGGGAGCAGGTCAATACAACACACACATATAAAGTGAATCAATTGAGTGTTCTACGAAAATGATGGCTGGTCGACAAATCACCCCCAGATGATTCGTTGAGAGATGAATCACCCCCAGATGATTCGTTGAGAGCCACGAGACAAAAGTACAAAGGTCTTTTACAGCCAAGATACACCCCTTTTAACCTACATGACCAACAACAGATGTATAGAACGGGTCACAAGGTTAAGATTTGTATGAAAGATAGTTATAATTCTCAGCAGACAGTATCTGCTGTAAAAACAGTACTCTTTATGTAGAGACCAGGGTCTGGCCCTGAGGTCATCTCTCCCTGGTACCATATAGAACAGAAACATTAACTCATGCTCTGGAATGCGGTCTCTTTAGGTTTTATCACCCAAAAGACATTGTAAATCTCCTGTCAGTGTTTTCTCCCAGAGGCCCATCCTCAGTAGAACACACAGACACAATAGTTCTAAGAACCCTCTATTCTGTTGCATAAAACAACCATTTGATGCAATAAAAGTATTATAACAAAGTTGCAGTTTTGCTCTCTCAGTGTCCACTGAAAGTTGACTAGTAACAACAACTGGGACCTAAAAGACACCCACCATGAGACCCACTAAATCTGCCCAAGAAGAGGAAAACAAAAGAAAAACCCACACCAAACTTAAAGACAGGAAGTAAACCAAAAAGGTGGAGCAACTAAAGGTGTTGACTCTCCACATGTATCAAGACAACTGGAGCACTGGGCCAGACACTCTTAAATAGAACCTGGACCAGCTCAGGTGAAACACCTTCCCACTAACGAGATGGACAAGCCAGCACAGGTGTAACACATACTGACTAACGAGGTGACACCAATCAGTGCGTCCTACGTGCTAACGAGCTAGACGGGCTAACGAGCTAGACGTGCTAACGAGCTATACGTGCTAACGAGCGAGAAGTGTCAACAATTAAAAACAAGAAAAACACATTTCTAAATAATAATATACAATCAAAATATTTTTTTATCCTTTTTCTTACTATAGAATCCTAAAACTCACTAGCTTCTAGAACTCTCCTCTTCCTAAAACTCACTAGATTCTAGAACACTCGTCTTCCTAAAACTCACTAGATTCTAGAACTCTCGTCTTCCTAAAACTCACTAGATTCTAGAACTCTCCTCTTTCTAAATCCCACTAGCTTCTAGAACTCTCATCCCCTTGGAACGAGCCCAAACAAAACTAATCTCCAATACGGAAAAACGTGCAGTCAAAATAAATAAAGATCCATAGCAACGCACTAGCTAAACGCAAAACACAAATCTTATATCCATTTGGGGGGAAATCAGGTTGAACCTGCTCTTCAAACTAACACAACAAAACAAAAAACACATGGAAATGGAGATATATTTTACCTCACTGGTTAGAGGACAACCTGCAGAAGACAGTCAGCTACATTTTGGAGTGATGCATTTAAATGTAGGGGTCCCTAAACAAAGGAACAACACTTATTTGTCATAACTCATCGATATCATGTTGAAATCAATTGTGCAGAGAGGAGGGAGATGAGGTTGCACGTCCTGTTAAAACTAACAGCTCAAAAATCACACGGAATCTGGGAATAATGTGTACATCACTGGTTAAAGGACAATTTGTAGAAAACATCTAGTTACATTTTGAAGTGTTGCATTGTGATTCCAGTGGGTCACCAACATGGTAAGTGTAACAGAACTCCTTTTGTGTTAGTCACTTTTTGTTAAATCTCATAAATAGTAACTCTTTCAATTCAGAGCCTGGATTTTCCCCCTGAGGCTAATATCCATATCATGTTGAAATCAATAGAACAGGGGACAAACGTTTAGGGTTCTACATTGTGACATCATTAAAATACTCCTACTACAATGTTAAAACATTCTACATTGTGACATCATTAAAATACTCCTACTACAATGTTTAAACATTCTACATTGTGACATTATTTCATTGATATCATGAAACAACTCCATGTATTTTCTGATGTTTGATCAGAGGCCTTTTATCAGAGTATCTCTTGTCACATTAACCACAGCCAAAATATTTCTCTCCTGTGTGTGTTCTCTTGTGTTGAGTCAGATGTGCAGATCGACCAAAACTCTTCCCACATTTACCACAGCTATAAGATTTCTCTCCTGTGTGTGTTCTCTGGTGCACTGTCAGATGTCCAGATTGACCAAAACTCTTCCCACATTGACCACAGCTATAAGGTTTCTCTCCTGTGTGTGTTCTCTGGTGTGATATCAGGCTGCTTGACTGAGTAAAACTCTTCCCACATTGACCACAGCTAAAAGGTTTCTCTCCTGTGTGAGTTCTCTGGTGTGATATCAGGCTGCTTGACTGAGTAAAACTCTTCCCACATTGACCACAGCTATAGGGTTTCTCTCCTGTGTGGATTCTCTGATTCATTTTAATGCCTGATGAGGTGCATCTCTTCCCACAGTCAGAGCAGCAGTGAGTTCTCTTCCCTGTGGATGTCTGCAGGTGATTATTGAGGTGTTCTGATCTGGAGAGACTCTTCTCTGCCTCTTCAGCATCAAGAGGTTGTTGAGGCTCCCCAGAGGATCCACGATAGTCCCGTATCTCTCCTGTGTGAACAACAAAGTCAGACAGATGGTTAAAGGCCCACAACAGCGGTAATCTACTGTAAAAGGTGATGCCAACAGCGGAGCCATGATGTTGGACAACAATTGACGTCTGTAATGAATGTTAAAATTATTTGAAATTTGCCTTAAAATGAGCAAGAATAGTCATATTTTGTCTTGTTTTCACATTAGTAGTAACATCGATGATTGTAGGCTAGAAATAAGTTATTCATGTTGTTGAACCTCTAAGCAGTGTGCCAGACGAATTTTGGTCTCCAATATAGGCCCCTTTCTGTGTTTGCTAAAATTGTGGCACGAGGGCAATTTGATTGCAGAAACTCCTCCCTGCTAATGAGGAAACCGATAGTTACGGATGTACTATATCTGCCTGGAGCAAAAATGGTGAGCAAAGATTTTAGTTTTTCACAATGTATTCTGAATATTATCTTTGCTACTTCCAGACACAAATGAGACTCTGACCATTTTACTCGCCCTAGCAGAGCTGTTAGGCAGTTTTCATGTTATCCAGGGTGACTGTAACTGTGCTGCTGGTAAACATTTATTTACGGTTTTTGTTGCCTACGTTTACTGACACCTGGACATATTGAACGGGTGTTGAGCGCTAGTAAATTCATTATTCTGCACTCTGGTACTCAGACGAGAGTGCTCTGAAATCAGAGTAGATAGTCAATCAGAGTGAATTTATGAAAGCACCCGAATGTCCATTGAGAAAGCACAACGACTATACCATTTAGCTAAGCTAAGAATGACGGGAATAATCAAGTCAATAAACGTTGGGTAGTTAGATAGATAGAATATAGTTCATATACTGGCAAGTTTGATGTATAAGAAGCCAACTAACGTTAGGTAGCTAGATAACATACCGGTACATACTGCTGTAATAACATGCTAGCAAATTGTCAGCCAAAATAACATGTAAAGTAACTTATTTGAAAAGTCATTACTTTATTACATTGCTCAAAATGTTCTTAACATTTGGCATAATTAGTTAAAGCAATGAATTTGTATCGGCTTTCGTTGGACTTCGGCTGCATATATAAATTGGCTGAATATTATACAATGACTTATCAACAGCTCTAACAATTTGACCCCCACAGGAAATCTACACTGGCAGTTATAGAAAGACCCATTTACTATATAACCATTGATTCTTGAAGAATATAACTTATAAATGCCTCAAATGTTTAAACTGTATTACCCCACCAGAAACCAAAACATAAGCTCGAAAAATGCCACTGTTTGTAAACAAGCACTATATAGCCTTGAAATCTGGTTAAAAACTATAATTTTGACCTTATGGATGGCCAGTCTTTGTATTTATAGTGTAGTCCATTCAGGGGGTAGTCCTGAGCTGAACTCAATCCTGGGTCCAGCAACTGTCAACACCTTACAACTGTTACACCAAGATGTCTGAACTTCTTGACGAGGTCGCTAGGTTTTGGGTTACGGTTGCTACAATAGCTTCCTCTATGAATTTGAGAGTGGTTACACTTCTCCTTCCCCCATCCCTCAGCTGTTTACCAAACCAAGCCTCTGGGCAGCCATTTTGTTTCTGTTTAAAACCTAGGTTGCCCCTTTAAACAAGCCACACAACAATCAATCAATCTGCAGTCCAAACAATAACAAATCTGTAATTCCACCACTGTTTTGGTTATAAGATGATTATGGGGTTGGAGAAATGTAACTACAGACAGACAGACCTATGGATGCAAGGACTGACCATCCATGATATCAACATTATAGATTTAACCATGTTGAGGCTATACAGTGTTGATTTACATTGTTTCTAAACATTGGAGTAAAAAAAGCTTATTTGGGGTTCTGATGGGGTACAACAGTTGAACTCAGCTCATGAGGCATGTGTTATATTCTTCAAGAATCAATGGCTATAAATAAATAATTTAAAGTCCAAATATGGATGTAACAATTGCAGATTTCCGCTTTAACACCAAACATCAGTTCAACAACTGCAGAGTTTGTGCCTCTGTATTAAAGACAGTACTTACTAGTGTTAATCAGGGCCCGTTCATCGTTAGAACCATTGGACGCCTTAAGATGCCTTTTGGAAACCGAGCCCAGATATCCAGTTTCATCCTCTTCTTCCTCCTCCTTTTTCGATGTGACAGTCATCTCCCCCTCCTCCTCTTTCACTCCATAAACTGCATCCTCCTCTTTCTCTTCCTCCTCTTCTTTTACTGTAACATCCTCCTCCTCTTTCACTCTGAACGCGTCTTCCTCTTCTTTCACTGAAACGTCTTTCTCTTCTTCTTTCACGGTAACAGCTTCACCCTCTACTTGTTTTTGTATTGTAACATCTTTCTCTTCCTCCTCCTCTTTCACTAGAGTTTCTTTCTCCGTCCAGCAGACCTCCTCTTCTTTAACAGGAGGAGAGTAACTTAGTGAACTCATGGTCGGTATGTTAGCTAGTTAGCATTAGCGACTAGCTTAGTTCTAAGCTAACTTAGCAAACCAGCTAGCTGACAAACAACGTAAATATATAATTAAATGGGCCAACAAGTACATACGACAGAAGTGTGTTTAATACACAGCGACTAATATACACCAAAACAGTGTAAAGAGCGTGAATGTTGTAGCTATGTTTGCTAGAAAGCTACCGAGGTGTCTGACTAGCTGTTGTTGTTGAAGGAGCGTCCCGTCCACTAGATTATACGTCACACTGGCAGCATCGCCTGAACCTAAAAGACGCACATCGCCATCTGCTGACTGGACTGGGCAACGCAGTTGAGGAACCAAATGTGTACTTTCATTTATTTCATAAAAGTTGATTATTATATTAAGTCGTTCAAAGAGAAGCATGTGTTGATTGATTCGTTTTTAATGAGTTAGAATTTAAAACAAACTTTACACCCACTACATATTTGCATTGAACCATACTTCTGACATGGATCATTTTGACCCCAGAGGCATATCTTTTATCATGGCCAAAATGTGGTTTATTCAATTCTATTAAATGTTTCATGACTTTGTCAATCAACTTGTTGTTAGTAAATCTAAATCATGGTTTAGTGTTTCTGTGTCAAAATTGACTTTTAACAAATTAAAATCCTTTGGAGTCATTTTGACTCCAGCCAAAAGCACCTTTGATAAATAGGACGTTTATTTCAAATCAAATCAAATTTTATTGGTCACATACACGTGTTTAGCAGATATTATTGCAGGTGTAGTGAAATGCTTGTGTTTCTATCTCAGACGGTGCAGTAATATGGCTGGCACTGGCTATCACTGGCTGCTGAGGGGCATTGAAACAGCATGGCTAAGGGCTACATCCCGAATGGCAACATGTTCCCTACACAGTGCACTACTTGAGAGCCCTATGGGCCATGGTCAAAAGTAGTGTACTGGTATATTTAAGCAATAAGGCCTGGGGTGGTGTGGTATATGGCCAATATACCACGGCTAAGGGCTGTTCTTATGCGTCACTCAACGCAGAGTGCTGGGACACGGCCCTTAGCCAGGGTATATTGGCCATATATCACAAATCCCGAAGGTGCCTTACTGCTATTGCAAACTGGTTACCAACGTAATTAGTGCAGTAAAAACGATCTGATATACCACGGCTGTCAGCCAATCAGCATTCAGGGCTCGAACCACCCAGTTTATAATTACATTTAGAAACAGTGTGGTGTTCATTAATTATGCCACAAGGTGGCAGCTGAAAGTCAGTGTTCAAAGATAAACTGGCTCTATGGTTACTGACACTCACTTGTCTGTAGCCTGCAGCAGCAAAAGAAACAGACAATATGTTTGCTGCTGTCTTTCAGCTCTGGTGCAATCATTCTCACTCAGAAAATATCTGACTTTGTTGACAGTAGTTCAACAAGTTACTAAGGTAATAAGGCAACACGCTATCACAGTCTCATGTTAGAATTTGACGTTCATCCATGTTTCTCAAATGTCAAATTTCGAACTTGTTCCAAGCGTTAAATTTCAAAGTGTTTAAGATTAAGTTTAGGCATTAACTCCGAATGGTTAAGGTAAGGGTTAAGGTTTGGGGTTGGCTTAAAACAAAAATATCAAAAACAACTTTCTATCGCTAGATTCAAAAATGCAACCTTTTGAACCAGAGCTAGATGCTTACGCCCATCCCCATCCCCTTCCACAATGCCCTACCAGTATCATGGGTGACCTGCCTGAATAAGGTACTAACCAGATTAAAGAATTAGACAGCTGACAGCCTTATATGAGACATGTGCAGTCCCTGATCTGATCACATTACAACTCATTTACTCATTTACAAGGATTTTGCTACGCTACACCCGCAGTAACATTTGCTAAATACGTGTATGCAACCAATAAAATTAGATTTAATTGAATCCAGTGGAATTTTAAAGGGAAGAAGCATCATGGATTAGATCATGTGATAAATAGATCATATATCCTGCCAGCTGTCACGCCTTGACCTTAGAGAGCCGTTTTATTTCTCTATTTGGTTAGGTCAGGGTGTGATGTGGGGTGGGCATTCTATGTTGTCTATTTCTTTGTTTTTGGCCGGGTATGTTCCTAATGAATTTAAATGTATGCATTCACTACTGTAAGTCGCTCTGGACAAGAGCGTCTGCTAAATGACTAAAATGTAAATGTAAATGTAAATGTAATATCTAACAAGTAAAATCTAACAATTTCACAACATAGACCCAATACACACACATCTAAGTATTTGAATCTAGGTTTCTCTGTAGACATGATCCATCCCACCAGAGGGTGGAGGGGCTCCTGTATCAGTGGTTTTGACCAGATAGACACCTGCAGATACACAGTATAGTGCCTCCCATGTACTCTCCTAAGATTGGACTTTTCTATATCACGTATCACATGACAGTGTATAAACTTTCATTTGATTTGATCATGTACAAAACTGCGGTAGAAAAGTAAATTATTCAGACCCCTTCACATTTTCCATATTTTGTTACGTTACAGCCTTATTCTAAAATGTAATATTTTTTCCCCCTCATCAATCTACACACAATACCCCATAATGACATCACAATACCCCATAATGACATCACAATAGCCCATAATGTCATCACAATACCCCATAATGACAAAGTGAAAACAGGTTTTTAGAGATTTTTGCAAATGTATTTACTTAGGTATGAGACTCGAAATTGAGCTCAGATGCATCCTGATTCCATTGATCATCCTTGAGATGTTTCTACAACTTGATTGGAGTCCACTTGTGGTAAATTCAATTGATTAGACATGATTTGGAAAGGCACACACCTGTCTATATAAGGTCCCACAGATTACAGTGCATGTCAGAGCAAAAACCAAGCCATGAGGTCAAGGAATTGTCCATATAGCTCTGAGACAGGATAGTGTCGAGGCACAGATCTGGGGAAAGGAACCAAAAAATATCTTCAGCATTGAAGGTCCCCTTGAACACAGTGGCCTCCATCATTCTTAAATGGAAGAAGTTTGGAACCACCAAGACTCTTCCTAGAGCTGGCCGCCTGGCCAAACTGAGAAATCGTGAGAGAAGGGCCTTGGTCAGGGAGGTGAACAAGATCCCGATGTTAACTCTGACAGAGCTCCAGAGTTCCTTTGTGGAGATGGGAGAACCTTCCAGAAGGACAACCATCTCTGCAGCACTCCACCAATCAGGCCTTAATGTATCAATGATTAAATTGTCAAAATGTATTTCAATGGACAATTCAGTGAACTGTTCTGTGAAAGGTGTTGGCTAGAGATGACATGCAGGAGCTTGCAGGGATTTGTAGTCTTGCATGTCGTCTACTTTGATGCTAATTAGCATTTTAGAATCCGAGAGTAAAGAGACACAAATATATTGATACAAGTATTTGTATTTATTATGGATCCCCATTAGTTCCTGCCAAGGCAGCAGCTAGTCTTCCTGGGGTTTATTATGGATCCCGATTAGTTCCTGCCGAGTATGGTCAGGGAGCGTGCCAGCCTGTCTGAACCACCCCTGAATTAACAGGTATAAATGATGGGTTATGAACTAACAGGTATAAATGATGGGTTATGAACTAACAGGTATAAATGATGGGTTATGAATTAACAGGTATAAATGATGGGTTATGAATTAACAGGTATAAATGATGGGTTATGAACTAACAGGTATAAATGATGGGTTATGAACTAACAGGTATAAATGATGGGTTATGAACTAACAGGTATAAATGATGGGTTATGAATTAACAGGTATAAATGATGGGTTATGAACTAACAGGTATAAATGATGGGATATGAATTAACAGGTATAAATGATGGGTTATGAACTAACAGGTATAAATGATGGGTTATGAACTAACAGGTATAAATGATGGGTTATGAATTAACAGGTATAAATGATGGGTTATGAATTAACAGGTATAAATGATGGGTTATGAACTAACAGGTATAAATGATGGGTTATGAATTAACAGGTATAAATGATGGGTTATGAACTAACAGGTATAAATGATGGGTTATGAATTAACAGGTATAAATGATGGGTTATGAATTAACAGGTATAAATGATGGGATATGAATTAACAGGTATAAATGATGGGTTATGAATTAACAGGTATAAATGATGGGATATGAATTAACAGGTATAAATGATGGGTTATGAATTAACAGGTATAAATGATGGGTTATGAATTAACAGGTATAAATGATGGGTTATGAACTAACAGGTATAAATGATGGGTTATGAATTAACAGGTATAAATGATGGGTTATGAACTAACAGGTATAAATGATGGGTTATGAACTAACAGGTATAAATGATGGGTTATGAATTAACAGGTATAAATGATGGGTTATGAATTAACAGGTATAAATGATGGGTTATGAACTAACAGGTATAAATGATGGGTTATGAATTAACAGGTATAAATGATGGGTTATGAACTAACAGGTATAAATGATGGGTTATGAATTAACAGGTATAAATGATGGGTTATGAACTAACAGGTATAAATGATGGGTTATGAATTAACAGGTATAAATGATGGGTTATGAATTAACAGGTATAAATGATGGGATATGAATTAACAGGTATAAATGATGGGTTATGAATTAACAGGTATAAATGATGGGTTATGAATTAACAGGTATAAATGATGGGTTATGAACTAACAGGTATAAATGATGGGTTATGAACTAACAGGTATAAATGATGGGTTATGAACTAACAGGTATAAATGATGGGTTATGAACTAACAGGTATAAATGATGGGTTATGAATTAACAGGTATAAATGATGGGTTATGAACTAACAGGTATAAATGATGGGTTATGAACTAACAGGTATAAATGATGGGTTATGAACTAACAGGTATAAATGATGGGTTATGAACTAACAGGTATAAATGATGGGTTATGAATTAACAGGTATAAATGATGGGTTATGAATTAACAGGTATAAATGATGGGTTATGAATTAACACATCCCCTCCAGGCATTAAAATACATTCAGGACTTCTTACAGTGAGCATAACATGGACAATCACATGACAGTCTAAGTGAGCTGAATAGTTGCTTTTGGACTAACAGTCTAACAGTCTGAAGGTCACAACTCACTGTTATTCTGGTTAAACAGAGAGAGACCAGTTGATTAAGGAGTGGGGATTTTTTGACAATTAGGAAATAATATGTCATGTTTTACTCGTACCTCAGCCGGCATTGTGAATGGTTAGGAAATAATATGTCATGTTTTACTAGTACCTCAGCCAGCATTGTGAATGGTTAGGAAATAATATGTCATGTTTTACTCGTACCTCAGCCAGCATTGTGAATGGTTAGAAAATAATATGTCATGTTTTACTCGTACCTCAGCCAGCATTGTGAATGGTTAGGAAATAATATGTCATGTTTTACTCGTACCTCAGCCAGCATTGTGAATGGTTAGGAAATAATATGTCATGTTTTACTAGTACCTCAGCCAGCATTGTGAATGGTTAGGAAATAATATGTCATGTTTTACTCGTACCTCAGCCAGCATTGTGAATGGTTAGGAAATAATATGTCATGTTTTACTCGTACCTCAGCCAGCATTGTGAATGGTTAGGAAATAATATGTCATGTTTTACTCGTACCTCAGCCAGCATTGTGAATGGTTAGGAAATAATATGTCATGTTTTACTAGTACCTCAGCCAGCATTGTGAATGGTTAGGAAATAATATGTCATGTTTTACTCGTACCTCAGCCAGCATTGTGAATGGTGTCTGATGCAGTGACATACTAGACCATGGTAGTAAATCTAATACTTAGGTGTTTTTAGTCATGTATGAAATGTCTGGGGTGGTTCTGTGGTTATAAGTTACTGACCTTGGAAAACATTTCTGGCCATGCTGGCAGGGTCTTAATCAAACCCAATGTCCACCTGGTACACTGGCAGGGTCTGAATCAAACCCAATGTCCACCTGGTACACTGGCAGGGTCTGAATCAAACCCAATGTCCACCTGGTACACTGGCAGGGTCTGAATCAAACCCAATGTCCACCTGGTACACTGACAGGGTCTGAATCAAACCCAATGTCCACCTGGTACACTGGCAGGGTCTGAATCAAACCCAATGTCCACCTGGTACACTGTGGGCCAAACTTTGCTGTCTCTTTCCATGAAACATGGACACCAAATTAAAGTGCTTGGGAACCAAACAAGTCTTCAGGCAGGTTACTCATGTGGTCAACCAAACCACCTCTATTAGACGTCACCTCTTTGGACCTCGTCTCAGTGAGTTTAGGTTGGGGAAACCATGGAGGAGAGAGCAGCTGTAACACAGTACCTGGTCTAGTTCATGACATTGAGGAGGAGAGAGCAGCTGTAACACAGTACCTGGTCTAGTTCATGACATTGAGGAGAGAGCAGCTGTAACAGTACCTGGTCTAGTTCATGACATTGAGGAGAGAGCAGCTGTAACACAGTACCTGGTCTAGTTCATGACATTGAGGAGGAGAGAGCAGCTGTAACACAGTACCTGGTCTAGTTCATGGCATTGAGGAGGAGAGAGCAGCTGTAACACAGTACCTGGTCTAGTTCATGACATTGAGGAGGAGAGAGCAGCTGTAACACAGTACCTGGTCTAGTTCATGACATTGAGGAGAGAGCAGCTGTAACAGTACCTGGTCTAGTTCATGACATTGAGGAGAGAGCAGCTGTAACACAGTACCTGGTCTAGTTCATGACATTGAGGAGGAGAGAGCAGCTGTAACACAGTACCTGGTCTAGTTCATGGCATTGAGGAGGAGAGAGCAGCTGTAACACAGTACCTGGTCTAGTTCATGACATTGAGGAGGAGAGAGCAGCTGTAACACAGTACCTGGTCTAGTTCATGACATTGAGGAGGAGAGAGCAGCTGTAACACAGTACCTGGTCTAGTTCATGGCATTGAGGAGGAGAGAGCAGCTGTAACACAGTACCTGGTCTAGTTCATGACATTGAGGAGGAGAGAGCAGCTGTAACACAGTACCTGGTCTAGTTCATGACATTGAGGAGGAGAGAGCAGCTGTAACACAGTACCTGGTCTAGTTCATGACATTGAGGAGGAGAGAGCAGCTGTAACACAGTACCTGGTCTAGTTCATGACATTGAGGAGGAGAGAGCAGCTGTAACACAGTACCTGGTCTAGTTCATGGCATTGAGGAGAGAGCAGCTGTAACACAGTACCTGTGTGTAACGGCTGTCGTCGGAAGAAGACCAAGGTGCAGCGGAGTTAGTGTTCATCATTGAATATTTAATGGACGAAAGAACACTATACAACAAATCAAGAAACTCGACAGCCAAACAGTCCTGTCAGGTGCAAAACCCTAAACAGAAACAATTACCCACAAAACCCCAACGGAAAAACAGGCACTTATGTGTGACTTCCAATCAGCAACAACCAACTACAGCTGTGCCTGATTGGAAGCCACACGGCCAAAATCAATGAATGAACATAGAACGCCCACCCAATGTAACACCCTGGCCTAACCAAAATAACGAACAAAACCCCTCTCTATGACCAGGGCGTTACACTGTGGTGTAAAGTACTTAAGTAAAAGTTATTTTGAGTACTGCTGAAGTAGTTGTTTTGGGGTAACTGTACTTTATTTTACTATTTTTATTTTTGACAACTTTTACTTTTACTTCACTACATTCCTAAAAACAATATTGTAATTTTTACGTCATACATTTTCCCTGACTACCCAAAGTACTTTTTGAATGTTTAGCAGGACAGGAAAATGGTCTAATTCACACACTTATCAAGAGAACATCCCTGGTTATCCCTACTGCCTCTGATCTGACAGAATCATTAAACACAAATGTTTTGTTTGTAAATTATGTTTGAGTGTTGAAATGTACCCCTGGCTATCCTTAAATTGTAAAAACAAGAAAATGATGCCGTCTGGTTTGCTTAATATAAGGAATTTGAAATGATGTATACATTTACTTTGATACTTAAGTATATTTTAGCAATTACGTTTACTTTTGATACTTAAGTATATTTAAAATCAAATACTTTTAGACTTTTACGCAAGTAGTATTTTACTGGGTGACTTTCACATTTACTTGAGTAACTTTCTATTAAATTAAAGTATCTTTACATTTACTCAAGTATGACAATTGGGTACTTTTTACACCACTTTTATAACGATCCCTGGCGTCATGCAGCCATTCCTCTGGGTAACCCCGCTGTCTGAAACACTCATCCAGCCATTCCTCTGGGTAACCCCGCTGTCTGAAACACTCATCCAGCCATTCCTCTGGGTAACCCCGCTGTCTGAAACACTCATCCAGCCATTCCTCTGGGTAACCCCGCTGTCTGAAACACTCATCCAGCCATTCCTCTGGGTAACCCCGCTGTCTGAAACACTCATCCAGCCATTCCTCTGGGTAACCCCGCTGTCTGTAACACTCATCCAGCCATTCCTCTGGGTAACCCCGCTGTCTGAAACACTCATCCAGCCATTCCTCTGGGTAACCCCGCTGTCTGAAACACTCATCCAGCCATTCCTCTGGGTAACCCCGCTGTCTGAAACACTCATCCAGCCATTCCTCTGGGTAACCCCGCTGTCTGAAACACTCATCCAGCCGTTCCTCTGGGTAACCCCGCTGTCTGAAACACTCATCCAGCCGTTCCTCTGGGTAACCCCGCTGTCTGAAACACTCATCCAGCCATTCCTCTGGGTAACCCCGCTGTCTGAAACACTCATCCAGCCGTTCCTCTGGGTAACCCCGCTGTCTGAAACACTCAACCAGCCGTTCCTCTGGGTAACCCCGCTGTCTGAAACACTCATCCAGCCATTCCTCTGGGTAACCACGCTGTCTGAAACACTCATCCAGCCATTCCTCTGGGTAACCACGCTGTCTGAAACACTCATCCAGCCATTCCTCTGGGTAACCCCGCTGTGTGAAACACTCATCCAGCCATTCCTCTGGGTAACCCCGCTGTCTGAAACACTCAGACAGTCAGCTTGTTTGTCATAGTCACTCTGTGTACTACAAATCCTGTGTATGCAACTTTATTGGCTGATGGGGAGGATCTCTTTTAGGGGTGTAGGGTGGAAGCTGACTCCGCGTAACAGGGAATTCCTGTCCATCGGCTTCCTGTATAGGTCTGTGCTAAAGCCACCCCCGTCCCTCTTAATCAAAATGTCCAGATAACTTGTTTCATGCGCATCAAAGGTGAGGGTGAATTTCAGATGTTCACTGCTTGTATTGATGAATGAGTGGAATCGATGAAGTTCCTCTGCTGTCCCCTGGAATAGAAGGAACTCGTCATCAATGAAGACTTTTTCAGAGCCTGGTGAGGTGCTAGAATGGTTTGTTAGGGCTGACAATCACATTTTCTCTAACAACCCCACATACATATTGGCATAATTAGATGCTATTTTTTTTAAACTACAATGACCATAATGCACTGCATGCCTACTTGTCTTGTCTGTGTTTATTTTACACCTGCTTTGTAAAAGAGACAGAAGAATGCACAATGGTCAATGCTATCTGGGATCCTTGGTACATCCCTACCCTAAACCCTAACCTTAACCCCTACCTTAACCATTTTAAATGTCAACTTCAACGGGCTAGGGACATCCCAAGGATGTATCTCTACCTGAAAATACATGATCTAAGTGATTGATAGTTGGTATTCAGCAGTCATAAAGCCTTATTTACTTTAATGAACTACTAAAATAGTGATTTTGTCAGACAGCATAGACAGCAGCTCTACACTTTATTGAGTGACTGATCCATTCATCCTTCCATCCCTCCTCAGCCTTCCTCTCCTCTGAAGACCCAGTGAGGGTGGAGCTCAGTCAGAGAGCTGTTGAGGGACTGGTTAGGAAGAACACTTCTACAGCCAGAGAGGTGAGAGGTCACACATGGTTTAGATGGTAAATATTTATGTCCCCTTAGCGGTTCATCACGTCAGCAAAAGGGAATATGTTCCATCTATGTTTATTTACATTAGTGCAAATTGTCCACTGATATTGGTGTAATTTCTCACCCCTTTTGGCTGTATGAAAGTTAATTTCCCCTCAGGTACACACATTTGTTCTTTGTTATTATGAAGGTAATTTGTGTCAAATGTACCTTTCCCCACTTATTCACCCCATCTCTTTACATTGCTTATTTATATTCAGTGGCCTGACTGCATCCAGACTATGTCAAAGGCCCATCCTGGTAGATCTGAACCTAATGCAGCTTGGAGTGATCAGAAGTCACATTTAGGTGCCAGGTGTAACTGAGGCCATAGATGCTCCATATCCATTACTTTGAGTGTTTTATATAATATAACTAAATGTGTTTCTGTGTTGCAGGGACAGTCAATAAATGGAACAGCAAGGCCACAGAACATGACATAAGCAGAGCTGTGGGAGACCACCTCAAGCCCCTGGTAGAGCCGGGGGTGGTGTTTACCACTCCACCACGCCTTCAGCAGGCTGGAAAAGTGGGATTGATCTGGTTGATCCATTTGTTTGTTTCAATGTTCAATAGTTGAATCCTTTGTTGATTTCAACACTATTTTTGATATACATCATTTATACTGTTTTTCATACTAAGATGGACCAAGATATATATTTTTTGTTTAAAAAAATTACATGTATGTAACTAGGCAAGAACAAATTCTTATTTACAATGACGGCCTACCGGGGAACAGTGAGTTAACTGCCTTGTTCAGGGGCATAACAACAGATTTTTACCTTGTCAGCTTGGGGATTCAATCAAGCAAATTTTCAGTTACTGGCCCTACGCTCTAACGACTAGGCTACCTGCTGCCCAAAATATGTGTTGCTTTTGCAAGAGTCTGTTGATTGGTCGGTCATTGGGTTGATTCGTTTCGCAATATATTCAAATCAAGCTTTATTTATATAGCAAATTTCAGACATGGCTTCACGGAAAGAAAAAAATGAATAAAAACTCACATTTACTACATAACAAACTTAAGGATAAAAAACAAGATTAAATGGAAGACTAATGAACATTCTAAGGAAATGCCATTTGATTAAAATATTAACAATATGATGCAACATCCAACCCAAAATAGAAGTTTGTTGTTACGTTCCCCAGCAGGAAACCAGAAATGTCCCTTAAATAGAAGAGGAACTAACAAATTGTCACTGACAACAACCACAACTAAACAGGTGGGTTTTAGGAGAGGTTCTGATAGACACTATGGGGGTGTCCACTGAAAGTTGACTAGTAACAACAACTGGGACCTAAAAGACACCCACCATGAGACCCACTAAATCTGCCCAAGAAGAGACAAACAAAAGAAAATCCCACACCAAACTTAAAGACAGGAAGCAAACCAAAAAGGTGGAGCAACTAAAGGTGTTGACTCTCCACATGTATCAAGACAACTGGAGCACTGGGCCAGACACTCTTAAATAGAACCTGGACCAGCTCAGGTGAAACACCTTCCCACTAACGAGATGGACAAGCCAGCACAGGTGTAACACATACTGACTAACGAGGTGACACCAATCAGTGCGTCCTACGTGCACCAATTTGTAAGTCGCTCTGGATAAGAGCGTCTGCTAAATGACTTAAATGTAAATGTAAATGTCTAACGAGCTAGACGTGCTAACGAGCTAGACGTGTTAAAGTCCAACCTCAAAACATAAATGGAAAAACCAAAGCCTGTAACACCTTCCCCCTTAAGACAACAAATATATCCTACATTTCTTTTGGACAAATTTGCTCACCACCAACAGAAAACAACTTCCATTTCACATTATAATCAACTACAATGATTCACCTTCACCAATATAAACATGGTGTCTACTGGATGTCAACAATTAAAAACAAGAAAAAACACGTATTTCTAAATAATAATATACAATAGGATTATTTGTTTCTCCTTTTTCTTTCTATAGAATCCTAAATCCCACTAGCTTCTAGAACACTCATCTTGCTAAATCCCACTAGCTTCTAGAACTCTCGTCTTCCTAAATCCCACTAGCTTCTAGAACACTCGTCTTCCTAAATCCCACTAGCTTCTAGAACACTCGTCTTCCTAAAACTCACTAAATTCTAGAACTCTCCTCTTTCTAAATCCCACTAGCTTCTAGAACTCTCGTCCCCTTGGAACGAGCCCAAACAAAACTCATCTCCAATACGGAAAAACATGCAGCCAAAATAAATAAAGATCCATAGCAACGCACTGGCTAAACGCAAAACACAAATCTTATATCCATTTGGGGGGAAATCAGGTTGAATCTGCTCTTGAAACTAACACAACAAAACAAAAAACACATGGAAATGGAGATATATTTTACCTCACTGGTTAGAGGACAACCTGCAGAAGACAGTCAGCTACATTTTGGAGTGATGCATTTAAATTTAGGGGTCGCTAAACAAAGGAACACAACACTTATTTGTCATAACTCATCGATATCATGTTGAAATCATTTGTGCGAGAGGAGGGAGATGAGGTTGCACGTCCTGTTAAAACTAACAGCTCAAAAACCACACAGAATCTGGGAATAATGTGTACATCCCTGGTTAGAGGACAATTTGTAGAAAACAGCCAGATACATTTTGATTGAAGTGCGTCACCAACGTGGTAAGTGTAACACAACTCTTTTTGTGTTAGTCACTTTTTGTTAAATCACATAAATAGTAACTCTTCCATTTCAGAGCCTGGATTTTCCCCCTGAGGCTAATATCCATATCATGTTGAAATCAATAGAACAGGGGACAAACGTTTAGGGTTCTACATTGTGACATAATTAAAATACTCCTTCTACAATGTTTAAACATTCTACATTGTGACATATCATTGATATCATGAAACAACTCATTCATGTATTTTCTGATGTTTGATCAGATGTCTTTTATCGGAGTATCTCTTGTTACATTGACCACAGCTATAAGGTTTTTCTCCCGTGTGTGTTCTTTGGTGTGATACTAGGCTGGTTAGCCAAGCAAATCTTGTCCCACATTGATCACAGCTATAAGATTTCTCTCCTGTGTGTGTTCTCTGGTGTGATGTCAGCTGGCCAGATTGACCAAAACGCTTCCCACATTGACCACAGCTATAAGGTTTCTCTCCTGTGTGTGTTCTCTGGTGTATCTTCAGTTCGCCAGATTGAACAAAACTCTTGCCACATCGAGTACAGCTATAAGGTTTCTCTCCTGTGTGTCTTCTCTGGTGCATCTTCAGTTCTCCAGATTGAACAAAACTCTTCCCACATTGAGTACAGCTATAGGGTTTCTCTCCTGTGTGTCTTCTTTGGTGTATCGTCAGATGGTTAGATTTAAAAAAAAACTTCCCACATCGAGTACAGCTATAGGGTTTCTCTCCTGTGTGTGTTCTCTGGTGAAGAGTCAGATTGCGCAAGCAAGTAAAACTCTTCCCACACTCATCACAGATATACGGTTTCTCTCCTGTGTGTATTCTCTGGTGTGATATCAGGCTGCTTCGATGAGTAAAACACTTCCCACATTGATCACAGCTAAAAGGTTTCTCTCCTGTGTGTGTTCTCTGGTGTAATTTCAGGCTGGTTGAACGAGTAAAACTCTTCCCACATTCATCACAGCTATAAGATTTCTCTCCTGTGTGTGTTCTTTGGTGTACAATAAGATGGCTAGATGTATCAAAACTCTTCCCACATTGAGTACAGCAATAAGCTTTCTCTACTGTGTGGCTTCTCCGATGAATTTTAATGCCTGATGAGGTGAATCTCTTCCCACAGTCAGAGAGGTTAATTATCTTCCCTGTGGGTCTCTGCTGGTGTTTCTTGAGGAGTTCTGATCTGGAGAGACTCTTCTCTGCCTCATCAGCATCATGAGGTTGTTGAGGCTCCCCAGAGGATCCACGATAGTCACGTCTCTCTCCTGTGTGAACAACAAAGTCAGACAGATGATTAAAGGCCCACAACAGCAGAAATCCACTGTAAAAGGTCATGCCAACAGCGTAGCCATGATGTTGTACAACAATTGACATCTGTAATGAATGTAATGATTACTTGACATTTGTCTTAAAATGAGCAACAATAGTCATATTTTGTCTTGTTTTCACATTAGTAGTAACATCTAAGATTGGAGGCCCTTTTCTATGTTTGCTGGTGAGAAAAGATGTTTGCTCAGGGGAGTAACCTCCATTACCAGGTTGCTTATGAGTTCATTTCACACTACTTTGGATTATAATTGTCAGGCTCGCTTGAATCTCCTGCTTAATATGTTTGTGTCATCATCGCAAATCAACCGCTTTGTACTTAAAAAAACACTTCAACCAGTAAAATGCTCCTTGGCTTTTTCATCAGCCTGACAATGAGGGTTTGTACACTGTTTGCCAAATTGGCCCATAACTTCACCTAACAACAACATAGACCTACTGTTGGACCCATAACTTCACCTAACAACAACATAGACCTACTGTAGGACCCATAACTTCACCAAACAACAACATAGACCTACTGTAGGACCCATAACTTCACCTAACAATAACATAGACCTACTGTAGGACCCATAACTTCACCTAACAATAACATAGACCTACTGTAGGACCCATAACTTCACCTAACAATAACATAGACCTACTGTAGGACCCATAACTTCACCTAACAACAAATATAGGAAAATATCTCTGTGTTGAACAATAGCCTATCCATCAAGGAACAGTTCTCTACACATTATGAGCTAAGTATCTCCGTTTCCAAACGGACTAACGAGACCCTACAGTAAATCAAGCAGACAATAATACATTATAAACATCAATTTGTTAGGGATGTTGGATCCAACGTGGAGCACGGCATAACTGTCTTTACCAGAGTAATGAATGAAGAAGCACTTTGGTTGTTGTTGCATGTCGTGATGTTTGTAATTTGACTGGCATTCAGAAAAGTATTTCCTGATAGTTGATCATGTGACTGTAACTAAACATCTACAGTATTAAGTATTATGTGTAATTATTGAAGAACTGCGTTAATGACAGTATCCATTTGAGTGTTGTCAATAAAGCTAAGATTAAAAATAAAAAAAAATGTATTTCACCTTTATTTAACCAGGTAGGCCAGTTGAGAACAAGTTCTCATTTACAACTGCAACCTGGCCAAGATAAAGCAAAGCAGTGCGACAAAAACAACAGAGTTACACGTTGGATAAACAAACGAACAGTCAATAACACAATAGAAAAATCTATATACAGTGTGTGCAAATGGAGTACGGAGGCAAGGCAATAAATAGACCATAGTAGTGAAGTAATTACAATTTAGCAAATTAACACTGGAGAGATAGATGTGCAGATGATGATGTGCAAGTAGAAATACTGGTGTGGAAAAGAGCAAAAAAAGTCAATAAAAACATGGGGATGAGGTAGGCAGTTGGATGGGCTATTTACAGATGGGCTGTGTACAGCTGCAGCGATCGGTAAGCTGCTCAGATAGCTGATGCTTGAAGTTAGTGAGGGAGATATATGTCTCCAACTTCAGCGATTTTTGCAATTCGTTCCAGTCATTGGCAGCAGAGAACTGGAAGGAAATGCGGCCAAAGTAGGTGTTGGCTTTGGGGATGACCAGTGAGATATACCTCCTGGAGCGCGTGCTATGGGTGGGTGTTGCTATGGTGACCAGTGAGCTGAGTTAAGTCGGCCTAGCAAAGACTTATAGATGACCTGGAGCCAGTGGGTTTGGCGACGAATATGTATACCAGGTCGATTAGAAAGGCCTGCTCGCAGAAGTGTTCTAGGGAGCATTTGACAGTGATGAGGGGTGGCCGTTTGACCGCAAACCCATAACGGATGCAGGCGATGAGGCAGTAATCGCTGAGATCCTGATTGAAAACAGCAGAGATGTATTTGGAGGGCAAGTTGGTCAGGATAATATCTATGAGGGTGCCCATGTTTACAGATTTAGGGGTTGTACCTGGTGGGTTCCTTGATAATTTGTGTGAGATTGAGGGCATCTAGCTTGAATTGTAGGACGGCCGGGGTGTTAACCTCACTAGGGTAGGGGGCACTGTTTTCACCTCTGGATGAAAAGCGTGCCAAAGTAAACTTAGTAGATTTGGATAGAAAACACTCTAAAGTTTCCAAAACTGTTCAAATAATGTCTGTGAGTATAACAGAACTGATATGACAGGCGAAAACCTGAGAAAAATACATCCAGGAAGTGGGATTTGTTGTTGTTGTAGTTTTCCATTGACTGCCTATACAGATTCCATTGACTTAGGTCTCAAATTGCACTTCCTATGGCTTCCACTAGATGTCAACAGTCTTTACAAATAGTTTCAGGCTTGCATCCTGAAAAATGAGAGTGTAAGACCACTCTGAATGAGTGGACCATTCAGTATCTCAGAGATTTTTCATGCGCGAGACCGAGAGCGCACCTTTCTTGTTTACCTTTTATATTGACGACGTTATTGTCCGGTTGAAATGTTATATATTATTTAGGCTAAAAACAACCTGAGGATTGATTATAAACATCGTTTGACATGTTTCTACGAACTTTACTGATACTTTTCGGATTTTTCGTCTGGCTGTTGTGATTGCCTTTGAGCCTGTGGATTACTGAACAAAACGCATGAACAAAACGGAGGTTTTTGGATATAAAGAGAGACTTTATCGAACAAAACAAACATTTATTGAGTAAATGGGAGTCTTGTGAGTTGCAACGATATGAAGATCATCAAAAGTAAGTGATTCATTTTATCGCTATTTCTGACTTGTGTAACTCCTCTACTTGGCTGGTAACTGTTACTAATGATTTGTCTGCTGGGCGCTGTTCTCAGATAATCGCATGGTATGCTTTCACGGTAAAGCCTTTATGAAATCTGACACCGTGGTTTGATTAACAAGAAGTTAATCTTTAAACCGATGTATAACACTTGTATGTTTTATGAATTCTTATGAGTATTTCTGTTTTTGAATTTGGTGCTCTGCAATTTCACTGGATGTTGGCCATGTGGGACGGTAGCGTCCCACACCCCCTAGAGAGGTTAACCTCTTATGGCTAGGGGGCAGTATTTTCACGGCTGGATAAAAAACGTACCCGATTTAATCTGATTATTAGTCCTGCCCAGAAACTAGAATATGCATATAATTATTAGCTTTGGATAGAAAACACTCCAAAGTTTCTAAAACTGTTTGAATGGTGTCTGTGAGTATAACAGAAGTCATTTGGCAGGCCAAAACCTGAGAAGATTCTGTACAGGAAGTACCCTGTCTGACCATTTCTTGCCCTTCTTTGTCATCTCTATTCATTACAAAGGATCTCTGCTGTTACGTGACACTTCCTACGGCTCCAATGGGCTCTCAGAGCCCGGGAAAAACCTGAATGACGTAATTCAAAACCCTGGCTGAAACACACGAGCGCTTTTGCTAAGTGGTCTATCAGAGGACAAAGGGCTTCATGCTCGAGCACTGGCCGCCCCCGCCTTTCTGTTTTTCCCTCCGTTTACAGACACACAGATTCCCGGTCGGAATATTATCACTTTTCTACGAGATAAATTGCATAAAAATTGATTTTAAACAGCGGTTGACATGCTTCGAAGTACGGTAATGGAATATTTCAAAAAAATGTCACGTTATGCGCCATGCGTGGGACCGTGATTTACCATTGGGATAGTGTCTAGAACGCACGAACAAAACAGAGGATATTTGGATATAACGATGGATTATTTGGGACCAAACCTACATTTGTTATTGAAGTAGAAGTCCTGGGAGTGCATTCTGACGAAGAACAGGAAAGGTAAGACCATTTTTCTTATAGTAAATCTGATTTTGGTGAAGGCTAAACTTGCCGGGTGTCTAAATAGCTAGCCCGTGATGGCTGGGCTATGTACTTAGAATATTGCAAAATGTGCTTCATCCGAAAAGCTATTTTAAAATCGGACATATCGAGTGCATAGAGGAGTTCTGTATCTATAATTCTTAAAATAATTGTTATGCTTTTTGTGAACGTTTATCGTGAGTAATTTAGTAAATTGTTAGTAAATTCCCCGGAAGTTTGCGGGGGGTATGCTAGTTCTGAACGTCACATGCTAATGTAAAAAGCTGTTTTTTGATTAAAATATGAACTTGATTGAACAAAACATGCATGTATTGTATAACATAATGTCCTAGGAGTGTCATCTGATGAAGATCATCAAAGGTTAGTGCTGCATTTAGCTGTCTTTTGGGTTTTTGTGACATTATATGCTAGCTTGAAAAATGGGTAGTCTGATTATTTCTGGCTGGGTAGTCTGCTGACATAATCTAATGTTTTGCTTTCGCTGTAAAGCCTTTTTGAAATCGGACAGTGTGGTTAGATTAACGAGAGTCTTGTCTTTAAATAGCTGTAAAATAGTCATATGTTTGAGAAATTGAAGTAATAGCATTTCAAACGTTTTGAAAACCCCCTAGAGAGGTTAAGTATATCCCAGTTTAGGTCACCTAACAGAACAAACTCTGAAGATAGATGGGGGCCAATCAATTCACATATGGTGTCCAGGGCAGCTGGGAGCTGAGGGGGGTCTGTAACAGGCGGCAACAGTGAGAGACTTATTTCTGGAGAGATTCATTTTTTAAATTAAAAGCTTGAACTGTTTGGGCTTAGACCTGGAAAGTATGATAGAACTTTGCAGGCCATCTCTGCAGTAGATTGCAACTCCTCTCATTTTGATGGAAAATGTTGTAGTTGGGGATGGAAATTTCAGAATTTTTGGTGACCTTCCAAAGCCAGGATTCAGACACGGCAAGGACATCAAGGTTGGCGGAGTGTGCTAAAGCAGTGAGTAAAACAAACTTAGGGAGGAGGCTTCTGATGTTAACATGCATGAAACCAAGGCTTTTACGGTTACAGAAGTCAACAAATGAGAGCGCCTGGGATAACGTCTACATCACCAGAGGAGTAGGATGAGGGTACGGCAAAAGGCTTTCAGAACTGGTCGGCTCCCTCCAGTCAGGTCATGTTGAAGACTGGCTCCCTCCAGTCAGGTCATGTTGAAGACTGGCTCCCTCCAGTCAGGTCATGTTGAAGACTGGCTCCCTCCAGTCAGGTCATGTTGAAGACAGGCTCCCTCCAGTCAGGTCATGTTGACAACTGGCTCCCTCCAGTCAGGTCATGTTGACGACTGGCTCCCTCCAGTCAGGTCATGTTGACGACTGGCTCCCTCCAGTCAGGTCATGTTGACGACTGGCTCCCTCCAGTCAGGTCATGTTGACGACTGGCTCCCTCGTCATTTGTGTGTCTTATTTATTTAATCAAACAGCGTGCTTAAAGCATCAGACAAGTTCAGTACATACAGATTTTATAAAAACACATGGGGTGATTGGTAGAAAGAACAGATGACTCTTGGTTGACCAAGATGTATTTTAGTTGGGGACAGCACTAGAACATGATTTTGGGGCTCCCGAGTGGCGCAGCGGACACTGCATCTCAGTGCTTGAGGCTTCACTACAGACACCCTGGTTCAAATCCAGGCTGTATCACAACCGGCCGTGATTGGGAGTTCCATAGGGCGGCACACAATTGGCCCAGCGTTGTCCGGGGTAGGAAGTCATTGTAAATAACAATTTGTTCTTAACTGACTTGTCTAGTTAAATAAAGGTTACATTTAAATACATTTAAAACCATTTTTTACAAATCCGGCAAGGCACCAATTTTGAGAAGAGTTTAAAACAAAGGTTTCAAACCAATTCATGAATGTAATTTAATCTAGGTATGTCTTGCCTTTAATGTAATGGCATGAAAAACAACTGGCTGAATATTATACAATGACTTATCAACAGCTCTAATAATTTGCCTCCACAGGAAATCTACACTGGCAATTCTAGAATATACTATATAGCCCAGAAACCTGGTTAAACTATCATTATGACATCATGGATGGATTCTAGAATATACTATATATCCTAGAAACCTGGTTAAACTATCATTATGACATCATGGATGAATTCTAGAATATACTATATAGCCTAGAAACCTGGTTAAACTATCATTATGACATCATGGATGAATTCTAGAATATACTATATAGCCTAGAAACCTGGTTAAACTATCATTATGACATCATGGATGAATTCTAGAATATACTATATATCCTAGAAACATGGTTAAACTATCATTATGACATCATGGATGAATTCTAGAATATACTATATAGCCTAGAAACCTGGTTAAACTATCATTATGACATCATGGATGAATTCTAGAATATACTATATATCCTAGAAACCTGGTTAAACTATAATTATGACATCCTGGATGAATAAATTTGAGTGGTTACACTCCTCCTTCCCCCATCCCTCAGCTGTTTACCAAACCAAGCCTCTGGGCAGCCATTTTGTTACTGTTGAAAAAACCCACACAACCCAGCAATCTGCAGTTCATACAACAACAAAGCTGTCATTCCACCACTGTTTTGGTTATAAGATGATTATGGGGTTGGAGAAATGTAACTACTCTCAAATTCATAGACAGACCTATGGATGCAAGGACTGACCATCCATGATATCAACATTATAGTTTAAACTATGTTGAGGCTATACAGTGTTGGTTTACATTTCTAAACATTGGAGTAAAAAAAAAGCTTATTTGGGGTTCTGATGGGGAACAACAGTTGAACTAAGCTCATGAGGCATGTGTTATATTCTTCAACAATCAATGGCTATAAATTAATAATTTAAAAGTCACAATATGGATGTAGCTATTGCATATTTCCGCTTTAACACCACACATCAGTTCAACAACTGCAGAGTTTGTGCCTCTGTATTGAAGACAGTACTTACTAGTGTTAATCAGGGAACGGTTTCTCAAAACCATCTTATGGCTAAGTTCACCGTTAGAACCATTGGACGCCTTAAGATGCGTTTGGGAAACCGGGCCCAGATGTCCAGTTTCCTCCTCTATCGATGTAACAGTCATCTCCCCCTCTTCCTCTTTCACTCCATAAACTGCATCCTCCTCTTCTTTTACTGTAACATCCTCCTCCTCTTTCACTCTGAACGCGTCTTTTTCTTCTTTCACAGTAACGGCCTCACCCTCTACTTCTTGTTTTACTGTGATGTCCTCATCTTCTTTAGCAGGAGAAGAGTAGCTCAGTGACCGCATGGTCGGAGATGTTAGCTAGCTAGGCTAATGCTAACTTAACCAGCCCGCTAGCTGACTAATAACAACAACACCGTAAATATGAAATTAAATCGGATAACTAACTAGACGACAGAAGTGGGTTTAAAACACAGTGGCTAATATACACTAAAGCGTCTAATGAGCTTTATTGGTTCGGCTATTTTGTCTAGCGAGCTACCGAGGTGGCTGATTAACTGTTGTTGCTGTTGAAAGAAGCGTTCCGTCCACTACATTATACGTCACACCAACAGCATTACCTTAAATTCCCACACCGCCATCTGCTGACTGGAGTGGGTAACATAGTTGAGTAAAATGTTTATTTAATTTTCAGACAAAAGTTAAAGGGTAGGAATCCGGGACGTCGATACGCCTAAATATTCATTAGCCTAAATATTCATTAGGGACATCGCTGGTACTAAAATATTAATTAGCCCCCCTTAAATAAATCAATATCAGTCAATATATTTTTTCTGTGATTTATTTTTTTCGTCAACCGTTCCATCGCATATTAAACTTTTTAAGGGGCCGCACTAGGACCGGGGGAGGCTGCTGCTGCACTAGTGACTGTTAGAATTTCTTCAGTAAAGATGGTGGACAGAAACACTAGGAGAGAGGGGTACCCCTACACAGAACTGAACTGGATCAAAGATGGCGGACAGAAATACTAGGAGAGAGGGGTACCCCTACACAGAACTGAACTGGATCAAAGATGGCGGACAGAAATACTAGGAGAGAGGGGTACCCCTACACAGAACTGAACTGGATTAAAGATGGAGGACAGAAATACTAGGAGAGAGGGGTACCCCTACACAGAACTGAACTGGATCAAAGATGGAGGACAGAAATACTAGGAGAGAGGGGTACCCCTACACAGAACTGAACTGGATCAAAGATGGAGGACAGAAATACTAGGAGAGAGGGGTACCCCTACACAGAACTGAACTGGATCAAAGATGGCGGACAGAAATACTAGGATGGAAGCAAATGTAAGGGATTATAACGTCATAACGAATCATGCAGAAACATGTACAGTTGACAGGAATGTTAGTTAATGTAGAGACAAACGATTATGCTTTTTCTTATCATAAAGTTTATTTACGAAAAGCGCGATTTAGCAAGCTAGCTGACTAGCTAACATTAACCATCTAGCTGACTAGCTAACATTAACCAGCTAGCTGACTAGCTAACATTAACCAGCTAGCTGACTAGCTAACATTAACCAGCTAGCTGACTAGCTAACATTAACCAGCTAGCTGACTAGCTAACATTAGCCAGCTAGCTGACTAGCTAACATTAACCAGCTAGCTGACTAGCTAACAATAACCAGCTAGCTGACTAGCTAACATTAGCCAGCTAGCTGACTAGCTAACATTAGCCAGCTAGCTGACTAGCTAACATTAGCCAGCTAGCTGACTAGCTAACATTAACCAGCTAGCTGACTAGCTAACATTAGCCAGCTAGCTGACTAGCTAACAATAACCAGCTAGCTGACTAGCTAACATTAACCAACTAGCTGACTATCTAACATTAGCCAGCTAGCTGACTAGCATTATGGGTGTTGTGACATGAGTATGAAATTGTCATTCTGGTTGTTTTAGGGACTCCTGAAACAACCAGCAAACCAGGCTGTCGTTTTGTGAAACAGTGAATGTATATAATCTAGCTAGCTGAAGAATTCACTGAAAATTGAATGTACAATTGTGTTAGCTTGCATTGCTGATATTTGCCATGCAGATAGATGAAATAACGTAGCTAGCTATGTTCTTGCTTATTGTGCAGTGGATGATTAAAATACCTGTATGCCTATGGATGTGTAGCTAGCTATCTAGCCGATCTGTGTATGGACCCAAACGTTTGGTATACATATTAGTTCAGAACCTATGAACCTCAGCTATCATAGCCAGTTGTATCAACTTCAAAACAGCCTGAATGACATTAATGAAGCCTATGGATTGAGTAGAATATAATATCATGTTGTGCCAAGGATGCAAGTCGTATATACATGTAGTTATTACCATGCATGAGATCCCCACATTGTAGCCTGTACATTTAACATATTCACTGATCATGTACTCTACCTTGGCAAATAAAGGTGCAGTTTAGGTATGAATGTCTTTGAGATTATTTTTCAGTCATATCCAATACCAGGAGTATCAAATTCCAGTCTTTGAATGACGCTGTGTCTGCATGTATGTATTACAATTATACACTTCAACAGTGTTTACCAATCTTGATCCTGGGACATCAATGGTTACACATTGTAACTAATAGACTAGAAACAGGATTTAACTAGGTAATTCATATATACAGAAATATAATGTTAAAAAACAGAACACTACACTTCCTATGCATCATGTAAATACTCAAACACTGGTTCATCTCAACATCTAATGCCCTTCATCTGCATTGATCTGATAAACACAGGATAGGTGGAGTATTTCATCACATTACACTTCATTTCAACCAGTAGAGAATGTGAAACGCTTTATTGAAAAGCTCATTATCCAAGTGTTATAAATACAAGTTTAATCTGTCCTTCAATGCACATCTGTTGTGCATTATAAAAACAGAGGAAGAAAGAGGAGGTGGTGAGAGAGGTGTAAAAGACAGAAAGGGAAAGAGGTAAGCACATAGGAGCAGGGAAGGCAGCACATGATTAATGAATCACAGTGCTACATAAATATTCTCTCAGTTCATCACAATTACATAATAGTGTCTCTCGTCGGCCCAAAGGTTCTTAAAAGCAGGTGAGGTGGCGATGATGGGACTGGGGGTTGGCATCCTCTCACATCAAAACATACCTGCAGACAAGAGACAGATGGAGAGAGAGAGCATGTTTAAACCTTGTGTTTTTATTTTTTTATTCTAACATTGTTAGTCATCAATCAGGAGGTGAAATGCAAAACTGACCTTGGATCATTAACTCTGGGACTACTGCATCTATATCTGTATTTCAATGTAAAGCATCTCTTTAATAATACTTCCTGTATAATATAAACTGATCTGGGATCATTAACTCTGGGACTACTGCATCTCTGTCTGTATTTCAATGTAAAGCATCTCTTTAATAATACTTCCTGTATAATATAAACTGACCTGGGATCATTAACTCTGGGACTACTGCATCTCTAGCTGTATTTCAATGTAAAGCATCTCTTTAATAATACTTCCTGTTGACCTGACCAAGTGACCTCTCACCTCTGATCATGCTGAGCCCTCTATGTAGCCAGTTCAAATCAAATCAAATTTATTTATATAGCCCTTTGTACATCAGCTGAAATCTCAAAGTGCTGTACAGAAACCCAGCCTAAAACCCCAAACAGCAAGCAATGCATGTGAAAGAAGCACGGTGGCTAGGAAAAACTCCCTAGGAAAAACTCCCTAGAAAGGCCAAAAACCTAGGAAGAAACTTAGAGAGGAACCAGGCTATGAGGGGTGGCCAGTCCTCTTCTGGCTGTGCCGGGTGGATATTATAACAGAACATGGTCAAGATGTTAAAATGTTCATAAATGACCAGCATGGTCAAATAATAATAATCATAGTAGTTGTCGAGGGTGCAACAAGCACGTCCGGTGAACAGTTCAGGGTTCCGTAGCCGCAGGCAGAACAGTTGAAACTGGAGCAGCGGCATGGCCAGGTGGACTGGGGACAGCAAGGAGTCATCATGCCAGGTAGTCCTGAGGCATGGTCCTAGGGCTCAGGTCCTCCGAGAGAAAGAAAGAAAGAGAGAAAGAGAGAATTAGAGAGAGCATATTTACATTCACACAGGACACCGGATAAGACAAGAGAATACTCCAGATGTAACAGACTGACCCTAGCCCCCCGACACATAAACTACTGCAGCATAAATACTGGAGGCTGAGACAGGAGGGATGAGGAGACACTGTGGCCCCATCCGATGATACCCCCGGACAGGGCCAAACAGGCAGGATATAACCCCACCCACTTTGCCAAAGCACAGCCCCCACACCACTAGAGGGATGTCTACAACCACCAACTCACCGTCCGAAGACAAGGCCGAGTATAGCCCACAACGATCTCCGCCATGGCACAACCCAAGGGGGGGGGCGCCAACCCAGACAGGAAGACCACGTCAGTGACTCAACCCACTCAAGTGACGCACCCCTCCCATGGACGGCATGGAAGAACACCAGTAGGCCAGTGACTCAGCCTCTGTAAAAGGGTTAGAGGCAGAGAATCCCAGTGGAAAGAGGGGAACCAGCAAGGCAGAGACAGCAAGGGCGGTTTGTTGCTCCAGCCTTTCCGTTCACCTTCACACTCCTGGGCCAGACTATACTTAATCATAGGACCTACTGAAGAGATAAGTCTTCAGTAAAGACTTAAAGGTTGAGACTGAGTCTGCGTCTCTCACATGGGTAGGCAGACCATTCCATAAAAACGGAGCTCTATAGGAGAAAGCCCTACCTCCAGCCGTTTGCTTAGAAATTCTAGGGACAATTAGGAGGCCTGCATCTTGTGACTGTAGCGTTCAGATGCAGGAGGGGTTCACCGACACAGCTGATATAACCTAGAGGATTTAGGGAGAAGAGGAGAGAGGGATGAAGTGAAGGAGAGAGACTGTTATTGAGAAAATAAGGTAGTTAAAGCGACAGTGTTCAACAGGAATCTGTGTGTGGCCTCACCTGGTGTCCACACCACACTAAGTGGCTGCAGAGTACTTTATGCTGAAAAACATGAACGGACCCACAAGGATAAACAATACAGCGTAGTTATAGAAATAATGAAGTGTCTTACTATTCTCCATGGTTGGCCCTCTTGCCTATTCTTTGAAGGTGGAAGGAGCCACAGTTATACACCTGAGCCTGTTTACTGCACAACACAATCCATCAATCAGATAGATACATGAGTGTGTAGGTGTGGGTTATAGGGTGTCTAATTGTTCTACATTTTTTCAATATGGGTGATTTAAAATAGCCTGTTTTGTTTTTGCACAGACATCACACCCTTACCTAAACAGCACCCTCACCTGAGAAGTAGAAATCAAAGGGAGAGAAACTGTGAATTGAATAACTGCAGTTGACATAGCTCAGTAAATGGAAGAATACTCTTATTGCAATGTGAATGGCTCTTAAAACAGCCTTTGGTTGTGCATAGTGACGTCTATGGTGTTGCCAGGGAACAGCACCCTCTTTGAAGAAGTAGGAGGTGAAGATCTCCTGCACACGGATTGCCTCTCTTGCTGCGTTGTTGGACCCCATCCTTGAAACATCCTGCAGAGCAGCAGACTCCTCCTCTGGCACACGGCGGCGAGCTGCAGATCCCCTCCTGGTCCTCGTGTCCATCCTCATGAAGTTACGCAGGACACAGGTAGCCTTCACACACCTGAATTCCTCCAGGAGGCAGTCCCAGATGACCCTGGTCACCCAGCCTTGCAGTGCCCTACACGGTAACTGTAGGCAATCGTTATGAAGGAATCTCCAGTTACAAGGTCTCTGTAGGAATATGGAAGACAATGTAATTATTAGACTGTTACATCACCAGGTCATTGTGGATTACTAAAGTATAATATCCCTGATAACAAATCATGATAACATTGGATTGATAGATGCATGGGCACACATATGTACATGTGTAGCATGTGACAATAACAGGATCATATCAAGGATGGCATCACAAATGAATACATAAATACCACTTGAAGCTTGATGATGAGTTTGAATCATTTGAATCAGCTGTGCAGTGTGAATGCAAAAACAACAATGTGCCCCTCTGAGTCCCCAGGACTGAGAACCACTGCTCTTCATTGGGACCTCTTCATATGTAGACTGGCTTTCATAGAGCTCTTTATCTGAGGACAGAAAACCTCACAAGAAACAGACTTCATTATAGTCAGATTACACCACACTGAATATTATGTTACTATTATCTCCGTCCTCACTTCTAGGGACAGGAACTACACAAAAGTACCTGCCCTATCCAGAATAGCCTCCTCTCTCACTGACAGTTGGGGCTGCTATCCTTTCACCCTCCTCCATGGCTGTTCTACATTTGGAGTTTGTTTTTTACAGTGATAAATAGATAGCTGGTCAGATGTGAAGGAGGAGGTTGATCATCAGGAGTCAGATGTGAAGGAGGAGGTTGATCATCACGAGACAGATGTGAAGGAGGAGGTTGATCATCAGGAGTCAGATGTGAAGGAGGAGGTTGATCATCAGGAATCAGATGTGAAGGAGGAGGTTGATCATCAGGAGTCAGATGTGAAGGAGGAGGTTGATCATCAGGAGTCAGATGTGAAGGAGGAGGTTGATCATCAGGAGTCAGATGTGAAGGAGGAGGTTGATCATCAGGAGTCAGATGTGAAGGAGGAGGTTGATCATCAGGAGTCAGATGTGAAGGAGGAGGTTGATCATCAGGAGTCAGATGTGAAGGAGGAGGTTGATCATCAGGAGTCAGATGTGAAGGAGGAGGTTGATCATCAGGAGACAGATGTGAAGGAGGAGGTTGATCATCAGTGAACCTCTAGGATTGTGGCTGGGCTGGTGTTTACACTTCCAGCTTGGTCATATATTTTGATACATTGAATGTTGATATTGTGAAACTATGTTATATATTTGTACGTCCGGTTTCAGGAAGTGATGTCACTAAGTACTGCCCCTATATATACAGTGCATTCAGAAAGTATTCAGAACCCTTCACTTTTTACACATTTTGTTACGTTATTCTAAAATAGATTAAATCAATATTTTCCCTTCAATCTACACACAATACCCCAGAATGACATCACAATACCCCATAATGACAAAGCAAAAACAGTTTTTTATAAATGTTTCAAATGTAACAAAAACAACAACTGAAATATCACATTTACATACAGTACCATTCAAGGGTTTGGACACACCTACTCATTCAAGGGTTTTTATTTTTACTATTCTGTACATTGTAGAGTATTAGTGAAGACATCAAAACTATGAAGTAACACATATGGAATCATGTAGTAACCAAAAAAGGGTTAATCAAATCAAAATATATTTTATATTTGAGATTCTTCAAAGCAGTCACCCTTTGCCTTGATGACAGCTTTGCACACTCTTGACATTCTCTCAACCAGCTTCATGAGGTGGTCACCTGGAATTCATTTCAATTAACAGGTGTGCCTTGTTAAATGTTAATTGTGGAATTTCTTTCCATCTTAATGCATTTGAGCCAATCAGTTGTGTTGTGACAAGGTATGGGTTGCTCTCATGAGGATTGCCACAGGAAAGGAAGACCCAGAGTTCCCTCTGCTGCAGAAGATACGTTCATTAGAGTTAACTGCACCTCAGATTGCAGCCCAAATAAATGCTTCACAGAGTTCAAGTAACAGACACATCTCAACATCAACTGTTCAGAGGAGACTGTGTGTTCAGAGACTTCATGAATCAGGCCTTCATGGTTGAATTGCTGCATTGCAAAAACACTGTTTACAAAAGCTTTGTTATTAAAGAACAAGAAAGCCACCACACTGTTTACAAAACCAAAAAAATCTTTCAAAAACAAGGACATTTCTAAGTGACCCCAAACTTTTGAACGGTAGTATACATCTACATGATGTATTGTTACACCATGTAGGAGCAGTATAGACCTAGTCTGTTCATTATATACATCTACATGATGTATTGTTACACCATGTAGGAGCAGTATAGACCTAGTCTGTTCATTATATACATCTACATGATGTATTGTTACACCACGTAGGAGCAGTATAGACCTAGTCTGTTCATTATATACATCTACATGATGTATTGTTACACCATGTAGGAGCAGTATAGACCTAGTCTGTTCATTATATACATCTACATGATGTATTGTTACACCACGTAGGAGCAGTATAGACCTAGTCTGTTCATTATATACATCTACATGATGTATTGTTACACCATGTAGGAGCAGTATAGACCTAGTCTGTTCATTATATACATCTACATGATGTATTGTTACACCATGTAGGAGCAGTATAGACCTAGTCTGTTCATTATATACATCTGCATGATGTATTGTTACACCAAAAAATAAAGGGAAATTATATTGTTTTATACTAATACAATTGCTCAGAGAAAGAGATTTAGTTTAACATGTAATTCTCAAAATGTAGGGGTCTGAATTATTGCCACCCATGTTTTCAATACTCCAGCACCCTCCCCTTGGGAGGATAACGACACTGAAATGTTTTATGAGATTAGAGAACACATTGGGTGGGACCTTAGACCATTCCTCCATACAGAATCTCTCCAGGTCCTTGATTTATTTAGTCTGTCTTATGGACTGCCCTGTTCAATTCAAACCACAGGTTTTCAATGGAGTTCAAGTCCGAAGACTGAGATGGCCATTGAAAATGTTGATTTTGTGCCCAATTGACCATTTCTTTGTGGATGTTGATGTGTCTTGCTGTAAGTTCCACTTATGGCCAAGTTTCAGCCTCCTAGCAGAGAGGTAACCAGGTTTTGGGCTAAAATATCCTGGTAGTGGGTAAAGTTAATTTATTTATTTCATACAGTAATTTTAGCTCATCTTTATCAAGGGTATCAATAACTAGGTGCTTATTTTGATATCTAGTTATTTGACTGAATCAGAAATACAGATGTGGAGTAGATGTAGAGTTTGTTTTAAATTCTCATTAAAATCTGAACTAATCAAACAACACTTGTTGCTCTTTATACGTGTTGATATAATATTCATATTTAATGGAGAGAAAAAAACGTTTCCCTGAACTGCTTTATAATATTATAATTCAATGAAGAATAAAAATAGTTTTCCCTCCTCAACTGCGTTTCCTCCCTCCAGACAGCAGATGGCGATATGTGTCTTTCAGGCGATGTTTCTAGTGTGACGTATAATCTAGTGGACGGAACGCTTCTTCAACAACTGCAGCCACCTCGGTAGCTCGCTAGCCGACAAAGTCGAAACATTCAAGTTCTTTAGACAATTTCGTGGTTTAATTGCCACTATGATTCAAACATACTTATGTGGAAACAACTAGCTACCCCATTTAATTTAATATTTACGTTGTAAGTCAACTCTCTGGCTGGTTAAGTTAGCATTAGCCTAGCTAGCTAACATCCCCGACCATGCGCTCACTAAGTTACTCTCCTCCTGCTAAAGAAGAGGTCTGTTGGACTGAGAAAGAGGGACTGTGGCAGAACGTTGTCGTGAAAGAGGAAGAGGAGGATGTTACATTACAAAGACAAGTAGAAGGTGAGGCTGTTACCGTGAAAGAAGAAGTGAAAGACGAGGAAGACGCTTTCAGAGTGAAAGACGAGGAGGAAGATGCCGTTTTTGGATTGGAGGATGAAGTGAAAGAAGATGAAGACGTTTTTGGAATGAAGGATGAAGAGGGGGAGATTACTGTCACATTAGAGGAGGACGAAGAAGAGAAGACTGGAGATCTGATTAACATTAGTAAATACAGTGAGTACTATCTAATAAAACAGGGACATTGATCTGATTAACACCAGTAAATACAGTGAGTACTATCTAATAAAACAGGGACATTGATCTGATTAACACCAGTAAATACAGTGAGTACTATCTAATAAAACAGGGACATTGATCTGATTAACACCAGTAAATACAGTGAGTACTATCTTATAAAACAGGGACATTGATCTGATTAACACCAGTAAATACAGTGAGTACTATCTAATAAAACAGGGACATTGATCTGATTAACACCAGTAAATACAGTGAGTACTATCTAATAAAACAGGGACATTGATCTGATTAACACCAGTAAATACAGTGAGTACTATCTAATAAAACAGGAACATTGATCTGATTAACACCAGTAAATACAGTGAGTACTATCTAATAAAACAGGGACATTGATCTGATTAACACCAGTAAATACAGTGAGTACTATCTTATAAAACAGGGACATTGATCTGATTAACACCAGTAAATACAGTGAGTACTATCTAATAAAACAGGGACATTGATCTGATTAACACCAGTAAATACAGTGAGTACTATCTTATAAAACAGGGACATTGATCTGATTAACACCAGTAAATACAGTGAGTACTATCTAATAAAACAGGGACATTGATCTGATTAACACCAGTAAATACAGTGAGTACTATCTAATAAAACAGGGACATTGATCTGATTAACACCAGTAAATACAGTGAGTACTATCTAATAAAACAGGGACATTGATCTGATTAACACCAGTAAATACAGTGAGTACTATCTAATAAAACAGGGACATTGATCTGATTAACACCAGTAAATACAGTGAGTACTATCTAATAAAACAGGGACATTGATCTGATTAACACCAGTAAATACAGTGAGTACTATCTTATAAAACAGGGACATTGATCTGATTAACACCAGTAAATACAGTGAGTACTATCTAATAAAACAGGGACATTGATCTGATTAACACCAGTAAATACAGTGAGTACTATCTAATAAAACAGGAACATTGATCTGATTAACACCAGTAAATACAGTGAGTACTATCTAATAAAACAGGGGCATTGATCTGGTTAACACCAGTAAATACAGTGAGTACTATCTTATAAAACAGGGACACAAACTCTGCAGTTGTTGAACTAATGTGTGATTTTTAAAAGGGCATTCTACACTTGAATATGTTTTTGTACTGTATGAATTGTTCATGACGTCCTCCAGGGATTTTTTAACTTTTCCTGTTGAAAAGTGATATATAAATACAGTAAATTATAAACACACTAAAGGGAAACAAATAAATGTTTTGCGCAAAATAGTGTTTTTTTAACAACTGCAAACTAGAAGGAGTGAATGATGTCATAGTAAGGCCTTCAAGGAGTTGGCTTGATGGGAAGTCGTGATGTCCTCCAATAGGAGACTGATCTTCATGTGAATATTCATTATTCTTTTTAAAATCCTTCCTGTTCTGTCAAGTTGGTTGTTGATCATTGCTAGAAAGCCATTTTCAAGTCTTGCTATAGACTTTCAAGATGATTTAAGTCCAAACTGTAACTAGGCCACTCAGGAACATTCAATGTCATCTTGGTAAGCTCCTCCAGTGTAGATTTGGCCTTGTGGTTTAGGTTATTGTCCTGTTAGGACAGTTTTTTGTATTCAGATCTCTGAAATGCTCTCTACCTACGTAACATTTAGTGTCTCCTTATGTTACGCTGGGGAAACAGTTTTCATGGGCACAGAAATCCTAAATCATTTCAGAGTTTGCTAAATCCAATGGTTCTAACCGAGAGTCACCTTAACTTTATTGACACCCAAATGGATACTGTCATTAATGTGGTTCTTCAATAATTACACATAATTCTTAATACTGTAGCTGTTTAGTTACAGTCACATGTTCAACTATAATCAGCTGATCCAGGAAATCATTTTCTGAATGACAGTCACATGACAAACATCACGACATGCAACAACAACCAAAGTGCTTCTTCATTCATTACTCTGGTAAAGACAGTTATGCCGTTCTCCATGTTGGATCCAACATCCCTAACAAATTTATGTTTATAAAGTGTTATTGTCTGCTTGATTTACTGTAGGGTCTTGTTAGTCTGTTTGGACACAGAGATACTTAGCTCATAATGTGTAGAGAACTGTTCCTTGATGGATAGGCTATTGTACAACACACAGAGCTATTTTCCTATATTCAGGACATTTAGAATGACAACACATTACAGAGTAGCCTAGTGGGATTATTCACAAAATTATCTGGTGATCAGGTTATGAAATGTCATGACAAAGACATTTTAATTTCCATGTTTCACCTGAAATATTAAATGATTTATAGTCCTACGTCTATGTTATTGTTAGGTGAAGTTATGGGTCCTACAGTAGGTCTATGTTGTTGTTAGGTGAAGTTATGGGTCCTACAGTAGGTCTATGTTGTTGTTAGGTGAAGTTATGGGTCCTACAGTAGGTCTATGTTATTGTTAGGTGAAGTTATGGGGCCTACAGTAGGTCTATGTTGTTGTTAGGTGAAGTTATGGGTCCTACAGTAGGTCTGTGTTGTTGTTAGGTGAAGTTATGGGTCCTACAGTAGGTCTATGTTATTGTTAGGTGAAGTTATGGGGCCTACAGTAGGTCTATGTTATTGTTAGGTGAAGTTATGGGTCCTACAGTAGGTCTGTGTTTTTGTTAGGTGAAGTTATGGGTCCTACAGTAGGTCTATGTTGTTGTTAGGTGAAGTTATGGGTCCTACAGTAGGTCTATGTTGTTAGGTGAAGTTATGGGTCCTACAGTAGGTCTATGTTGTTGTTAGGTGAAGTTATGGGCCAATTTGGCAAACAGTGTACAAACCCTCATTGTCAGGCTGATGTTAAAGCCAAAGAGCATTTTACTGGTTGAAGTGTTTTTTAAGTGTAAAGCAGTTGATTTGCGACAATAACACAAACATATTAAGCAGGAGGTTCAAACGAGCTTTACAATTATAATCCAAAAGTAATGTGAAATGCACTCATAAGCAACCTGTAAATGGAGGCTATTTTTGCTGTCAGCCTATGAGAACTCCCCTGAGTTTCCCCCACGGTGCTGAATTAGTGAATAGACACAGAGCTTAATGTGAGTTTCCTTGAGTAGCATCCTGATATGCGCTGTAATATTCAGAATACATTGTGAAAAACTAAAATCTTTGCTCACCATTTTTGCTCCAGGCAGATATACTACATCCATAACTAGTGGTTTCCTCATTACCAGATATACTACATCCATAACTAGTGGTTTCCTTATTACCAGATATACTACATCCATAACTAGTGGTTTCCTCATTACCAGATATACTACATCCATAACTAGTGGTTTCCTCATTACCAGATATACTACATCCATAACTAGTGGTTTCCTCATTACCAGATATACTACATCCATAACTAGTGGTTTCCTCATTAGCAGATATACTACATCCATAACTAGTGGTTTCCTCATTAGCAGATATACTACATCCATAACTAGTGGTTTCCTCATTACCAGATATACTACATCCATAACTAGTGGTTTCCTCATTAGCAGATATACTACATCCATAACTAGTGGTTTCCTCATTACCAGATATACTACATCCATAACTAGTGGTTTCCTCATTACCAGATATACTACATCCATAACTAGTGGTTTCCTCATTACCAGATATACTACATCCATAACTAGTGGTTTCCTCATTACCAGATATACTACATCCATAACTAGCTGTTTCCTCATTAGCAGGGAGGTGTTTCTGCAACCAGTCACATTGTGTGCGCATTGCCCTCGTGCTGCAATTTTAGCAAACACAGGGCCTATATTGGAAACCAAAAGTCATCTGGCACACTGCTTAGGATTTCAACAACTTTAATAACTTATTTCTAGTTACTACTAATGTGAAAACAAGACAAAATATGATTGTTGCTAAGTTGACTGTCTTAATGGTCAAATAATTTAACAGACGTCAATTGTTGTATAACTTCATGGGTACGACCTTTTACCTCAAATAAACAGTGGATTTCTGCTGTTGTGGGACTTTAACCATCTGTCTGACTTTGTTGTTCACACAGGAGAGAGGCGGGACAGTCGTGGGTCCTCTGAGGAGCCTCAACAACCTCATGATGCTGACGAGGCAGAGAAGAGTCTCTCCAGATCAGAACACCTCAATAAACACCAGCAGAGATCCACAGGGAAGAGAACTCACTGCTGCTCTGACTGTGGGAAGAGATTCACCTCATCAGGCATTAAAATTCATCAGAGAACACACACAGGAGAGAAATCTTATAGCTGTGGTCAATGTGGGAAGAGTTTTACTGACTCTAGTGGTCTGACGAAACACATGAGAATACACACAGGAGACAAACCTTATAGCTGTACTCAATGTGGGAAGAGTTTTGTTCAATCTGGCCAGCTGACACGACACCAGAGAATACACACAGGAGAGAAATCGTATGGCTGTACTCAATGTGGGAAGAGTTTTGTTAAATCTACAGATCTGACAGTGCACCAGAGAATACACACAGGAGAGAAACCTTATAGCTGTACTCAATGTGGGAAGAGTTTTGTTCAATCTACAGATCTGACAGTGCACCAGAGAAGACACACAGGAGAGAAACCTTATAGCTGTACTCAATGTGGGAAGAGTTTTGTTCAATCTGGCCAGCTGACATTACACCAGAGAACACACACAGGAGAGAAATCTTATAGCTGTGATCAGTGTGACAAGAGATACTTTGATAAAAGCTCTCTGATCAAACATCAGAAAATACATGAAGGAGTTGTTTCATGATATCAATGAATTAATGTCACAATGTAGAATGTTTTAACATTGTAGAAGGAGTATTTTAATGATGTCACAATGTAGAATGTTTTTAACATTGTAGAAGGAGTATTTTAATGATGTCACAATGTAGAACCCTAAATGTTTGTCCCCTGTTCTATTGATTTCAACATGATATGGATATTAGCCTCAGGGGGAAAATCCAGGCTCTGAAATGGAAGAGTTACTATTTATGTGATTTAACAAAAAGTGACTAACACAAAAAGAGTTGTGTTACACTTACCACGTTGGTGACCCACTGGAATCAAAATGTATCTGGCTGTTTTCTACAAATTGTCCTCTAACCAGGGATGTACACATTATTCCCAGATTACGTGTGATTTTTGAGCTGTTAGTTTTAACAGGACGCGCAACCTCATCTCCCTCCTCTCGGCACAATTGATTTCAACATGATATCGATGAGTTATGACAAATAAGTGTTGTGTTCCTTTGTTTAGGGACCCCTAAATTTAAATGCATCACTCCATAATGTAGCTGACTGTCTTCTGCAGGTTGTCTAACCAGTGAGGTGAAATATATCTCCATTTCCATGTGTTTTTTGTTTTGTTGTGTTAGTTTGAAGAGCAGGTTCAACCTGATTTCCCCCCAAATGGATATAAGATTTGTGTTTTGCGTTTAGCTAGTGCGTTGCCATGGATCTTTATTTATTTTGGCTGCATGTTTTTCCGTATTGGAGATTTTTTTTTTGTTTGGGCTCGTTCCAAGGAGACGAGAGTTCTAGAGGCTAGTGGGATTTAGGAAGACGAGAGTTCTAGAAGCTAGTGTTTTTTAGGTAGACGAGTGTTCTAGAAGCTAGTGAGTTTTAGGAAGAGGAGAGTTCTAGAAGCTAGTGAGTTTTAGGAAGACGAGAGTTCTAGGAAGACGAGAGTTCTAGAAGCTAGTGAGTTTTAGGAAGAGGAGAGTTCTAGAATCTAGTGAGTTTTAGGAAGACGAGAGTTCTAGAAGCTAGTGAGTTTCAGGAAGACGAGAGTTCTAGAAGCTAGTGAGTTTTAGGATTCTATAGAAAGAAAAAGGAGAAACAAATAATCCTATTGTATATTATTATTTAGAAATACGTGTTTTTTCTTGTTTTTAATTGTTGACAGCCAGTAGACACCATGTTTATATTGGTGAAGGTGAATCATTGTAGTTGATTATAATGTGAAATGGAAGTTGTTTTCCGTTGGTGGTGAGCAAATTTGTCCAAAAGAAATATAGGATATATTTGTTGTCTTAAGGGGGAAGGTGTTACAGGCTTTGGTTTTTCTATTTATGTTTTGAGGTTGGACTTTAGCACGTCTAGCTCGTTAGCCCGTCTAGCTCGTTAGCACGTCTAGCTCGTTAGCCCGTCTAGCTCGTTAGCACGTATAGCTCGTTAGCCCGTCTAGCTCGTTAGCACGTCTAGCTCGTTAGCACGTATAGCCCGTTAGCAGGTCTAGCTCCGTCAGCACGTCTAGCTCGTTAGCACGTAGGACGCACTGATTGGTGTCACCTCGTTAGTCAGTATGTGTTACACCTGTGCTGGCTTGTCCATCTCGTTAGTGGGAAGGTGTTTCACCTGAGCTGGTCCAGGTTCTATTTAAGAGTGTCTGGCCCAGTGCTCCAGTTGTCTTGATACATGTGGAGAGTCAACACCTTTAGTTGCTCCACCTTTTTGGTTTACTTCCTGTCTTTAAGTTTGGTGTGGGTTTTTCTTTTGTTTTCCTCTTCTTGGGCAGATTTAGTGGGTCTCATGGTGGGTGTCTTTTATGTCCCAGTTGTTGTTACTAGTCAACTTCCAGTGGACACCCCCATAGTGTCTTTCAGAGCCCCTCCTAAAAAACAAGTTATATTTTGGGTTGGATGTTGCATCCAATTAATATTTTAGTCAATGTCATTTCCTTAGAATGTTCATTAGTCTTTCAGTTGTTAGTCTTCTGTTTGTTGTGTTCTAAATATTTTCATTTTTATTTATTTTTTCCTGTGAAGCCATTGTGTTGCATCCGTGTCTGAAATGTGCTGTATAAATAAAACTTAATTTGATTTCAACAAATGAACCCAATGACTGACCAATCAACAAACTCTTGGTCCCTCTTAGTATGAACAATATTAAAACATTCTACATTGTGACATCATTAAAATACTCCTTCTACAATGTTTAAACATTCTACATTGTGACTTTAATTCATTGATATCATGAAACAACTCCTTCATGTATTTTCTGATATTTGATCAGAAGTCTTTTATCAGATTATCTCTGGTCACAGCTATAACATTTCTCTCCTGTGTGTGTTCTCTTGTGTACTGTCAGACCGCTAGATGAAACAAAACTCTTCCCACATTGATTACAGCTATAAGGTTTCTCTCCTGTGTGTGTTCATCGGTGTATTGTCAGATAGCTAGATTGACTAAAACTCTTCCCACATTGACCACAGCTATAAGGTTTCTCTCCTGTGTGTATTCTCTTGTGTTGAGTCAGATGGCAAGATTGACCAAAACTCTTCCCACATTGACCACAGCTATAAGATTTCTCTCCTGTGTGTGTTCTCTGATGAATTTTAATGCCTGATGAGGAAGTAAATCTCTTCCCACAGTCAGAGCAGCGGTGAGTTCTCTTCCCTGTGGATCTCTGCAGGTGTTTCTTGAGGTGTTCTGATCTGGAGAGACTCTTCTCTGCCTCGTCAGCATCATGATGTTGCTGAGGCTCCCCAGAGGATCCACGATAGTTAAGTATCTCTCCTGCGTGAACAACAAAGACAGACAGATGATTAAAGGCCCACAACAGCGGTAATCCACTGTAAAAGGTGATGCCAACAGCGGCGCCATGATGTTGGACAACAATTGACGTCTGTAATGAATGTTAAAATTATTTGACATTTGCCTTAAAATGAGCAAGAAAAGTCATATTTTGTCTTGTTTTCACATTAGTAGTAACATCGATGATTGTAGGCTAGAAATAAGTTATTAAAGTTGATGAAACTCTAAGCAGTGTGCCAGACGATTTTTGGTCTCCAATATAGGGCCCTTTCTGTGTTTGCTAATATTGCGCTTTGCCATCAGCCTGACAATGAGTGTTTGTCCACTAAGTGTTTAACATAACTTCTCCTAACAACAACATAGACCTACTGTAGGACCCATAACTATAACATAGACCTACTGTAGGACCCATAACTTCACCTAACAATAACATACCTACTGTAGGACCCATAACTTCACCTAACAACAACATAGACCTACTGTATGACTCATAACTTCACCTAACAACAACATAGACCTACTGTAGGACCCATAACTTCACCTAACAACAACACAGACCTACTGTAGGACCCATAACTTCACCTAACAACAACATAGACCTACTGTAGGACCCATAACTTCACCTAACAACAACATAGACCTAGGACTATAAATCATTTAATATTTCAGGTGAAACATGGAAACTAAAATGTCTTTGTCATGACAATTCATAACCTGATCACCAGATAATTTTGTGAATAATCCCACGAGGCTACTCTGTAATGTGTTGTCATTCTAAATGTCCTGAATAAAGGAAAATAGCTCTGTGTGTTGTACAATAGCCTATCCATCAAGGAACAGTTCTCTACACATTATGAGCAAAGTAGGGATGTTGGATCCAACGTGGAGTGTATCTCTGTGCACAAACAGAGTAACGAGACCCTACTGTAAATCAACCAGACAATAATACATTATAAACATCAATTTGTTAGGGATGTTGGATCCAACATGGAGCACGGCATAACTGTCTTTACCAGAGTAATGAATGAAGAAGCACTTTGGTTGTTGTTGCATGTCGTGATGTTTGTCATGTGACTGTCATTCAGAAAATGATTTCCTGGATCAGCTGATGATAGTTGAACATGTGACTGTAACTAAACAGCTACAGTATTAAGTATTGTGTGTAATTATTGAAGAACCACGTTAATGACAGTATCCATTTGGGTGTCAATAAAGTTAAGGTGACTCTTGGTTAGAACCATTGGATTTAGCAAACTCTGAAATGATTTAGGATTTCTGTGCCCATGAAAACTGTTTTCCCAGCGTAACATAAGGAGACACTAAATGTTACGTAGTTAGAGAACATTTCAGAGATCTGAATACAAAAAACTGTCCTAAAAGGACAATATCCTTAACCACAAGGCCAAATCTACACTGGAGGAGCTTACCAAGATGACATTGAATGTTCCTGAGTGACCTAGTTACAGTTTGGACTTAAATCATCTTGAAAGTCTATGGCAAGACTTGAAAACGGCTTTCTAGCAATGATCAACAACATACTTGACAGAACAGGAAGGATTTTAAAAAGAATAATTAATATTCACATGAAGATCAGTCGCCTATTGGATGACATCACGACTTCCCATCAAGCCAACTCCTTGAAGGCCTTACTATGACATCTCTCACTCCTTCTAGTTTGCAGTTGTTAAAAAAACACTATTTTGCTCAAAACATTTACTTGTTTCCCATTAGTGTGTTTATACTTTACTGTATTTATATCACTTTTCAACAGGAAAAGTGAACAATTCATACAGTACAAAAACATATTCAAGTGTAGAATGTCCTTTTAAAAATCACACATTAGTTCAACAACTGCAGAGTTTGTGTCTCTGTTTTATTAGATAGTACTCACTGTATTTACTGGTGTTAATCAGATCAATGTCCCTGTTTTATTAGATAGTACTCACTGTATTTACTGGTGTTAATCAGATCAATGTCCCTGTTTTATTAGATAGTACTCACTGTATTTACTGGTGTTAACCAGATCAATGTCCCTGTTTTATTAGATAGTACTCACTGTATTTACTGGTGTTAACCAGATCAATGTCCCTGTTTTATTAGATAGTACTCACTGTATTTACTGGTGTTAATCAGATCAATGTCCCTGTTTTATTAGATAGTACTCACTGTATTTACTGGTGTTAATCAGATCAATGTCCCTGTTTTATTAGATAGTACTCACTGTATTTACTGGTGTTAACCAGATCAATGTCCCTGTTTTATTAGATCGTACTCACTGTATTTACTGGTGTTAATCAGATCAATGTCCCTGTTTTATTAGATAGTACTCACTGTATTTACTGGTGTTAACCAGAACAATGTCCCTGTTTTATTAGATAGTACTCACTGTATTTACTGGTGTTAACCAGATCAATGTCCCTGTTTTATTAGATAGTACTCACTGTATTTACTGGTGTTAACCAGATCAATGTCCCTGTTTTATTAGATAGTACTCACTGTATTTACTGGTGTTAATCAGAACAATGTCCCTGTTTTATTAGATAGTACTCACTGTATTTACTGGTGTTAATCAGATCAATGTCCCTGTTTTATTAGATAGTACTCACTGTATTTACTGGTGTTAATCAGATCAATGTCCCTGTTTTATTAGATAGTACTCACTGTATTTACTGGTGTTAATCAGTTCTCCAGTCTTCTCTTCTTCGTCCTCCTCTAATGTGACAGTAATCTCCCCCTCTTCATCCTTCATTCCAAAAACGTCTTCATTTTCTTTCACTTCCTCCTCTTCTTTCACAATAACATCCTCCTCCTCTTTCACTCTGAACGCGTCTTCCTCTTCTTTCTCTGTAACGTCTTTCTCTTCTTCTTTCACGGTAACAGCCTCACCCTCTACTTCTTGTTGTATTGTGACATCCTCCTCTTCCTTCTCCTCTTTCACGACAATGTTCAGCCCCAGAGCTTCTTTCTCCGTCCAACAGACCTCTTCTTTAGCAGGAGGAGAGTAGCTTAGTGAGCGCATGGTCGGGGATGTTAGCTAGCTAGGCTAATGCTAACTTAACCAGCCAGATAGTTGACTTACAACGTAAATATTAAATTAAATGGGGTAGCTAGTTGTTTACACATAAGTATGTTTAAATCACAGTTACAATTAAACCAGGAAAGTGTCTAAAGAACTTGAATGTTCCGACTTTGTCAGCCAGCGAGCTACCGAGGTGGCTGCAGTTGTTGAAGAAGCGTTCCGTCCACTAGATTATACGTCACACTAGAAACATCGCCTGAAAGACACATATCGCCATCTGCTGTCTGGAGGGAGGAAACGCAGTTGAGGAGGGAAAACTATTTTTATTCTTCATTGAATTATAATATTATAAAGCAGTTTAGGGAAACGTTTTTTTCTCTCCATTAAATATTAATATTATATCAACACGTATAAAGAGCAACAAGTGCTGTTTGATTAATTCAGTTTTTTTATGAGAATTTAAAACAAACTCTACATCTACTCCACATCTGTATTTCTGACTCAGTCAAAAAACAAGATATCAAAATAAGCACCTAGTTATTAATACCCTTGATAAAGATGAGCAAAAATGTATAAAATAAATACACCACTACCAGGATATTTTAGCCCAAAACCTGGTTACCTCTCTGCTAGGAGGCTGAAACTTGGCCATAAGTGGATCTTCCAACAAAACAAAGAAACTGTAAATTGGGCACAAAATCTAAAATGTTCTATGGCCAACTCAGTCTTCGGACTTGAACTCCATTGAAAACCTGTGGTTTGAATTGAACAGGGCAGTCCATAAGACAGACTAAATAAATCAAGGACCTGGAGAGATTCTGTATGGAGGAAGGGTCTAAGATCCCACCCAATGTGTTCTCTAATCTCATTAAACATTTCAGTGTTGTTATCCTCCCAAGGGGAGGGTGCTGGAGTATTGAAAACATGGGTAGCAATAATTCAGACCCCTGCCTTTTGAGAATTACATGTTAAACTAAATCTCTTTCTCTGAGCAATTGTATTAGTATAAAATAATATAATTTCCCTTTTTTTTGGTGTAACAATACATCATGTAGATGTATATAATGAACAGACTAGGTCTATACTGCTCCTACATGGTGTAACAATACATCATGTAGATGTACAGTGGGGGGAAAAAGTATTTGATCCCCTGCTGATTTTGTACATTTGCCCACTTACAAAGAAATAATCAGTCTATAATTTTAATAGTAGGTTTATTTGAGCAGTGAGAGACAGAATAACAACAACAAAAAATCCAGAAAAATGCATGTCAAAAATGTTATAAATTGATTTGCATTTTAGTGAGGGAAATAAGTATTTGACCCCCTCTCAATCAGAAAGATTTCTGGCTCCCAGGTGTCTTTTATACAGGTAACGAGCTGAGATTAGGAGCACACTCTTAAAGGGAGTGCTTCTAACTGTAAAGGGATAATTCCAGTACAGTACATGTGTAAAGGGTGTAGAGGGATAATCCCAGTGCAGTACATGTGTAAAAGGATAATTCCAGTGCAGTACATGTGTAAAGGGATAATTCCAGTGCAGTACATGTGTAAAGGGTGTAGAGGGATAATCCCAGTACAGTACATGTGTAGAGGGTGTAGAGGGATAATCCCAGTGCAGTACATGTGTAAAGGGTGTTGAGGGATAATTCCAGTGCAGTACATGTGTAAAGGGTGTAGAGGGATAATCCCAGTGCAGTACATGTGTAAAGGGTGTAGAGGGATAATCCCAGTGCAGTACATGTGTAAAGGGTGTAGAGGGATAATCCCAGTGCAGTACATGTGTAAAGGGTGTTGAGGGATATTTCCAGTACAGTACATGTGTAAAGGGTGTAGAGGGATAATTCCAGTGCAGTACATGTGTAGAGGGATAATCCCAGTGCAGTACATGTGTAAAGGGTGTTGAGGGATAATCCCAGTGCAGTACATGTGTAAAGGGTGTTGAGGGATATTTCCAGTACAGTACATGTGTAGAAGGATAATTCCAGTGCAGTACATGTGTAGAAGGATAATTCCAGTGCAGTACATGTGTAAAGGGTATTGAGGGATAATTCCAGTGCAGTACATGTGTAAAGGGTATTGAGGGATAATTCCAGTGCAGTACATGTGTAAAGGGTGTAGAGGGATATTTCCAGTGCAGTACATGTGTAAAGGGTGTTGAGGGATAATTCCAGTGCAGTACATGTGTAAAGGGTGTAGAGGGATATTTCCAGTGCAGTACATGTGTAAAGGGTGTTGAGGGATAATCCCAGTACAGTACATGTGTAAAGGGTGTAGAGGGATAATCCCAGTGCAGTACATGTGTAAAGGGTGTTGAGGGATAATCCCAGTGCAGTACATGTGTAAAGGGTGTAGAGGGATAATCCCAGTGCACTGGTTATTGACTGGAGACTTAAAATGCTGAAAACAGGTCCCTAGTGGAATGACAACAACATGGCTGCTTGTTAAAGAAGAGATGGAGAGAGAGACAGAGATAACCATATACATTGCACATGGACCGTAAGAAATCCTGAATGTATTGAAATGCCTGGGCTCGCAGGGGATGTGTTAATTCATAACCCATCATTTATACCTGTTAATTCATAACCCATCATTTATACCTGTTAATTCATAACCCATCATTTATACCTGTTAATTCATAACCCATCATTTATACCTGTTCATTCATAACCCATCATTTATACCTGTTAATTCATAACCCATCATTTATACCTGTTAGTTCATAATCCATCATTTATACCTGTTAATTCAGGGGCGGTTCAGGCAGGCTGGCACGCTCCCTGACCTAACTTGGCAGGAACTAATGGGAATCCATAATAAATACAAATACTTTATCAATATATTTGTGTCTCTTTACTCTTGGAATCTAAAATGCTAATTGGCATCAAAGTAGACGACATGCAAGACTACAAATCCCTGCGAGCTCCTGCATGTCATCTCTAGCCAACACCTTTCACAGAACAGTTCACTGAATTGTCCATTGAAATACATTTTGACACTTTAATCATTGCTACATTAAGGCCTGATTGCTGGAGTGCTGCAGAGATGGTTGTCCTTCTCGAAGGTTCTCCCTTCTCCAGAGAGTAACTCTGGAGCTCTGTCAGAGTGAACATCGGGTTCTTGTTCACCTCCTTGACCAAGGCCCTTCTCCCACGATTTCTCAGTTTGGCCAGGCGGCCAGCTCTAGGAAGAGTCTTGGTGGTTCCAAACTTCTTCCATATAAGAATGATGGAGGCCACTGTGTTCTTGGGGACCTTCAATGCTGAAGAAAGTTTTTGGCTCCTTTCCCCAGATCTGTTTCTCGAAACAATCCTGTCTCAGAGCTCTATGGACAATTCCTTTGACCTCATGGCTTGGTTTTTGCTCTGACATGCACTGTAAACTGTGGGACCTTACATAGACAGGTGTGTGCCTTTCCAAATCATGTCTAATCAATTGAATTTACCGCAGGTGGACTCCAATCAAGTTGTAGAAACATCTCAAGGATAATCAATGGAAACAGGATGCATCTGAGCTCAATTCTGAGTCTCATAGCAAAGGGTCTGAATACTCAAGTAAATACATTTGAAAAAATGTTTTTTTAAAAAAACTTTTTGGTTTGTCATTATGGGGTATTGTGTGTAGATTGATGAGGGGAAACAGTTATTACATTTTAGAATAAGGCTGTAATGTAACAAAATGTGGAAAAGTGAAGGGGTCTGAATACTTTACGAATGCACTGTATACCACTGGTAGAGTTTTCTATCATTGGCAGTTTTGTACACAGTCATGTGATACGTGGTATAGAAAAGTCCAATCTTAGGAGAGTACATGGGAGGCACTATACTGTGTGTCTGCAGTTGTCTATCTGGTCAAAAACACTGATACAGGTGCCCCTCCACCCTCTGGTGGGATGGATCATGTCTACAGAGAAACTTAGATTCAAATACTTAGATATGTGTGTATTGGGTATATGTTGTGAAATTGTTAAATATTACTTGTTAGATATTACTGCACTGTTGGAGTTAGAAACACAAGCATTTCAATACACCCGCAATAATATCTGCTTACCAAGTGTATGTGACCAATAAAATGTGATTTTTATTTGAAATTAACATCCTATTTATCAAAGGTGCTTTTGTCTGGGGTCAAAATGACTCCAAAGGATTTGAATTTGTTAAAAGTCCATATTGATACAGAAACACTAAACCATGATTTAGATTTATTAACAACCAGTTGATTGACAAAGTCATGAAAAATTGGAAGAATTGAATAAACCACATTTTGGCTATGATAAAAGATATGCCTCGGGTCAAAATGATCCATGTCAGAAGTATGGTTCAATGAAAATATGTAGTGGGTGTAAAGTTTGTTTTAAATTCTCACTCATTAAACACGAATCAATCAACACATGCTTCTCTTTGAACGACTTAATATAATATTAAACTTTTATGAAATAAATGAAAAATAAACGTTTGGTTCCTCAACTGCGTTGCCCAGTCCAGTCAGCAGATGGCGATGTGCGTCTTTTAGGTTCAGGCGATGCTGCCAGTGTGACGTATAATCTAGTGGACGGGACGCTCCTTCAACAACAACAGCTAGTCAGACACCTCCGTAGCTTTCTAGCAAACATAGCTACAACATTCACGCTCTTTACACTGGTTTGGTGTATATTAGTCGCTGTGTATTAAACACACTTATGTTGTATGTACGTGTTGGCCCATTTAATTCTATATTTACGTTGTTTGTCAGCTAGCTGGTTTGCTAAGTTATCTTAGAACTAGGCTAGTCGCTAATGCTAACTAGCTAACATCTCCGACCATGAGTTTACTAAGCTACTCTCCTCCTGCTAAAGAAGAGGAGGTCTGCTGGACGGAGGAAGAAACTCTTGTGAAAGAGGAGGAGGAAGAGAAGGATGTTACAATACAAAAACAAGTAGAGGGTGAAGCTGTTACAGTGAAAGAAGAAGAGAAAGACGTTTCAGTGAAAGAAGAGGAAGACTCGTTCAGAGTGAAAGAGGAGGAGGATGTTACAGTAAAAGAAGAGGAGGATGCTGTTTTTGGAGTGAAAGAGGAGGAGGAGGAGATCACTGTCACATCGAAAAAGGAGGAGGAAGAAGAAGAGGAGGAAACTGGACATCTGGGCCCGGTTTCCCAAACGCATCTTAAGGCGTCCAATGGTTCTAACGGTGAACTTAGCCATAAGATGGTTTTGAGAAACCGTTCCCTGATTAACACTAGTAAGTACTGTCTTAAAAACAGAGGCACAAACTCTGCAGTTGTTGAACTGATGTGTGGTGTTAAAGGGGAAATATGCAATAGCTACATCCATATTTAGACTTTATAATTATTAATTTATAGCCATTGATTCTTGAAGAATATAACACATGCCTCATGAGCTTAGTTCAACTGTTGTACCCCATCAGAACCCCAAATAAGCTTTTTTTACTCCAATGTTTAGAAATGTAAACCAACACTGTATAGCCTCAACATAGTTAAAACTATAATGTTGATATCATGGATGGTCAGTCCTTGCATCCATAGGTCAGTCTATGAATTTGAGATTAGTTACATTTCTCCAGCCCCATCATCATCTTATTACCAAGACAGTGATGGAATTACAACTTTGTTATTGTTTCAACTGCATATTGGTTGATTGATTGTTGTGTGGCTTGTTTAAAGGGGCAACCTAGGTTTTAAACAGAAACAAAATGGCTGCTCAGAGACTTGGTTTGGTAAACAGCTGAGGGATGGGGGAAGAAGTGTAACCACTCTCAAATTCATAGAGAAAGCTATTGTATCAACCTTAATCCAAAACCTAGCGACCTCTTCAAGAAGTTCAGACATCTTGACATAACAGTTATAAGGTGTTGGCTTGACAGTCGCTGGACCTGAGTCCAGCTTAGGGCTACCCCCTGAATTGACTACACTATAAATACAAGGACTGGCCATCCATCAGGTCAAAATGATAGTTTTAACCAGATTTCACAGCTATACAGTGCTTGTTTACAAACAGTGGCTTTATACAAGCTTATGTTTTGGTTTCTGGTGGGGTAATACAGTTTGAGGCATTTATAATTTATATTCTTCAAGAATCAATGGTTATATAGTAAATGGGTCTTTCTATAACTGCCAGTGAAGATTTCCTGTGGGGGTCAAATTGTTAACCAGGTAGGCTAGTTGAGAACAAGTTCTCATTTGCAACTGCAACTGCGACCTGGCCAAGATAAAGCGTAGCAATTCGACACATACAACAACACATGGAATAAACAAAACATACAGTCAATAATACAGTAGAACAAAAGAAAACAAAAGGTCTATATACAGTGAGTGGAAATGAGGTAAGTTAAGGCAATAAATAGACCATGGTGGTCAAATAATTACAATAAAGCAATTAAACACTGGAATGGTAGATGTGCAGAAGACGAATGTGCAAGTAGAGATACTGGGGTGCAAAGGAGCAAGATAAATAAATACAGTATGGGGATGAGGTAGGTAGATAGATGGGCTGTTTACAGATGGGCTATGTACAGGTGCAGTGATCTGTGAGCTGCTCTGACAGCTGGTGCTTAAAGCTAGTGAGGGAGATATGAGTCTCCAGCTTCAGAGATTTTTGCAGTTCGTTCCAGTCATTGGCAGCAGAGAACTGTAAGGAAAGACGACCAAAGGAGGTGTTGGCTTTGGGGGTGACCAGTGAGATATACCTGCTGGAGCGCATGCTACGAGTGGGTGGTGCTATGGTGACCAGTGAGTTGAGATAAGACGGGGCTTTACCTAGCAGAGACTTGTAGATAACCTGTAGCCAGTGGGTTTGGCGACGAGTATGAAACGAGGGCCAACCAACGAGAGCGTACAGGTCGCAATGGTGGGTGGTATATGGGACTTTGGTGACAAAACGGATGGCACTGTGATAGACTGCATCCAGTTTGTTGAGTAGAGATTTGGAGGCTATTTTATAGATGACATCACCGAAGTCGAGGATCGGTAGGATGGTCAGTTTTACGAGGGTATGAAGGATGCTTTGTTGAGATATAGGAAGCCGATTCTAGATTTAATTTTGGATTGAAGATGCTTAATGTGAGTCTGGAAGGAGAGTTTACAGTCTAACCAGACACCCAGGTATTTGTAGTTGTCCACGTATTCTAAGTCAGAGCCGTTCAAAGTAGTGATGCTGGACGGGCGAGCAGGTGCGGGCAGTGATCGATTGAATAGCATGCATTTAGTTTTACCTGCGTTTAAGAGCAGTTGGAGGCCACGGAAGGAGAGTTGTATGGCATTGAAGCTCGTTTGGAGGTTAGTTAACTTCTCTAGGGCCAGTGGGACGATTTCGTCCCACCTACGTAACAGCCAGTGGCGCGTTATTCAAATACCTTAGAAATGCTATTACTTCAATTTCTCAAACATATGACTATTTTACACCATTTTAAAGACAAGACTCTTGTTAATCTAACCACACTGTCCGATTTCAAAAAGGCTTTACAACGAAAGCAAAACATTAGATTATGTCAGCAGAGTACCCAGCCAGAAATAATCAGACACCCATTTTTCAAGCTAGCATATAATGTCACATAAACCCAAAAGACAGCTAAATGCAGCACTAACCTTTGATGATCTTCATCAGATGACAACCCTAGGACATTATGTTATACAATACATGCATGTTTTGTTCAATCAAGTTCATATTTATATCAAAAAACAGCTTTTTACATTAGCATGTGACGTTCAGAACTAGCATACCCCCCCGCAAACTTCCGGTGAATTTACTAAAAATGTACTAAATTACTCACGATAAACGTTCACAAAAAGCATAACAATTATTTTAAGAATTATAGATACAGAACTCCTCTATGCACTCGATATGTCCGATTTTAAAATAGCTTTTCGGTGAAAGCACATTTTGCAATATTCTAAGTAGATAGCCCGGCATCACAGGGCTAGCTATTTAGACACCCAGCAAGTTTAGCACTCACCAAACTCAGATTTACTATAAGAAAAATGTTATTACCTTTGCTGTTCTTCGTCAGAATGCACTCCCAGGACTTCTACTTCAATAACAAATGTTGGTTTGGTCCCAAATAATCCATAGTTATATCCAAATAGCGGCGTTTTGTTCGTGCGTTCAAGACACTATCTGAAAGGGTAAATAAGGGTTACGCGCCCGACGCGTTTTGTGACAAAAAAATTCTAAATATTCCATTACCGTACTTCGAAGCATGTCAACCGCTGTTTAAAATCAATTTTTATGCAATTTTTCTCGTAAAAAAGCGATAATATTCCGACAGGGAAAGCGTGTTTACGTTCAAAGAGAGAGAAAGTAAAAGCATGGGATCCCCTCGTGCACGAGCCTCAGTCTGATGGCCCTCTGATCGACTTCCATCCAAACGCGCTAAAGTTTTTCAGCCAGCGGCTGGAATTACATCATTCAGCTTTTTCCCGGGTTCTGAGAGCCTATGGGAGCCGTAGGAAGTGTCACGTTACAGCAAATATCCTAAATTTTCTTTAAACAGAGCCAAGAAGCCCAAGGAATGGTCAGAGAGGGTACTTCCTGTTTGGAATCTTCTCAGGTTTTTGCCTGCCATATGAGTTCTGTTATACTCACAGACACCATTCAAACAGTTTTAGAAACTGTAGGGTGTTTTCTATCCAAAGCCAATAATTATATGCATATTCTAGTTTCTGGGCAGTAGTAATAACCAGATTAAATCGGGTACGTTTTTTATCCGGCCGTGTAAATACTGCCCCCTAGCCCTAACAGGTTAACACAGTGTCCAAAGAGGGGCCAGAAGTATACAGAATGGTGTCATCTGCGTAGAGGTGGATCAGAGACTCACCAGCAGCAAGAGCGACATCATTGATGTATACAGAGAAGAGAGTCGGCCTGAGAATTGAACCCTGTGGCACCCCCATAGACTGCCAGAGGCCCGGACAACAGGCCCTCCGATTTGACACACTGAACTCTATCAGAGAAGTAGTAGGTAAACCAGGCGAGGCAATCATTTGAGAAACCAAGGCTGTCGAGTTTGCCAATAAGAATGTGGTGATTGACAGAGTCGAAAGCCTTGGCCAGGTCGATGAATACGGCTGCACAGTAATGTCTCTTATCGATGGCGGTTATGATGTCGTTGATGTAGTTAGTATGCCAAAAGTTCCCGGATGTCGTACTAAATTCGCCAAAATATGACGTATACACGCAGTACTTTAGGGCCCATAATGCAATTCTTCAGGAAATGGACGTAGCTTCACATCATTTTCAGATTTGAAGAAAATGGCGGAAAATATGCAGCCGAAGTCCAACGAGAGCCGATACAAATTCATTGCTTTAACTAATTATGACAAATGTTAAGAACATGTTAAGCAATGTAATAAAGACATTTCTTTTCAAGTAAGTTACCTTACACGATATTTTGGCTGACAATTTGCTTGCATGTTATTACAGCAGTATGTACCGGCATGTTAAAACCTCTCTGGGGTAGGTGGGACGCTACCGTCACACCTCGCCAACAGCCATTGAAATAGCAGGGCGCCAAATTCAAAACAACAAAAATCTCATAATTCAAATTTCTCACACATACAAGTATTATACACCATTGTAAAGGTACACTTCTCATTAATCCAACCACAGTGTCCGATTTCAAAAACACTTTACGGCGAAAGATTATGTTAGGACACCACCTAGACAAGAAAAACCACACAGCCATTTTCCAAGCAAGGAGAGGCGTCACAAAAACCAGAAATATAGCTAAAATTAATCACTAACCTTTGATGATCTTCATCAGATGGCACTCATAGGACTTCATGTTACACAATATATGTATGTTTTGCTCGATAAAGTTCATATTTATATCCAAAAACCCCATTTTACATTGGTATGTAATGTTCAGAAATGTTTTGCCTCCAAAACCCCCGATGAATGAGCACATCAATTTACAGAAATACTCATCATAAACGTTGATAAAATATACAACTGTTATGCATAGAATTAAAGATATACTTCTCCTTAATGCAACCGCTGTGTCAGATTTCAAAAAAGCTTTACGGCGAAAGCACACTTTGCAATAATCTGAGTACAGCGCTCAGACACCAAAACAAGCCATACAGATACCCGCCATGTTGTGGAGTCAACAGAAGTCAGAAATACCATTATAAATATTCACTTACCTTTGATGATTTTCATCGGAATGCACTCCCAGGAATCCCAGTTCCACAATACATGTACGTTTTGTTCGATAAAGTTCATGTTTATGTCCAAATACCTCCATTTTGTTCGCGCGTTAGGTTCACTATTCCAAATGCAGAAGGCGCGCGCACTAAAGTCCAGACGAAAAGTCAAAAAAGTTATATTACAGTTTGTAGAAACACGTCAAACGATGTGTAGAATCAATCTTTAGGATGTTTTTATCATAAATCTTCAAAAATATTCCAACCGGATAATTCCTTTGTCTTCATAAAGGAAAGAGAACTGAGCTTGTGCTCATGGCTGCGTGCGTAACTAAAATAATGGCTGACGGCCAGACACCTGACTCAATCAGCTCTTATTCTCTCCCCATTCACAGTAGAAGCCTGAAACAACATTCTAAAGACTGTTGACATCTAGTGGAAGCCTTAGGAAGTGCAATATGACCCCATAGACACTGTATATTGGATGTATATTGTGTGTTAGATAGGCAATCACTTGAAAAACTACAAACCTCAGATTTCCACACTTCCTGGTTGGATTTTTCTAAGGTTTTGCCTGACATATGAGTTCTGTTATACTCACAGACATTATTCAAACCGTTTTAGACACTTCAGTGTTTTCTATCCAAATCTACTAATTATATGCATATTCTAGCTTTTGGGCCTGAGTAGCAGGCAGTTTACTCTGGGCATGCTTTTCATCCGGACATGAAAATACTGCCCCCTACCCCGATGAAGTTAAGCATTTCCAATCCAAAATGAAATCTAGAATCAGCTTCATATTTCGCAACAAAGCCTCCTTCACTCACGCTGCCAAACATACCCTCGTTAAACTGACTTTCTTGCCGATCCTTGACTTCGGCGATGTCATTTTCAAAATAGCCTCCAACACTCTACTCAGCAAACTGGATGCAGTCTATCACAGTGCCATCCGTTTTGTCACCAAATCCCCATATACCACCCACCACTGCGACCTGTATGCTCTCGTTGGCTGGCCTTCTCTACATATTCGTCGCCAAACCCACTGGCTCCAGGTCATCTATAGGTCTTTGCTAGGCCACCTTCACTCAGCTCACAGGTCACCATAGCAACACCCACCCATAGCACGCACTCAAAGAGGTATATCTCACTGGTCATCACCAAAGCCAACACCTACTTTGGACACATTTCTTTCCAGTTCTCTGCTGCCAATGACTTGAACGAATTGCAAAAATCGCTGAAGTTGGAGACATATATCTTCCTCACTAACTTTAAGCATCAGCTATCTGAGCAGCTTACCGATCGCTGCAGCTGTACACAGTCCATCTGTAAATAGTCCATCCAACTGCCTACCTCATCCCCATGTTTTTATTTACTTTTTTGCTCTTTTGCACACCAGTATTTCTACTTGCACATCATCATCTGCACATCTATCACTCCAGTGTTCATTTGTTAAATTGTAATTACTTCGCTACTATGGCCTATTTATTGCCTTACCTCCGTACTCCATTTGCACACACTGTATATAGATATTTGCACACACTGTATATAGATTTTTCTATTGTGTTATTGACTGTACGTTTGTTTATTCCATGTGTAACTCTGTATTGTTTGTGTCGCACTGCTTTGCTTTATCTTGGCCAGGTCGCAGTTGTAAATGAGAACTTGTTCTCAACTGGCCTACCTGCTTAAATAAAGGTGAAAAACAAAATGTAATTAAAAATACATTTAAAAAATCATAACTTTATTGACAACACCCAAATGGATACGGTCATTAACTCGGTTCTTAATACTGTAGCAAACATTATATTAAGCAGGACATTCAAGCGAGCTTTACAATTATAATCCAAAGTAGCGTGAAATGCACTCATAAGCAACCTGGAAATGGAAGTTACTTCCCTGAGTTTTTCCCCGTTCACATTCAGAATACATTGTGAAAAACGAAAATCTTTGCTCACCATTTTTGCTCCAGGCAGATATACTACATCCATAACTATCGGTTTCCTCATTAGCAGATATACTACATCCATAACTAGTGGTTTCCTCATTAGCAGATACACTACATCCATAACTATCGGTTTCCTCATTAGCAGGGAGGAGTTTCTACAACCAAATTGCATGTGCATCGCCCTCGTGCCGCAATTTTAGCAAACACAGAAAGGGGCCTATATTGGAGACCAAAAGTCGTCTGGCACACTGCTTAGAGTTTCAACAACATGAATAACTTATTTCTAGCCTACAATCTTAGATGTTACTACTAATGTGAAAACAAGACAAAATATGACTGTTCTTGCTCATTTTAAGACAATTGTTAAATAATTTTAACATTCATTACAGACGTCAATTGTTGTATAACATCATGGCTACGCTGTTGGCATCACCTTTTACAGTGGATTTCTGCTGTTGTGGGCCTTTAAATCATCTGTCTGACTTTGTTGTTCACACAGGAGAGATACTTCACTATCTTGGATCCTCTGGGGAGCCTCAACAACCTCGTGATGCTGACGAGGCAGAGAAGAGTCTCTCCAGATCAGAACACCTCAATAAACACCTGCAGACATCCACAGGGAAGAGAACTCACTGCTGCTCTGACTGTGGGAAGAGATTCACCTCATCAGGCATTAAAATTCATCAGAGAATCCACACAGGAGAGACATCTTATAGCTGTGGTCAATGTGGGAAGAGTTTTGTTCAATCTGGCCAGCTGACATTACACCAGAGAACACACACAGGAGAGAAATCTTATATCTGTGATCAATGTGGGAAGAGTTTTAGTAAGTCTGGCTCTCTGACTTTACACCAGAGAACACACACAGGAGAGAAACCATATAGCTGTGGTCAATGTGGGAAAAGTTTTGCTGCACCTAGCACTCTCACTCGACACCAGAGAACGCACACAGGAGAGAAACCTTATAGCTGTGATCAGTGTGGGAAGCGTTTTGGTCGATCTGGAGATCTGACAGTGCACCAGAGAACACACACAGGAGAGAAACCTTATAGCTGTGATCAATGTGGGAAGAGTTTTAGTAAGTCTGGCTCTCTGACTTTACACCAGAGAACCCACACAGGAGAGAAATCTTATAGCTGTGGTCAATGTGGGAAGAGGTTTACTCAGTCAACCAGCCTGATATCACACCAGAGAACACACACAGGAGAGAAACCTTATAGCTGTGATCAATGTGGGAAGGGTTTTAGTATGTCTGGCTCTCTGACTTTACACCAGAGAACACACACAGGAGAGAAACCTTATAGCTGTGGTCAATGTGGGAAGAGTTTTGCTGCATCTAGCACGCTGACTCTACACCAGAGAATACACACAGGAGAGAAACCTTATAGCTGTGATCAGTGTGGGAAGAGTTATGGTCGATCTGGAGAGCTGACAGTGCACCAGAGAATACACACAGGAGAGAAACCTTATAGCTGTGATCAATGTGGGAAGAGTTTTAGTAAGTCTGGCTCTCTGACTTTACACCAGAGAACACACACAGGAGAGAAATCTTTTAGCTGTGATCAGTGTGGGAAGAGTTATGGTCGATCTGGAGAGCTGACAGTGCACCAGAGAATACACACAGGAGAGAAACCTTATAGCTGTGATCAATGTGGGAAGAGTTTTAGTAAGTCTGGCTCTCTGACTTTACACCAGAGAACACACACAGGAGAGAAACCTTTTAGCTGTGATCAGTGTGGGAAGAGTTTTGGTCGATCTGGAGAGCTGACAGTGCACCAGAGAATACACACAGGAGAGAAACCTTATAGCTGTGATCAATGTGGGAAGAGTTTTGGTCGATCTGGAGAGCTGACAGTGCACCAGAGAATACACACAGGAGAGAAACCTTTTAGCTGTAATCATTGTGGGAAGAGTTTTGGTCGATCTGGAGAGCTGACAGTACACAAGAGAACACACACAGCCTTATAGCTGTGACCAGAGATAATCTGATAAAAGACCTCTGATCAAATATCAGAAAATACATGAAGGAGTTGTTAAATGATATCAATATATTTTAATGATGTCACAATGTAGAATGTTTTAACATTGTAGTAGGAGTATTTTAATGATGTCACAATGTAGAACCCTAAACGTTTGTCCCCTGTTCTATTGATTTCAACATGATATGGATATTAGCCTCAGGGGGAAAATCCAGGCTCTGAAATGGAAGAGTTACTATTTATGTGATTTAACAAAAAGTGACTAACAAAAAAAGAGCTGTGTTACATTTACAGCATTGGTGACCCACTTGAATCAAAATGTAGCCAGCTGTTTTCTACCAGTTGTCCTCTAACCAGGGATGTACACATTATTCCCAGATTCCGTGTGGTTTTTGAGCTGTTAGTTTTAACAGGACGTGCAACCTCATCTCCCTCCTCTCGCACAATTGATTTCAACATGATATCGATGAGTGATGACAAATAAGTGTTATGTTCCTTTGTTTAGTGACCCCTACATTTAAATGCATCACTCCAAAATGTAGCTGACTGTCTTCTGCAGGTTGTCCTCTAACCAGTGAGGTAAAATATATCTCCATTTCCATGTGTTTTGTTGTGTTAGTTTCAGGAGCAGGTTCAACCTGATTTCCCCCCAAATGGATATAAGATTTGTGTTTTGTGTTTAGGCAGTGCGTTGCCATGGATCAGAATTTATTTTGACTGCACGTTTTTCCGTATTGGAGATGAGTTTTGTTTGGGCTCGTTCCAAGGGGACGAGAGTTCTAGAAGCTAGTGGGTTTTAGGAAGATGAGAGTTCTAGAATCTAGTGAGTTTTAGGAAGAGGAGAGTTCTAGAATCTAGTGAGTTTTAGGAAGATGAGTGTTCTAGAAGCTAGTGAGTTTTAGGAAGACGAGAGTTCTAGAAGCTAGTGAGATTTAGAAAGACGAGAGTTCTAGAAGCTAGTGAGTTTTAGGAAGACGAGAGTTCTAGAAGCTAGTGAGTTGTAGGAAGACGAGAGTTCTAGAAGCTAGTGGGATTTAGGATTCTATAGAAAGAAAAAGGAGAAACAAATAATCCTATTGTATATTATTATTTAGAAATACGTGTTTTTTTCTTGTTTTTAATTGTTGACAGCCAGTAGACACCATGTTTATATTGTAGAAGGTGAATCATTGTGGTTGATTATAATGTGAAATGGAAGTTGTTTTCTGTTGGTGGTGAGCAAACTTGTCCAAAAGAAATGTAGGATATATTTGTTGTCTTAAGGTGTTACAGGCTTTGGTTTTTACATTTATGTTTTGAGGTTGGACTTTAGCACGTCTAGCTCGTTAGCACGTCTAGCTCGTTAGCACGTCTAGCTCGTTAGCCCGTCTAGCTCGTTAGCACGTCTAGCACGTCTAGCCCGTCTAGCTCGTTAGCACGTCTAGCACGTCTAGCTCGTTGGGCGCACTGATTGGTGTCACCTCGTTAGTCAGTATGTGTTACACCTGTGCTGGCTTGTCCATCTCGTTAGTGGGAAGGTGTTTCACCTGAGCTGGTCCAGGTTCTATTTAAGAGTGTCTGGCCCAGTGCTCCAGTTGTCTTGATACATGTGGAGAGTCAACACCTTTAGTTGCTCCACCTTTTTGGTTTGCTTCCTGTTTTTAAGTTTGGTGTGGGTTTTTCTTTTGTTTGTCTCTTCTTGGGCAGATTTAGTGGGTCTCATGGTGGGTGTCTTTTAGGTCCCAGTTGTTGTTACTAGTCAACTTCCAGTGGACACTGAGAGAGCAAAACTGCAACTTTGTTATAATACTTTTATTGCATCAAATGGTTGTTTTATGCAACTGAATAGAGGGTTCTTAGAACTATTGTGTCTGTGTGTTCTACTGAGGATGGGCCTCTGGGAGAAAACACTGACAGGAGATTTACAATGTCTTTTGGGTGATAAAACCTAAAGAGACTGCATTCCAGAACATGAGTTAATGTTTCTGTTCTATATGGTACCAGGGAGAGATGACCTCAGGGCCAGACCCTGGTCTCTACATAAAGAGTACTGTTTTTACAGCAGATACTGTCTGCTGAGAATTATAAGTATCTTTCATACAAATCTTAACCTTGTGACCCGTTCTATACATCTGTTGTTGGTCATGTAGGTTGAAAGGGGTGTATCTTGGCTGTAAAAGACCTTTGTACTTTTGTATCGTGGCTCTCAACGAATCATCTGGGGGTGATTCATCTCTCAACGAATCATCTGGGGGTGATTCATCTCTCAACGAATCATCTGGGGGTGATTCATCTCTCAACGAATCATCTGGGGGTGATTCATCTCTCAACGAATCATCTGGGGGTGATTTGTCGACCAGCCATCATTTTCGTAGAACACTCAATTGATTCACTTTATATGTGTGTTGTATTGACCTGCTCCCGTATTAATAAGTGAATAAAGATTTAGTTTTAGAATAACGCTGACTTGTGTGATAAGTTTGTTTCCTCAATTGATATTAAAGAAATTAACCTCCACATTTGGCGATGGGGATGTGAATCTTGACCTGACTCCTGACGACCTGGGTCAATGACCTGACTCCTGACGACCTGGGTCAATGACCTGACTCCTGACGACCTGGGTAAATGACCTGGGTAAATGACCTGATGACCTGGGTAAATGACCTGGCTCCTGATGACCTGGGTAAATGACCTGGCTCCTGATGACCTGGGTAAATGACCTGACTCCTGACGACCTGGGTAAATGACCTGACTCCTGATGACCTGGGTAAATGACCTGACTCCTGATGACCTGGGTAAATGACCTGACTCCTGATGACCTGGGTAAATGACCTGACGACCTGGGTAAATGACCTGTCTCCTGATGACCTGGGTAAATGACCTGGCTCCTGATGACCTGGGTAAATGACCTGACTCCTGACGACCTGGGTAAATGACCTGACTCCTGATGACCTGGGTAAATGACCTGTCTCCTGACGACCTGGGTAAATGACCTGACTCCTGATGACCTGGGTAAATGACCTGACTCCTGATGACCTGGGTAAATGACCTGGCTCCTGACGACCTGGGTAAATGACCTGGCTCCTGACGACCTGGATAAATTACCTGACTCCTGACGACCTGGGTAAATGGTGCACGAGGGATCCCTCTAACTTGGGATCTCAGGGAGACTTCGGGAACGGAGCAGATGAACCCACCTTTGATCTGAGTGGATACCACAACTCAAACCTAATTTTTAAAAAAGAATGAGGTGAGCGAAACACGCAAAGTGGAGATTTTAGAAAATCCTCGTAGGCTCTGAGTGTGTATTCCTGTGTGGAGGTGTGAACTGGATGAAAACTAGAATCTGTGTTTACTAGTTAAGACCATTTATGATATAGTATAAGATAGTAAGGTGCACCTGTAATTGTTTTAAACCTGGACCCCATTTTAGAAGTATTGAGAGATGTAAATGTATGACTTACATTATCCTAGGAACTAACCATGAGATAGAAATGTGAAAATATTCCTGCAGGTTAAAATATTGTTGAAAAACAACTAATTGATTAGGTATGTTTGGGAATAGCATTGTGTGACTGTGATATGAGAGTTGTGTGACTGTGATAGAGTTGTGTGACTGGTATGAGAGTTGTGTGACTGTGATATGAGAGTTGTGACTGTGATATGAGAGTTGTGTGACTGTGATATGAGAGTTGTGTGACTGTGATATGAGAGTTGTGTGACTGTGATATGGGAGTTGTGTGACTGATATGAGAGTTGTGTGACTGTGATATGAGTCTTAATCTGACGTTTGGATAGTAACATAGAAATATGCTTAATCAGATGATTGAAATGTGGATAATAAGCGGGATGATATTTTAGAAAGCAGTGGAAGGTCTATAGTTCCTGGGAGGCTTGATTTTGCCGTGGTCTCTGGGAGGTTAGAGAACCGTTGAGGATCCCATGGTCATTGTTCGGGAAACAAAAGTTAATTTTTTGTTCTGCTGGGAGTATGTTTGGAGAGTCCTTGAAAAAGCAAATGGAATGGTTGTTGTGAGTACCTGAGAATTTCTTACGTTTTATATGGATTCTGTGAATATATGAAAATATGATGAATTGTATGCGTGTATAATGATTACTAGAGATTTGATGAAGTAATACTGGGAATATAATTAGATTCAATTTAAACAATCCATATGTAGACGAACGTAGGTTTTGAGTTGGTATCTTTAATGGATCATTTGATAAAGATGAGTTTTAAGCATTATTAAACTGTCTACAAAGTCTGGGCAGTTGTCTCAGAAACTGATGGGAGTGTGTCCACTTTAGGTTAAGTTACCCTAACGATGTAACTATAAAACGCTAATTGGATTTTCTCCATCCAGGTACTACATTTGAAATAAAACTGCCCTTAAGGCCTGTGTGGGGGGGGTTCTTCCCAGTATGAGAGGAGTTGCTAGATTTATTGAATAAACCTTTTTCCATAAAGTTAGAGTGAACCAAGGTGGCTGACTAGCTGTTGATGCTGAACAAGCGTCCTGTCCACTAGATTATACGTCACAGTGGCAGAATCACCTGAAAGACGCACATCGCCATCTGCTGACTGGAGTTGGTATCGCAGTTGAGAAAATACTTTCAGACAAAAAGCTCAAAAGCGACTGCCACTAAAAACCAACGACTCCCTTTGAAAACGGATGATGTGGCATCATAAACATTTATTATAGTGTAAAAATGTACTACAAGTGTAGACAAATAGAATAACTTTGGTCATACCTACTCAGCACGTGACGTCCAAGGATGTTGAATTATGGTCGATATCAGGTCTGTCTGTTGTGGCCGCTATTTCGCCCTAAAATAATCATCCCAATTTGGGCTGTGTATAACTATGTAAATGTCTCTCGGACAAGGTGACTTTTATCAATATACACTCTAAAAAGTAAAGGTTCCTGGAGTATCCTGTAGGGGTTCTTCAAATTGAAACTGTGGGGGAACCCCTAAAAGTTATTTGAAGAACCTTTTGTGGGAACCTCTAAGTTCTTTGAAGAACCCCTTATCATGGTTCCTCAAATAACCTTTTGGGGTTCATTTTTTAAACTCCCTGTCCACCCTCCCTCCATTATAAAAACATATTTTAATATTAATAATAGCAATATTGACAGTATTGATTTAAATAATTCATTGTTTATTTAGTGGCACCACAAATGTAAATTCATATTAACAAAACAATTTACCAAACAAAACACATTACAAAATTGCAACATTTCTGCAGGCATGTCAGACCATAATACATAATACATTTACTTTGTATAGTGCTTTTCATGACATTTTTTTTACATTTTACATTTTAGTTATTTAGCAGACGCTCTTATCCAGAGCGACTTACAGTAGTGAATGCATACATTTCATTTCATGCATTTTTGTTGTTGTTGTACTGGCCCCCCGTGGGAATCAAACCCACAACCCTGGCATTGCAAACACCATCCTCTACCAACTGAGCCACAGGGGAATACATGACATGACATTTAAAAAATACAACTAATGATGTACAATAAAAACAACATTAAAGATGAATCATAGGTAAACTAACAATATTGTAGACTTGATGCTAAATACAGATTTCTTCAGCTTTAGTGTGTATTGTCACGTCCTGACCAGTAAAAGGGGTTATTTGTTATTGTAGTTTGGTCAGGGCGTGGCAGGGGGTGTTTGTTTTGTGTGTTTTGGGTGATGTTCTATGTTATTCTATTTCTATGTTTAATCTAGGTTGTCTATGTTGGAACTATTTGGGGTTGGTCTCTAATTGGAGGCAGCTGAATCTTGTTGCCTCTGATTAGAGACCATATTTAAGTAGGGGGTTTTCTCATTGTGTTTTGTGGGTGATTATTTTCTGTTTAGTGTTTAGTGTACCTGACAGTACTGTTTGGCTGTCGTTTTTCTTGTTTTGTTTAAATGTTCGAATAAATATTTAAATATGAGCACTCAACCCGCTGCGCCTTGGTCTACTCCCTTCGACGGCCGTTACAGAACCACCCACCACAAGAAGACCAAGCAGCGTGGACTGGAGCACCGGGGAGAAGGATCGACATGGAAGGAGGAACGATGATTCTGGGAGGACAAATTAAGGGAGCTACAGGAGCCTGAGAGGCAGCCCCCCCCAAAAAATGGGGGGGGGGGGCACACAGGGAGTTGGGGTAAGTCAGGTTGGAGACCTGAGCCAACTCCTCGTGCTTATTATGGGGAGCGACGGATCAAGCAGGCACCCTGTTATGCTGAGTTACGCACTGTGTCGCCAGTGCGCAGCTATAGCCCGGTGCGGTCGATACGGGCTCCTCAGCATTGCCGTGCTAGAGTTGGCACTCAGCCAGGGAGAAGTGCGCCGGCACAGCACATCTGGCCACCAGTGCGTCTCCTAGGTCCAGCCTACCCTGCGCCTGCTCTACGCACGGCAGCCATCATTCCCCAGCACAGCCCAGTTCGCCCTGTGCCAGCGCTCTGCCCGTGCCGGGCTATAGTGACCATCCAGCCAGGACGGTGTGTGCCAGCCCTGAGCTCCAGATCTCCGGTACGCCTCCATAGCCCAGTACGTCCTGTTCCTGCTCCTCGCACTAGCCCTGAGGTGCGTGTTACTAGTCTGGCGCCTCCAAAGCCAGTCCCACGCATCAGGCCTCCAGTGCGCCTGCCCAGTCCAGTATGTCCTGTTCCTGCTCCTCGCACTAGCCCGGCGCCTCCAAAGCCAGTCCCACGCATCAGGCCTCCAGTGCGCCTGCTCAGTCCAGTACGTCCTGTTTCTGCTCCTCGCACTAGCCCGGCGCCTCCAAAGCCATTCCCACGCATCAGGCCTCCAGTGCGCATTCCCCGTCCAGAGCTTCCGGCGACAGTTCCCCGTCCAGAGCTTCCGGCGACAGTTCCCCGTCCAGAGCTTCCGGCGATAGTTCCCTGTTCGGAGCTTCCGGCAACAGTTCCCCGCCCGGAGCTTCCGGCGACAGTTTACAGTCCGGAGCCGGCAGAGACGGCCTACAGTCCGGAGCCGGCAGAGACGGCCTACAGTCCGGAGCCTGCAGAGACGGCCTACAGTCCGGAGCCGGCAGAGACGGCCTACAGTCCGGAGCCGGCAGAGACGGCCTACAGTCCGGAGCCTGCAGAGATGGCCTACAGTCCGGAGCCTGCAGAGACGGCCTACAGTCCGGAGCCGGCAGAGATGCTCCCCAGCCAGGTGTCTGCAGCGACGCTCCCCAGCCTAGAGTCTACGGAACGGGAGCTACGCCAAGAGCCACATCCGTGGGGGGAGGATTGGGATGGGGGGGTGTAGCACAGGAACCGTCGGTGGCCACCCTCCCTTTCCTCCCTTTAGGTTTGGGGTTGTTTTTGTGTTTTTTTTTAGTTTGAGGTGCATTTCGGGGTCTGCACCTTTGGGGGGGGGGGGGGGGGGGGTACTGTCACGTCCTGACCAGTAAAAGGGGTTATTTGTTATTGTAGTTTGGTCAGGGCGTGGCAGGGAGTGTTTGTTTTGTGTGTTTTGGGTGATGTTCTATGTTTGTATTGACTGCTATGTAGGTTAAATGTACACTTCAAATGCAGCTGTCCTACAACATATCTGTACCTTCTTGATCACCAATTGCATTGTGTCCATGTTCTGTCCTATAAGAGTTTCAAAGGAAGAGAAAATGTGTCAAAGAATAGTCTTACAAGCATTAAAACATATATATATTAAATAAATATTGAAAGATAAATATTGAAAGATAAATGTCATCAACATACAATGTAATGCAAAATAGAAGAACATATTGGAGAAAGCACTAGCCAATACAGTACTGCCATACAGTAACAGTACTGCCATACAGTAACAGTACTGCCATTCAGGCCTAATATCACATTTCAAGATATCTTTGTACACAAATTGTTCAATATTTTATCAGGCTGACTTGAAAGATTATACTCAACATTTTGCTGCGTGGCAATACTGTGTTTGGATTCTGAAGGGCATTCATACAAAAGAGGTAGTCTAGACACTGTATTAATACCATTATGCATTTGAATCCCATCTACAGCTACCATCTAAGATATTAATTTCCCTCCACAAGGGGGCGGACATGTAACGTTTCCAAAATGGGATAGTATTGTACATGTAACGTTTCCAAAATGGAATAGTATTGTACATGTAACGTTTCCAAAATGGGATAGTATTGTCCATGTAACGTTTCCAAAATGGGATAGTATTGTACATGTAACGTTTCCAAAATGGGATAGTATTGTACATGTAACGTTTCCAAAATGGGATAGTATTGTACATGCAATGTTTCCAAAATGGGATAGTATTGTACATGTAACGTTTCCAAAATGGGATAGTATTGTACATGTAACGTTTCCAAAATGGGATAGTATTGTACATGCAATGTTTCCAAAATGGGATAGTATTGTACATGTAACGTTTCCAAAATGGGATAGTATTGTACATGTAACGTTTCCAAAATGGGATAGTATTGTACATGTAACGTTTCCAAAATGGGATAGTATTGTCCATGTAACGTTATGCCCCCTTGTGAGTTAATAGTATTGCATGCTGTAGCAGGCTATATAAAGAGGAAGACCTCCATTGACGATTTAGTTCGTTGTAACATCTCGTCTGGACAGGTCACCGTCCGTTAGTTAGTTAGTTAGTTAGTTAGTTAGTTAGTTAGTTAGTTAGTTAGTTAACGAAGCTAACGTTAGCTAGTTCATTATCACAAAAGTGAAAACTGCTCTAGATTGGAAACTTACGTTAATGAGTGTAAAGCCATGTTGGCTTTATGGAAACGATATACAATATATGGGAAAGAATATAGTTGAGGAAATAATCCAAACCTAGTTGTGCCTAGTTAGGACATAACGTTAGCTAGCTAGCTAACGGTACTGTACTGTAGCTCATACAACGCCGACGGTCAAACCCGGCTTTCTAATATTTACGTTCATTAACTATAGTAACGTTATGGAAGATATTCACAGAAAACCATCATTGTCTTCGTTATTCATTATTAGTATGTTATATTATTATAATAAATTATTTCGAGACATATTCAGAGCCAAACATCAACACAACTTTACCTTTTTAACTGTTGTCGCATCCAAACTTGTCACCATCGTTTTCAGTTGTAATTGCGAAGTTCCCGGAAGAAGTCCAGCAACAACGGAGGTTCCTCGATGAACCCACCTTCTAACAAGTTCTTTGAAGACACCTACCACACCCACCACCACCACAACTACAAAACCAACCATCACCAAACCTACCTACCACAACTACCACCCCTATCTACCACAACTACCACCCCTATCTACCACAACTACCACCCCTATCTACCACAACTACCACCCCTATCTACCACAACTACCACACCTACCTACCACAACTACCACACCTATCTACCACAACTACCACACCTACCACCACCACAACTACAAAACCAACCATCACCAAACCTACCTACAACAACTACCACACCTACATACCACAACTACCACCCCTACCTACCACAACTACCACACCTATCTACCACAACTACCACACCTACCACCACCACAACTACAAAACCAACCAACCATCACCAAACCTACCTACAACAACTACCACACCTACATACCACAACTACCACCCCTATCTACCACAACTACCACACCTACCTACCACAACTGTCACACCTACATCACACCTAACATAACCACACCTACCATCACTATACCTACAAATACACCTACCATCTCACCTACCATCACCATACCTACCATCCACACACCTACCATCACCACACTTATCACACCTACAATCACCACACCTATCCCACCTACCATCACCACAAATACAATACCATAATTACTTCACCACATCTACCATCAGACCTACCATAACCACAACTACCGTGTTTTTCATGGTGATTAATTTTTACATATAGCCTGCAGTAACGTCAAGTAATGAAATGCTATTGTGTTATTTGAAATCGTAAACAAAACCAAATGATTATTTTTGCGATAGCATATATGAAATGTTTTACACTGTTAGAATGTTGCAGTCAAAATGACTGCTCATCAGCTTGATGGGGGGGTCTTGAGGCCCAGCGGTTCCAGTGTTAACAGAGATCCTGAATCTGAATCAGGAAGCTTGACTCTGAATCATGTGCAGTGTGACCACTGAGACTGAAGCCAACTCAATATGACTCCTGAGATCGACAGTTAATCAATTATAGTGTCTGTGAAAACAAACAAAATCAATCAGTCAGTCAGTCAGTCTGGTGAGAGAGAGAGAGAGAGAGAGAGAGAGAGAGACAGAGACAGAGAGAGAGAGAGAGAGAGAGAGAGAGAGAGAGAGAGAGAGAGAGAGAGAGAGAGAGAGAGAGAGAGAGAGAGAGAGACAGAGAGAGAGAGAGAGAGAGAGAGAGAGAGAGAGAGACTCTTGGTTTGACCACAAGAGAAGAGAAAGAAAACCTTTATGAGCTGAACAGTATGCCAGTGGAATGGAGGACAGTACCAGGTGACCCAATTGTGGTTTGTGACTATTATGATTTCCATTGTAGCCAATTCAGTTGCAGTAATTCTATTACAGATTTTTTGGGTAATTCCGTTACCAATTTGGAATTACGAATTTGAACCACTTAACAAAGTTGATCTCAGAAAAATCACTATAAGTCATTTTTATCTCTACCATTTCTTTCATTATAATCCCTCCTCACTGAGGGAGAGAAATGTGAAAATACCTGAAAGTTATGTGGGTTTTTGGTAACGGAATTAAAAGGCACAAGGGAATTTTTCTGAAACTTAAAGAAGGTTAACTCTTTCTCTAAAACCAAATGTAAGTGTTGATATTAGTAGTCAGGGGTCTTTACGTCAACATGATTCTGTTTTTATGTAGTTTTGATATTGGACCTTTTAAGACTTTTTCTGGGAGATGTTTTCTAATATCCCTTTTCCCATGTTTACCCAGAAATCAAAGCCTTCACTGGTTGAAAAATGAATCTAGAGTTACATTTACCAAAAATATAGACTCTTAGATTTCATTTGACACCAAATTACACATGCTCTTATGAACATCACGTTGGTGCTCCTGGGTCCTTTTACATGGAAATGCCCTACTGTAACTCTAGAGATACAATCTATCCCCAACTAGTAATAAAGTGGTCGGGCTGGTTTGCCACTGGCCTCTCCAGCTTCAGGCTGAATCACACCCATGATGAGAGGAGGTTTACTGGACACACAGGGAGAAACTACAGTCTGAATCACACCCATGATGAGAGGAGGTTTACTGGAGCCAGAAATAATCAGACACCCATTTTTCAAGCTAGCATATAATGTCACATAAACCCAAACCACAGCTAAATGCAGCACTAACCTTTGATGATCTTCATCAGATGACAACCCTAGGACATTATGTTATACAATACATGCATGTTTTGTTCAATCAAGTTCATATTTATATCAAAAAACAGCTTTTTACATTAGCATGTGACGTTCAGAACTAGCATACCCCCCGCAAACTTCCGGTGAATTTACTAAATTACTCACGATAAAAGTTCACAAAAAACATAATTATTTTAAGAATTATAGATACAGAACTCCTCTATGCACTCGCTATGTCCGATTTTAAAATAGCTTTTCGGTGAAAGCACATTTTGCAATATTCTAAGTAGATAGCCCGGCATCACAGGGCTAGCTATTTAGACACCCACCAAGTTTAGCCCTCACCAAAGTCAGATTTACTATAAGAAAAATTTTATTACCTTTGCTGTTCTTCGTCAGAATGCACTCCCAGGACTTCTACTTCAATAACAAATGTTGGTTTGGTTCAAAATCATCCATAGTTATGTTCAAATATCCTCTGTTTTGTTTGTGCGTTCAAGACACTATCCGAATGGTAAAGAAGGGTGACGCGCACGACGCATTTCGTGACAAAAAATGTCTAAATATTCCATTACCGTACTTCGAAGCATGTCAACCGCTGTTTAAAATCAATTTTTATGCCATTTTTCTCGTAAAAAAGCGATAATATTCCGACCGGGAAAGCGTGTTTAGGTTCAAAGAGAGAGAAAATAAAAACATGGGGTCGACTCGTGCACGCGCCTCAGTCCCATTGTCCTCTGATAGAGCACTTACCAAAGGCGCTAATGTGTTTCAGCCAGCGGCTGGAATTACATCATTCAGCTTTTTCCCGGGTTCTGAGAGCCTATGGGAGCCGTAGGAAGTGTCACGTTACAGCAAAGATCCTCAGTTTTCAATAAACAGAGTCAAGAAGCTCAAGGAATGGTCAGAGTGGGCACTTCCTGTACAGAATCTTCTCAGGTTTTTGCCTGCCATATGAGTTCTGTTATACTCACAGACACCATTCAAACAGTTTTAGAAACTTTAGGGTGTTTTCTATCCAAAGCCAATAATTATATGCATATTCTAGTTTCTGGGCAGTAGTAATAACCAGATTAAATCGGGTCCGTTTTTTATCCGGCCATGTAAATACTGCCCCCTAGCCCTAACAGGTTAAGGGATATTTTCTACAGGAAGTCTATTCCCTCTGCGATATTTTGTTGGGCTTCATCGTTTGATGTAAACTGGCGCCGTGCTTGGCTCACTCCACACAAATTTATGGTGACCAATAAAGTGAAGGATATCTCCTTTAAGATAATCCATAGATTCTATCCGTGTAATAGTTTGATTTCTAAATACATACTTGATGTTACCAGTGAATGCAGTTTTTGTGAACTAGAAACTGAATCTATTGAACACTTATTCTGTAATTGTTTATATAGTGAAGTGTTCTGGACTGATGTAAAACTATATCTTGGCCTCAAATTGCATACAACCATTGATATTGCTAAGTTTGACATATTATTTTACTACACTGATTCCACAATTGAACATGAGTATGTCATAAATCTCTTTATTTTATTAGGAAAATCTTTCATACACAAATCAAAATTTATGAAGAAAAAGCCCCTTTTCTTAATTTTTTTATCTGATGTGGAAAACTATTTAGAGTCCTTAAAACGTATACAAAACAATATGGCAAAAAAATGTATTCGCTATATGTCTGTATTTGATTTGATATAATGTGGAATAGTTTTTTTTTCTTCTCATTTCTTTGGAATCCCTCTGGCTGTTATGTTTATGTTTTGCATGTTACTGTTAATAAAAAAATAAAATAAAAAGTAACCTTCAAAGCAGTGTACCGATGCCTGTATCACTTCATTACATCAAACAACCACTTGATTGGTTTGGTATTGGGCTTGTTCAACACTGCAGGCAACTGCCGACTGACTGATCTACAAGTCACCTTACATCTTAAATAACTACTCATTATTACTTATAAATCAGTCAGGCAGTCACCATTTACCCACAATGCAGCATGGATTTGATGCTCTCGAACACGGCCAGTGGTTTAGCAGATGACATAAAGGCTACGCTGTGCACGCTCTAGGGCGTGTGGGACGTCATCTATAATAATGTGACCGTTCTAAATGCTGTGTTGCTCAAACCTGTTGAACCTACATTACCGTTCAAAAGTTTGAGGTCAATTAGAAATGTCCTTGTTTTCCATGAAAACATACATGAAATGAGTTGCAAAATGAAAAGGAAATATAGTCAAGATGTTGACAAGGTTAGAAATAATGATTTATAATTGGAATAATAATTGTGTCCTTCAAACTTTGTGTCCTCCATTTCCTTCTTCAAGATCCCTTTTACCCTGTATAAATCTTCCACTTTACCACCACCAAAGCACCCCAGAACATCACATTGCCTCCACCATGATGACAGAAGGCGTCAAGCACTCCTCCAGCATCTTTTCATTTTTTCTGCATCTCACGAATGTTCTTGTTTGTGATCCGAACACCTCAAACTTAGATTCGTCTGTCCATAACACTTTTTTCCAATCTTCCACTGCCCAATGTCTGTGTTATTTTGCCCATCTTAATCTTTTCTTTTTTTAAACGGTCTTTACTGTTGACATTGAGACTGGTGTTTTGCGGGTACTATTTGATAAAGCTTCCAGTTGAAAACTTGTAAGGCGTCTGTTTCTCAAATTAGACACTAATGTACTTGTCCTCTTGCTCAGTTGTGCACTGGGGCCTCCTATTCTGGTTAGAGCCAGTTTGCACTGTTCTGTGAAGGGAGTAGTACACAACATTGTACGAGATCTTCAGTTTCTTGGCAATTTCTCACATGGAATAGCCTTCATTTCTCAGAAAAAAGAATAGACTAATGATTTTCAGAAGAAAGTTATTTGTTTCTGGCCATTTTGAGCCTGTAATCGAACCCACAAATGCTGATGCTCCAGATACTCAACTAGCTTAAATAAGGACAGTTTTATTGCTTCTTTAATCAGCACAACAGTTTTCAGCTGTGCTAACATAATTGCAAAAGGGTTTTCTAATGATCAATTAGCCTTTTAAAATGATAAACTTGGATTAGCTAACACAACGTGCCATTGGAACACAGGAGTGATGGTTGCTGATAATGGGCCTCTGTTCGCCTATGTAGATATTCCATAAACAATCAGCTGTTTCCAGCTACAATAGTCTTTTACAACATTAACAATGTCTACACTGTATTTCAGATCAATTTGATGTTATTTTAATGGACAAAAAAAGTGTTTTTCTTTCAAAAACAAGAACATTTCTAAGTGACTCCAACCTTTTGTTACACCGTGTAGGAGCAGTATAGACCTAGTCTGTTCATTATATACATCTACATGATGTATTGTTACACCATGTAGGAGCAGTATAGACCTAGTCTGTTCATTATATACATCTACATGATGTATTGTTACACCATGTAGGAGCAGTATAGACCTAGTCTGTTCATTATGTACATCTACATGATGTATTGTTACACCATGTAGGAGCAGTATAGACCTAGTCTGTTCATTATATACATCTGCATGATGTATTGTTACACCATGTAGCAGCAGTATGGAGGTACAGTGGGGGACAAAATTGTTGACACCCTTGATAAAGATGAGCAAAAACAACTCTATAAAATAAAGAATTCAAATACTTCTATGTAAAAAAAAGGGTGAATTATATTATTGTATGCTGAAACAATTGCTCAGAGAAAGAGATTTAGTTGAACATGTTATTCTCAAAAGGTAAGGGTCTGAATTACTGCCACCCATGTTTTCAATACTCCAGCACCCTCCCCTTGGGAGGAAAACGACACTGAAATGTTTTATGAGATTAGAGAACACATTGGGTGGGACCTTAGACCCTTCCTCCATACAGAATCTCTCCATGTCCTTGATTTATTTTGTCTGCGCTTGTGGACTGCCCTGTTCAATTCAAACCACAGGTTTTCAATGGAGTTCAAGTCCAAAGACTGAGATGGCCATTGAAAATGTTGATTTTGTGCTCAATTAACCATTTCTTCTTGGATGTTGATGTGTCTTGCTGGAAGATCCACTTATGGCCAAGTCTCAGCCTCCTAGCAGAGAGGTAACCAGGTTTTGGGCTAAAATATCCTGGTACTGGGTAAAGTTTATTTATTTATTTTATACAGTATTTTTTTCTCATCTTTATCAAGGGTATCAATAACTAGGTGCTTATTTTGATATGTAGTTATTTGACTGAATCAGAAATACAGATGTGGAGTAGATGTAGAGTTTGTTTTAAATTCTCATAAAAAAATCTGAACTAATCAAACAACACTTGTTGCTCTTTGTACGTGTTGATATAATATTCATATTTAATGGGGAGAAAAAAAACGTTTCCCTAAACTGCTTTATAATATTATAATTCAATGAAGAATAAAAATAGTTTTCCCTCCTCAACTGCGTTTCCTCCCTCCAGACAGCAGATGGCGACATGTGTCTTTCAGGCGATGTTTCTAGTGTGACGTATAATCTAGTGGACGGAACGCTTCTTCAGCAACTGCAGCCACCTCGGTAGCTCGCTAGCCGACAAAGTCGGAACATTCAAGTTCTTTAGACAATTTCGTGGTTTATTTGCTACTATGATTTAAACATACTTATGTGGAAACAACTAGCTACCCCATTTAATTTAATATTTACGTTGTAAGTCAACTAGCTGGCTGGTTAAGTTAGCACTAGTCTAGTCGCTAATGCTAACTAGCTATTATCCCCGACCATGAGTTCACTAAGCTACTCTCCTCCTGTTAAAGAAGAGGTCTGCTGGACGGAGAAAGAAGCTCTGGTGAAAGAGGAAGAGGCTGTTACAATACAAAAACAAGTAGAGGGTGAAGCTGTTACAGTGAAAGAAGAAGAGAAAGACGTTTCAGTGAAAGAAGAAGAGAAAGACGCGTTCAGAGTGAAAGAGGAGGAGGATGTTACAGTAAAAGAAGAGGATGAAGTGAAAGAAGATGAAGACGTTTTTGGAATGAAGGATGAAGAGGGGGAGATTACTGTCACATTAGAGGAGGACGAAGAAGAGAAGACTGGAGAATTGATTATTACCAGTAAATACAGTGAGTACTATCTAATAAAACAGGGACATTGATCTGATTAACACCAGTAAATACAGTGAGTACTATCTAATAAAACAGGGACATTGATCTGATTAACACCAGTAAATACAGTGAGTACTATCTTATAAAACAGGGACATTGATCTGATTAACACCAGTAAATACAGTGAGTACTATCTAATAAAACAGGGACATTGATCTGATTTACACCAGTAAATACAGTGAGTACTATCTAATAAAACAGGGACATTGATCTGATTAACACCAGTAAATACAGTGAGTACTATCTAATAAAACAGGGACATTGATCTGATTAACACCAGTAAATACAGTGAGTACTATCTAATAAAACAGGGACATTGATCTGATTAACACCAGTAAATACAGTGAGTACTATCTTATAAAACAGGGACATTGATCTGATTAACACCAGTAAATACAGTGAGTACTATCTAATAAAACAGGGACATTGATCTGATTAACACCAGTAAATACAGTGAGTACTATCTAATAAAACAGGGACATTGATCTTTTATTTTATTTTTTATTTCACCTTTATTTAACCAGGTAGGCAAGTTCAGAACAAGTTCTCATTTACAATTGTGACCTGGCCAAGATAAAGCAAAGCAGTTCGACAACATACAACAACACAGAGTTACACGTGGAGTAAAACAAACATACAGTCAATAATACAGTAGAAAAATAAGTCTATATACAATGTGAGCAAATGAGGTGAGATAAGGCAGGTAAAAGCAATAAATAGGCCATGGTGGCGAAGTAAATACAATATAGCAAGTAAAACACTGGAATGGTAGATTTGACAGTAGATGGGTGTGCAAAGTAGAAATATATATATAATGGGGTGCAAAGGAGCAAAATAAATAAATAAATACAGTAGGGGAAGAGGGAGTTGTTTGGGCTAAATTATAGATGGGCTATGTACAGGTGCAGTGATCTGTGAGCTGCTCTGACAGCTGGTGCTTAAAGCTAGTGAGGGAGATAAGTGTTTCCAGTTTTAGAGATTTTTGTAGTTCGTTCCAGTCATTGGCAGCAGAGAACTGGAAGAAGAGGCGGCCGAAGGAGGAATTGGCTTTGGGGGTGACCAGGGAGATATACCTGCTGGAGCGCGTGCTACAGGTGGGTGCTGCTATGGTGACCAGCGAGCTGAGATAAGGGGGGACTTTACCTAGCAGGGTCTTGTAGATGACCTGGAGCCAGTGGGTTTGGCGACGAGTATGAAGCGAGGGCCAGCCAACGAGAGCGTACAGGTCGCAGTGGTGGGTAGTATATGGGGCTTTGGTGACAAAACGGATGGCACTGTGATAGACTGCATCCAATTTATTGAGTAGGGTATTGGAGGCTATTTTGTAAATGACATCGCCGAAGTCGAGGATCGGTAGAATGGCCAGTTTTATGAGGGTATGTTTGGCAGCATGAATGAAAGATGCTTTGTTGCGAAATAGGAAGCCAATTCTAGATTTAACTTTGGATTGGAGATGCTTATAGTGAGTCTGGAAGGAGAGTTTAGTCTAACCAGACACCTAGGTATTTGTAGTTGTCCACATATTCTTAGTCAGAACTGTCCAGAGTAGTGATGCTGGACGGACGGGCAGGTGCAGGCAGCGATCGGTTGAAGAGCATGCATTTAGTTTTACTTGTATTTAAGAGCAGTTGGAGGCCACGGAAGGAGAGTTGTATGGCATTGAAGCTCGTCTGGAGGGTTGTTAACACAATGTCCAAAGAAGGGCCAGAAGTATACAGAATGGTGTCGTCTGCGTAGAGGTGGATCATAGAATCACCAGCAGCAAGAGCGACATCATTGATGTATACAGAGAAGAGAGTCGGCCCAAGAATTGAACCCTGTGGCACCCCCATAGAGACTGCCAGAGGTCTGGACAACAGGCCCTCCGATTTGACACACTGAACTCTATCAGAGAAGTAGTTGGTGAACCAGGCGAGGTAGTCATTTGAGAAACCAAGGCTGTTCAGTCTGCCGATGAGGATGTGGTGATTGACAGAGTCGAAAGCCTTGGCCAGGTCAATGAATACGGCTGCACAGTATTGTTTCTTATCGATGGCGGTTAAGATATATCGTTTAGGACCTTGAGCGTGGCTGAGGTGCACTTGCTGTTTGAGGTGAAGAAACATTTGCTTTGAGATGCTCCACAACTCATTAGTGGTGGTGCATTAACTTCTATGGGCTACGTGGGATGCTAGCGTCCCACCCCCGGTACACACTATCAACAGCCAGTGAAATATCAAGGGCGCCAAATTTGAAAACAATTAAATATCATAATTCAAATTTCTCAAACATACAACTATCTTACACCCTTTGAAAGATAAACATCTCCTTAATCTAACCACGTTGTCCGATTTCAAAAAGGCTTTACGGCGAAAGCATAAAGTTAGATTATGTTAGGACAGTACATTGACAAAACATTACATACAGCTATTTTCAATGCAAAGACAGGCGTCACCAAAAGCAGAAAACCAGCAAAAATTATGCACTAACCTTTGACAATCTTCATCAGATGACACTCCTAGGACATTATGTTAGACAACACATGCATTTTTTGTTCTATCAAGTTTATATTTATATCCAAAAACAGAATTTTACAATGGCGGTGATGTTCAGAAAATATTTTCCGTCCAATACCACCAGTGAATCAGCACAACAAATTAAAATATTACTATTCAAAAACATTGGTAAAATATAATATTGTCATTCAAAGAATTATAGATTAACATCTCGTGAATGCAACCGCATTGCCAGATTCAAAAATAACTTTACAAAAATAACTAGTGGTTTCCTCATTACCAGATATACTACATCCATAACTAGTGGTTTCCTCATTAGCAGATATACTACATCCATAACTAGTGGTTTCCTCATTACCAGATATACTACATCCATAACTAGTGGTTTCCTCATTACCAGATATACTACATCCATAACTAGTGGTTTCCTCATTACCAGATATACTACATCCATAACTAGTGGTTTCCTCATTACCAGATATACTACATCCATAACTAGTGGTTTCCTCATTACCAGATATACTACATCCATAACTAGTAGTTTCCTCATTACCAGATATACTACATCCATAATTTGTAAGTCGCTCTGGATAAGAGCTTCTGCTAAATGACTTAAATGTAATGTAAATGTAATAACTATCGGTTTCCTCATTAGCAGGGAGGAGTTTCTGCGCATTGCCCTCATGCCGCAATTTTATTAAACACAGAAAGGGGCCTATATTGGAGACCAAAAGTCGTCTGGCACACTGCTTAGGATTTCAACAACATGAATAACTTATTTCTAGCCTACAATCATCGATTTCACTACTATAGTGAAAACAAGATAAAATATGACTATTCTTGCTCATTTTAAGGCAAATGTCAAATAATTTTAACATTCATTACAGACGTCAATTGTTGTCCAACATCATGGCTCCGCTGTTGGCATCACCTTTTACAGTGGATTACCGCTGTTGTGGGCCTTTAACCATCTGTCTGTCTTTGTTGTTCACACAGGAGAGAGACGTGACTATCGTGGATCCTCTGGGGAGCCTCAACAACATCATGATGCTGAAGAGGCAGAGAAGAGTCTCTCCAGATCAGAACACCTCAAGAAACACCTGCAGAGACCCACAGGGAAGAAAACTCACTGCTGCTCTGACTGTGGGAAGAGATTCACCTCATCAGGCATTAAAATGCATCAGAGAACACACACAGGAGAGAAATCTTATTGCTGTGATCAATGTGGGAAGAGTTTTGGTCAATCTTGCCATCTGGTATCACACCAGAGAACACACACAGGAGAGAAACCTTATATCTGTGATCAATGTGGGAAGAGTTTTAGTCAATCTGAAACTCTGAGAGTGCACCAGAGAATACACACAGGAGAGAAACCTTATAGCTGTGATCAATGTGGGAAGAGTTTTAGTCAATCTGAAACTCTGAGAGTGCACCAGAGAATACACACAGGAGAGAAACCTTATAGCTGTGATCAATGTGGGAAGAGTTTTACTATATCTAGCTCTCTGACTGTACACCAGAGAACACACACAGGAGAGAAACCTTATAGGTGTGATCAATGTGGGAAGAGTTTTGGTCGATCTGGCCATCTGGTATCACACCAGAGAACACACACAGGAGAGAAACCTTATATCTGTGGTCAATGTGAGAAGAGTTTTATTTCATCTGGCCAGCTGACTTTACACCAGAGAATACACACAGGAGAGAAACCTTATAGCTGTGATCAATGTGGGAAGAGTTTTGTTTCATCTGGCCAGCTGACTTTACACCAGAGAACACACACAGGAGAGAAACCTTATATCTGTGGTCAATGTGGGAAGAGTTTTGTTTCATCTAGCGGTCTGACAGTACACCAGAGAACACACACAGTAGAGAAATCTTATAGCTGTGACCAGAGATAATCTGATTAAAGATCTCTGATCAAACATCAGAAAATACATGAAGGAGTTGTTTCATGATATCAATGAATTAATGTCACAATGTAGAATGTTTTAACATTGTAGGAGTATTTTAATGATGTCACAATGTAGAACCCTAAACGTTTGTCCCCTGTTCTATTGATTTCAACATGATATGGATATTAGCCTCAGGGGGAAAATCCAGGCTCTGAAATGGAAGAGTTACTATTTATGAGATTTAACAAAAAGTGACTAACAAAAAAAGAGCTGTGTTACACTTACCACGTTGGTGACCCACTTGAATCAAAATGCAACACTTCAAAATGTAGCTAGCTGTTTTCTACAAATTGTCCTCTAACCAGTGATGTACACATTATTCCCAGATTCCATGTGGTTTTTGAGCTGTTAGTTTTAACAGGACGTGCAACCTCATCTCCCTTCTTTCACACAAATGATTTCAACATGATATCGATGAGTTATGACAAAAAAGTGTTGTGTGCCTTTGTTCAGTGACCCCTACATTTAAATGCATCACTCCAAAATGTAGCTGACTGTCTTCTGCAGGTTGTCCTCTAATCAGTGAGGTAAAATATATCTCCCATTCCCTTGTTTTAGTTGTGTTAGTTTCAACACGTACAACCTGATTTCCCCCCTAATCGATATCAGTGATATATCACAAACTGTTTCTGCATATTGGTTATTGATTTGGACACGTTAAAACTGTGTTTTGACATTGGGCTATCCCACCTAGCAAAATGTAATTGAAAAGACTTTGAATATAAGACATGCAATCAAATATTTAATATTTACATTATGTACAATTCATGTAACATTTAGTAATGATAATTCTTCATGTAACCAACTGACAATTTTTGCTACAATTATATTGACATTGTTTCCCTGCTTTTAGAATATCAGGGTTCATTCTCAGATGTGCCAACCCAAATGTACTAGAGCATGACATTGGGGACTGGGCCCCGATCCAACAACATGCCTATCTAGTGAACCCTGAAAAGGGAGAGAAGCTCCACAGTGAGGTGGAAAGTTACTATGGATATTGCAGGAGTTTCCTCTTGAAATCAGACATGTCTGTGGTGAGGACAACTTGGTTGCTGATTGTCTCAAGGGTGGGCAGTTAAAAAGTTTTGTGTTTTGTGTTTAGCCAGTCCGTTGCCATGGATCACAATTTATTTTGACTGCATGTTTTTCCGTATTGGAGATGAGTTTTGTTTGGGCTTGTTCCAAGTGGATGAGAGTTCTAGAAGCTAGTGAGTTTTAGGAAGACTAGAGTTCTAGAAGCTAGTGAGTTTTAGGAAGACGAGAGTTCTAGAAGCTAGTTAGTTTTAGGAAGACGAGAGTTCTAGAAGCTAGTGAGTTTTAGGAAGACTAGAGTTCTAGAAGCTAGTGAGTTTTAGGAAGACGAGTGTTCTAGAAGCTAGTGAGTTTTAGGAAGACGAGAGTTCTAGAAGCTAGTGAGTTTTAGGAAGAGGAGAGTTCTAGAAGCTAGTGAGTTTTAGGAAGATGAGTTCTAGAAGCTAGTGAGTTTTAGGAAGACGAGTGTTCTAGAAGCTAGTGAGTTTTAGGATTCTATGGAAAGAAAAAGGAGAAAAGATACGATTGTATATTATTATTTAGAAATACGTGTTTTTTTCTTGTTTTTAATTGTTGACATCCAGTAGACACCATGTTAGCCTTCCCTGTAGCTCAGTTGGTAGAGCATGGTGTTTGCAACGCCAGGGTTGTGGGTTCGATTCCCACGGGGGGCCAGCACAGAAAAAAAAAAAAATGTATGAAATGTATGCATTCACTACTGTAAGTCGCTCTGGATAAGAGCGTCTGCTAAAATGACTAAAATGTAAATGTAAATGTTTATATTGGTGAAGGTGAAGCATTGTGGTTGATTATATTGGGAAAGTAGAAGTTGTTTTCTGTTGGTGGTGAGCAAACTTGTCCAACAAGAAATATAGGATATATTTGTTGTCTTAAGGTGTTACAGGCTTTGGTTTTTCCATTTATGTTTTGAGGTTGGACTTTAGCACGTCTAGCTCGTTAGCACGTCTAGCTCGTTAGCACGTCTAGCTCGTTAGCACGTCTAGCTCGTTAGCCCGTCTAGCACGTACAGCTCGTTAGCCCGTCTAGCTCGTTAGCACGTACAGCTCGTTAGCCCGTCTAGCTCGTTAGCACGTCTAGCTCGTTAGCACGTCTAGCTCGTTAGCACGTCTAGCTCGTTAGCACGTAGGACGCACTGATTGGTGTCACCTCGTTAGTCAGTATGTGTTACACCTGTGCTGGCTTGTCCATCTCGTTAGTGGGAAGGTGTTTCACCTGAGCTGGTCCAGGTTCTATTTAAGAGTGTCTGGCCCAGTGCTCCAGTTGTCTTGATACATGTGGAGAGTCAACACCTTTAGTTGCTCCACCTTTTTGGTTTGCTTCCTGTCTTTAAGTTTGGTGTGGGTTTTTCTTTTGTTTTCCTCTTCTTGGGCAGATTTAGTGGGTCTCATGGTGGGTGTCTTTTAGGTCCCAGTTGTTGTTACTAGTCAACTTCCAGTGGACACCCCCATAGTGTCTTTCAGAACCCCTCCTAAAAAACAAGTTATATTTTGGGTTGGATATTGCATCATATTGTTGATATTTTAATCAATGGCATTTCCTTCCAATGCTCATTAGTCTTTCAGTTGTTATTATTGTTTTTTATCCTCATATTTGTGTACTAAATATTTCTGATTATTTTCATAGTTTTTTCCTGTGAAGCCATTGTGTTCCATCCATGTCTGACATGTGCTGTATAAATAACTATTGAATGACTCTTGGTCCCTCTTAGTATCCCCCTTGTCCCTTTCCCAATGTCATGAACTAGACCAGGTACTGTTACAGCTGCTCTCTCCTCCTCAATGTCATGAACTAGACCAGGTGCTGTGTTACAGCTGCTCTCTCCTCCTCAATGTCATGAACTAGACCAGGTACTGTGTTACAGCTGCTCTCTCTCCTCAATGTCATGAACTAGACCAGGTACTGTGTTACAGCTGCTCTCTCCTCCTCAATGCCATGAACTAGACCAGGTACTGTGTTACAGCTGCTCTCTCCTCCTCAATGTCATGAAATAGACCAGGTACTGTGTTACAGCTGCTCTCTCCTCCTCAATGTCATGAACTAGACCAGGTACTGTGTTACAGCTGCTCTCTCCTCCTCAATGTCATGAACTAGACCAGGTACTGTGTTACAGCTGCTCTCTCCTCCTCAATGTCATGAACTAGACCAGGTACTGTGTTACAGCTGCTCTCCTCCTCAATGTCATGAACTAGACCAGGTACTGTTACAGCTGCTCTCTCCTCCTCAATGTCATGAACTAGACCAGGTACTGTTACAGCTGCTCTCTCCTCCTCAATGCCATGAACTAGACCAGGTACTGTGTTACAGCTGCTCTCTCTCCTCAATGTCATGAACTAGACCAGGTACTGTGTTACAGCTGCTCTCTCCGCCTCAATGTCATGAACTAGACCAGGTACTGTTACAGCTGCTCTCTCCTCCTCAATGCCATGAACTAGACCAGGTACTGTGTTACAGCTGCTCTCCTCCTCAATGTCATGAACTAGACCAGGTACTGTTACAGCTGCTCTCTCCTCCTCAATGTCATGAACTAGACCAGGTACTGTGTTACAGCTGCTCTCCTCCTCAATGTCATGAACTAGACCAGGTACTGTTACAGCTGCTCTCTCCTCCTCAATGCCATGAACTAGACCAGGTACTGTGTTACGGCTGCTCTCTCTCCTCAATGTCATGAACTAGACCAGGTACTGTGTTACAGCTGCTCTCTCTCCTCAATGCCATGAACTAGACCAGGTACTGTGTTACAGCTGCTCTCTCCTCCTCAATGTCATGAACTAGACCAGGTACTGTTACAGCTGCTCTCTCCTCCTCAATGCCATGAACTAGACCAGGTACTGTGTTACAGCTGCTCTCTCTCCTCAATGTCATGAACTAGACCAGGTACTGTGTTACAGCTGCTCTCTCTCCTCAATGCCATGAACTAGACCAGGTACTGTGTTACAGCTGCTCTCTCCTCCTCAATGTCATGAACTAGACCAGGTACTGTTACAGCTGCTCTCTCCTCCTCAATGCCATGAACTAGACCAGGTACTGTGTTACAGCTGCTCTCTCCTCAATGTCATGAACTAGACCAGGTACTGTGTTACAGCTGCTCTCTCCTCCTCAATGCCATGAACTAGACCAGGTACTGTGTTACAGCTGCTCTCTCCTCCTCAATGCCATGAACTAGACCAGGTACTGTTACAGCTGCTCTCTCTCCTCAATGTCATGAACTAGACCAGGTACTGTGTTACAGCTGCTCTCTCCTCCTCAATGCCATGAACTAGACCAGGTACTGTGTTACAGCTGCTCTCTCCTCCTCAATGTCATGAACTAGACCAGGTACTGTGTTACAGCTGCTCTCTCCTCCTCAATGTCATGAACTAGACCAGGTACTGTGTTACAGCTGCTCTCCTCCTCAATGTCATGAACTAGACCAGGTACTGTTACAGCTGCTCTCTCCTCCTCAATGTCATGAACTAGACCAGGTACTGTTACAGCTGCTCTCTCCTCCTCAATGCCATGAACTAGACCAGGTACTGTGTTACAGCTGCTCTCTCTCCTCAATGTCATGAACTAGACCAGGTACTGTGTTACAGCTGCTCTCTCCTCCTCAATGTCATGAACTAGACCAGGTAGTGTGTTACAGCTGCTCTCTCCTCCTCAATGTCATGAACTAGACCAGGTACTGTGTTACAGCTGCTCTCTCCTCCTCAATGTCATGAACTAGACCAGGTGCTGTGTTACAGCTGCTCTCTCCTCCTCAATGTCATGAACTAGACCAGGTACTGTGTTACAGCTGCTCTCTCTCCTCAATGTCATGAACTAGACCAGGTACTGTGTTACAGCTGCTCTCTCCTCCTCAATGTCATGAACTAGACCAGGTACTGTGTTACAGCTGCTCTCTCCTCCTCAATGTCATGAAATAGACCAGGTACTGTGTTACAGCTGCTCTCTCCTCCTCAATGTCATGAACTAGACCAGGTACTGTGTTACAGCTGCTCTCTCCTCCTCAATGTCATGAACTAGACCAGGTACTGTGTTACAGCTGCTCTCTCCTCCTCAGTGTCATGAACTAGACCAGGTACTGTGTTACAGCTGCTCTCTCCTCCTCAATGTCATGAACTAGACCAGGTACTGTTACAGCTGCTCTCTCCTCCTCAATGTCATGAACTAGACCAGGTACTGTGTTACACCTGCTCTCTCCTCCTCAATGCCATGAACTAGACCAGGTAGTGTGTTACAGCTGCTCTCTCCTCCTCAATGTCATGAACTAGACCAGGTACTGTGTTACAGCTGCTCTCTCTCAATGCCATGAACTAGACCAGGTACTGTTACAGCTGCTCTCTCCTCCTCAATGTCATGAACTAGACCAGGTACTGTTACAGCTGCTCTCTCCTCCTCAATGCCATGAACTAGACCAGGTACTGTGTTACAGCTGCTCTCTCCTCCTCAATGTCATGAACTAGACCAGGTACTGTGTTACAGCTGCTCTCTCCTCCTCAATGTCATGAACTAGACCAGGTACTGTGTTACAGCTGCTCTCCTCAATGTCATGAACTAGACCAGGTACTGTTACAGCTGCTCTCTCCTCCTCAATGTCATGAACTAGACCAGGTACTGTTACAGCTGCTCTCTCCTCCTCAATGCCATGAACTAGACCAGGTACTGTGTTACAGCTGCTCTCTCTCCTCAATGTCATGAACTAGACCAGGTACTGTGTTACAGCTGCTCTCTCCTCCTCAATGTCATGAACTAGACCAGGTACTGTTACAGCTGCTCTCTCCTCCTCAATGCCATGAACTAGACCAGGTAGTGTGTTACAGCTGCTCTCCTCCTCAATGTCATGAACTAGACCAGGTACTTTTACAGCTGCTCTCTCCTCCTCAATGTCATGAACTAGACCAGGTACTGTGTTACAGCTGCTCTCCTCCTCAATGTCATGAACTAGACCAGGTACTGTTACAGCTGCTCTCTCCTCCTCAATGCCATGAACTAGACCAGGTACTGTGTTACAGCTGCTCTCTCTCCTCAATGTCATGAACTAGACCAGGTACTGTGTTACAGCTGCTCTCTCTCCTCAATGTCATGAAATAGACCAGGTACTGTGTTACAGCTGCTCTCTCCTCCTCAATGTCATGAACTAGACCAGGTACTGTGTTACAGCTGCTCTCTCCTCCTCAATGTCATGAACTAGACCAGGTACTGTGTTACAGCTGCTCTCTCCTCCTCAATGTCATGAACTAGACCAGGTACTGTGTTACAGCTGCTCTCCTCCTCAATGTCATGAACTAGACCAGGTACTGTTACAGCTGCTCTCTCCTCCTCAATGTCATGAACTAGACCAGGTACTGTTACAGCTGCTCTCTCCTCCTCAATGCCATGAACTAGACCAGGTACTGTGTTACAGCTGCTCTCTCTCCTCAATGTCATGAACTAGACCAGGTACTGTGTTACAGCTGCTCTCTCCGCCTCAATGTCATGAACTAGACCAGGTACTGTTACAGCTGCTCTCTCCTCCTCAATGCCATGAACTAGACCAGGTACTGTGTTACAGCTGCTCTCCTCCTCAATGTCATGAACTAGACCAGGTACTGTTACAGCTGCTCTCTCCTCCTCAATGTCATGAACTAGACCAGGTACTGTGTTACAGCTGCTCTCCTCCTCAATGTCATGAACTAGACCAGGTACTGTTACAGCTGCTCTCTCCTCCTCAATGCCATGAACTAGACCAGGTACTGTGTTACGGCTGCTCTCTCTCCTCAATGTCATGAACTAGACCAGGTACTGTGTTACAGCTGCTCTCTCTCCTCAATGCCATGAACTAGACCAGGTACTGTGTTACAGCTGCTCTCTCCTCCTCAATGTCATGAACTAGACCAGGTACTGTTACAGCTGCTCTCTCCTCCTCAATGCCATGAACTAGACCAGGTACTGTGTTACAGCTGCTCTCTCTCCTCAATGTCATGAACTAGACCAGGTACTGTGTTACAGCTGCTCTCTCTCCTCAATGCCATGAACTAGACCAGGTACTGTGTTACAGCTGCTCTCTCCTCCTCAATGTCATGAACTAGACCAGGTACTGTTACAGCTGCTCTCTCCTCCTCAATGCCATGAACTAGACCAGGTACTGTGTTACAGCTGCTCTCTCCTCAATGTCATGAACTAGACCAGGTACTGTGTTACAGCTGCTCTCTCCTCCTCAATGCCATGAACTAGACCAGGTACTGTGTTACAGCTGCTCTCTCCTCCTCAATGCCATGAACTAGACCAGGTACTGTTACAGCTGCTCTCTCTCCTCAATGTCATGAACTAGACCAGGTACTGTGTTACAGCTGCTCTCTCCTCCTCAATGCCATGAACTAGACCAGGTACTGTGTTACAGCTGCTCTCTCCTCCTCAATGTCATGAACTAGACCAGGTACTGTGTTACAGCTGCTCTCTCCTCCTCAATGTCATGAACTAGACCAGGTACTGTGTTACAGCTGCTCTCCTCCTCAATGTCATGAACTAGACCAGGTACTGTTACAGCTGCTCTCTCCTCCTCAATGTCATGAACTAGACCAGGTACTGTTACAGCTGCTCTCTCCTCCTCAATGCCATGAACTAGACCAGGTACTGTGTTACAGCTGCTCTCTCTCCTCAATGTCATGAACTAGACCAGGTACTGTGTTACAGCTGCTCTCTCCTCCTCAATGTCATGAACTAGACCAGGTAGTGTGTTACAGCTGCTCTCTCCTCCTCAATGTCATGAACTAGACCAGGTACTGTGTTACAGCTGCTCTCTCCTCCTCAATGTCATGAACTAGACCAGGTGCTGTGTTACAGCTGCTCTCTCCTCCTCAATGTCATGAACTAGACCAGGTACTGTGTTACAGCTGCTCTCTCTCCTCAATGTCATGAACTAGACCAGGTACTGTGTTACAGCTGCTCTCTCCTCCTCAATGTCATGAACTAGACCAGGTACTGTGTTACAGCTGCTCTCTCCTCCTCAATGTCATGAAATAGACCAGGTACTGTGTTACAGCTGCTCTCTCCTCCTCAATGTCATGAACTAGACCAGGTACTGTGTTACAGCTGCTCTCTCCTCCTCAATGTCATGAACTAGACCAGGTACTGTGTTACAGCTGCTCTCTCCTCCTCAGTGTCATGAACTAGACCAGGTACTGTGTTACAGCTGCTCTCTCCTCCTCAATGTCATGAACTAGACCAGGTACTGTTACAGCTGCTCTCTCCTCCTCAATGTCATGAACTAGACCAGGTACTGTGTTACACCTGCTCTCTCCTCCTCAATGCCATGAACTAGACCAGGTAGTGTGTTACAGCTGCTCTCTCCTCCTCAATGTCATGAACTAGACCAGGTACTGTGTTACAGCTGCTCTCTCTCAATGCCATGAACTAGACCAGGTACTGTTACAGCTGCTCTCTCCTCCTCAATGTCATGAACTAGACCAGGTACTGTTACAGCTGCTCTCTCCTCCTCAATGCCATGAACTAGACCAGGTACTGTGTTACAGCTGCTCTCTCCTCCTCAATGTCATGAACTAGACCAGGTACTGTGTTACAGCTGCTCTCTCCTCCTCAATGTCATGAACTAGACCAGGTACTGTGTTACAGCTGCTCTCCTCAATGTCATGAACTAGACCAGGTACTGTTACAGCTGCTCTCTCCTCCTCAATGTCATGAACTAGACCAGGTACTGTTACAGCTGCTCTCTCCTCCTCAATGCCATGAACTAGACCAGGTACTGTGTTACAGCTGCTCTCTCTCCTCAATGTCATGAACTAGACCAGGTACTGTGTTACAGCTGCTCTCTCCTCCTCAATGTCATGAACTAGACCAGGTACTGTTACAGCTGCTCTCTCCTCCTCAATGCCATGAACTAGACCAGGTAGTGTGTTACAGCTGCTCTCCTCCTCAATGTCATGAACTAGACCAGGTACTTTTACAGCTGCTCTCTCCTCCTCAATGTCATGAACTAGACCAGGTACTGTGTTACAGCTGCTCTCCTCCTCAATGTCATGAACTAGACCAGGTACTGTTACAGCTGCTCTCTCCTCCTCAATGCCATGAACTAGACCAGGTACTGTGTTACAGCTGCTCTCTCTCCTCAATGTCATGAACTAGACCAGGTACTGTGTTACAGCTGCTCTCTCTCCTCAATGCCATGAACTAGACCAGGTACTGTGTTACAGCTGCTCTCTCCTCCTCAATGTCATGAACTAGACCAGGTACTGTTACAGCTGCTCTCTCCTCCTCAATGCCATGAACTAGACCAGGTACTGTGTTACAGCTGCTCTCTCTCCTCAATGTCATGAACTAGACCAGGTACTGTGTTACAGCTGCTCTCTCTCCTCAATGCCATGAACTAGACCAGGTACTGTGTTACAGCTGCTCTCTCCTCCTCAATGTCATGAACTAGACCAGGTACTGTTACAGCTGCTCTCTCCTCCTCAATGCCATGAACTAGACCAGGTACTGTGTTACAGCTGCTCTCTCTCCTCAATGTCATGAACTAGACCAGGTACTGTGTTACAGCTGCTCTCTCTCCTCAATGCCATGAACTAGACCAGGTACTGTGTTACAGCTGCTCTCTCCTCCTCAATGTCATGAACTAGACCAGGTACTGTGTTACAGCTGCTCTCTCCTCCTCAATGTCATGAACTAGACCAGGTACTGTTACAGCTGCTCTCTCCTCAATGTCATGAACTAGACCAGGTACTGTGTTACAGCTGCTCTCTCCTCCTCAATGCCATGAACTAGACCAGGTACTGTGTTACAGCTGCTCTCTCCTCCTCAATGCCATGAACTAGACCAGGTACTGTTACAGCTGCTCTCTCTCCTCAATGTCATGAACTAGACCAGGTACTGTGTTACAGCTGCTCTCTCCTCCTCAATGCCATGAACTAGACCAGGTACTGTGTTACAGCTGCTCTCTCCTCCTCAATGTCATGAACTAGACCAGGTACTGTGTTACAGCTGCTCTCTCCTCCTCAATGTCATGAACTAGACCAGGTACTGTGTTACAGCTGCTCTCTCCTCCTCAATGTCATGAAATAGACCAGGTAGTGTGTTACAGCTGCTCTCTCCTCCTCAATGTCATGAACTAGACCAGGTACTGTGTTACAGCTGCTCTCTCCTCCTCAATGTCATGAACTAGACCAGGTACTGTGTTACAGCTGCTCTCTCCTCCTCAATGTCATGAACTAGACCAGGTACTGTGTTACAGCTGCTCTCTCCTCCTCAATGTCATGAACTAGACCAGGTACTGTTACAGCTGCTCTCTCCTCCTCAATGTCATGAACTAGACCAGGTACTGTGTTACACCTGCTCTCTCCTCCTCAATGCCATGAACTAGACCAGGTAGTGTGTTACAGCTGCTCTCTCCTCCTAAATGTCATGAACTAGACCAGGTACTGTGTTACAGCTGCTCTCTCTCAATGCCATGAACTAGACCAGGTACTGTTACAGCTGCTCTCTCCTCCTCAATGTCATGAACTAGACCAGGTACTGTGTTACAGCTGCTCTCTCCTCCTCAATGCCATGAACTAGACCAGGTACTGTGTTACAGCTGCTCTCTCCTCCTCAATGTCATGAACTAGACCAGGTACTGTGTTACAGCTGCTCTCCTCCTCAATGTCATGAACTAGACCAGGTACTGTTACAGCTGCTCTCTCCTCCTCAATGTCATGAACTAGACCAGGTACTGTTACAGCTGCTCTCTCCTCCTCAATGCCATGAACTAGACCAGGTACTGTGTTACAGCTGCTCTCTCTCCTCAATGTCATGAACTAGACCAGGTACTGTGTTACAGCTGCTCTCTCCTCCTCAATGTCATGAACTAGACCAGGTACTGTTACAGCTGCTCTCTCCTCCTCAATGCCATGAACTAGACCAGGTAGTGTGTTACAGCTGCTCTCCTCCTCAATGTCATGAACTAGACCAGGTACTGTTACAGCTGCTCTCTCCTCCTCAATGTCATGAACTAGACCAGGTACTGTGTTACAGCTGCTCTCCTCCTCAATGTCATGAACTAGACCAGGTACTGTTACAGCTGCTCTCTCCTCCTCAATGCCATGAACTAGACCAGGTACTGTGTTACAGCTGCTCTCTCTCCTCAATGTCATGAACTAGACCAGGTACTGTGTTACAGCTGCTCTCTCTCCTCAATGCCATGAACTAGACCATTTACTGTGTTACAGCTGCTCTCTCCTCCTCAATGTCATGAACTAGACCAGGTACTGTTACAGCTGCTCTCTCCTCCTCAATGCCATGAACTAGACCAGGTACTGTGTTACAGCTGCTCTCTCTCCTCAATGTCATGAACTAGACCAGGTACTGTGTTACAGCTGCTCTCTCTCCTCAATGCCATGAACTAGACCAGGTACTGTGTTACAGCTGCTCTCTCCTCCTCAATGTCATGAACTAGACCAGGTACTGTTACAGCTGCTCTCTCCTCCTCAATGCCATGAACTAGACCAGGTACTGTGTTACAGCTGCTCTCTCCTCAATGTCATGAACTAGACCAGGTACTGTGTTACAGCTGCTCTCTCCTCAATGTCATGAACTAGACCAGGTACTGTGTTACAGCTGCTCTCTCCTCCTCAATGCCATGAACTAGACCAGGTACTGTGTTACAGCTGCTCTCTCCTCCTCAATGCCATGAACTAGACCAGGTACTGTTACAGCTGCTCTCTCTCCTCAATGTCATGAACTAGACCAGGTACTGTGTTACAGCTGCTCTCTCCTCCTCAATGCCATGAACTAGACCAGGTACTGTGTTACAGCTGCTCTCTCCTCCTCAATGTCATGAACTAGACCAGGTACTGTGTTACAGCTGCTCTCTCCTCCTCAATGTCATGAACTAGACCAGGTACTGTGTTACAGCTGCTCTCCTCCTCAATGTCATGAACTAGACCAGGTACTGTTACAGCTGCTCTCTCCTCCTCAATGTCATGAACTAGACCAGGTACTGTGTTACAGCTGCTCTCTCCTCCTCAATGCCATGAACTAGACCAGGTACTGTGTTACAGCTGCTCTCTCTCCTCAATGCCATGAACTAGACCAGGTACTGTGTTACAGCTGCTCTCTCCTCCTCAATGTCATGAACTAGACCAGGTACTGTTACAGCTGCTCTCTCCTCCTCAATGCCATGAACTAGACCAGGTACTGTGTTACAGCTGCTCTCTCCTCAATGTCATGAACTAGACCAGGTACTGTGTTACAGCTGCTCTCTCCTCCTCAATGCCATGAACTAGACCAGGTACTGTGTTACAGCTGCTCTCTCCTCCTCAATGTCATGAACTAGACCAGGTACTGTGTTACAGCTGCTCTCTCCTCCAAAGTGAAGGGGTCTGAATACTTAACGAATGCATTGTAAACCGCTGGCAGAGTTTTCTACCATTGGCAGTTTTGTACACAGTCATGTGATACGTGGTATAGAAAAGTCCAATCTTAGGAGAGTACATGGGAGGCACTATACTGTGTGTCAGCAGGTTTCTATCTGGTCAAAACCACTGATACAAGTGCCCCTCTACCCTTTGGTGGGATGGATCATGTCTACAGAGAAACCTAGATTCAAATACTTAGATGTGTGTGTATTGGGTCTATGTTGTGAAATTGTTAGATATTACTTGTTAGATATTACTGCACTGTCGGAGCTAGAAACACAAGCATTTCACTACACCTGCAATAATATCTGCTCAACATGTGTATGTGACCAATAAAATGTGATTTTGATTTGAAATAAACGTCCTATTTATCAAAGGTGCTTTTGTCTGGGGTCAAAATGACTCCAAAGGATTTGAATTTGTTAAACGTCCATATTGATACAGAAACACTAAACCATGATTTAGATTTATTAAGAACAAGTTGATTGACAAAGTCATGAAGAATTGAATAAACTACATTTTTGCTATGATAAAAGATATGCCTCTGGGGTCAAAATGATCCATGTCAGAAGTATGGTTCAATGCAAATATGTAGTGGGTGTAAAGTTTGTATTAAATTCTCACTCATTAAAAACGAATCAATCAACACATGCTTCTCTTTGAACGACTTAATATAATATTAAACTTTTCTGAAATAAATGAAAAATAAACGTTTGGTTCCTCAACTGCGTTGCCCTCCAGTCAGCAGATGGCGATGTGCGTATTTTAGGTTCAGGCGATGCTGCCAGTGTGACGTATAATCTAGTGGACGGGACGCTCCTTCAACAACAACAGCTAGTCAGACACCTCGGTAGCTTTCTAACAAACATAGCTACAACATTCACGCTCTTTACACTGTTTTGGTGTATATTAGTCGCTGTGTATTAAACACACTTCTGTCGTATGTACTTGTTGGACCATTTAATTATATATTTACGTTGTTTGTCAGCTAGCTGGTTTGCTAAGTTAGCTTAGAACTAGGCTAGTCGCTAATGCTAGCTAGCTAACATCCCCGACCATGAGTTCACTAAGCTTCTCTCCTCCTGTTAAAGAAGAGGTCTGCTGGACGGAGAAAGAAACTCTAGTGAAAGAGGAGGAGGAAGAGAAAGATGTTACAATACAAAAACAAGTAGAGGGTGAAGCTGTTAGCGTGAAAGGAGAAGAGAAAGACGTTTCAGTGAAAGAAGAGGAAGACGCGTTCAGAGTGAAAGAGGAGGAGGATGTTACAGTAAAAGAAGAGGCGGAAGAGAAAGAGGAGGATGCAGTTTTTGGAGTGAAAGAGGAGGAGGGGGAGATGACTGTCACATTGGAGGAAGAAGAGGAGGTTGGAGATCTGTTTAACACCAGTAAGTACCGTCTCTGCAGTCGTTGAACCAATATGCAGTAAAGGGGTTCTACACTTTAATGTTGTTCTGTAGGAATGGCTGAAGCTACACTGTAACGTGTAGAACATCAAGAGTGGACCATCAACAACACGTTAACAATTGATCAAATGCATCCAATGACAATGCCTGAAATACTGTAGTCCTCAATATCTCCTATTAGATTAGCCCAAGATGTTCTCTTAAAGGGGCAATCAGCAGTTGTTACATCCATTTAGGGACTTATACATTAATAATATGTACCCATCTGTTTCCTGAATAAATCACTTAGAAATGCCTCATGAGCTTAGTTCAACTGTTGTACTCCATCAGAACCCAAAATATAAGCTTTTTATTACTCCAATGTTTGTCAGTAAATATTAACACACACTGTATATCCTCAAAACATGGTTAAAACTATAATGTTGATATCATGGATGGTTGCATTTCTCCAGCCCCATCCCTCAGCTTTTTACCGAAACGGGCAGGGAGTTCGCTTTGTTATTGTTTCTACTGCTGATTGCTTCCCCGTTACTCCTCAAGGTCCAAGGACTGTATGTTATTTTCAGAGGTAGACTGGCTCTGGCAGCATTCCATCTAAATGTGAATCGATTCTCAATTGCGATACTTTCAAGGAAAATAGGAATGTTTCTCGACTCATACCCTGACTTTAAAAAGGGATTTGGTGAGAATTAGCATAGGAACTCCGTGTCACAGCATGACAATGTGAACGCGATTGGTTGACAGTCTCTTGGACGGTCGTTATATACACTTTGACATTTTCTGGAATAGTTTTTATTTGAAAACGTTTTTGTTTACTTGCCTGCCTATTGAATTTGGAATGCACTGTACTGTTCATCTGAAACTCACTGAGATAATTCCTTTCATACAGCAGTAGCAATACAGGGACATAGACCTACTGTAGGACCCTGTATATGTTATGTTGTTGTTAGGTGAAGTTATGGGTCCTACAGTAGGTCTATGTTATTGTTAGGTGAAGTTATGGGTCCTACAGTAGGTCTATGTTATTGTTTGGTTAAGTTATGGGTCCTACTGTAGGTCTATGTTATTGTTAGGTGAAGTTATGGGTCCTAGAGTAGGTCTATGTTGTTAGGTGAAGTTATGGGTCCTACAGTAGGTCTATGTTATTGTTAGGTGAAGTTATGGGTCCTACAGTAGGTCTATGTTGTTGTTAGGTGAAGTTATGGGTCCTACAGTAGGTCAATGTTATTGTTAGGTGAAGTTATGGGTCCTACAGTAGGTCAATGTTGTTGTTAGGTGAAGTTATGGGCCAATTTCGCCAACACTTAGTTTACTTAGTTTTTTCCCCCCAAGATGGCGTAGCAGTGCATACGTTTTTTGTCATCCTCTCGTTTTCTTTTTTGTATTTTTTGTATATATTCCAATTGACTTTTCAATCTCTTTTTCTATTTTTAAATTAAATATATCTTCCGGTTACCCACCTCACTCAATGTGACACAGATCTGCTATTTTTCTGCTCTTTTTTTTTTAGACCTTATAGCCAAAACATTCATCAGAGGCTAGCCAGCTAATTAGCTACTAGCTATTTAGTCATTGTTAGCCACTGCTAGCGGCCTTTACCCTCTGCTCAGGCACCAGACGTTTTTTTAGCCTGGATAATACCTGCCAGCCTCGGACTGTTTTTCTCCACTACAACGCCGGATTCCTGCCGTAAACCCTGGACCATTACCCCTGATCATCACAGCTAGCTAGCTGCCACTGAGTGACCCAGCCCCAAAAGCTAGCCCTGAGCCAGGCACATGACCCGGATTGCAAACGAATTTACCACAACTACAATACCTCTTTCGCCATCTGGCCCGGTCCCTTCGTCGACATGGCGCCCCGCCGTACCACCGCGACTGGTCCTCAACCGGCCTTTGCCGGACATTGGAGCAGATGCTTCCACTTACCCCGGCCTGCTAACTTTAAACGCTGTGTCTCCCGCTTGCTAGCATAGCAACGACTACCCCGCGGCTTCCCTGTTCCATCTATTGCTGTACACTGGAGCCTATGATCACTTAGCTACATAGCTGATGCCTGCTGGACTGTTCATTTATCTCCACTTGGTTTACCTTTGTTTATCTGTTGGCCCTATTCCGAACTCAGGCCCTGTGTGTAGTTAATCGACCCTCTCTGCCCATTCATCGCCATTTTACCTGTTGTTGTTGTCTTAGCTGATGAACTGTTGTTGTCTTACCCGTTGTTGTCTTAGCTAGCTCTCCCAATCAACACCTGTGATTGCTTTATGCCTCGCTTTATGTCTCTCTCAAATGTCAATATGCCATGTATACTGTTGTTTAGGATAGTTATTGTTTTAGTTTACTGCGGAGCCCCTAGTCCCACTGTACATGCCTTAGATACCTCCTTTGTCCCACCTCCCACACATGCAGTGACCTCACCCAGTATAACCAGCATGTTCAGAGATGAAACCTCTCTTATCATCACTCAGTGCCTGGGCTCACCTCCAGTGCCTGGGCTCACCTCCACTGTACCCGCACCCCACCATACCCCTGTCTGTACATTATGCCTTGAATCTATCCTACCACACCCAGAAATCTGCTCCTTTTATTCTCTGTTCCCAACGCACTATTCGACCAATTCTGATAGCCTTTAGCCGTACCCTCATCCTACTCCTCCTCTGTTCCTCGGGTGATTTGGAGGTTAACCCAGGCCCTGCGTGTCCCCAGGCACTCTCATTTGTTGACTTCTGTAATCGAAAAAGCCTTGGTTTCATGCATGTTAACATCAGAAGCCTCCTCCCTAAGTTTGTTTTATTCACTGCTTTAGCATACTCCGCCAACCCTGATGTCCTTGCCGTGTCTGAATCCGGGCTTTGGAAGGTCACCAAAAATTCTGAAATTTCCATACCCAACTACAATATTTTCCGTCAAGATAGAACTGCCAAAGGGGGAGGAGTTGCAATCTACTGCAGAGATAGCTTGCAAAGTTCTGTCATACTTTCCAGGTCTATGCCCAAACAGTTTGAGCTTGTAATTTAAAAAATTAATCTCCAGAAATAAGTCTCTCACTGTTGCCAACTGTTATAGACCCCCCTCAGCTCCCAGCTGTGCCCTGGACACCATATGTGAATTGATTGCCCCCCATCTATCTTCAAAGTTCGTTCTGTTAGGTGACCTAAACTGGGATATGCTTAACACCCCGGTCGTCCTGCAATCTAAGCTAAATGCCCTCAATCTCACACAAATTATCAAGGAAACCACCAGGTACAACCCTAAATCCGTAAACATGGGCACCCTCATAGAAGTTATCCTGACCAACTTGCCCTCCAAATACACCTCTGCTGTTTTCGATCAAACGACCAATCCTCATCACTGTCAAACGCTCCCTAAAACACTTCTGCGAGCAGGCCTTTCTAATTGACCTGGCCCGGGTATCCTGGAAGGATATTGACCGCATCCCGTCAGTCGAGGATGCCTGGTCGTTCTTTAAAAGTAATTTCCTCACCATCTTAAATAAGCTTGCCCCTTTCAAAAAATGTATAACTAAGAACAGATATAACCCTTGGTTCACTCTAGACCTGACTGCCCTTGACCAGCACAAAAACATCTTGTGGTGGACTGCAATAGCATCGAATAGTCCCCGCGATATGCAACTGTTCAGGGAAGTCAGGAACCAATACACACAATCAGTCAGGAAAGCAAAGGCTAGCTTTTTCAAACAGAAATTTGCATCCTGTAGCTCTAACTCCAAAAAGTTTTGGGACACTGTAAAGTCCATGGAGAACAAGAGCACCTCCTCCCAGCTGCCCACTGCACTGAGGCTAGGAAACACTGTCACCACCGATAACTCCACGATAATCGAGAATTTCAATAAGCATTTCTCTACGGCTGGCCATGCTTTCCTCCTGGCTACCCCAACCCCGGCCTACAGCTCCGCACCCCCCACAGCTACTTGCCCGAGCCTCCCCAGCTTCTCCTTCACCCAAATCCAGATAGCAGATATTCTGAAAGAGCTGCAAAACCTGGACCCGTACAAATCAGCTGGGCTAGACAATCTGGACCCTCTCTTTCTAAAACTATCCGCTGCCATTGTTGCAACCCCTATTACCAGTCTGTTCAACCTCTTTCGTATCGTCCGAGATCCCTAAAGATCGGAAAGCTGCCGCGGTCGTCCCCCTCGTCAAAGGGGGTGACACTCTAGAGCCAAACTGTTAGACCTATTTCCATCCTGTCCTACCTTTTCTAAAGTCTTCAAAAGCCAAGTTAATAAACAGATCACTGACCATTTATTATCCCACCGTACCTTCTCCGCTGTGCAATCCGGTTTCCGAGCTGATCACGGGTGCACCTCAGCCACGATCAAGGTACTAAAAGATATCATAACCGCCATCGATAAATGACAGTACTGTGCAGCCGTCTTCATTGACCTGGCCAAGGCTTTTGACTCTGTCAATCACCGTATTCTTATCGGCAGACTCAATAGCCTTGGTTTCTCAAATGACTACCTTGCCTGGTTCACCAACTACTTCGCAGACAGAGTTCAGTGTTTCAAATCGGAGGGCCTGTTGTCCGGACCTCTGGCAGTCTCTATGGGGGTACCACAGGGTTCAATTCTCGGGCCGAATCTTTTCTCTGTATATATCAACGATGTCGCTCTTGCTGTGGGTGATTCCCTAATCCACCTCTACGCAGACGACACCGTTCTGTATACATCTGGCCCTTCTTTGGACACAGTGTTAACTAACCTCCAAACGAGCTTCAATGCCATACAACACTCCTTCTGTGGCCTCCAACTGCTCTTAAACGCTAGTAAAACCAAATGCATGCTTTCAACCGTTTGCTGCCAGCAACCGCCCGCCCGACTAGCATCACTACTCTGGACGGTTCTGACCTAGAATACGTGGACAACTACAAATTCCTAGGTGTCTGGCTAGACTGTAAACTCTCCTTCCAGACTCATAGCAAACATCTCCAAAATCAAATCATGAATCGGCTTTCTATTTCGCAACAAAGCCTCCTTCAGTCACTCCGCCAAACTTACCCTAGTAAAACTGACTATCCTACCGATCCTCGACTTCGGCGATGTCATCTACAAAATAGCTTCCAATACTCTACTTAGACTACATACAATTTGCTATCACAGTGCCATCTGTTTTGTTACCAAAGCCCCTTATACCACCCACCATTGTGACCTGTATGCTCTAGTCGGCTGGCCCTAGCCACATATTCGTCGCCAGTCCCACTGGCTCCAGGTCATCTATAAGCCTATGCTTCGTAAAGCTCCGCCTTATCTCAGCTCACTGGTCACGATAACAACACCCACCCGTAGCACGCGCTCCAGCAGGTATATCTCACTGGTCATCCCCAAAGCCAACACCTCCTTTGGCCGCCTTTCCTTCCAGTTCTCTGCTGCCAATGACTGGAACAAATTGCAAAACTTGGTGAAGTTGGAGACTTACATTTCCCTCACTAACTTTAAACATCAGCTATCTGAGCAGCTAACCGATCGCTGCAGTTGTACATAGGCCATCTGTAAATAGCCCATCCAATCTACCTACCTCATCCCCATATTGTTTTATTTACTTTGCTGCTTTTTTGCGCACCAGTATCTCTACTTGCACATCGTCATCTGCTCATCTATCACTCCAGTGTTAATCTGCTAAATTGTAATTACTTCGCTACTATGGCCTATTTTATTGCCTTACCTCCTTACTCCATTTGCACACACTGTATATAGATTTTTCTATTGTGTTATTGACTGTACTTTTGTTTATCCCACGTGTAACTGTTGTTTTTTTGTCGCACTGCTTTGCTTTATCTTGGCCAGGTCACAGTTGTAAATGAGAACTTGTTCTCGACTGGCCACCTGGGTAAATAAAGGTGAAAATAATATATATATATTTTTTACTTTATTGACAACACCCAAATGGATACTGTCATTAACACAGTTCTTCAATAATTACACATAACTCATAACTCTGTAGCAAACATTATATTAACCTGTTGGGGATAGGGGGCAGTATTTGCACGGCCGGATAAAAAACGTACCCGATTTAATCTGATTATTACTCCTGCCCAGAAACTAGAATATGCATATAATTATTAGCTTTGGATAGAAAACACTCCAAAGTTTCTAAAACTGTTTGAATGGTGTCTGTGAGTATAACAGAACTCATTTGGCAGGCCAAAACCTGAGAAGATTCCAAACAGGAAGCGCTCTCTCTGACCATTTCATGGCCTTCTTGATCATCTCTAACCAAAACAGGGGATCTCTGGCATGACGTGACATTTTCTAACGCTCCCATAGGCTCTCAGAAGGCGCCAGAAATTTGAATGGTTGCTTTGGAGCCCCAGGCTGAAACACATTAGCGCCTTTTGTAAGTGGTCTATCAGAGGACAATGAGAATGGCGTGCGCGTGCACGAGACGACTCCATGTTTACTTTCTCTCTCTTTGAACGTATACAGGGTTTCCCGGTTGAAATATTATCGCTTTTTTACGAGAAAAATAGCATAAAAATTGATTTTAAACAGCGGTTGACATGCTTCGAAGTACGGTAATGGAATATTTAGAATTTTTTTGTCACGAAATGCGCCGCGCGCGTGACCCTTATTTACCTTTCGGATAGTGTCTTGAACGCAAGAACAAAACGCCGCTATTTGGATATAACTATGGATTATTTTGAACCAAACCAACATTTGTTATTGAAGTAGAAGTCCTGGGAGTGCATTCTGACGAAGACAGCAAAGGTAATCAAACTTTTCTAATAGTAAATCGGAGTTTGGTGAGTACCACACTTGGTGGGTGTCAAAATAGCTAGCCTGTGATGGCCGGGCTATGTACTCAGAATATTGCAAAATGTGCTTTCACCGAAAAGCTATTTTAAAATCGGACATAGCGAGTGCATAAAGGAGTTCTGTATCTATAATTCTTAAAATAATTGTTATGTTTTTTGTGAATGTTTATCGTGAGTAATTTAGTAAATTCACCGGAAGTTTGCGGGGGTATGCTAGTTCTGAACGTCACATGCTAATGTAAAAAGCTGGTTTTTGATATAAATATGAACTTGATTGAACAAACCATGCATGTATTGTATAACATAATGTCCTAGGATTGTCATCTGATGAAGATCATCAAAGGTTAGTGCTGCATTTAGCTGTGGTTTTGGTTTTTGTGACATTATATGCTAGCTTGAAAAATGGGTGTCTGATTATTTCTGGCTGTGTACTCTGCTGACATAATCTAATGTTTTGTTTTCGTTGTAAAGCCTTTTTGAAATCGGACAGTGTGGTTAGATAAAGGAGAGTCTTGTCTTTAAAATGGTGTAAAATAGTCATATGTTTGAGAAATTGAAGTAATAGCATTTCTAAGGTATTTGAATATCGCGCCACGGGATTCAACTGGCTGAGCGTCCCACCTAGCCCATAGAGGTTAAACAGGACATTCAAACGAGCCTTACAATTATAATCCAAAGTAGTGTGAAATGAACTCATAAGCAACCTGGAAATGGAGGTTACTCCCCTGAGTTTTCCCCCATTCACATTCAGAATACATTGTGAAAACTAAAATCTTTTCTCACCATTTTTGCTCCAGGCAGATATACTACATCCATAACTATCGGTTTCCTCATTAGCAGGGAGGAGTTTCTGCAATCAAATTGCCCTCGTGCTGCAATTTTAGCAAACACAGAAAGGGGCCTATATTGGAGACTAAAAGTCGTCTGGCACACTGCTTAGAGTTTCAACAACATGAATAACTTATTTCTAGCCTACAATCATCTATGTCACTACGAATGTGAAAACAAGACAAAATATGACTATTCTTGCTCATTTTAAGGCAAATATCAAATAATTTTAACATTCATTACAGACGTCAATTGTTGTCCAACATCATGGCTCCGCTGTTGGCATCACCTTTTACAGTGGATTACCGCTGTTGTGGGCCTTTAACCATCTGTCTGACTTTGTTGTTTACACAGGAGAGATATGGGACTATCGTGGATCCTCTGGGGAGCCTCAACAACCTCATGATGCTGAAGAGGCAGAGAAGAGTCTCTCCACATTAGAACACCTCAATAAACACCTGCAGACATCCACAGGGAAGAGAACTCACTGCTGCTCTGACTGTGGGAAGAGATTCACCTCATCAGGCATTACAATTCATCAGAGAATACACACAGGAGAGAAACCTTATAGCTGTGACCAATGTGGGAGGAGTTTTACTACATTTGGCACTCTGACTCAACACCAGAGAATACACACAGGAGAGAAATCTTATAGCTGTGACCAATGTGGGAAGAGTTTTGGTGGATCTGGAGAGCTGACAGTGCACCAGAGAACACACACAGGAGAGAAACCTTATAGCTGTGATCAATGTGGGAAGAGTTTTGGTCAATCTAGAGAGCTGACAGTGCACCAGAGAATACACACAGGAGAGAAACCTTATAGCTGTGGTCAATGTGGGAAGAGTTTTGGTCATTCTGGACAGCTGACAGTGCACCAGAGAATACACACAGGAGAGAAACCTTATAGCTGTGATCAATGTGGGAGGAGTTTTACTACATTTGGCACTCTGACTGCACACCAGAGAACACACACAGGAGAGAAACCTTATAGCTGTGGTCAATGTGGGAAGAGTTTTGCTGCATTGAGCACTCTGACTCTTCACCATAGAACACACACAGGAGAGAAGCCTTATAGCTGTGATCAGTGTGACAAGAGATACTCTGATAAAAGATCTCTGATCAAACATCAGAAAATACATACATGAAGGAATTGTTTCATGATTTCAATGAAATGAAATCTCACAATGTAGAATGTTTTAACATTGTAGTAGGAGTATTTTAATGATGTCACAATGTAGAACCCTAAACGTTTGTCCCCTGTTCTATTGATTTCAACATGATATGGATATTAGCCTCAGGGGGAAAATCCAGGCTCTGAAATGGAAGAGTTACTATTTATGTGATTTAACAAAAAGTGACTAACAAAAGAAAGAGTTGTGTTACACTTACCATGTTGCTGACCCACTTGAATCAAAACGCAACACTTCAAAATGTAGTGAGCTGTTTTCTACAAATTGTCCTCTAACCAGTGATGTACACATTATTCCCAGATTCCGTGTGGTTTTTGAGCTGTTCGTTTTAACAGGACGTGTAACCTCATCTTCCTCCTTTCGCACAATTGATTGCCAGCAGCATACCACCCTGCATCCCACTGCTGGCTTGCTTCTGAAGCTAAGCAGGGTTGGTCCTGGTCAGTCCCTGGATGGGAGACCATATGCTGCTGGAGGGCCAGTCGGAGGTACTCTTTCCTCTGGTCTAAACAATATCCCAATGCCCCAGGGCAGTGACTGCCCTGTGTAGGGTGCCGTCTTTCGGATGGGACGTTAAACGGGTGTCCTGACTCTCTGAGGTCATTAAAGATCCCATTGCACTTATTGTAAGAGTAGGGGTGTTAACCCCGGTGTCCTGGCTAAATTCCCAATCTGGCCCTCATACCATCACGGCCACCTAATCATCCCCAGCTTACAATTGGCTCATTCATCCCCCTCCTCTCCCCTGTAACTATTCCCCAGGTTGTTGCTGTAAATGAGAATGTGTTCTCAGTCAACTTAACTGGTAAAACAACGGTAAAAAGAAAAAAAAATCCACATGACATCGATGAGTTATGACAAATAGGTGTTGTGTTCCTTTGTTTAGGGACCCCTACATTTAAATGCATCACTCCAAAATGTAGCTGACTGTCTTCTGCAGGTTGTCCTCTAACCAGTGAGGTAAAATATATCTCCATTTCCATGTGTTTTTTGTTTTGTTGTGTTAGTTTCAAGAGCAGGTTCAACCTGATTTCCCCCCAAATGGATATAAGATTTGTGTTTTGCGTTTAGCTAGTGCGTTGCTATGGATCTTTATTTATTTTGACTGCATGTTTTTCCGTATTGGAGATGAGTTTTGTTTGGGCTCGTTCCAAGGAGACGAGAGTTCTAGAAGCTAGTGGGATTTAGAAAGAGGATAGTTCTAGAAGCTAGTGGGATTTAGGAAGAGGAGAGTTCTAGAATCTAGTGAGTTTTAGGAAGACGAGAGTTCTAGAAGCTAGTGGGATTTAGAAAGAGGAGAGTTCTAGAATCTAGTGAGTTTTAGGAAGACGAGTGTTCTAGAAGCTAGTGGGATTTAGGAAGACGAGTGTTCTAGAAGCTAGTGAGTTTTAGGAAGACGAGAGTTCTAGAAGCTAGTGGGATTTAGGAAGACGAGTGTTCTAGAAGCTAGTGAGTTTTAGGAAGAGGAGAGTTCTAGAAGCTAGTGGGATTTAGGATTCTATAGAAAGAAAAAGGAGAAACAAATAATCCTATTGTATATTATTATTTAGAAATACGTGTTTTTTTCTTCTTTTTAATTGTTGACATCCAGTAGACACCATGTTTATATTGGTGAAGGTGAATCATTGTAGTTGATTATAATGTGAAATGGAAGTTGTTTTCTGTTGGTGGTGAGCAAATTTGTCCAAAAGAAATGTAGGATATATTTGTTGTCTTAAGGGGGAAGGTATTACAGGCTTTGGTTTTTCCATTTATGTTTTGAGGTTGGACTTTAGCTCGTTAGCTCGTCTAGCTCGTTAGCAGGTATAGCTCGTTAGCACGTCTAGCTCGTTAGCCCGTCAGCTCGTCTAGCTCGTTAGCCCGTCTAGCTCGTTAGCACGTCAGCACGTCTAGCTCGTTAGCACGTCTAGCTCGTTAGCCCGTCTAGCTCGTCAGCGCGTAGGACGCACTGATTGGTGTCACCTCGTTAGTCAGTATGTGTTACACCTGTGCTGGCTTGTCCATCTCGTTAGTGGGAAGGTGTTTCACCTGAGCTGGTCCAGGTTCTATTTAAGAGTGTCTGGCCCAGTGCTCCAGTTGTCTTGATACATGTGGAGAGTCAACACCTTTAGTTGCTCCACCTTTTTGGTTTACTTCCTGTCTTTAAGTTTGGTGTGGGATTTTCTTTTGTTTTCCTCTTCTTGGGCAGATTTAGTGGGTCTCATGGTGGGTGTCTTTTAGGTCCCAGTTGTTGTTACTAGTCAACTTCCAGTGGACACCCCCATAGTGTCTTTCAGAGCCCCTCCTAAAACCCACCTGTTTAGTTGTGGTTGTTGTCAGTGACTCTTTGTTAGTTCCTCTTCTGTTTAAGGGACATTTCTGGTTTCCTGCTGGGGAACGTAACAACAAACAAACTTCTATTTTGGGTTGGATGTTGCATCATATTGTTAATATTTTAATCAAATGGCATTTCCTTAGAATGTTCATTAGTCTTCCATTTAATCTTGTTTTTTATCCTTAAGTTTGTTATGTAGTAAATGTGAGTTTTTATTCATTTTTTTCTTTCCGTGAAGCCATGTCTGAAATTTGCTATATAAATAAAGCTTGATTTGAATATATTGCGAAACGAATCAACCCAATGACCGACCAATCAACAGACTCTTGCAAAAGCAACACATATTTTGGGCAGCAGGTAGCCTAGTCGTTAGAGCGTAGGGCCAGTAACTGAAAATTTGCTTGATTGAATCCCCAAGCTGACAAGGTAAAAATCTGTTGTTATGCCCCTGAACAAGGCAGTTAACTCACTGTTCCCCGGTAGGCCGTCATTGTAAATAAGAATTTGTTCTTGCCTAGTTAAATACATGTAATTTTTTTAAACAAAAAATATATATCTTGGTCCATCTTAGTATGAAAAACAGTATAAATGATGTATATCAAAAATAGTGTTGAAATCAACAAAGGATTCAACTATTAAACATTGAAACAAACAAATGGATCAACCAGATCAATCCCACTTTTCCAGCCTGCTGAAGGCGTGGTGGAGTGGTAAACACCACCCCCGGCTCTACCAGGGGCTTGAGGTGGTCTCCCACAGCTCTGCTTATGTCATGTTCTGTGGCCTTGCTGTTCCATTTCTTGACTGTCCCTGCAACACAGAAACACATTTAGTTATATTATATAAAACACTCAAAGTAATGGATATGGAGCATCTATGGCCTCAGTTACACCTGGCACCTACATGTGACTTCTGTCATCCGATCACTCCAAGCTGCATTAGGTTCAGATCTACCAGGATGGGCCTTTGACATAGTCTGGATGCAGTCAGGCCACTGAATATGCATAAGCAATGTATAGAGATGGGGTGAATGAGGGGAAAAGTATTTGACACAAATGACCTTCATAATATCAAAGAACAAATGTGTGTGTCTGAGGGGAAATTAACTTCATACAGCCAAAAGGGGTGAGAAATTATACCAATATCAGTGGACAATTTGCACTAATGTAAATAAACATAGATGGAACATATTCCCTTTTGCTGACGTGATGAACCGCTAAGGGGACATAAATATTGACCATCTAAACCATGTGTGACCTCTCACCTCTCTGGCTGTAGAAGTGTTCTTCCTAGCCAGTCCCTCAACAGCTCTCTGACTGAGCTCCACCCTCACTGGGTCTTCAGAGGAGAGGAAGGCTGAGGAGGGATGGAAGGATGAATGGATCAGTCAGTCAATAAAGTGTAGAGCTGCTGTCTGACAAAATCACTATTTTAGTAGTTCATTAAAGTAAATAAGGCTTTATGACTGCTGAATACCAACTATCAATCACTTAGATCATGTATTTTCAGGTAGAGATACATCCTTGGGACGTCCATAGCCCATTGAAGTTGACATTTAAAATGGTTAAGGTAGGGGTTAAGGTTAGGGTTTAGGATAGGGATGTCCCAAGGATCCCAGAAAGCATTGACCATCGTGCATTATTCTGTCTCTTTTACATAGCAGGTGTAAAATAAACACAGACAAGACAAGTAGGCACGCAGTGCATTATGGTCATTGTAGTTTAAAAATAGCATCTAATTATGTAGGGTGACCATACGTCCTCTTTTTCCCGGACAAGTCCTCTTTTTGGACCAAAAAAAATGCGTCCGCCCGGGATTTCTAAATCGCCTAAAATGTCCGGGATTCGGCTTTTGCTTCCTACAGTCGCCATTCATTGTGTGCGTTTTGGGGGTTTTGCGTTGCTTTGACCGCTTTCAAGCGCTCGTACTAAGACCGAAGCAATTGTTAACGCTGTGATAGCACCACATTCTGTCGACATAGCTCAGAAAGCACTAGAAGACATACCTTACTGTGGTGTTTCTACTGATGGGAGCAATCACGGTGCTGTGAAAATATTCCCTCTGCTTATTCAGTATTTTGATTGGAAGAATGGTGGCGTGCAAAGTAAATTAGTCGAAGTTAAAAACACTCCAAATGAGACAGCTGATACGATCGCGCAATACATCAAAGAAACACTGGAAAATAATGGGATTTTTTCCAAATATATTGCATTTACAGTAGGGTGACCATACGTCCTCTTTTTCCCGGACATGTCCTCTTTTTGGAAAACTAAAATTTGGTCACCCTAAATTATGCCAATCTGTATGTGGGGTTGTTAGAGAAGAATGTGATTGTCAGCCCTAACAATCCATTCTAGCAGCTCATCAGGCTATGAAAAAGTCTTCATTGATGACGTGTTCCATCTATTCCAGGGGACAGCAGGGGAACTTCATCGATTCCACTCCTTCATCAATACAAGCAGTAAACATCTGAAATTCACCCTCACCTTTGATAAGCATGAAACAAGTTACCCGATGGTTGGACAATACTTTTCTCGTTAATCATCTTAAATACTTAAACTGGAAATCAACCAATCCTCCATTGTTAACGCAGTGGAAAGGTCAAATGCTTTATTATCTACACATGTAAAGTGAGTGAGACGCAGAGAAATAAAATGGTTAGGTTATGGTAAAGTTTATAAAAGATCAAATTAAATATTTTTCCCAAAAATTGTTTTAAGTCCCAATGCAAAGTTACACCTCACTGTTCTATTTTTGGAGTTATTACATAAAACCAATAAGAATTCAGAAGAATGATAAAGGCAGGTGTGATGTAATATGGAAGACCGGTCTATTCCCTGTGATGTAAACAACAACAGAAAGAACTTCAAATTAAACCAATCGTTTAAACCAACGTTTTGGAAATACATAACGCTATCTAACCAAATATCAAAGAATGTTAGCTATATGCAGTTATCTTAGCCAGCCAGCTAACATTAGCTATTTAGCCAACTAGTTATGGTCAGCGAGCTGGAGCCCAACTACAAGAGACCAGTTAGAACCCGATTAACAAAACCCAACTAAAACATAACTGCAGATCAAAAGAGCAGAGACATAGAGAATGATGGCTGGGAAAATCCTCAACATCCAAAATAGATAGATTCCAGAAGTCAGTCAGCTAGTGCGCTAGCAGTAAGCCAAGGTGGAAAAAGTGACAAAACTCCCGTAGTCGACTTCACAGAGAATATGCTGAAAAGTAGTGATGGGGAAACAAAGCTTCCTGAAGCATTGACGCTTTTCAGCCTGTTGTGTCAACAAAAAAAAAAAAAAAACGAGCAAGCAGGTTGATATCCCACGGCAAGAGGCACCAGAGCTACTGTGCTAACGGGTTCCCTCTAGATAACACAACCACACAGTTCATGAAAAGCATGAGGTGTGACTAACGTTTGCAAGCTTGAGCTAGATATCAACCTAGTGTGACCTTCCTGGTCCCTCAAGTCAGTGAGTCAACACAGGAAGGAGCAATGGATGGATAGTTCATTTATTTCCAAAGCTGAAATGATGGGACACACACAGTATGGATGAATGATCAGTAGTGACGGGATATAAATAGCACTCCCATAGCAATTCTCCATAAATCTGCCCTATAATATACTAACAAAAAACAATCAAGATGTCTGTCAAAGTTATTATGATCATATAGTGGATTTAACAGTTCCTAATAATTCATAATTTACTATAATAAAATAAATACATAGTTTCCATGTGTAATCTCATATTCACAACATCAGAATAAACTATCATCCATTTTAGTATCAAAATGTATCAAATTAACCTGAAATATTACTCAATGTCCCCCTCTGGTGGTGAAGAAGTATAATCCACCTAAACTAACAGAACCGGGCTGATAAACTGGCTGGTGTTCATGAGTTTATAAAACACATACTTTATACATGTCATAAATTACCTGCATTGATGACAGTGACAGGATATAAATAGCACTCCTAAAGAAGATGCAGTGTGGATGAATGATCAGGATATAAATAGCACTCCTAAAGAAGATGCAGTGTGGATGAATGATCAGGATATAAATAGCACTCCTAAAGAAGATGCAGTGTGGATGAATGATCAGGATATAAATAGCACTCCTAAAGAAGATGCAGTGTGGATGAATGATCAGGATATAAATAGCACTCCTATAGAAGATGCAGTGTGGATGAATGATCAGGATATAAATAGCACTCCTAAAGAAGATGCAGTGTGGATGAATGATCAGGATATAAATAGCACTCCTAAAGAAGATGCAGTGTGGATGAATGATCAGGATATAAATAGCACTCCTATAGAAGATGCAGTGTGGATGAATGATCAGGATATAAATAGCACTCCTAAAGAAGATGCAGTGTGGATGAATGATCAGGATATAAATAGCACTCCTATAGAAGATGCAGTGTGGATGAATGATCAGTAGTGACAGGATATAAATATCACTCCTAAAGAAGATGCAGTGTGGATGAATGATCAGGATATAAATAGCACTCCTAAAGAAGATGCAGTGAGGATGAATGATCAGGATATAAATAGCACTCCTAAAGAAGATGCAGTGTGGATGAATGATCAGTAGTCAACAGGATATAAATAGCACTCCTAAAGAAGATGCAGTGTGGATGAATGATCAGGATATAAATAGCACTCCTAAAGAAGATGCAGTGTGGATGAATGATCAGTAGTGACAGGATATAAATATCACTCCTAAAGAAGATGCAGTGTGGATGAATGATCAGGATATAAATAGCACTCCTAAAGAAGATGCAGTGTGGATGAATGATCAGGATATAAATAGCACTCCTATAGAAGATGCAGTGTGGATGAATGATCAGGATATAAATAGCACTCCTATAGAAGATGCAGTGTGGATGAATGATCAGGATATAAATAGCACTCCTAGAGAAGATGCAGTGAGGATGAATGATCAGGATATAAATAGCACTCCTAAAGAAGATGCAGTGTGGATGAATGATCAGGATATAAATAGCACTCCTAAAGAAGATGCAGTGTGGATGAATGATCAGTAGTGACAGGATATAAATAGCACTCCTGAAGAAGATGCAGTGTGGATGAATGATCAGGATATAAATAGCACTCCTAAAGAAGATGCAGTGTGGATGAATGATCAGGATATAAATAGCACTCCTAAAGAAGATGCAGTGTGGATGAATGATCAGGATATAAATAGCACTCCTAAAGAAGATGCAGTGTGGATGAATGATCAGGATATAAATAGCACTCCTAAAGAAGATGCATTTTCCAGTTTGCTACCAAGTTGATAGAGGGAACTTTAGCATAAAACCCACATGGAAAACTGAGATTCGGCAAATAACATATAAAGAGAGGCCAAACCAACAACAGAAGTTACTAAAACATAAATTGCTAATTTATGATGTAAAAGGTGTATTTTATGATCTAATGTCAGCTTTATACATTTCTATCCCAGGACCACTCAATTTCCAATTTCTCCAAAAATCTCCTGTGGGTTACCCAGAATCACATTGGGTTACCCAGAATCACATCCTTTATCACTGACTGTAATGTAAACACACAAACAGCGATTTAAGGTACTGCATCTCAGTGCTAGAGGTGTCACTACAGACCCTGGTTCAAAACTAGGCTGTATCATAACAGGCTGTGACAGGGAGTCCCATAGGGCAGCGCACAGTAGCCCAGCATCGTCTGGGTTAGGGTTTGGCAGGGGTAGGTCGGTCATTGTAAATAATAATTTGTTCTTAGCTGGCTTGCCTGGTTAAATAATGGTTAAATACATTTTTTAAATGTAACTTCATTACACCGTTACACTGGCATACAAACTCGGTAGCATAGAGTTGATAATACATATGACGTTGGGAAATAGTGCATTGTGGGTAGTTTAGAAGATTTCCCGAAATAAGTTAATACATTTGTAATAACGCAAAAACATAACTGTTTGTACTTATAGGGAACCATATCGTGACTACAACTAGCTTACTAAGTCTTTAACCACACTGTGTTGTTACGCTGGTGAGTAAAAACTCATGCTTCCTACACTTTAACTTTTTGTCTGAAAATAAAGTATACATTTTACTCTACTGTGTTACCCACTCCAGTCAGCAGATGGCGGTGTGGGAATTTAAGGTAATGCTGTTAGTGTGACGTATAATGTCACACTGTTGCTGCTGTCTTTCAACAGCAGCAACAGTTATTCAGCCACCTCTGTAGCTTGCTACACAAAATAGCCGAACCAATAAAGCTCTTTAGGCGTTTTCGTGTATATTAGCCACTGTGTTTTAAACCCACTTCTGTCGTCTAGTTAGTTATCCGATTTAATTTCATATTTACGGTGTTGTTATAATTATTCAGCTAGCGGGCTGGTTAAGTTAGCATTAGCCTAGCTAGCTAACATCTCCGACCATGCGGTCACTGAGCTACTCTCCTGCTGCTAAAGAAGATGAGGCCTGCTGGACGGAGAAAGAAGCTCTCGTCAAAGAGGAGGAGGAAGAGGAGGCTGTTTCAATACAAAAACAAGTAGAGGGTGAGGCTGTTACCGTGAAAGAAGAAGAGAAAGACATTACAGTGAAAGAAGAGGAAGACGTGTTCAGAGTAAAGGAGGAGGATGTTACTGTAAAAGAAGAGGAGGATGCAGTTTTTGGAGTGAAAGAGGAGGAGGGGGAGATGACTGTCACATCGAAGAAGGAAGAAGAGGAAGAATCTGGATATCTGGGCCCGGTTTCCCAAAGGCATGTTAAGGCATCCAATGGTTCTAATGATGAACGGGCCCTGATAAACACTAGTAAGTACTGTCTTAAATACAGAGGCACAAACTCTGCAGTTGTTGAACTGATGTGTGGAGTTAAAGGGGAAATCTGCAATTGTTACATCCATATTGTGACTTTTTAATTATTTATTTATAGCCATTGATTCTTGAAGAATATAACACATGTCTCATGAGCTTAGTTCAACTGTTGTACCCCATCAGAACCCCAAATAGGCTTTTTTTACTCCAATGTCTAGAAACAATGTAAATCAACACTGTATAGCCTCAACATGGTTAAAACTATAATGTTGATATCATGGATGGTCAGTCCTTGCATCCATAGGTCTATCTGTCTGTAGTTACATTTCTCCAGCCCCATAATCATCTTATTACCAAAACAGTGGTGGAATGACAGCTTTGTTGTTGTTTGAACTGCAGATTGCTGGGTTGTGTGGGTTTTTTCAACAGTAACAAAATGGCTGCCCAGAGGCTTGGTTTGGTAAACAGCTGAGGGATGGGGGAAGAAGTGTAACCACTCTCAAATTCATAGAGAAAGCTATTGTAGCAACCGTAACCCAACACCTAGCGACCTTTTCAAGAAGTTCAGACATCTTGGTGTAACAGTTATGAGGTGTTGTCTTGACAGTCGCTGGATCCAGGATTGAGTTCAGCTCAGGACTACCCCCTGAATTCACTACACTATGAATACAAAGACTGGCCATCCATGATGTCATAATGATAGTTTAACCAGGTTTCTAGGCTATATAGTATATTCTAGAATTCATCCATGATGTCATAATGATAGTTTAACCAGGTTTCTAGGATAAATAGTATATTCTAGAATTCATCCATGATGTCATAATGATAGTTTAACCAGGTTTCTAGGATAAATAGTATATTCTAGAATTCATCCATGATGTCATAATGATAGTTTAACCAGGTTTCTAGGATAAATAGTATATTCTAGAATTCATCCATGATGTCATAATGATTGTTTAACCAGGTTTCTAGGCTATATAGTATATTCTAGAATTCATCCATGATGTCATAATGATAGTTTAACCAGGTTTCTAGGATATATAGTATATTCTAGAATTCATCCATGATGTCATAATGATAGTTTAACCAGGTTTCTAGGCTATATAGTATATTATAGAATTACCAGTGTAGATTTCCTGTGGAGGCAAATTATTAGAGCTGTTGATAAGTCATTGTATAATATTCAGCCAATTTTTTTCATGTCATTACATTAAAGGCGAAACATACCTAGATTCAATAACATTCATGCATTGGTTTGAAACCTTTGTTTTAAACCCTTCTCAAATTTGGAGCCTTGACGGGTTTGTAAAAAACGGTTTGTCAAAAAACACTTATTTATTTAAATGTAACCTTTATTTAACTAGGCAAGTCAGTTAAGAACAAATTCTTATTTCCAATGATGGCCTACCCCGGACGACGCTGGGCCAATTGTGCACCACCCTATGGGACTCCCAATCACGGCCGGTTGTGATACAGCCTGTAGTGACGCCTCTAGCACTGAGATGCAGTGTCCTCTGCGCCACTCGGGAGCCCCAACATCATGTTCTAGTGCTGTCCCCACCTAAAATAAATCTTGGTCAACCAAGAGTCATCTGTTCTTTCTACCAATCACCCCATGTGTTTTAATAAAATCAACTATATGTACTGAACTTGTCTGATGCTTTAAATAAGCCCCTTTCAAAAAATGTAGAACTAAGAACAGATATAGCCCTTGGTTCACTCCATACCTGACTGCCCTCGACCAGCACAAAAACATCCTGTGGCGTACTGCACTAGCATTGAATACTGCCCGCGATATGCAACTTTTAAGGGAAGTCAGGAACCAATTCACACAGTCAGTTAGGAAAGCAAAGGCTAGCTTTTTCAAACATACATTTTTATCCTGTCGCTCTAACTCCAAAAAGTTTTGGGACACTGTAAAGTCCATGGAGAATAAGAGCACCTCATCCCAGCTGCCCACTGCACTGAGGCTAGGAAACACTGTCACCACCGATAAATCCACGATAATCGAGAATTTCAATAAGCATTTCTCTACGGCTGGCCATGCTTTCCTCCTGGCTACCCCAACCCCGGCCAACAGCTCCCCACCCACCGCAGCTACTTGCCCGAGCCTCCCCAGCTTCTCCTTCATCCAAATCCAGATAGCTGATGTTCTGAAAGTGTTGCAAAACCTGGACCCGTACAAATCAGCTGGGCTAGACAATCTGGACCCTCTCTTTCTCAAATTATCCGCAGCCATTGTGGCAACCCCTATTACTAGTCTGTTCAACCTCTCTTTCGTATCTTCCGAGATTCCTAAAGATTGGAACGCTTCCGTGGTCATCCCCCTCTTCAAAGGGGGCGACACTCTAGATCCAAATTGTTACAGACCTATATCCATCCTGCCCTGCCTTTCTAAAGTCTTCGGAAGCCAAGTTAACTGGTATGGGCTATGTGGGACGCTAGCATCCCACCTGGCGGCAAATTCAAAACAGCAAAAATCTCATAATTCAAATTTCTCAAACATACTACTATTTTACACCATTTTAAAGATACACTTCTCCTTAATCCAACCACGTTGTCCGATTTCAAAAAAGGTTTTACGGTAAAACATTAGATTAAAAGCCACACAGCCATTTTTCCAAGCAAGGACAGGCGTCACAAAAACCAGAAATACAGCTAAATTTAAGCACTAACCTTTGATGATCTTCATCAGATGGCACTCATAGGACTTCATGTTACAGAATACATGTATTTTTTGCTCGATAAAGTTCATATTTATATCCAAAAAACCCATTTTACATTGGCCCGTAATGTTCAGAAATGCTTTTCCTCTGAAAACTTCCGGTGAATGAGCACATCAATTTATAGAAATACTCATCATAAGCGTTGATAAAATATTAAACTGTTATTCAAAGAATTATAGTTAAACATCTCCTTAATGCAACCGCTGTAACAGATTTCAAAAAAGCTTCACGGGAAAGCACACTTTGATAATCTGAGTACAGCGCTCAAAAAACATCAGGCAATCCAGATACCCGCCATTTTGGAGTCATCTAAAATCATAAATAGCATTATAAATATTCACTTACCTCAGAATGCACTCCCAGGAATCCCAGGTCCACAATAAATCTTTTATTGTTCGATAAAGTCCATCATTTAAGTCCTTTTTGTTAACGCGTTCAGTAAGCTACTCCAAATGTAGGAAGCGCGCCGAAAATTTCACGACGAAAAGTCAAAAAAAGTTATATTTACGTTCGTAGAAACATGTCAAACGATGTATAGCATCAATCTTTACGGCCTTTTTACCATAAATATTCAATAATATTCCAACCGGACGATTCAAAATGTCTTCAAAAATGTAATGGAACACAGCTACCTCTCACGTGAAAGCACACAACTGAGGCCATGTCATTCTCTCAGTCATATCACTCCAGGAGCTCTTGTTCACTCCCTGTTCACTGCAAAAGCCTGAAACAACGTTCTAAAGACTGTTGACATCTAGTGGAAGCCTTAGGAAGTGCAAAATGAACCCTAAGTCACTGTATATCAAATAGGCCCAGTCTTGAAAAACTACAAACCACTTCCTGGTTGGATTTTTTCTCAGGTTTTTGCCTGCCATATGAGTTCTGTTATACTCACAGACATCATTCAAACAGTTTAGAAACGTCAGAGTGTTTTCTATTCAAATCTACTAATAATATGCATATCCTACCTTCTGGGCCCGAGTAGCAGGCAGTTTAATTTGGGCACATTATTCATCTGAATTTCCGAATACTGCCCCCTGTCACCAAAAAGTTAATAAACAGATCACTGACCATTTTGAATCCCACCGTACCTTCTCCGCTGATCCGGTTTCCGACCTGGTCACGGGTGCACCTCAGCCATGCTCAAGGTACTAAACGATATCATAACCGCCATCGATAAAAGACACTACTGTGCAGCCGTCTTCATCGACCTGGCCAAGGCTTTCGACTTTGTCAATCACCTTATTCTTATCGGCAGACTCAATAGCCTTGGTTTCTCAAATGACTGACTCGCCTGGTTCACCAACTACTTCAATGATAGAGTTCAGTGTGTCAAATCGGAGGGCCTGTTGTCCGGACCTCTGGCAGTCTCTATGGGGGTACCACAGGGTTCAATTCTCGGACCGACTCTTTTCTCTGTATATACCAACGATGTTGCTCTTGCTGCGGGTGATTCCTTGATCCACCTCTACGCAGACGACACCATTCTGTATACATCTGGCCCTTCTTTGGACACTGTTAACCTGTGGGGGCAGTATTTACACGGCCGGATAAAAAACATACCCGATTTAATCTGGTTATTACTACTGCCCAGAAACTAGAATATGCATATAATTATTGGCTTTGGATAGAAAACACCCTAAAGTTTCTAAAACTGTTTGAATGGTGTCTGTGAGTATAACAGAACTCATATGGCAGGCAAAAACCTGAGGAGATTCTGTTCAGGAAGTGCCCTCTCTGACCATTCCTTGAGCTTCTTGGCTCTGTTTATTGAAGACTGAGGATCTTTGCTGTAACGTGACACTTCCTACGGCTCCCATAGGCTCTCAGAAGGCGGGAAAAAGCTGAATGATGTAATTCCAGGCCCTGGCTGAAAAACTTTAGCGCTTTTGCTAAGTGGTCTATCAGAGGACCATTGGCTTAGGCGCGTGCACGAGTCAACCCCATGTTTTTATTTTCTTTCGTCTTTGAGCCTAAACACGCTTTCCTGGTCGGAATATTATTGCTTTTTTACGAGAAAAATGGCATACATTTTTTTTTTAAACAGCGGTTGACATGCTTCGAAGTACGGTAATGGAATATTTAGAATTTTTTGTCACGAAATGCGTCGTGCTCGTCACCCTTCTTTACCATTCGGATAGTGTCTTGAACGCACGAACAAAACAGAGGATATTTGAACATAACTATGGATTATTTTGAACCAAACCAACATTTGTTATTGAAGTAGAAGTCCTGGGAGTGCATTCTGACGAAGAACAACAAAGGTAATAACATTTTTTTTTATAGTAAATCTTTTGGTGAGGGCTAAACTTGGTCGGTGTCTAAATAGCTAGCCCTGTGATGCCGGGCTATCTACTGAGAATATTGCAAAATGTGCTTTCACCGAAAAGCTATTTTAAAATCGGACATGGCGAGTGCATAGAGGAGTTCTGTATCTATAATTCTTAAAATAATTGTTATGTTTTTTGTGAACGTTTATCGTGAGTAATTTAGTAAATTCACCGGAAGTTTGCGGGGGGTATGCTAGTTCTGAACATCACATGCTAATGTAAAAAGCTGTTTTTTGATATAAATATGAACAAAACATGCATGTATTGTATAACATAATGTCCTAGGGTTGTCATCTGATGAAGATCATCAAAGGTTAGTGCTGCATTTAGCTGTCTTTTGGGTTTATGTGACATTATATGCTAGCTTGAAAAATGGGTGTCTGATTATTTCTGGCTGGGTACTCTGCTGACATAATCTAATGTTTTGCTTTCGTTGTAAAGCCTTTTTGAAATCGGACAGTGTGGTTAGATTAACGAGAGTCTTGTCTTTAAAATGGTGTAAAATAGTCATATGTTTGAGAAATTGAAGTAATAGCATTTCTAAGGTATTTGAATAACGCGCCACAGGACGATTTCATCCCACCTTCCCTAGAGAGGTTAACAAACCTCCAAACGAGCTTCATTGCCATACAACTCTCCTTCCGTGGCCTCCAACTGCTCTTAAACACTAGTAAAACTAAATGTATGCTCTTCAACCGATCGCTGCCCGCACCCGCCCGACTAGCATCACTACTCTGGACGATTCTGACTTAGAATATGTGGACACCTACAAATACCTAGGTATCTGGTTAGACTGTAAACTCTCCTTCCAGACTCATATTAAGCATCTCCAATCCAAAATTAAATCTAGAATCGGCTTCCTATTTCGCAACAAAGCTACCTTCACTCACGCTGCCAAACATACCCTCGTAAAACTGACTATCCTACCGATCCTTGACTTCGGTGATGTCATTTTCAAAATAGCCTCCAACACTCTACTCAGCAAACTGGATGCAGTCTATCACAGTGCCATCCGTTTTGTCACCAAAGCCCCATGTAGCACCCACCACTACGACCTGTACGCTCTCGTCGGCTGGCCTTCTCTACATATTCGTCGCCAAACCCACTGGCTCCAGGTCATCTATAAGTCTTTGCTAGGCCACCTTAACTCAGCTCACTGGTCACCATAGCAACACCCACCCATAGCACGCGCTCCAGGAGGTATATCTCACTGGTCATCCCCAAAGCCAACACCTACTTTGGACACATTTCCTTCCAGTTCTCTGCTGCCAATCACTGGAACAAATTGCAAAAAATCGCTGAAGTTGGAGACATATATCTCCCTCACTAACTTTAAGCATCAGCTATCTGAGCAGCTAACCGATCGCTGCAGCTGTACACAGTCCATCTGTACACAGCCCATCTGTAAATAGCCCATCCAACTGCCTACCTCATCCCCATGTTTTTATTTACTTTTTTTGCTCTTTTGCACACCAGTATTTCTACTTGCACATCTATCACTCCAGTGTTAATTTGCTAAATTGTAATTACTTCGCTGCTGTGGCCTATTTATTGCCTTACCTCCTTACTCCATTTGCACAACTGTATATAGATTTTTCTATTGTGTTATTGACTGTATGCTTGTTTATCCCATGTGTAACTCTGTGTTGTTTGTGTCGCACTGCTTTGCTTTATCTTGGCCAGGTCGCAGTTGTAAATGAGAACTTGTTCTCAACTGGCCTACCTGGTTAAATAAAGGTGAAAAACAAAATGTACTAAAAAATACATTTAAAAAATCATACGTTTATTGACAACACCCAAATGGATACTGTCATTAACTCGGTTCTTAATACTGTAGCAAACATTATATTAAGCAGGACATTCAAGCGAGCTTTACAATTATAATCCAAAGTAGTGTGAAATGCACTCATAAGCAACCTGGAAATGGAAGTTACTTCCCTGAGTTTTCCCCCATTCAGAATACATTGTGAAAAACTAAAATCTTTGCTCACCATTTTTGCTCCAGGCAGATATAGTACATCCATAACTAGTGGTTTCTTCATTACCAGATATACTACATCCGTAACTATCGGTTTCCTCATTAGCAGATATAGTACATCCATAACTAGTGGTTTCCTCATTAGCAGGGAGGAGTTTCTACAACCAAATTGCATGTGCATCGCCCTCGTGCCGCAATTTTAGGAAAAACAGAAAGGGGCCTATATTGGAGACCAAAAGTCGTCTGGCACACTGCTTAGAGTTTCAACAACATGAATAACTTATTTCTAGCCTACAATCTTAGATTTTACTACTAATGTGAAAACAAGACAAAATATGACTGTTCTTGCTCATTTTAAGACAATTGTTAAATCATTTTAACATTCATTACAGACGTCAATTGTTGTATAACATCATGGCTACGCTGTTGGCATCACCTTTTACAGTGGATTTCTGCTGTTGTGGGCCTTTAAATCATCTGTCTGACTTTGTTGTTCACACAGGAGAGAGACGTGACTATCGTGGATCCTCTGGGGAGCCTCAACAACATCATGATGCTGACGAGGCAGAGAAGAGTCTCTCCACATCAGAACACCTCAAGAAACACCCGCAGAGATCCACAGGGAAGAGAACTCACTGCTGCTCTGACTGTGGGAAGAGATTCACCTCATCAACAGGCATTAAAATTCATCAGAGAACACACACAGGAGAGAAACCCTATAGCTGTGATCAATGTGGGAAGAGTTTTGGTCAATCTAGCAATCTGACAGTGCACCAGAGAACACACACAGGAGAGAAACCATATAGCTGTGATCAATGTGGGAAGAGTTTTACTGAGTCTGGGGGTCTGATATTACACCAGAGAAGACACACAGGAGAGAAACCTTATAGCTGTGATCAATGTGGGAAGAGTTTTGGTCAATCTAGCAATCTGACAGTGCACCAGAGAACACACACAGGAGAGAAACCATATAGCTGTGATCAATGTGGGAAGAGTTTTACTGAGTCTGGGGGTCTGATATTACACCAGAGAAGACACACAGGAGAGAAACCTTATAGCTGTGATCAATGTGGGAAGAGTTTTGGTCAATCTAGCAATCTGACAGTGCACCAGAGAACACACACAGGAGAGAAACCATATAGCTGTGATCAATGTGGGAAGAGTTTTACTGAGTCTGGGGGTCTGATATTACACCAGAGAAGACACACAGGAGAGAAATCTTATAGCTGTGATCAATGTGGGAAGAGTTTTGGTCAATCTAGCAATCTGACAGTGCACCAGAGAACACACACAGGAGAGAAACCATATAGCTGTGATCAATGTGGGAAGAGTTTTGGTAAATCTAGCAATCTGACATCACACCAGAGAACACACACAGGAGAGAAATCATATAGCTGTGATCAGTGTGGGAAGAGTTTTACTGAGTCTGGGGGTCTGATATTACACCAGAGAAGACACACAGGAGAGAAACCTTATAGCTGTGATCAATGTGGGAAGAGTTTTGGTCAATCTAGCAATCTGACAGTGCACCAGAGAATACACACAGGAGAGAAATCCTATAGCTGTGATCAATGTGGGAAGAGTTTTGGTAGATCTGGCCAGCTGACAGTGCACCAGAGAATACACACAGGAGAGAAACCTTATAGCTGTGATCAATGTGGGAAGAGATTTGGTCAATCTGGCCATCTGACATCACACAAGAGAACACACACAGGAGAGAAATCTTATAGCTGTGATCAATGTGGGAAGAGTTTTGCTGATTCTGGCTCTCTGACTCAACACCAGAGAACACACACAGGAGAGAAACCTCATAGCTGTGACCAGAGATAATCTGATAAAAGATCTCTGATCAAATATCAGAAAATACATACATGAAGGAGTTGTTTCATGATATCAATGAATTAATGTCACAATGTAGAATGTTTTAACATTGTAGAAGGAGTATTTTAATAATGTCACAATGTAGAACCCTAAACGTTTGTCCCCTGTTCTATTGATTTCAACATTATATGGATATTAGCCTCAGAGGGAAAATCCAGGCTCTGAAATGGAAGAGTACTATTTATGAGATTTAACAAAAAGTGACAAACACAAAAAGAGTTGTGTTACACTTACCATGTTGGTGACCCACTGGAATCACAATGCAACACTTCAAAATGTAGCCAGCTGTTTTCTACCAGTTGTCCTCTAACCAGGGATGTACACATTATTCCCAGATTCTGTGTGGTTTTTGAGCTGTTAGTTTTAACAGGACGTGCAACTTCATCTCCCTCCTGTCACACAAATGATTTTAGCATGATATCGATGAGTTATGACATAAGTGTTGTGTTCCTTTGTTTAGCGACCCCTAAATTTAAATGCATCACTCCAAAATGTAGCTGACTGTCTTCTGCAGGTTGTCCTCTAACCAGTGAGGTAAAATATATCTCCCATTTCCATGTGTTTTTTTAGTTGTGTTAGTTTCAACAGCACGTACAACCTGATTTCCCCCCTAATCGATATCAGTGATTTATTGCTACTTGTCATAACAACAGTGTTTCTGGTGCTTGTGCAGTTTATAAGAAGCTTGTTTAATAAAAATACAAGTAATATGATTATTGTGGCAGATGTTTGTGTATATAGCACATTTTATGTTTAGATTTTCAATTCATCCCAAACTGTTTCTGCATTTTGGTTTTTGATTTGGACACGCCCACCAGACATTATTTCCTAAAGGACTTAATGATGAAATGCCTATGTATTTTATGTTGTGATTCTAAACTTGAATTGTTTTCCTATTTAAGATAATTCTGATGCTTTTCGTACGATGTACCCAATGATTAATGAAAACTTGTCCTCATTGTGGTTTTATTTAATGCGTCTTATTTATACACTGTAGTGTTTGTGAAATGCTTGTTATGTTTGGTAGCACTTATTTATTTGTCCTTTGCCTCCAACCCCTTTCCATGCATGGAAAATATCCCACCCAGCAAAATGTAATTGAAAAGATGTTGAAAATAAGACTATGCCCAACATCCAATACACATTCAGTTTTAGTTGAAAGTGAAAGTTGAGAAGATGTAGTTTTTTTCATTGACTTGAAAACAACTTAAATTCAACGTCCTTGCAGCCTATACACATTGACTCAGTATAATAAATTGGTCTATAATCAATTGTATTAACAATCCTACATCACTCCAGCATTTATTGACAACATTCAAATTCTAATTGTCTTTATTCCACTACTGAAGAAGCAGGACTCAAATCACCTCATATTTCAAACATTCAGCCTGACAAAAGATACGTGTTTTATTATTCCATGCCTCACCATTAAGTTAATTATTGCCAATACATATTAACAAAGGGGTGTACATTTGGTTTGATATTTCATATTTACAATTAATGTAACATTTAGTAATCAATGATTTATGCAACCAACTGACAATTTTTGGGTACAATTATATTGACGTAATATCAGGGATAATTTTATAATGTAATTTTATAATATCAGGGATCATTCTCAGATGTGCCAACCCAAATGTACTAGAGCATGACATTGGGGACTGAGCCCCGATCCAACAACATGCCTATCTAGTGAACCCTGAAAAGAGAGAGAAGCTCCGCAGTGAGGTGGAAAGTTACTACGGATATTGCAGGAGTTTCCTCTTGAAATCAGACATGTCCGTGGTAAGGACAACTTGGTTGCTGATTGTCTCTGGGGTTGGCAGTTAAAAAGATTTGTGTTTTGCGTTAAACCAGTGTGTTACCATGGATCACATATTATTTTGACACGTTTTTCCGTGTTGGAGATGAGTTTTATCTCTTATTATTTTCTGTATGTTTTTGAAACTGCACTGTTGGTTAGGGGCTCGTTAGGTCTGTTGTATTCGGCGCAGTACAATTTGATTTGAGTTTTGTTATACGGCATGTTTTTCCGTATTTGAGATGATTTTTGTTTGGGCTCGTTCCAAGGGGACGAGAGTTCTAGAAGCTAGTGAGTTTTAGGAAGACGAGTGTTCTAGAAGCTAGTGAGTTTTAGGAAGACGAGTGTTCTAGAAGCTAGTGAGTTTTAGGAAGACAAGTGTTCTAGAAGCTACTGAGTTTTAGGAAGACGAGTGTTCTAGAAGCTAGTGAGTTTTAGGAAGACGAGTGTTCTAGAAGCTAGTGAGTTTTAGGAAGACGAGTGTTCTAGAAGCTAGTGAGTTTTAGGAAGACGAGAGTTCTAGAAGCTAGTGAGTTTTAGGAAGACGAGAGTTCTAGAAGCTAGTGAGTTTTAGGAAGACGAGAGTTCTAGAAGCTAGTGAGTTTTAGGAAGACGAGAGTTCTAGAAGCTAGTGACTTTTAGGATTCTATAGACAGAAAAAGGAGAAAAAAATAGTCCTATTGTATATTATTATTTAGAAATACGTGTTTTTTCTTGTTTTTAATTGTTGACAGCCAGTAGACACCATGATTATATTGTAGAAGGTGAAGCATTTTAGTTGATTTTAATATGAAATGGAAGTTGTTTTCTGTTGGTGGTGAGCAAACTTGTCCAACAAAATATAGGATATATTTGTTGTCTTAAGGTGTTACAGGCTTTGGTTTTTCCATTTATGTTTTGAGGTTGGACATTAGCACGTGGGAAAGGGGGATACCAAGTCAGTTGTACAACTGAATGCATTCAACTGAAATGTGTCTTGGGTGCACTGATTGGTGTCACCTCGTTAGTCAGTATGTGTTACACCTGTGCTGGCTTGTCCATCTCGTTAGTGGGAAGGTGTTTCACCTGAGCTGGTCCAGGTTCTATTTAAGAGTGTCTGGCCCAGTGCTCCAGTTGTCTTGATACATGTGGAGAGTCAACACCTTTAGTTGCTCCACCTTTTTGGTTTGCTTCCTGTCTTTAAGTTTGGTGTGGGTTTTTCTTTTGTTTGCCTCTTCTTGGGCAGATTTAGTGGGTCTCATGGTGGGTGTCTTTTAGGTCCCAGTTGTTGTTACTAGTCAACTTCCAGTGGACACCCCCATAGTGTCTTTCAGAACCCCTCCTAAAAAAGAAGTTATATTTTGGGTTGGATATTGCATCATATTGTTGATATTTTAATCAATGGCATTTCCTTCCAATGCTCATTAGTCTTTCAGTTGTTATTGTTTTTTATCCTCATATTTGTGTACTAAATATTTCTGATTATTTTCATAGTTTTTTCCTGTGAAGCCATTGTGTTGCATCCATGTCTGAAATGTGCTGTATAAATAAAGCTTGATTTGATTTGAACATATTGTAAAACAAATTTACCCAATGACTGACCAATCAACAAACTCTTGGTCCACCTTAGTCTGAAAAACTGTATCAATCCCACGTTTCCAGCCTGCTGAAGGCGTGGTGGAGTGGTAAACACCACCCCCGGCTCTACCAGGGGCTTGAGGTGGTCTCCCACAGCTCTGCTTATGTCATGTTCTGTGGCCTTGCTGTTCCATTTATTGACTGCCCCTGCAACACAGAAACACATTTAGTCATATTATATAAAACACTCAAAGTAATGGATATGGAGCATCTATGGCCTCAGTTACACCTGGCACCTAAATGACTTATGTCATCTGATCACTCCAAGCTGCATTAGGTTCAGATCTACCAGGATGGGCTTTTGACAGTCTGGATGCAGTCAGGCCACTGAATATAAATAAGCAATGTAAAGAGATGGGGTGAATGAGTGGGAAAAGTACATTATATACAAATTACCTTCATAATAACAAAGAATAAAAGTGTGTGTCTGAGGGGAAATTAACTTTCCTACTGACGAAATGTGTGAGAAGTTACACATGACATTCATGCCAAAGAGTTCAATCTTGGTTTAATCAGACCAGAGAATCTTGTTTATCATGGTCTGAGAGTCCTTTAGGTGCCTTTTGGCAAACACCAAGCGGGCTGTCATGTACCTTTAACTGAGGAGTGGCTTCCGTCTGGCCTCTCTACCATAAAGGCCTGATTGGTGGAGTGCTGCAGAGATGGTTGTCCTTCTGGAAGGTTCTCCCATCTCCACAGAGGAACTCTGGAGCTCTGTCAGAGTGACCATTGGGTTCTTGGTCACCTCCCTGACCAAGGCCCTTCTCCCCCGATTTCTCAGTTTGGCCGGGCAGCCAGCTCAAGGAAGAGTCTTGGTGGTTCCAAACTTCTTCCATTAAATAATGATGGAGGCCACTGTGTTCTTGGGGACCTTCAATGCTGCAGAAATGTTAAAAGTAAATACATTTACAAAATGTTCTAAAAACCTGTTTTGGGTTTGTCATTGTGTGTAGTTTGATGAGGGTGAAAAATTATTCCATTTTAGAAGAAGGAGGCTGTAACGTAACAAAATGTGGAAAAGGTGAAGGGATACTTTACGAATGCACTGTATACCCCTGGTAGACTTTCTACCGCTGGTAGAGTTTTCTATCATTGGCAGTTTTGTACAGTCGTGATACGTGGTATAGAAAAGTCCAATCTTAGCAGAGTACATGGGAGGCACTATACTGTGTGTCTGCATGTGTCTATCTGGTCAAAACCACTGATACAGGAGCCCCTCCACCCTCTGGTGGGATGGATCATGTCTACAGAGAAACTTAGATTTGTGTGTATTTGGTATATGTTGTAAAATTGTTAGATATTACTGCACTGTCGCAGCTAGAAACACAAGCATTTCGCTACACCCGCAATAACATCTGCTAAACACGTGTATGTGACCAATAAAATGTGATTTTGATTTGAAATAAATGTCCTATTTATCAAAGGTGCTTTTGGCTGGTGTCAAAATGACTTCAAAGGATTTGAATTTGTTAAAAGTCCATTTTGATACAGAAACACTAAACCATGATTTAGATTTATTAAGAACAAGTTGATTGACAAAGTCATGAAAAATTGGAAGAATTTAATAAACCACATTTTGGCCATGATGAAAAGATATGCCTCTGGGATCAAAATGATCCATGTCAGAAGTATGGTTCAATGCAAATATGTAGTGGGTGTAAAGTTTGTTTTAAATTCTCACCACTCATTAAAGACGAATCAATCAACACATGCTTCTCTTTGAACGACTTAATGTAATATTAATATTTTATGAAATAAATGAAAAATAAACGTTTGGTTCCTCAACTGCGTTGCCCAGTCCAGTCAGCAGATGGCGATGTGCGTCTTTTAGGTTCAGGCGATGCTGCCAGTGTGACGTAGAATCTAGTGGACGGGACGCTCCTTCAACAACAACAGCTAGTCAGACACCTCGGTAGCTTTCTAGCAAACATAGCTACAACATTCACGCTCTTTACACTGGTTTGGTGTATATTAGTCGCTGTGTATTAAACACACTTATGTCGTATGTACTTGTTGGCCCATTTAATTATATATTTACGTTGTTTGTAAGCTAGCTGGTTTGCTAAGTTAGCTTAGAACTAGGCTAGTCGCTAATGCTAACTAGCTAACATCCCCGACCATGAGTTCACTAAGCTACTCTCCTCCTGTTAAAGAAGCGGAGGTCTGCTGGACGGAGAAAGAAGCTCTAGTGAAAGAGGAGGAGGAAGAGGAGGCTGTTACAATACAAAAACAAGTAGAGGGTGAGGCTGTTACAGTGAAAGAAGAAGAGAAAGACGTTTCAGTGAAAGAAGAGGAAGACGCGTTCAGAGTGAAAGAGGAGGAGGATGTTACAGTAAAAGAAGAGGAGGAAGAGAAAGAGGAGGATGCAGTTTTTGGAGTGAAAGAGGAGGAGGGGGAGATTACTGTCACATTGGAGGAAGAAGAGGAGGTTGGAGATCTGTTTAACACCAGTAAGAACCGTCTCTGCAGTAAAGGGGTTCTACACTTTAATGTTGTTCTGTAGGAATGGCTGAAGCTACACTGTAACGTGTAGAACATCAAGAGTGGACCATCAACAACACGTTAACAATTGATCAAATGCATCCAATGACAATGCCTGAAATACTGTAGTCCTCAATATCTCCTATTAGATTAGCCCAAGATGTTCTCTTAAAGGGGCAATCAGCAGTTGTTACATCCATTTGGGGACTTATACATTAATGATATGTACCCATCTGTTTCTTGAAGAAATCACTTATAAATGCCTCATGAGCTTAGTTCAACTGTCGTACCCCATCAGAACCCAAAATATAAGCATTTTTTTACTCCAATGTTTGTCAGGAAATATTAACAAACACTGTATATCCTCAAAACATGGTTAAAACTAGAATGTTGATATCATGAATGGTTACATTTCTCCAGCTCCATCCCTCAGCTTTTTACTGAAACGGGCAGGGAGTACGCTTTGTTATTGTTTCTACTGCTGATTGCTGCCCCCGTTACTCCTCAAGGTCCAAGGACTGTATGTTATTTTCAGAGGTAGACTCGCTCTGGCAGTCAAAATAATCAAATATTCCATCATCAAATCAAATGTATTTATATAGCCCTTCTTACATCAGCTGAGTGGCAAGTTATCTGACCATTTCTACCAATCTGTGTGCCAGTTGTGATTTTCATATGTACATTTTACTGGAACAGTTTCATTTCATTTATAATAGTATCTCAAAATCATTGCCTGTGATTAATCTACATTCTATCTAAATGAAAATTATACAAATCTAAAAGTAACTTTTATTGCCATCTATGTAAAAAAAAACGCAAGTAAAACTAAATGCATGCTATTCAACCGATCGCTGCCTGCACCTGCCCGCCCGTCCAGCATCACTACTCTGGACGGCTCTGACTTAGAATACGTGAACAACTACAAATACCTAGGTGTCTGGTTAGACTGTAAACTCTCCTTCCAGACTCACATTAAGCATCTCCAATCCAAAATTACATCTAGAATCGGCGTCCTATATCGCAACAAAGCATCCTTCACTCACGCTGCCAAACATACCCTTATAAAACTGACCATCCTACCGATCCTCAACTTCGGTGATGTCATCTATAAAATAGCCTCCAACACTCTACTCAACAAACTGGATGCAGTCTATCACAGTGCCATCCGTTTTGTCACCAAAGCCCCATATACTACCCACCACTGCGACCTGTACGCTCTCGTTGGCTGGCCTTCGCTTAATACTCGTTGCCAAACCCACTGGCTACAGGTTATCTACAAGTCTCTGCTAGGTAAAGCCCCGCCTTATCTCAGCTCACTGGTCACCATAGCAGCACCCACTCGTAGCACGCGCTCCAGCAGGTATATCTCACTGGTCACCCCCAAAGCCAATTCCTCCTTTGGTCGTCTTTCCTTACAGTTCTCTGCTGCCAATGACTTGAACGAACTGCAAAAATCTCTGAAGCTGGAGACTCATATCTCCCTCACTAGCTTTAAGCACCAGCTGTCAGAGCAGCTCACAGATCACTGCACCTGTACATAGCCCATCTGTAAACAGCCCATCTATCTACCTACCTCATCACCATACTGTGTTTATTTATTTATCTTGCTCCTTTGCACCCCAGTATCTCTACTTGCACATTAATCTTCTGCACATCTACCATTCCAGTGTTTAATTGCTATATTGTAATTACTTCGCCACCATGGCCTATTTATTGCCTTAACTTACCTCATTTGCACTCACTGTATATAGACTTTTTGTTTTCTTTTGTTCTACTGTATTATTGACTGTATGTTTTGTTTATTCCATGTGTTGTTGTATGTGTCGAATTGCTATGCTTTATCTTGGCCAGGTCGCAGTTGCAAATGAGAACTTGTTCTCAACTAGCCTACCTGGTTAAATAAAGGTGAAATAAAAAAATAAAAAAATAAATGATGGGTCCTACAGTAGGTCTATGTTATTGTTAGGTGAAGTTATGGGTCCTACAGTAGGTCTATGTTATTGTTAGGTGAAGTTATGGGTCCTACAGTAGGTCTATGTTATTGTTAGGTGAAGTTATGGGTCCTACAGTAGGTTTATGTTATTGTTAGGTGAAGTTATGGGTCCTACAGTAGGTCTATGTTATTGTTAGGTGAAGTTATGGGTCCTACAGTAGGTCTATGTTATTGTTAGGTGAAGTTATGGGTCCTACAGTAGGTCTATGTTGTTGTTAGGTGAAGTTATGGGTCCTACAGTAGGTCTATGTTATCGTTAGGTGAAGTTATGGGTCCTACAGTAGGTCTATGTTGTTATTAGGTGAAGTTATGGGTCCTACAGTAGGTCTATGTTATTGTTAGGTGAAGTTATGGGTCCTACGGTAGGTCTATGTTATTGTTAGGTGATGTTATGGGTCCTACAGTAGGTCTGTGTTGTTAGGTGAAGCTATGGGTCCTACAGTAGGTCTATGTTGTTGTTAGGTGAAGTTATGGGTCCTACAGTAGGTCTATGTTATTGTTAGGTGAAGTTATGGGTCCTACAGTAGGTCTATGTTATTGTTAGGTGAAGTTATGGGTCCTACAGTAGGTCTATGTTATTGTTAGGTGAAGTTATGGGTCCTACAGTAGGTTTATGTTATTGTTAGGTGAAGTTATGGGTCCTACAGTAGGTCTATGTTATTGTTAGGTGAAGTTATGGGTCCTACAGTAGGTTTATGTTATTGTTAGGTGAAGTTATGGGTCCTACAGTAGGTCTATGTTATTGTTAGGTGAAGTTATGGGTCCTACAGTAGGTCTATGTTATTGTTAGGTGAAGTTATGGGTCCTACAGTAGGTCTATGTTGTTGTTAGGTGAAGTTATGGGTCCTACAGTAGGTCTATGTTATTGTTAGGTGAAGTTATGGGTCCTACAGTAGGTCTATGTTGTTATTAGGTGAAGTTATGGGTCCTACAGTAGGTCTATGTTATTGTTAGGTGAAGTTATGGGTCCTACGGTAGGTCTATGTTATTGTTAGGTGATGTTATGGGTCCTACAGTAGGTCTGTGTTGTTAGGTGAAGCTATGGGTCCTACAGTAGGTCTATGTTGTTGTTAGGTGAAGTTATGGGTCCTACAGTAGGTCTATGTTATTGTTAGGTGAAGTTATGGGTCCTACAGTAGGTCTATGTTATTGTTAGGTGAAGTTATGGGTCCTACAGTAGGTCTATGTTATTGTTAGGTGAAGTTATGGGTCCTACAGTAGGTCTATGTTGTTGTTAGGTGAAGTTATGGGTCCTACAGTAGGTCTATGTTATTGTTAGGTGAAGTTATGGGTCCTACAGTAGGTCTATGTTGTTATTAGGTGAAGTTATGGGTCCTACAGTAGGTCTATGTTGTTGTTAGGTGAAGTTATGGGTCCTACAGTAGGTCTATGTTATTGTTAGGTGATGTTATGGGTCCTACAGTAGGTCTGTGTTGTTAGGTGAAGCTATGGGTCCTACAGTAGGTCTATGTTGTTGTTAGGTGAAGTTATGGGTCCTACAGTAGGTATATGTTGTTAGGTGAAGTTATGGGTCCTACAGTAGGTCTATGTTATTGTTAGGTGAAGTTATGGGTCCTACAGTAGGTCTATGTTATTGTTAGGTGAAGTTATGGGTCCTACAGTAGGTATATGTTGTTAGGTGAAGTTATGGGTCCTACAGTAGGTCTATGTTGTTAGGTGAAGTTATGGGTCCTACAGTAGGTCTATGTTGTTGTTATGGGTCCTACAGTAGGTCTATGTTATTGTTATGGGTCCTAGAGGACACTATGTGTGTCATGCAACAACAACCAAAGTGCTTCTTCGTTCATTACATAGGTATGATTGTTGTTAGGTGAAGTTATGGGCCAATTTGGCAAAGAGTGTACAAACCCTCATTGTCAGGCTGATGGAAAAGCCAAAGAGCATTTTACTGGTTGAAGTGTTTTTTAAGTATAAAGCAGTTGATTTGCGACAATAACACAAACATATTAAGCAGGAGATTCAAATGAGTCTTACAATTATAATCCAAAGTAGTGTGAAATGAACTCATTAGCAACCTGGTAATGGAGGTTACTCCCCTGAGCAAAAATCTTTTCTCACCAGCAAACATAGAAAAGGGCCTCCAATCTTAGATGTTACTACTAATGTGAAAACAAGACAAAATATGACTATTGTTGCTCATTTTAAGACAAATGTCAAGTAATCATTACATTCATTACAGATGTCAATTGTTGTACAACATCATGGCTACGCTGTTGGCATGACCTTTTACAGTGGATTTCTGCTGTTGTGGGCCTTTAACCATCTGTCTGTCTTTGTTGTTCACACAGGAGAGAAACTTCACTATCGTGGATCCTCTGGGGAGCCTCAACAACATCATGATGCTGAAGAGGCAGAGAAGAGTCTCTCCACATCAGAACACCTCAAGAAACACCTGCAGAGATCCACAGGGAAGATAATTAACCTCTCTGACTGTGGGAAGAGATTCACCTCATCAGGCATTAAAATTCATCGGAGAAGCCACACAGTAGAGAAAGCTTATTGCTGTACTCAATGTGGGAAGAGTTTTGATACATCTAGCCATCTTATTGTACACCAAAGAACACACACAGGAGAGAAATCTTATAGCTGTGATGAATGTGGGAAGAGTTTTACTCTTCAACCAGCCTGAAATTACACCAGAGAACACGCACAGGAGAGAAACCTTTTAGCTGTGATCAATGTGGGAAGAGTTTTACTCATCGAAGCAGCCTGATATCACACCAGAGAACACACACAGGAGAGAAACCATACAGCTGTGATGAATGTGGGAAGAGTTTTACTCATTCAACCAGCCTGAAATTACACAAGAGAACACGCACAGGGGAGAAACCTTTTAGCTGTGATCAATGTGGGAAGTGTTTTACTCATCGAAGCAGCCTGATATCACACCAGAGAATACACACAGGAGAGAAACCGTATATCTGTGATGAGTGTGGGAAGAGTTTTACTTGCTTGCGCAATCTGACTCTTCACCAGAGAACACACACAGGAGAGAAACCCTATAGCTGTAATCGATGTGGGAAGTTTTTTTTAAAATCTCACCATCTGACGATACACCAAAGAAGACACACAGGAGAGAAACCTTATAGCTGTACTCGATGTGGGAAGTTTTTTTAAAAATCTAACCATCTGACGATACACCAAAGAAGACACACAGGAGAGAAATCCTATAGCTGTACTCAATGTGGGAAGAGTTTTGTTCAATCTGGAGAACTGAAGATGGACCAGAGAAGACACACAGGAGAGAAACCTTATAGCTGTACTCGATGTGGCAAGAGTTTTGTTCAATCTGGCAAACTGAAGATACACCAGAGAACACACACAGGAGAGAAACCTTATAGCTGTGGTCAATGTGGGAAGCGTTTTGGTCAATCTGGCCATCTGACATCACACCAGAGAACACACACAGGAGAGAAATCTTATAGCTGTGATCAATGTGGGACAAGATTTGCTTGGCTAACCAGCCTAGTTTCACACCAAAGAACACACACGGGAGAAAAACCTTATAGCTGTGATCAATGTAACAAGAGATACTCCGATAAAAGACATCTGATCAAACATCAGAAAATTCATGAATGAGTTGTTTCATGATATCAATGAATTAATGTCACAATGTAGAATGTTTTAACATTGTAGAAGGAGTATTTTAATGATGTCACAATGTAGAACCCTAAATGTTTGTCCCCTGTTCTATTGATTTCAACATGGTATGGATATTAGCCTCAGGGGGAAAATCCAGGCTCTGAAATGGAAGAGTTACTATTTATGTGATTTAACAAAAAGTGACTAACACAAAAAGAGCTGTTACACTTACCATGTTGGTGACCCACTGGAATCAAAATGCAACACTTCAAAATGTAGCTAGCTGTTTTCTACAAATTGTCCTCTAACCAGGGATGTACACATTACTCCCATATTCCATGTGGATTTTGAGCTGTTAGTTTAACAGGACGTGCAACCTCATCTCCCTCCTCTCACACAATTGATTTCAACATGATATCGATGAGTTATGACAAATAAGTGTTGTGTTCCTTTGTTTAGTGACCCCTACATTTAAATGCATCACTCCAAAATGTAGCTGACTGTCTTCTGCAGGTTGTCCTCTAACCAGTGAGGTAAAATATATCTCCCATTTCCATGTGTTTTTTTAGTTGTGTTAGTTTCAACAGCACGTACAACCTGATTTCCCCCCTAATCGATATCAGTGATTTATTGCTGCTTGTGCAGTTTAAGGAGCTTGTTTAAAAAATTACAAGTAATATGATTATTGTGGGAGATGTTTGTGTATATTGTGTATATAGGGAAGGAATATATGGGAAGGTGTTTCACCTGAGCTGGCTTAGCTCGTTAGCACGTCTAGCTCGTTAGCACGTCTAGCTCGTTAGCACATCTAGCTCGTTAGCACGTCTAGCTCGTTAGCACGTCTAGCTCGTTAGCACGTAGGACGCACTGATTGGTGTCACCTCGTTAGTCAGTATGTGTTACACCTGTGCTGGCTTGTCCATCTCGTTAGTGGGAAGGTGTTTCACCTGAGCTGGTCCAGGTTCTATTTAAGAGTGTCTGGCCCAGTGCTCCAGTTGTCTTGATACATGTGGAGAGTCAACACCTTTAGTTGCTCCACCTTTTTGGTTTACTTCCTGTCTTTAAGTTTGGTGTGGGTTTTTCTTTTGTTTTCCTCTTCTTGGGCAGATTTAGTGGGTCTCATGGTGGGTGTCTTTTAGGTCCCAGTTGTTGTTACTAGTCAACTTCCAGTGGACACCCCATAGTGTCTTTCAGAGCCCCTCCTAAAAAACAAGTTATATTTTGGGTTGGATGTTGCATCCAATTAATATTTTAATCAATGGATTTTCCTTAGAATGATAATTCGTCTTTCAGTTGTTAATCTTATGTTTGTTGTGGTAAATATTTCTGTTTATTTTCATTGTTTTATTATTTTTTCCTGTGAAGCATCCATGTCTGAAATGTGCTGTATAAATAAAGCTTGATTTGAACATATTGCAAAAGAAATTAACCCAATGACTGACAATCAACAGACTCTTGTAAAACCAATACATATCTTGGTCCATCTTATTATGAAAAAAGTATAAATTCAGTATATCTCCCACTATGTCAAAATAGTGCTGGTATGTACGTTTAGTATCACTTTTCAACCAACCCAGTGCATTTGTTGAAGATAAATGTTTAATTCAACAATACGTCAAAGGATTCAACTACTGCAAACCGAAACAAACAAATGGATCAACCAGATCAATCCCACTTTTCCAGCCTGCTGAAGGCGTGGTGGAGTGGTAAACACCACCCCCGGCTCTACCAGGGGCTTGAGGTGGTCTCCCACAGCTCTCCTTATGTCATGTTCTGTGGCCTTGCTGTTCCATTTATTGACTGTCCCAGCAACACAGAAACACATTTAGTCATATTATATATAACACTCAAAGTAATGTATATGGAGCATCTATGGCCTCACTTACAGCTGGCACCTAAATGTGACTTCTGTCATCTGATCACTCCAAGCTGCATTAGGTTCAGATCTACCAGGATGGGCCTTTGACATAGTCTGGATGCAGTCAGGCCACTGAATATGCATAAGCAATGTAAAGAGGTGGGGTGAATGAGGGGAAAAGTACATTTGACACAAATGACCTTCATAATATCAAAGAACAAATGTGTGTCTGAGGGGAAATTAACTTCATACAGCCAAAAGGGGTGAGAAATTACACCAATATCAGTGGACAATTTGCACTAATGTAAATAAACATAGATGATGGAACATATTCCCTTTTGCTGACGTGATGAACCGCTAAGGGGACATAAATATTTACCATCTAAACCATGTGTGACCTCTCACCTCTGACTGTAGAAGTGTTCTTCCTAACCAGTCCCTCAACAGCTCTCTGACTGAGCTCCACCCTCACTGGGTCTTCAGAGGAGAGGAAGGCTGAGGAGGGATGGAAGGATGAATGGATCAGTCACTCAATAAAGTGTAGAGCTGCTGTCTGACAAAATCACTATTTTAGTAGTTCATTAAAGTAAATAAGGCTTTATGACTGCTGAATACCAACTATCAATCACTTAGATCATGTATTTTCAGGTAGAGATACATCCTTGGGACGTCCCTAGCCCGTTGAAGTTGACATTTAAAATGGTTAAGGTAGGGGTTAAGGTTAGGGTTTAGGGTAGGGATGTCCCAAGGATCCCAGATAGCATTGACCATCGTGCATTCTTCTGTCTCTTTTACAAAGCAGGTGTAAAAGAAACACAGACAAGACAAGTAGGCACGCAGTGCATTATGGTCATTGTAGTTAAAAAAAAATAGCATCTAATTATGCCAATATGTATGTGGGGTTGTTAGAGAAGAATGTGATTGTCAGCCCTAACAATCCATTCTAGCAGCTCATCAGGCTATGAAAAAGTCTTCATTGATGACGTGTTCCATCTATTCCAGGGGACAGCAGAGGAACTTCATCGATTCCACTCCTTCATCAATACAAGCAGTGAACATCTGAAATTCACCCTCACCTTTCATGTGCATGAAACAAGTTATCTGGACATTTTGATTAAGAGGGACGGGGGTGGCTTTAGCACAGACCTATACAGGAAGCCGATGGACAGGAATTCCCTGTTACGCGGAGTCAGCTTCCACCCTACACCCCTAAAAGAGATCCTCCCCATCAGCCAATAAAGTTGCATACACAGGATTTGTAGTACACAGAGTGACTATGACAAACAAGCTGACTGTCTGAGTGTTTCAGACAGCGGGGTTACCCAGAGGAATGGCTGGATGAGTGTTTCACACAGCGGGGTTACCCAGAGGAATGGCTGGATGAGTGTTTCAGACAGCGGGGTTACCCAGAGGAATGGCTGTCTGAGTGTTTCAGACAGCGAGGATACCCAGAGGAATGGCTGGATGAGTGTTTCAGACAGCGGGGTTACCCAGAGGAATGGCTGGATGAGTGTTTCAGACAGCGGGGTTACCCAGAGGAATGGCTGGATGAGTGTTTCAGACAGCGGGGTTACCCAGAGGAATGGCTGGATGAGTGTTTCAGACAGCGGGGTTACCCAGAGGAATGGCTGGTTGAGTGTTTCAGACAGCGGGGTTACCCAGAGGAATGGCTGGATGAGTGTTTCAGACAGCGGGGTTACCCAGAGGAATGGCTGGATGAGTGTTTCAGACAGCGGGGTTACCCAGAGGAATGGCTGGATGAGTGTTTCAGACAGCGGGGTTACCCAGAGGAATGGCTGGATGAGTGTTTCAGACAGCGGGGTTACCCAGAGGAATGGCTGGATGAGTGTTTCATACAGCGGGGTTACCCAGAGGAACGGCTGGATGAGTGTTTCAGACAGCGGGGTTACCCAGAGGAATGGCTGGATGAGTGTTTCAGACAGCGGGGTTACCCAGAGGAATGGCTGGATGAGTGTTTCAGACAGCGGGGTTACCCAGAGGAATGGCTGGATGAGTGTTTCAGACAGCGGGGTTACCCAGAGGAATGGCTGGATGAGTGTTTCAGACAGCGGGGTTACCCAGAGGAATGGCTGGATGAGTGTTTCAGACAGCGGGGTTACCCAGAGGAATGGCTGGATGACGCAAGGGATCTTTATAAAAATGCAGTGGTGAAAAAAGTACCCAATTGTCATACTTGAGTAAAGAAAACATTTAAAATGTCCTTTTAATTTTGTAAATTTAAAACAGAAACATAACTGTTTGTCCTTATAGGGAACCAGATCGTGACTAGAACTCAGTTACTAAGTCTTTAACCACACTGTGTTGTTACACTGCTGAGTAAAAACTCATGCTTCCTACCCTTTAACTTGTTGTCTGAAGATAAAATGTACATTTTACTGAACTGCGTCCAGTCAGCAGATGGACTAGATGCCTCTTAGGCCGCCCATTGTGACTCCGTCAAGAATTCAGCAGAGCAAGTTTGTATGAAGGTCTGGTTATTAAATGGGTACATAGTTCAATAGTAATATCCTCTAAAACGCTCTGGTGACAAACTTTACTGCCCTGTTTCCAGTTGTCCACATGGCTGGAAGAACCTATTCAAGTAAGTAAGTAAATAGATTTTGAAAATGTAAAAAAAAACCCGATGTATTATTAGCTAACTAGCTACAGTGCAGGCTAACTCAAATGAGCTGCTAAATGAGCTAGCTATCTAGCCAACTACACATTCTGTATAGATAGATAGCTAGATAGAATTAAATATCACATTCTGTATAGATATAATTAAATATCACCAGCTACTTAACTTCATATTAGCTAGCTATCTATTTATCACTGTAAAAAACAAACTCCACATGCATTTGTAGGTAGCTAGCTAACAGCCATGGAAGAGGGTGAAAGGATAGCAGCCCCAACTGTCAGTGAGAGAGGAGGCTATTCTGGATAGGGCAGGTACTTTTGTGTAGTTCCTGTCCCTAGAAGTGAGGACGGAGATAATAGTAACATAATATTCAGTGTGGTGTAATCTGACTATAATGAAGTCTGTTTCTTGTGAGGTTTTCTGTCCTCAGATAAAGAGCTCTATGAAAGCCAGTCTACATATGAAGAGGTCTCAATGAAGAGCAGTGGTTCTCAGTCCTGGGGACTCAGAGGGGCACATTTTTGTTTTTGCCTTCACACTGCACAGCTGATTCAAATGATTCAAACTCATCATCAAGCTTCAAGTGGTATTTATGTATTCATTTGTGATGCCATCCTTGATATGATTCTGTTATTGTCACATGCTACACATGTACATATGTGTGCCCATGCATCTATCAATCCAATGTTATCATGATTTGTTATCAGGGATATTATACTTTAGTAATCCACAATGACCTGGTGATGTAACAGTCTAGTAATTACATTGTCTTCCATATTCCTACAGAGACCCTGTAACTGGAGATTCCTTCATAACGATTGCCTACAGTTACCGTGTAGGGCACTGCAAGGTTGGGTGACCAGGGTCATCTGGGACTGCCTCCTGGAGGAATTCAGGTGTGTGAAGGCTACCTGTGTCCTGCGTAACTTCATGAGGATGGACACGAGGACCAGGAGGGGATCTGCAGCTCGCCGCCGTGTGCCAGAGGAGGAGTCTGCTGCTCTGCAGGATGTTTCAAGGATGGGGTCCAACAACGCAGCAAGAGAGGCAATCCGTGTGCAGGAGATCTTCACCTCCTACTTCTTCAAAGAGGGTGCTGTTCCCTGGCAACACCATAGACGTCACTATGCACAACCAAAGGCTCTTTTAAGAGCCATTCACATTGCAATAAGAGTATTCTTCCATTTACTGAGCTATGTCAACTGCAGTTATTCAATTCACAGTTTCTCTCCCTTTGATTTCTACTTCTCAGGTGAGGGTGCTGTTTAGGTAAGGGTGTGATGTCTGTGCAAAAACAAAACAGACTATTTTAAATCACCCATATTGAAAAAATGTAGAACAATTAGACACCCTATAACCCACACCTACACACTCATGTATCAATCTGATTGATGGATTGTGTTGTGCAGTAAGCAGGTTCAGGTGTATAACTGTGGCTCCTTCCACCTTCAAAGAATAGGCAAGAGGGCCAACCATGGAGAATAGTAAGACACTTCATTATTTCTATAACTACGCTGTATTGTTTGTCCTCGTGTGTCCGTTCATGTTTTTCAGCATAAAGTACTCTGCAGTCACTTAGTTTGGTGTGGACACCAGGTGAGGCCACACAGAGATTCCTGTTGAACACTGTCGCTTTAACTACCTTATTTTCTCAATAACAGTCTCTCTCCTTCACTTCATCCCTCTCTCCTCTTCTCCCTAAATCCTCTAGGTTATATCAGCTGTGTCGGTGAACCCCTCCTGCATCTGAACGCTACAGTCACAAGACGCAGGCCTCCTAATTGTCCCTAGAATTTCTAAGCAAACGGCTGGAGGTAGGGCTTTCTCCTATAGAGCTCCATTTTTATGGAATGGTCTGCCTACCCATGTGAGAGACGCAGACTCAGTCTCAACCTTTAAGTCTTTACTGAAGACTTATCTCTTCAGTAGGTCCTATGATTAAGTATAGTCTGGCCCAGGAGTGTGAAGGTGAACGGAAAGGCTGGAGCAACGAACCGCCCTTGCTGTCTCTGCCTTGCCGCTTCCCCTCTTTCCACTGGGATTCTCTGCCTCTAACCCTATTACAGGGGCTGAGTCACTGACTTACTGGTGTTCTTCCATGCCGTCCATGGGAGGGGTGCGTCACTTGAGTGGGTTGAGTCACTGACGTGGTCTTCCTGTCTGGGTTGGCGCCCCCCCCCCTTGGGTTGTGCCATGGCGGAGATCGTTGTGGGCTATACTCGGCCTTGTCTTCGGACGGTGAGTTGGTGGTTGTAGACATCCCTCTAGTGGTGTCGGGGCTGTGCTTTGGCAAAGTGGGTGGGGTTATATCCTACCTGTTTGGCCCTGTCCGGGGGTATCATCGGATGGGGCCACAGTGTCTTCTGATCCCTCCTGTCTCAGCCTCCAGTATTTATGCTGCAGTAGTTTATGTGTCGGGGGGCTAGGGTCAGTCTGTTACATCTGGAGTATTTCTCTTGTCTTATCCGGTGTCCTGTGTGTATTTAAATATGCTCTCTCTAATTCTCTCTTTCTCTCTTTCTTTCTTTCTCTCGGAGGACCTGAGCCCTAGGACTATGCCTCAGGACTACCTGGCATGATGACTCCTTGCTGTCCCCAGTCCACCTGGCCATGCCGCTGCTCCAGTTTCAACTGTTCTGCCTGCGGCTACGGAACCCTGACCTGTTCACCGGACGTGCTTGTTGCACCCTCGACAACTACTATGATTATTATTATTTGACCATGCTGGTCATTTATGAACATTTTAACATCTTGACCATGTTCTGTTATAATATCCACCCTGCACAGCCAGAAGAGGACTGGCCACCCCTCATAGCCTGGTTCCTCTCTAGGTTTCTTCCTAGGTTTTTGGCCTTTCTAGGGAGTTTTTCCTAGGGAGTTTTTCCTAGCCACCGTGCTTCTTTCACATGCATTGCTTGCTGTTTGGGGTTTTAGGCTGGGTTTCTGTACAGCACTTTGAGATTTCAGCTGATGTACAAAGGGCTATATAAATAAATGTGATTTGATCTGGCTACATAGAGGGCACAGCATGATCAGAGGTGAGAGGTCACTTGGTCAGGTCAACAGGAAGTATTATTAAAGAGATGCTTTACATTGAAATACAGATAGAGATGCAGTAGTCCCAGAGTTAATGATCCCAGGTCAGTTTATATTATACAGGAAGTATTATTAAAGAGATGCTTTACATTGAAATACAGACAGAGATGCAGTAGTCCCAGAGTTAATGATCCAAGTTCAGTTTTGCATTTCACCTCCTGATTGATGACTAACAATGTTAGAATAAAAAATAATAACACAAGGTTTAAACATGCTCTCTCTCTCCATCTGTCTCTTGTCTGCAGGTATGTTTTGATGTGAGAGGATGCCAACCCCCAGTCCCATCATCACCACCTCACCTGCTTTTAAGAACCTTTGGGTCGACGAGAGACACTATTATGTAATTGTGATGAACTGAGAGAATATTTATGTAGCACTGTGATTCATTAATCATGTGCTGCCTTCCCTGCTCCTATGTGCTTACCTCTTTCCCTTTCTGTCTTTTACACCTCTCTCACCACCTCCTCTTTCTTCCTCTGTTTTTATAATGCACAACAGATGTGCATTGAAGTACAGATTAAACTTGTATTTATAACACTTGGATAATGAGCTTTTCAATAAAGCATTTCACATTCTCTACTGGTTGAAATGAAGTGTAATGTGATGAAATACTCCACCTATCCTGTGTTTATCAGATCAATGCAGATGAAGAGCATTAGATGTTGAGATGAACCAGTGTTAGAGTATTTACATGATGCATAGGAAGTGTAGTGTACTGTTTTTTAACATTATATTTCTGTATATATGAATTAACTAGTTAAATCCTGTTTCTAGTCTATTAGTTACAATGCGTAACCATTGATGTCCCAGGACCAAGATTGGTAAACACTGTTGAAGTGTATAATTGTAATACATACATGCAGACACAGCGTCATTCAAAGACTGGAATTTGATACTCCTGGTATTGGATATGACTGAAAAATAATCTCAAAGACATTCATACCTAAACTGCACCTTTATTTGCCAAGGTAGAGTACACGATCAGTGAATATATTAAATGTACAGGCTACAATGTGGGGATCTCATGCATGGTAATAACTACATGTATATACGACTTGCACCCTTGGTTCAACATGATATTATATTCTACTCAATCCATAGGCTTCATTAATGTCATTCAGGCTGTTTTGAAGTTGATACAACTGGCTATGATAGCTGAGGTTCATAGGTTCTGAACTAATATGTATACCAAACGTTTGGGTCCATACACAGATCGGCTAGATAGCTAGCTACACATCCATAGGCATACAGGTATTTTAATCATCCACTGCACAATAAGCAAGAACATAGCTAGCTACGTTATTTCATCTATCTGCATGGCAAATATCAGCAAGGCAAGCTTACGAAATTGTACATTCAATTTACAGTAAATTCTTCAGCTAACTAGATTCTATACATCCACTGTTTCACAAAACGACGGCCTGGTTTGCTGGTTGTTTCAGGAGTCCCTAAAACAACCAGAATGACAATTTCATACTCATGTCACAACACCCATAATGCTAGTCAGCTAGCTGGCTAATGTTAGCTAGTCAGCTAGCTGGTTAATGTTAGCTAGTCAACTAGCTGGCTAATGTTAGCTAGTCAGCTAGCTGGCTAATGTTAGCTAGCTATTGTTAGCTAGTCAGCTAGCTGGATAATGTTAGCTAGTCAGCTAGTTGGTTAATGTTAGCTAGTCAGCTAGCTGGTTAATGTTAGCTAGTCAGCTAGCTGGTTAATGTTAGCTAGTCAGCTAGCTGGTTAATGTTAGCTAGTCAGCTAGCTGGTTAATGTTAGCTAGTCAGCTAGCTGGTTAATGTTAATGTTAGCTAGTCAGCTAGCTGGCTAAATCGCAATTTTCGTAAATGAACTTTACGATAAAAAAAATGCGTAATCGTTTGTCTCTACATTAACTAACATTTCTGTCAACTGTACATGTTTTTGCATGATTCGTTATGACGTTATAATCCCTTACATTTGCCTCCATCCTAGTATTTCTGTCCGCCATCTTTGATCCAGTTCAGTTCTGTGTAGGGGTACCCCTCTCTCCTAGTATTTCTGTCCACCATATTTGATCCAGTTCAGTTCTGTGTAGGGGTACCCCTCTCTCCTAGTATTTCTGTCCTCCATATTTGATCCAGTTCAGTTCTGTGTAGGGGTACCCCTCTCTCCTAGTATTTCTGTCCTCCATCTTAGATCCAGTTCAGTTCTGTGTAGGGGTACCCCTCTCTCCTAGTATTGCTGAAGAAAGTAATGAATATTTTATGACCAGCGATGTTCCTTATTCCTACCCTTTAACTTTTTGTCTGACAAATTAACATTTTACTCAACTGCGTTACCCACTCCAGTCAGCAGATGGCGGTCTGGGAATTTAACGCGATGCTGTTGGTGTGACGTATAATCTAGTGGACGGAACTCTTCTTTCAACAGCAGCAACAGTTAGTCAGACACCACGGTAGCTTGCTAGACAAAATAGCCGAACCGATAAAGATCTTTAGACGCGTTAGTGTATATTAGCCACTGTGTTTTAAACCCACTTCTGTGGTCTAGTTAGTTATCCGATTTAATTTCATATTTACGGTGTTGTTGTTATTATTCAGCTAGCGGGCTGGTTAAGTTAGCATTAGCCTAGCTAGCTAACATCTCCGACCATGCGGTCACTGAGCTACTCTCCTCCTGCTAAAGAAGAGGACATCACAGTAAAACAAGAAGTAGAGGGTGAGGCCGTTACTGTGAAAGAAGAAAAAGACGCGTTCAGAGTGAAAGAGGAGGAGGATGTTACAGTAAAAGAAGAGGAGGATGCAGTTTATGGAGTGGAAGAGGAAGAGGGGGAGATGACTGTTACATCGATAGAGGAGGAAACTGGACATCTGGGCCCGGTTTCCCAAACGCATCTTAAGGCGTCCAATGGTTCTAACGGTGAACTTAGCCATAAAATGGTTTTGAGAAACCGTTCCCTGATTAACACTAGTAAGTACTGTCTTAAATACAGAGGCACAAACTCTGCAGTTGTTGAACTGATGTGTGGTGTTAAAGCGGAAATATGCAATAGCTACATCCATATTGTGACTTTTAAATTATTAATTTATAGCCATTGATTCTTGAAGAATATAACACATGCCTCATGAGCTTAGTTCAACTGTTGTACCCCATCAGAACCCCAAATAAGCTTTTTTTTACTCCAATGTTTAGAAATGTAAACCAACACTGTATAGCCTCAACATAGTTAAAACTATAATGTTGATATCATGGATGGTCAGTCCTTGCATCCATAGGTCTGTCTATGAATTTGAAAGTAGTTACATTTCTCCAACCCCCTAATCATCTTATTACCAAAACTGGTGGAATGACAGCTTTGTTATTGTATGAACGGCAGATTGCTGGGTTGTGTGAGTTTTTTCAACAGTAACAAAATGGCTGCCCAGAGGCTTGGTTTGGTAAACAGCTGAGGGATGGGGGAAGGAGGAGTGTAACCACTCAAATTTATTCATCCAGGATGTCATAATGATAGTTTAACCAGGTTTCTAGGATATATAGTATATTCTAGAATTCATCCATGATGTCATAATGATAGTTTAACCAGGTTTCTAGGATATATAGTGTATTCTAGAATTCATCCATGATGTCATAATGATAGTTTAACCAGATTTCTAGGCTGTATAGTATATTCTAGAATTCATCCATGATGTCATAATGATAGTTTAACCCGGTTTCTAGGCTATATAGTATATTCTATAATGCATCCATGATGTCATAATGATAGTTTAACCAGGTTTCTAGGATATATAGTATATTCTAGAATTCATCCATGATGTCATAATGATAGTTTAACCAGGTTTGTAGGATATATAGTATATTATAGAATTCATCCATGATGTCATAATGATAGTTTAACCAGGTTTCTAGGATATATAGTATATTATAGAATTCATCCATGATGTCATAATGAAAGTTTAACCAGGTTTCTAGGATATATAGTATATTCTAGAATTCATCCATGATGTCATAATGATAGTTTAACCAGGTTTCTATGATATATAGTATATTCTAGAATTCATCCATTATGTCATAATGATAGTTTAACCAGGTTTCTAGGATATATAGTATATTCTAGATTTCATCCATGATGTCATAATGATAGTTTAACCAGGTTTCTAGGATGTATAGTATATTCTAGAATTCATCCATGATGTCATAATGATAGTTTAACCAGGTTTCTAGGCTATATAGTATATTCTAGAATTCATCCATGATGTCATAATGATAGTTTAACCAGGTTTCTAGGCTATATAGTATATTCTAGAATTCATCCATGATGTCATAATGATAGTTTAACCAGGTTTCTAGGATATATAGTATATTCTATAACTGCCAGTGTAGATTTCCTGTGGAGGCAAATTATTAGAGCTGTTGATAAGTCATTGTATAATATTCAGCCAATTGTTTTTCATGCCATTACATTAAAGGCAAGACATACCTAGATTCAATTACATTCATGAATTGGTTTGAAACCTTTGTTTTAAACCCTTCTCAAAATTGGTGCCTTGCCGGATTTGTAAAAAATGGATGGTCATGAAACTCTATTTTTTAAATGTATTTAAATGTAACCTTTATTTAACTAGACAAGTCAGTTAAGAACAAATTGTTATTTACAATGACTGCCTACCCCGGACAACGCTGGGACAATTGTGCGCCGCCCTATGGAACTCCCAATCACGGCCGGTTGTGATACAGCCTGGATTTGAACCAGGGTGTCTGTAGTGAAGCCTCAAGCACTGAGATGCAGTGTCCGCTGCGCCACTCTGGAGCCCCAACATCATGTTCTAGTGCTGTCCCCAACTAAAATACATCTTGGTCAACCAAGAGTCATCTGTTCTTTCTACCAATCACCCCATGTGTTTTTATAAAATCAACTATATGTACTGAACTTGTCTGATGCTTTAAGCACGCTGTTTGATTAAATAATTTAAACACAAATGACTGGAGGGAGCCAGTCATCACTATAACCTGACTAGAGGGAGGGAGCCAGTCATCACTATAACCTGACTAGAGGGAGGGAGCCAGTCATCACTATAACCTGACTAGAGGGAGGGAGCAAGTCATCACTATAACCTGACTAGAGGGAGGGAGCCAGTCATCACTATAACCTGACTAGAGGGAGGGAGCCAGTCATCACTATAACCTGACTAGAGGGAGGGAGCCAGTCATCACTATAACCTGACTAGAGGGAGGGAGCCAGTCATCACTATAACCTGACTAGAGGGAGGGAGCCAGTCATCACTATAACCTGACTAGAGGGAGGGAGCCAGTCATCACTATAACCTGACTAGAGGGAGGGAGCCAGTCATCACTATAACCTGACTAGAGGGAGCCAGTCATCACTATAACCTGACTAGAGGGAGGGAGCCAGTCATCACTATAACCTGACTAGAGGGAGGGAGCCAGTCGTCACTATAACCTGACTAGAGGGAGCCAGTCATCACTATAACCTGACTAGAGGGAGGGAGCCAGTCATCACTATAACCTGACTAGAGGGAGGGAGCCAGTCATCACTATAACCTGACTAGAGGGAGGGAGCCAGTCATCACTATAACCTGACTAGAGGGAGGGAGCCAGTCATCACTATAACCTGACTAGAGGGAGCCAGTCATCACTATAACCTGACTAGAGGGAGGGAGCCAGTCATCACTATAACCTGACTAGAGGGAGGGAGCCAGTCATCACTATAACCTGACTAGAGGGAGGGAGCCAGTCATCACTATAACCTGACTAGAGGGAGCCAGTCATCACTATAACCTGACTAGAGGGAGGGAGCCAGTCATCACTATAACCTGACTAGAGGGAGGGAGCCAGTCATCACTATAACCTGACTAGAGGGAGGGAGCCAGTCATCACTATAACCTGACTACAGGGAGGGAGCCAGTCATCACTATAACCTGACTAGAGGGAGGGAGCCAGTCATCACTATAACCTGACCAGAGGGAGGGAGCCAGTCATCACTATAACCTGACTAGAGGGAGCCAGTCATCACTATAACCTGACTAGAGGGAGGGAGCCAGTCATCACTATAACCTGACTAGAGGGAGCCAGTCATCACTATAACCTGACTAGAGGGAGCCAGTCATCACTATAACCTGACTAGAGGGAGGGAGCCAGTCATCACTATAACCTGACTAGAGGGAGCCAGTCATCACTATAACCTGACTAGAGGGAGGGAGCCAGTCATCACTATAACCTGACTAGAGGGAGGGAGCCAGTCGTCACTATAACCTGACTAGAGGGAGGGAGCCAGTCATCACTATAACCTGACTAGAGGGAGCCAGTCATCACTATAACCTGACTAGAGGGAGCCAGTCATCACTATAACCTGACTAGAGGGAGGGAGTCAGTCATCACTATAACCTGACTAGAGGGAGGGAGCCAGTCATCACTATAACCTGACTAGAGGGAGGGAGCCAGTCATCACTATAACCTGACCTAGAGGGAGCCAGTCATCACTATAACCTGACCAGAGGGAGCCAGTCATCACTATAACCTGACTAGAGGGAGCCAGTCATCACTATAACCTGACTAGAGGGAGCCAGTCATCACTATAACCTGACTAGAGGGAGGGAGCCAGTCATCACTATAACCTGACTAGAGGGAGGGAGCCAGTCATCACTATAACCTGACTAGAGGGAGGGAGCCAGTCATCACTATAACCTGACTAGAGGGAGGGAGCCAGTCATCACTATAACCTGACTAGAGGGAGGGAGCCAGTCATCACTATAACCTGACTAGAGGGAGGGAGCCAGTCATCAATATAACCTGACTAGAGGGAGCCAGTCATCAATATAACCTGACTAGAGGGAGGGAGCCAGTCATCACTATAACCTGACTAGAGGGAGGGAGCCAGTCATCACTATAACCTGACTAGAGGGAGGGAGCCAGTCATCACTATAACCTGACTAGAGGGAGCCAGTCATCACTATAACCTGACTAGAGGGAGGGAGCCAGTCATCACTATAACCTGACTGGAGGGAGCCAGTCATCACTATAACCTGACTACAGGGAGCCAGTCATCACTATAACCTGACTAGAGGGAGCCAGTCATCACTATAACCTGACTAGAGGGAGGGAGCCAGTCATCACTATAACCTGACTGGAGGGAGGGAGCCAGTCATCACTATAACCTGACTAGAGGGAGCCAGTCATCACTATAACCTGACTAGAGGGAGGGAGCCAGTCATCACTATAACCTGACTAGAGGGAGGGAGCCAGTCATCACTATAACCTGACTAGAGGGAGGGAGCCAGTCTCACTATAACCTGACTAGAGGGAGGGAGCCAGTCATCACTATAACCTGACTAGAGGGAGGGAGCCAGTCATCATTATAACCTGACTAGAGGGAGGGAGCCAGTCATCACTATAACCTGACCAGAGGGAGGGAGCCAGTCATCAATATAACCTGACTAGAGGGAGGGAGCCAGTCATCACTATAACCTGACTAGAGGGAGGGAGCCAGTCATCACTATAACCTGACTAGAGGGAGCCAGTCATCACTATAACCTGACTAGAGGGAGGGAGCCAGTCATCACTATAACCTGACTAGAGGGAGGGAGCCAGTCATCACTATAACCTGACTAGAGGGAGGGAGCCAGTCATCACTATAACCTGACTAGAGGGAGGGAGCCAGTCATCACTATAACCTGACTAGAGGGAGGGAGCCAGTCATCACTATAACCTGACTAGAGGGAGCCAGTCATCACTATAACCTGACTAGAGGGAGGGAGCCAGTCATCACTATAACCTGACTAGAGGGAGTGAGCCAGTCGTCACTATAACCTGACTAGAGGGAGGGAGCCAGTCATCACTATAACCTGACTAGAGGGAGCCAGTCATCACTATAACCTGACTAGAGGGAGCCAGTCATCACTATAACCTGACTAGAGGGAGGGAGTCAGTCATCACTATAACCTGACTAGAGGGAGGGAGCCAGTCATCACTATAACCTGACTAGAGGGAGGGAGCCAGTCATCACTATAACCTGACCTAGAGGGAGCCAGTCATCACTATAACCTGACCAGAGGGAGCCAGTCATCACTATAACCTGACTAGAGGGAGCCAGTCATCACTATAACCTGACTAGAGGGAGCCAGTCATCACTATAACCTGACTAGAGGGAGGGAGCCAGTCATCACTATAACCTGACTAGAGGGAGGGAGCCAGTCATCACTATAACCTGACTAGAGGGAGGGAGCCAGTCATCACTATAACCTGACTAGAGGGAGGGAGCCAGTCATCACTATAACCTGACTAGAGGGAGGGAGCCAGTCATCACTATAACCTGACTAGAGGGAGGGAGCCAGTCATCAATATAACCTGACTAGAGGGAGCCAGTCATCAATATAACCTGACTAGAGGGAGGGAGCCAGTCATCACTATAACCTGACTAGAGGGAGGGAGCCAGTCATCACTATAACCTGACTAGAGGGAGGGAGCCAGTCATCACTATAACCTGACTAGAGGGAGCCAGTCATCACTATAACCTGACTAGAGGGAGGGAGCCAGTCATCACTATAACCTGACTGGAGGGAGCCAGTCATCACTATAACCTGACTACAGGGAGCCAGTCATCACTATAACCTGACTAGAGGGAGCCAGTCATCACTATAACCTGACTAGAGGGAGGGAGCCAGTCATCACTATAACCTGACTGGAGGGAGGGAGCCAGTCATCACTATAACCTGACTAGAGGGAGCCAGTCATCACTATAACCTGACTAGAGGGAGGGAGCCAGTCATCACTATAACCTGACTAGAGGGAGGGAGCCAGTCATCACTATAACCTGACTAGAGGGAGGGAGCCAGTCTCACTATAACCTGACTAGAGGGAGGGAGCCAGTCATCACTATAACCTGACTAGAGGGAGGGAGCCAGTCATCATTATAACCTGACTAGAGGGAGGGAGCCAGTCATCACTATAACCTGACCAGAGGGAGGGAGCCAGTCATCAATATAACCTGACTAGAGGGAGGGAGCCAGTCATCACTATAACCTGACTAGAGGGAGGGAGCCAGTCATCACTATAACCTGACTAGAGGGAGCCAGTCATCACTATAACCTGACTAGAGGGAGGGAGCCAGTCATCACTATAACCTGACTAGAGGGAGGGAGCCAGTCATCACTATAACCTGACTAGAGGGAGGGAGCCAGTCATCACTATAACCTGACTAGAGGGAGGGAGCCAGTCATCACTATAACCTGACTAGAGGGAGGGAGCCAGTCATCACTATAACCTGACTAGAGGGAGGGAGCCAGTCATCACTATAACCTGACTAGAGGGAGGGAGCCAGTCATCACTATAACCTGACTAGAGGGAGGGAGCCAGTCATCACTATAACCTGACTAGAGGGAGGGAGCCAGTCATCACTATAACCTGACTAGAGGGAGGGAGCCAGTCATCACTATAACCTGACTAGAGGGAGGGAGCCAGTCATCACTATAACCTGACTAGAGGGAGGGAGCCAGTCGTCACTATAACCTGACTAGAGGGAGGGTGCCAGTCATCACTATAACCTGACTAGAGGGAGGGAGCCAGTCATCACTATAACCTGACTAGAGGGAGCCAGTCATCACTATAACCTGACTAGAGGGAGGGAGCCAGTCATCACTATAACCTGACTAGAGGGAGCCAGTCATCACTATAACCTGACTAGAGGGAGGGAGCCAGTCATCACTATAACCTGACTGGAGGGAGGGAGCCAGTCATCACTATAACCTGACTAGAGGGAGGGAGCCAGTCATCACTATAACCTGACTAGAGGGAGGGAGCCAGTCATCAATATAACCTGACTAGAGGGAGCCAGTCATCACTATAACCTGACTAGAGGGAGGGAGCCAGTCATCACTATAACCTGACTAGAGGGAGGGAGCCAGTCATCACTATAACCTGACTAGAGGGATGGAGCCAGTCTCACTATAACCTGACTAGAGGGAGGGAGCCAGTCATCACTATAACCTGACTAGAGGGAGCCAGTCATCACTATAACCTGACTAGAGGGAGGGAGCCAGTCATCACTATAACCTGACTAGAGCGAGCCAGTCATCACTATAACCTGACTAGAGGGAGCCAGTCATCACTATAACCTGACTAGAGGGAGGGAGCCAGTCATCACTATAACCTGACTAGAGGGAGGGAGCCAGTCATCACTATAACCTGACTAGAGGGAGGGAGCCAGTCATCACTATAACCTGACTAGAGGGAGCCAGTCATCACTATAACCTGACTAGAGGGAGGGAGCCAGTCATCACTATAACCTGACTAGAGGGAGGGAGCCAGTCATCACTATAACCTGACTAGAGGGAGGGAGCCAGTCATCACTATAACCTGACTAGAGGGAGGGAGCCAGTCATCACTATAACCTGACTAGAGGGAGGGAGCCAGTCATCACTATAACCTGACTAGAGGGAGGGAGCCAGTCATCACTATAACCTGACTAGAGGGAGCCAGTCATCACTATAACCTGACTAGAGGGAGGGAGCCAGTCATCACCATAACCTGACCAGAGGGAGCCAGTCATCACTATAACCTGACTAGAGGGAGGGAGCCAGTCATCACTATAACCTGACTAGAGGGAGCCAGTCATCAATATAACCTGACTAGAGGGAGGGAGCCAGTCATCACTATAACCTGACTAGAGGGAGCCAGTCATCACTATAACCTGACTAGAGGGAGGGAGCCAGTCATCACTATAACCTGACCAGAGGGAGCCAGTCATCAATATAACCTGACTAGAGGGAGCCAGTCATCACTATAACCTGACTAGAGGGAGCCAGTCATCACTATAACCTGACTAGAGGGAGCCAGTCATCACTATAACCTGACTAGAGGGAGGGAGCCAGTCATCACTATAACCTGACTGGAGGGAGGGAGCCAGTCATCACTATAACCTGACTAGAGGGAGCCAGTCATCACTATAACCTGACTAGAGGGAGCCAGTCATCACTATAACCTGACTAGAGGGAGCCAGTCATCACTATAACCTGACTAGAGGGAGGGAGCCAGTCATCACTATAACCTCACTAGAGGGAGGGAGCCAGTCATCACTATAACCTGACTAGAGGGAGGGAGCCAGTCATCACTATAACCTGACTAGAGGGAGGGAGCCAGTCATCACTATAACCTGACTAGAGGGAGGGAGCCTGTCATCACTATAACCTGACTAGAGGGAGGGAGCCAGTCATCACTATAACCTGACTAGAGGGAGGGAGCCAGTCATCACTATAACCTGACTAGAGGGAGGGAGCCAGTCATCACTATAACCTGACTAGAGGGAGGGAGCCAGTCATCACTATAACCTGACTAGAGGGAGCCAGTCATCAATATAACCTGACTAGAGGGAGCCAGTCATCACTATAACCTGACTAGAGGGAGCCAGTCATCACTATAACCTGACTAGAGGGAGGGAGCCAGTCATCAATATAACCTGACTAGAGGGAGGGAGCCAGTCATCACTATAACCTGACTAGAGGGAGGGAGCCAGTCATCACTATAACCTGACTAGAGGGAGCCAGTCATCAATATAACCTGACTAGAGGGAGGGAGCCAGTCATCACTATAACCTGACTAGAGGGAGGGAGCCAGTCATCACTATAACCTGACTAGAGGGAGGGAGCCAGTCATCACTATAACCTGACTAGAGGGAGGGAGCCAGTCATCACTATAACCTCACTAGAGGGAGGGAGCCAGTCATCACTATAACCTGACTAGAGGGAGGGAGCCAGTCATCACTATAACCTGACTAGAGGGAGGGAGCCAGTCATCACTATAACCTGACTAGAGGGAGCCAGTCATCACTATAACCTGACTAGAGGGAGGGAGCCAGTCGTCACTATAACCTGACTAGAGGGAGGGAGCCAGTCATCACTATAACCTGACTAGAGGGAGCCAGTCATCACTATAACCTGACTAGAGGGAGGGAGCCAGTCATCACTATAACCTGACTAGAGGGAGCCAGTCGTCACTATAACCTGACTAGAGGGAGCCAGTCATCACTATAACCTGACTAGAGGGAGGGAGCCAGTCATCACTATAACCTGACTAGAGGGAGGGAGCCAGTCATCACTATAACCTGACTAGAGGGAGCCAGTCATCACTATAACCTGACTAGAGGGAGCCAGTCATCACTATAACCTGACTAGAGGGAGGGAGCCAGTCATCACTATAACCTGACTAGAGGGAGCCAGTCATCACTATAACCTGACTAGAGGGAGGGAGCCAGTCATCACTATAACCTGACTGGAGGGAGGGAGCCAGTCATCACTATAACCTGACTAGAGGGAGGGAGCCAGTCATCACTATAACCTGACTAGAGGGAGGGAGCCAGTCATCAATATAACCTGACTAGAGGGAGCCAGTCATCATTATAACCTGACTAGAGGGAGGGAGCCAGTCATCACTATAACCTGACTGGAGGGAGGGAGCCAGTCATCACTATAACCTGACTAGAGGGAGGGAGCCAGTCATCACTATAACCTGACTAGAGGGAGGGAGCCAGTCATCACTATAACCTGACTAGAGGGAGCCAGTCACCACTATAACCTGACTAGAGGGAGGGAGCCAGTCATCAATATAACCTGACTAGAGGGAGCCAGTCATCAATATAACCTGACTAGAGGGAGCCAGTCATCAATATAACCTGGCTAGAGGGAGCCAGTCATCACTATAACCTGACTAGAGGGAGGGAGCCAGTCATCACTATAACCTGACTAGAGGGAGGGAGCCAGTCATCTCTATAACCTGACTAGAGGGAGGGAGCCAGTCGTCACTATAACCTGACTAGAGGGAGGGAGCCAGTCATCACTATAACCTGACTAGAGGGAGGGAGCCAGTCATCACTATAACCTGACTAGAGGGAGACAGTCATCACTATAACCTGACTAGAGGGAGCCAGTCATCACTATAACCTGACTAGAGGGAGCCAGTCATCACTATAACCTGACTAGAGGGAGCCAGTCATCACTATAACCTGACTAGAGGGAGGGAGCCAGTCATCACTATAACCTGACTAGAGGGAGCCAGTCATCAATATAACCTGACTAGAGGGAGGGAGCCAGTCATCACTATAACCTGACTAGAGGGAGGGAGCCAGTCATCACTATAACCTGACTAGAGGGAGGGAGCCAGTCATCACTATAACCTGACCAGAGGGAGGGAGCCATTCATCACTATAACCTGACTAGAGGGAGGGAAACAGTCATCACTATAACCTGACTAGAGGGAGGGAGCCAGTCATCACTATAACCTGACTAGAGGGAGCCAGTCATCACTATAACCTGACTAGAGGGAGCCAGTCATCACTATAACCTGACTAGAGGGAGGGAGCCAGTCATCACTATAACCTGACTAGAGGGAGGGAACCAGTCATCACTATAACCTGACTAGAGGGAGGGAGCCAGTCATCACTATAACCTGACTAGAGGGAGCCAGTCATCACTATAACCTGACTAGAGGGAGGGAGCCAGTCATCACTATAACCTGACTAGAGGGAGGGAGCCAGTCATCACTATAACCTGACTAGAGGGAGCCAGTCATCACTATAACCTGACTAGAGGGAGGGAGCCAGTCATCACTATAACCTGACTAGAGGGAGGGAGCCAGTCATCACTATAACCTGACTAGAGGGAGCCAGTCATCACTATAACCTGACTAGAGGGAGCCAGTCATCACTATAACCTGACTAGAGGGAGCCAGTCATCACTATAACCTGACTAGAGGGAGCCAGTCATCACTATAACCTGACTAGAGGGAGGGAGCCAGTCATCACTATAACCTGACTAGAGGGAGGGAGCCAGTCATCACTATAACCTGACTAGAGGGAGCCAGTCATCACTATAACCTGACTAGAGGGAGCCAGTCATCAATATAACCTGACTAGATGGAGGGAGCCAGTCATCACTATAACCTGACTAGAGGGAGGGAGCCAGTCATCACTATAACCTGACTAGAGGGAGGGAGCCAGTCATCACTATAACCTGACTAGAGGGAGGGAGCCAGTCATCACTATAACCTGACTAGAGGGAGGGAGCCAGTCATCACTATAACCTGACTAGAGGGAGGGAGCCAGTCATCACTATAACCTGACTAGAGGGAGGGAGCCAGTCATCACTATAACCTGACTAGAGGGAGGGAGCCAGTCATCACTATAACCTGACTAGAGGGAGGGAGCCAGTCATCACTATAACCTGACTAGAGGGAGGGAGCCAGTCATCACTATAACCTGACTAGAGGGAGGGAGCCAGTCATCACTATAACCTGACTAGAGGGAGCCAGTCATCACTATAACCTGACTAGAGGGAGGGAGCCAGTCATCACTATAACCTGACTAGAGGGAGGGAGCCAGTCATCACTATAACCTGACTAGAGGGAGGGAGCCAGTCATCACTATAACCTGACTAGAGGGAGGGAGCCAGTCGTCAATATAACCTGACTAGAGGGAGGGAGCCAGTCATCACTATAACCTGACTAGAGGGAGGGAGCCAGTCATCAATATAACCTGGCTAGAGGGAGGGAGCCAGTCATCACTATAACCTGACTAGAGGGAGGGAGCCAGTCATCACTATAACCTGACTGGAGGGAGCCAGTCATCACTATAACCTGACTAGAGGGAGCCAGTCATCACTATAACCTGACTAGAGGGAGGGAGTCAGTCATCACTATAACCTGACTAGAGGGAGCCAGTCATCACTATAACCTGACTAGAGGGAGCCAGTCATCAATATAACCTGACTAGAGGGAGCCAGTCATCAATATAACCTGACTGGAGGGAGGGAGCCAATCATCACTATAACCTGACTAGAGGGAGCCAGTCATCACTATAACCTGACTAGAGGGAGGGAGCCAGTCATCACTATAACCTGACTAGAGGGAGGGAGCCAGTCATCACTATAACCTGACTAGAGGGAGGGAGCCAGTCATCAATATAACCTGACTAGAGGGAGCCAGTCATCACTATAACCTGACTAGAGGGAGCCAGTCATCACTATAACCTGACTAGAGGGAGGGAGCCAGTCATCACTATAACCTGACTAGAGGGAGGGAGCCAGTCATCACTATAACCTGACTAGAGGGAGCCAGTCATCACTATAACCTGACTAGAGGGAGCCAGTCATCACTATAACCTGACTAGAGGGAGGGAGCCAGTCATCACTATAACCTGACTAGAGGGAGCCAGTCATCAATATAACCTGACTAGAGGGAGCCAGTCATCAATATAACCTGACTAGAGGGAGCCAGTCATCAATATAACCTGACTAGAGGGAGCCAGTCATCACTATAACCTGACTAGAGGGAGGGAGCCAGTCATCACTATAACCTGACTAGAGGGAGCCAGTCATCACTATAACCTGACTAGAGGGAGGGAGCCAGTCATCACTATAACCTGACTAGAGGGAGCCAGTCATCACTATAACCTGACTAGAGGGAGCCAGTCATCACTATAACCTGACTAGAGGGAGCCAGTCATCACTATAACCTGACTAGAGGGAGCCAGTCATCAATATAACCTGACTAGAGGGAGCCAGTCATCACTATAACCTGACTAGAGGGAGCCAGTCATCACTATAACCTGACTAGAGGGAGGGAGCCAGTCATCACTATAACCTGACTAGAGGGAGCCAGTCATCACTATAACCTGACTAGAGGGAGCCAGTCATCACTATAACCTGACTGGAGGGAGGGAGCCAGTCATCACTATAACCTGACTAGAGGGAGGGAGCCAGTCATCACTATAACCTGACTAGAGGGAGCCAGTCATCAATATAACCTGACTAGAGGGAGGGAGCCAGTCATCACTATAACCTGACTAGAGGGAGGGAGCCAGTCATCACTATAACCTGACTAGAGGGAGGGAGCCAGTCATCACTATAACCTGACTAGAGGGAGCCAGTCATCACTATAACCTGACCAGAGGGAGCCAGTCATCACTATAACCTGACTAGAGGGAGCCAGTCATCACTATAACCTGACTAGAGGGAGCCAGTCATCACTATAACCTGACTAGAGGGAGCCAGTCATCACTATAACCTGACTAGAGGGAGCCAGTCATCAATATAACCTGACTAGAGGGAGGGAGCCAGTCATCACTATAACCCGACTAGAGGGAGGGAGCCAGTCATCACTATAACCTGACTAGAGGGAGGGAGCCAGTCATCACTATAACCTGACTAGAGGGAGGGAGCCAGTCATCACTATAACCTGACTAGAGGGAGGGAGCCAGTCATCACTATAACCTGACTAGAGGGAGGGAGCCAGTCATCACTATAACCTGACTAGAGGGAGGGAGCCAGTCATCACTATAACCTGACTAGAGGGAGGGAGCCAGTCATCACTATAACCTGACTAGAGGGAGGGAGCCAGTCATCACTATAACCTGACTAGAGGGAGGGAGCCAGTCATCACTATAACCTGACTAGAGGGAGGGAGCCAGTCATCACTATAACCTGACTAGAGGGAGGGAGCCAGTCATCACTATAACCTGACTAGAGGGAGGGAGCCAGTCATCACTATAACCTGACTAGAGGGAGGGAGCCAGTCATCACTATAACCTGACTAGAGGGAGCCAGTCATCAATATAACCTGACTAGAGGGAGCCAGTCATCACTATAACCTGACTAGAGGGAGCCAGTCATCACTATAACCTGACTAGAGGGAGGGAGCCAGTCATCACTATAACCTGACTAGAGGGAGGGAGCCAGTCATCACTATAACCTGACTAGCGGGAGGGAGCCAGTCATCACTATAACCTGACTAGAGGGAGGGAGCCAGTCATCAATATAACCTGACTAGAGGGAGGGAGCCAGTCATCACTATAACCTGACTAGAGGAAGCCAGTCATCACTATAACCTGACTAGAGGGAGGGAGCCAGTCATCACTATAACCTGACTAGAGGGAGGGAGCCAGTCATCACTATAACCTGACTAGAGGGAGGGAGCCAGTCATCAATATAACCTGACTAGAGGGAGGGAGCCAGTCATCACTATAACCTGACTAGAGGGAGCCAGTCATCAATATAACCTGACTAGAGGGAGGGAGCCAGTCATCACTGTAACCTGACTAGAGGGAGGGAGCCAGTCATCACTATAACCTGACTAGAGGGAGGGAGCCAGTCATCACTATAACCTGACTAGAGGGAGGGAGCCAGTCATCACTATAACCTGACTAGAGGGAGGGAGCCAGTCATCACTATAACCTGACTAGAGGGAGCCAGTCATCAATATAACCTGACTAGAGGGAGGGAGCCAGTCATCACTATAACCTGACTAGAGGGAGCCAGTCATCACTATAACCTGACTAGAGGGAGGGAGCCAGTCATCACTATAACCTGACTAGAGGGAGGGAGCCAGTCATCACTATAACCTGACTAGAGGGAGCCAGTCATCAATATAACCTGACTAGAGGGAGGGAGCCAGTCATCACTATAACCTGACTAGAGGGAGCCAGTCATCAATATAACCTGACTAGAGGGAGCCAGTCGTCACTATAACCTGACTAGAGGGAGGGAGCCAATCATCACTATAACCTGACTAGAGGGAGCCAGTCATCACTATAACCTGACTAGAGGGAGGGAGCCAGTCATCACTATAACCTGACTAGAGGGAGCCAGTCATCAATATAACCTGACTAGAGGGAGCCAGTCATCACTATAACCTGACTAGAGGGAGGGAGCCAGTCATCACTATAACCTGACTAGAGGGAGGGAGCCAGTCATCACTATAACCTGACTAGAGGGAGGGAGCCAGTCATCACTGTAACCTGACTAGAGGGAGCCAGTCATCACTATAACCTGACTAGAGGGAGGGAGCCAGTCATCACTATAACCTGACTAGAGGGAGCCAGTCATCACTATAACCTGACTAGAGGGAGGGAGCCAGTCATCAATATAACCTGACTAGAGGGAGGGAGCCAGTCATCACTATAACCTGACTAGAGGGAGGGAGCCAGTCATCACTATAACCTGACTAGAGGGAGGGAGCCAGTCATCACTATAACCTGACTAGAGGGAGGGAGCCAGTCATCACTATAACCTGACTAGAGGGAGCCAGTCATCACTATAACCTGACTAGACGGAGCCAGTCATCACTATAACCTGACTAGAGGGAGCCAGTCATCACTATAACCTGACTAGAGGGAGCCAGTCATCACTATAACCTGACTAGAGGGAGGGAGCCAGTCATCACTATAACCTGACTAGAGGGAGCCAGTCATCACTATAACCTGACTAGAGGGAGCCAGTCATCACTATAACTTGACTAGAGGGAGAGAGCCAGTCATCACTATAACCTGACTAGAGGGAGCCAGTCATCACTATAACCTCACTAGAGGGAGGGAGCCAGTCATCACTACAACCTGACTAGAGGGAGCCAGTCATCACTATAACCTCACTAGAGGGAGGGAGCCAGTCATCACTATAACCTGACTAGAGGGAGGGAGCCAGTCATCACTATAACCTGACTAGAGGGAGCCAGTCATCACTATAACCTGACTAGAGGGAGCCAGTCATCACTATAACCCGACTAGAGGGAGGGAGCCAGTCATCAATATAACCTGACTAGAGGGAGGGAGCCAGTCATCACTATAACCTGACTAGAGGGAGGGAGCCAGTCATCACTATAACCTGACTAGAGGGAGCCAGTCATCACTATAACCTGACTAGAGGGAGGGAGCCAGTCATCACTATAACCTGACTAGAGGGAGGGAGCCAGTCATCACTATAACCTGACTAGAGGGAGGGAGCCAGTCATCACTATAACCTGACTAGAGGGAGGGAGCCAGTCATCACTATAACCTGACTAGAGGGAGCCAGTCATCACTATAACCTGACTAGAGGGAGGGAGCCAGTCATCACTATAACCTGACTAGAGGGAGGGAGCCAGTCATCACTATAACCTGACTAGAGGGAGGGAGCCAGTCATCACTATAACCTGACTAGAGGGAGGGAGCCAGTCATCACTATAACCTGACTAGAGGGAGCCAGTCATCACTATAACCTGACTAGAGGGAGCCAGTCATCAGTATAACCTGACTGGAGGGAGCCAGTCATCAGTATAACCTGACTGGAGGGAGCCAGTCATCAGTATAACCTGACTGGAGGGAGCCAGTCATCACTATAACCTGACTGGAGGGAGCCAGTCATCACTATAACCTGACTAGAGGGAGCCAGTCATCACTATAACCTGACTAGAGGGAGCCAGTCATCACTATAACCTGACTAGAGGGAGCGAGCCAGTCATCACTATAACCTGACTAGAGGGAGGGAGCCAGTCATCACTATAACCTGACTAGAGGGAGGGAGCCAGTCATCACTATAACCTGACTAGAGGGAGCCAGTCATCACTATAACCTGACTAGAGGGAGGGAGCCAGTCATCACTATAACCTGACTAGAGGGAGCCAGTCATCAATATAACCTGACTAGAGGGAGGGAGCCAGTCATCACTATAACCTGACTAGAGGGAGGGAGCCAGTCATCACTATAACCTGACTAGAGGGAGCTAGTCATCACTATAACCTGACTAGAGGGAGCCAGTCATCACTATAACCTGACTAGAGGGAGCCAGTCATCACTATAACCTGACTGGAGGGAGCCAGTCATCACTATAACCTGACTAGAGGGAGCCAGTCATCACTATAACCTGACTAGAGGGAGGGAGCCAGTCGTCACTATAACCTGACTAGAGGGAGCCGACCAGTTCTGAAAGCCTTTTGCCGTACCCTCATCCTACTCCTCTGGTGATGTAGACGTTATCCCAGGCCCTGTGTGTCCCCAGGCGCTCTCATTTGTTGACTTCTGTAACCGTAGAAGCCTTGGTTTCATGCATGTTAACATCAGAAGCCTCCTCCCTAAGTTTGTTTTACTCACTGCTTTAGCACACTCCGCCAACCTTGATGTCCTTGCCGTGTCTGAATCCTGGCTTTGGAAGGTCACCAAAAATTCTGAAATTTCCATCCCCAACTACAACATTTTCCATCAAAATGAGAGGAGTTGCAATCTACTGCAGAGATGGCCTGCAATGTTCTATCATACTTTCCAGGTCTAAGCCCAAACAGTTCGAGCTTTTAATTAAAAAAATGAATCTCTCCAGAAATAAGTCTCTCACTGTTGCCGCCTGTTACAGACCCCCCTCAGCTCCCAGCTGCCCTGGACACCGTATGTGAATTGATTGGCCCCCATCTATCTTCAGAGTTTGTTCTGTTAGGGGACCTAAACTGGGATATGCTTAACCTCTCTAGGGGGTGTGGGACGCTACCGTCCCACATGGCCAACATCCAGTGAAATTGCAGAGCGCCAAATTCAAAAACAGAAATACTCATAAGAATTCATAAAACATACAAGTGTTATACATCGGTTTAAAGATTAACTTCTTGTTAATCCAACCACGGTGTCAGATTTCAAAAAGGCTTTACCGTGAAAGCATACCATGCGATTATCTGAGAACAGCGCCCAGCAGACAAATCATTAGTAACAGTTACCAGCCAAGTAGAGGAGTTACACAAGTCAGAAATAGCGATAAAATGAATCACTTACTTTTGATGATCTTCATATCGTTGCAACTCACAAGACTCCCATTTACTCAATAAATGTTTGTTTTGTTCGATAAAGTCTCTCTTTATATCCAAAAACCTCCGTTTTGTTCATGCGTTTTGTTCAGTAATCCACAGGCTCAAAGGCAATCACAACAGCCAGACGAAAAATCCGAAAAGTATCAGTAAAGTTCGTAGAAACATGTCAAACGATGTTTATAATCAATCTTCAGGTTGTTTTTAGCCTAAATAATATATAACATTTCAACCGGACAATAACGTCTTCAATATAAAAGGTAAACAAGAAAGGCGCGCTGTCGATCTCGCGCATGAAAAATCTCTGAGATACTGAATGGTCCACTCATTCAGAGTGGTCTTACACTCTCATTTTTCAGGATGCAAGCCTGAAACTATTTGTAAAGACTGTTGACATCTAGTGGAAGCCATAGGAAGTGCAATTTGAGACCTAAGTCAATGGAATCTGTATAGGCAGTCAATGGAAAACTACAACAACAACAAATCCCACTTCCTGGATGTATTTTTCTCAGGTTTTCGCCTGTCATATCAGTTCTGTTATACTCACAGACATTATTTTAACAGTTTTGGAAACTTTAGAGTGTTTTCTATCCAAATCTACCAAGTTTACTTTGGCACGCTTTTCATCCGGAGGTGAAAACAGTGCCCCCTACCCTAGTGAGGTTAACACCCCGGCCGTCCTACAATTCAAGCTAGATGCCCTCAATCTCACACAAATTATCAAGGAACCCACCAGGTACAACCCCTAAATCTGTAAACATGGGCACCCTCATAGATATTATCCTGACCAACTTGCCCTCCAAATACACCTCTGCTGTTTTCAATCAGGATCTCAGCGATTACTGCCTCATCGCCTGCATCCGTTATGGGTTTGCGGTCAAACGGCCACCCCTCATCACTGTCAAATGCTCCCTAGAACACTTCTGCGAGCAGGCCTTTCTAATCGACCTGGTATACATATTCGTCGCCAAACCCACTGGCTCCAGGTCATCTTTAAGTCTTTGCTAGGCCGACTTCACTCAGCTCACTGGTCACCATAGCAACACCCACCCATAGCATGCGCTCCAGGAGGTATATCTCACTGGTCATCCCCAAAGCCAACACCTCCTTTGGCCGCCTTTCCTTCCAGTTCTCTGCTGCCAATGACTGCAACGAATTGCAAAAATCGCTGAAGTTGGAGACATATATCTCCCTCACTAACTTCAAGCATCAGCTATCTGAGAAGCTTACCGATCGCTGCAGCTGTACACAGCCCATCTGTAAATAGCCCATCTGTAAATAGCCCATCCAACTACCTACCTCATCCCCATGTTTTTATTTACGTTTTTTTGCTCTTTTGCACACCAGTATTTCTACTTGAACATCTATCACTCCAGTGTTAAATTGTAATTACTTCACTACTATGGTCTATTTATTGCCTTGCCTCCGTACTTCATTTGCACACACTGTATATAGATTTTTGTATTGTGTTATTGACTGTTCGTTTGTTTATCCAACGTGTAACTCTGGTTTTTTTTGTCGCACTGCTTTGCTTTATCTTGGCCAGGTTGCAGTTGTAAATGAGAACTTGTTCTCAACTAGCCTACCTGGTTAAATAAAGGTGAAATCCTTTTTTTTTTTTTTATCTTAGCTTTAATGACAACACTCAAATGGATACTGTCATTAACGCAGTTCTTCAATAATTACACATCATTCTTAATACTGTAGCTGTTTAGTTACAGTCACATGTTCAACTATCATCAGCTGATCCAGGAAATCATTTTCTGAATGACAGTCACATGACAGAAGCCACAACATGCAACAACAACCAAAGTGCTTCTTCATTCATTACTCTGGTAAAGACAGTTATGCCGTGCTCCACGTTGGATCCAACATCCCTAACAAATTGATGTTTATAATGTGTTATTGTCTGCTTGATTTACAGTAGGGTCTCGTTAGTCCGTTTGGAAACGGAGATACTTAGCTCATAATGTGTAGAGAACTGTTCCTTGATGGATAGGCTATTGTTCAACACACAGAGCTATTTTCCTATATTTGTTGTTAGGTGTAGTTATGGGTCCTACAGTAGGTCTATGTTATTGTTAGGTGAAGTTATGGGTCCTACAGTAGGTCTATGTTATTGTTAGGTGAAGTTATGGGTCCTACAGTAGGTCTATGTTGTTGTTAGGTGAAGTTATGGGTCCAACAGTAGGTCTATGTTGTTGTTAGGTGAAGTTATGGGTCCAACAGTAGGTCTATGTTGTTGTTAGGTGAAGTTATGGGCCAATTTGGCAAACAGTGTACAAACCCTCATTGTCAGGCTGATGAAAAAGCCAAAGAGCATTTTACTGGTTGAAGTGTTTTTTTAAGTACAAAGCGGTTGATTTGCGATGACGACACAAACATTATATTAAGCAGGAGATTCAAGCGAGCCTGACAATTATAATCCAAAGTAGTGTGAAATGAACTCATAAGCAACCTGGTAATGGAGGTTACTCCCCTGAGCAAAAATCTTTTCTCACCAGCAAACATAGAAAAGGGCCTCCAATCTTAGATGTTACTACTAATGTGAAAACAAGACAAAATATGACTATTGTTGCTCATTTTAAGACAAATGTCAAGTAATCATTACATTCATTACAGATGTCAATTGTTGTACAACATCATGGCTACGCTGTTGGCATGACCTTTTACAGTGGATTTCTGCTGTTGTGGGCCTTTAACCATCTGTATGACTTTGTCATTCACACAGGAGAGAGACGTGACTATCGTGGATCCTCTGGGGAGCCTCAACAACCTCATGATGCTGATGAGGCAGAGAAGAGTCTCTCCAGACCAGAACTCCTCAAGAAACACCAGCAGAGACCCACAGGGAAGATAATTAACCTCTCTGACTGTGGGAAGAGATTCACCTCATCAGGCATTAAAATTCATCGGAGAAGCCACACAGTAGAGAAAGCTTATTGCTGTACTCAATGTGGGAAGAGTTTTGATACATCTAGCCATCTTATTGTACACCAAAGAACACACACAGGAGAGAAATCTTATAGCTGTGATGAATGTGGGAAGAGTTTTACTCAATCAACCAGCCTGAAATTCCACCAGAAAACACGCACAGGAGAGAAACCTTTTAGCTGTGATCAATGTGGGAAGAGTTTTACTCATCGAAGCAGCCTGATATCACACCAGAGAATACACACAGGAGAGAAACTTTCTAGCTGTGATGAATGTGGGAAGAGTTTTACTCGTTCAACCAGCCTGAAATTACACCAGAGAACACACACAGGAGAGAAACCTTTTAGCTGTGATCAATGTGGGAAGTGTTTTACTCATCGAAGCAGCCTGATATCACACCAGAGAATACACACAGGAGAGAAACTGTATATCTGTGATGAGTGTGGGAAGAGTTTTACTTGCTTGCGCAATCTGACTCTTCACCAGAGAACACACACAGGAGAGAAACCCTATAGCTGTACTCGATGTGGGAAGTTTTTTTTTAAATCTAACCATCTGACGATACACCAAAGAAGACACACAGGAGAGAAACCCTATAGCTGTACTCAATGTGGGAAGAGTTTTGTTCAATCTGGAGAACTGAAGATGCACCAGAGAAGACACACAGGAGAGAAACCTTATAGCTGTACTCGATGTGGCAAGAGTTTTGTTCAATCTGGCGAACTGAAGATACACCAGAGAACACACACAGGAGAGAAACCTTATAGCTGTGGTCAATGTGGGAAGCGTTTTGGTCAATCTGGCCAGCTGACATCACACCAGAGAACACACACAGGAGAGAAATCTTATAGCTGTGATCAATGTGGGACAAGATTTGCTTGGCTAACCAGCCTAGTATCACACCAAAGAACACACACGGGAGAAAAACCTTATAGCTGTGATCAATGTAACAAGAGATACTCCGATAAAAGACATCTGATCAAACATCAGAAAATACATGAAGGAGTTGTTTCATGATATCAATGAATTAATGTCACAATGTAGAATGTTTTAACATTGTAGAAGGAGTATTTTAATGATGTCACAATGTAGAACCCTAAACGTTTGTCCCCTGTTCTATTGATTTCAGCATGATATGGATATTAACCTCAGGGGGAAAATCCAGGCTCTGAAATGGAAGAGTTACTATTTATGTGATTTAACAAAAAGTGACTAACACAAAAAGAGTTGTTACACTTACCACGTTGGTGACGCACTTCAATCAAAATGTATCTGGCTGTTTTCTATAAATTGTCCTCTAACCAGGGATGTACACATTATTCCCAGATTCTGTGTGGTTTTTGAGCTGTTAGTTTTAACAGGACGTGCAACCTCATCTCCCTCCTCTCGCACAAATGATTTCAACATGATATCGATGAGTTATGACAAATAAGTGTTGTGTTCCTTTGTTTAGCGACCCCTAAATTTAAATGCATCACTCCAAAATGTAGCTGACTGTCTTCTGCAGGTTGTCCTCTAACCAGTGAGGTAAAATATATCTCCATTTCCATGTGTTTTTTGTTTTGTTGTGTTAGTTTCAAGAGCAGATTCAACCTGATTTCCCCCCAAATGGATATAAGATTTGTGTTTTGTGTTTAGGCAGTGCGTTGCTATGGATCTTTATTTATTTTGACTGCACGTTTTTCCGTATTGGAGATGAGTTTTGTTTGGGCTCGTTCCAAGGGGACGAGAGTTCTAGAAGCTAGTGAGTTTTAGGAAGAGGAGAGTTCTAGAAGCTAGTGAGTTTTAGGAAGAGGAGAGTTCTAGAAGCTAGTGGGATTTAGGAAGACGAGAGTTCTAGAAGCTAGTGAGTTTTAGGAAGACGAGAGTTCTAGAAGCTAGTGAGTTTTAGGAAGACGAGAGTTCTAGAAGCTAGTGAGTTTTAGGAAGACGAGAGTTCTAGAAGCTAGTGAGTTTTAGGAAGACGAGAGTTCTAGAAGCTAGTGGGATTTAGGAAGACGAGAGTTCTAGAAGCTAGTGAGTTTTAGGATTCTATAGAAAGAAAAAGGAGAAACAAATAATCCTATTGTATATTATTATTTAGAAATACGTGTTTTTTTCTTATTTTTAATTGTTGACAGCCAGTAGACACCATGTTTATATTGGTGAAGGTGAATCATTGTAGTTGATTATAATGTGAAATGGAAGTTGTTTTCTGTTGGTGGTGCTCAAACTTTTCCAACAAAAATATAGGATATATTTGTTGTCTTAAGGTGTTACAGGCTTTGGTTTTTCCATTTATGTTTTGAGGTTGGACTTTAGCACGTCTAGCTCGTTAGCATGTCTAGCTCGTTAGCACGTATAGCTCGTTAGCACCACTAGCTCGTTAGCACGTCTAGCTCGTTAGCCCGTCTAGCTCGTTAGCACGTAGGACGCACTGATTGGTGTCACCTCGTTAGTCAGTATGTGTTACACCTGTGCTGGCTTGTCCATCTCGTTAGTGGGAAGGTGTTTCACCTGAGCTGGTCCAGGTTCTATTTAAGAGTGTCTGGCCCAGTGCTCCAGTTGTCTTGATACATGTGGAGAGTCAACACCTTTAGTTGCTCCACCTTTTTGGTTTACTTCCTGTCTTTAAGTTTGGTGTGGGTTTTTCTTCTGTTTGTCTCTTCTTGGGCAGATTTAGTGGGTCTCATGGTGGGTGTCTTTTAGGTCCCAGTTGTTGTTACTAGTCAACTTCCAGTGGACACCCCCATAGTGTCTTTCAGAGCCCCTCCTAAAAAACAAGCTTATATTTTGGGTTGGATGTTGCATCCAATTAATATTTTAATCAATGGATTTTCCTTAGAATGCTAATCTGTCTTTCAGTTGTTAATCTTATGTTTGTTGTGGTAAATATTTCTGTTTATTTTCATTGTTTTATTTTTTTTCCTGTGAAGCATCCATGTCTGAAATGTGCTGTATAAATAAAGCTTGATTTGATTTGAACATATTGCAAAACTAATGAACCCAATGACTGACCAATCAACAAACTATTGGTCCACCTTAGTATGAAAAACTGTATCAATCCCACGTTTCCAGCCTGCTGAAGGCGTGGTGGAGTGGTAAACACCACCCCCGGCTCTACCAGGGGCTTGAGGTGGTCTCCCACAGCTCTGCTTATGTCATGTTCTGTGGCCTTGCTGTTCCATTTCTTGACTGCCCCTGCAACACAGAAACACATTTAGTCATATTATATAAAACACTCAAAGTAATGGATATGGAGCATCTATGGCCTCAGTTACACCTGGCACCTACATGTGACTTCTGTCATCTGATCACTCCAAGCTGCATTAGGTTCAGATCTACCAGGATGGGCCTTTGACAAAGTCAGGCCACTGAATATGCATAAGCAATGTAAAGAGATGGGGTGAATGAGGGGAAAAGTACATTCTACACAAATGACCTTCATAATATCAAAGAACAAATGTGTGTCTGAGGGGAAATTAACTTCATACAGCCAAAAGGGGTGAGAAATTACACCAATATCAGTGAACAATTTGCACTAATGTAAATTAACATAGATGATGGAACATATCACCTTTTGCTGACGTGATGAACCGCTAAGGGGACATAAATATTTACCATCTAAACCATGTGTGACCTCTCACCTCTCTGGCTGTAGAAGTGTTCTTCCTAACCAGTTCCTCAACAGCTCTCTGACTGAGCTCCACCCTCACTGGGTCTTCAGAGGAGAGGAAGGCTGAGGAGGGATGGAAGGATGAATGGATCAGTCAGTCAATAAAGTGTAGAGCTGCTGTCTGACAAAATCACTATTTTAGTAGTTCATTAAAGTAAATAAGGCTTTATGACTGCTGAATACCAACTATCAATCACATAGATCATGTATTTTCAGGTAGAGATACATCCTTGGGACGTCCATAGCCCATTGAAGTTGACATTTAAAATGGTTAAGGTAGGGGTTAAGGTTAGGGTTTAGGGTAGGGATGTCCCAAGGATCCCAGATAGCATTGACCATCGTGCATTATTCTGTCTCTTTTACATAGCAGGTGTAAAATAAACACAGACAAGACAAGTAGGCACGCAGTGCATTATGGTCATTGTAGTTTAAAAATAGCATCTAATTATGTAGGGTACGTCCTCTTTTTCCCGGACATGTCCTCTTTTTGGACCAAAAAAAATGCGTCCGGCCGGGATTTCTAAATCGCCCAAAATGTCCGGGATTCGGCTTTTGCTTCCTACAGTCGCCATTCGTTGTGTGCGTTTTGGGGGTTTTGCATTGCTTTGACCGCTTTCAAGCCCTCGTACTAAGACCGAAGCAAGTGTTAACGCTGTGATAGCACCACATTCTGTCGACATAGCTCAGAAAGCACTAGAAGACATACCTTACTGTGGTGTTTCTACTGATGGGAGCAATCACGGTGATGTGAAAATATTCCCTCTGCTTATTCAGTATTTTGATTGGAAGAATGGTTGCGTGCAAAGTAAATTAGTCGAAGTTAAAAACACGCCAAATGAGACAGCTGATACGATCGCGCAATACATCAAAGAAACACTGGAAAATAATGGGATTTTTTCCAAATATATTGCATTTACAGTAGGGTGACCATACGTCCTCTTTTTCCCGGACATGTCCTCTTTTTGGAAAACTAAAATTTGGTCACCCTAAATTATGCCAATCTGTATGTGGGGTTGTTAGAGAAGAATGTGATTGTCAGCCCTAACAATCCATTCTAGCAGATCACCAGGCTCTGAAAAAGTCTTCATTGATGACGTGTTCCATCTATTCCAGGGGACAGCAGAGGAACTTCATCGATTCCACTCATTCATCAATACAAGCAGTAAACATCTGAAATTCACCCTCACCTTTGATAAGCATGAAACAAGTTACCCGACGGTTGGACAATACTTTTCTCGTTAATCATCTTAAATACTTAAACTGGAAATCAACCAATCCTCTAATGTTAACGCAGTGGAAAGGTCAAATGCTTTATTATCTACACATGTAAAGTGAGTGAGACGGAGAGAAATAAAATGGTTAGGTTATGGTAAAGTTTATAAAAGATCAAATAAAATATTTTTCCCAAAAATTGTTTTAAGTCCCAATGCAAAGTTACACCTCACTGTTCTATTTTTGGAGTTATTACATAAAACCAATCAGAATTCAGAAGAATGATAAAGGCAGGTGTGATGTAATATGGAAGACCGGTCTATTCCCTGTGATGTAAACAACAACAGAAAGAACTTCAAATTAAACCAATCGTTTAAACCAACGTTTTGGAAATACATAACGCTATCTAACCAAATATCAAAGAATGTTAGCTATATGCAGTTATCTTAGCCAGCCAGCTAACATTAGCTATTTAGCCAACTAGTTATGGTCAGCGAGCTGGAGCCCAACTACAAGAGACCAGTTAGAACCCGATTAACAAAACCCAACTAAAACATAACTGCAGATCAAAAGAGCAGAGACATACAGAACGATGGCTGGGAAAATCCTCAACATCCAAAATAGATAGATTCCAGAAGTCAGTCAGCTAGTGCGCTAGCAGTAAGCCAAGGTGGAAAAAGTGACAAAACTCCCGTAGTCGACTTCACAGAGAACATGCTGAAAAGTAGTGATGGGGAAACAAAGCTTCCTGAAGCATTGACGCTTTTCAGCCTGTTGTGTCAACAAAAAAAACAAAAAAACGAGCAAGCAGGTTGATATCCCACGGCAAGAGGCACCAGAGCTACTGTGCTAACGGGTTCCCTCTAGATAACACAACCACACAGTTCATGAAAAGCATGAGGTGTGACTAACGTTTACAAGCTTGAGCTAGATATCAACCTAGTGTGACCTTCCTGGTCCCTCAACTCAGTGAGTCAACACAGAAAGGAGCAATGGATGGATAGTTCATTTATTTCCAAAGCTGAAATGATGGGACACACACAGTATGGATGAATGATCAGTAGTGACGGGATATAAATAGCACTCCCATAGCAATTCTCCATAAATCTGCCCTATAATATACTAACAAAAAAAGAAATCAAGATGTCTGTCAAAGTTATTATGATCATATAGTGGATTTAACAGTTCCTAATAATTCCTAATTGACTATAATAAAATAATACATTGTTTCCATGTGTAATCTCATATTCACAACATCAGAATAAACTGTCATCCATTTTAGTATCAAAATATATCAAATTAACCTGGAATATTACTCAATGTCCCCCTCTGGTGGTGAAGAAGTATAATCCACCTAAACTAACAGAACCGGGCTGATAAACTGGCTGGTGTTCATGAGTTTATAAAACACATACTTTATACATGTCATAAATTACCTGCATTGATGAGATACACAGTGTGGATGAATGATCAGGATATAAATAGCACTCCTAAAGAAGATGCAGTGTGGATGAATGATCAGGATATAAATAGCACTCCTAAAGAAGATGCAGTGTGGATGAATGATCAGGATATAAATAGCACTCCTAAAGAAGATGCAGTGGTGATGAATGATCAGGATATAAATAGCACTCCTAAAGAAGATGCAGTGTGGATGAATCATCAGGATATAAATAGCACTCCTAAAGAAGATGCAGTGTGGATGAATGATCAGTAGTGACAGGATATAAATAGCACTCCTAAAGAAGATGCAGTGGTGATGAATGATCAGGATATAAATAGCACTCCTAAAGAAGATGCAGTGGTGATGAATGATCAGGATATAAATAGCACTCCTAAAGAAGATGCAGTGTGGATGAATGATCAGGATATAAATAGCACTCCTATAGAAGATGCAGTGTGGATGAATGATCAGGATATAAATAGCACTCCTAAAGAAGATGCAGTGTGGATGAATGATCAGGATATAAATATCACTCCTATAGAAGATGCAGTGTGGATGAATGATCAGGATATAAATAGCACTCCTAAAGAAGATGCAGTGTGGATGAATGATCAGGATATAAATATCACTCCTATAGAAGATGCAGTGTGGATGAATGATCAGGATATTAATAGCACTCCTAAAGAAGATGCATTTTCCAGTTTGCTACCAACTTGATAGAGGGAACTTCAGCATAAAACCCACATGGAAAACTGAGATTCGGCAAATAACATATAAAGAGAGGCCAAACCAACAACAGAAGTTACTAAAACATAAATTGCTAATTTATGATTTAAAAGGTGGATGGTTTATGATCTAATGTCAACTTTATACATTTCTATCCCAGGACCACTCAATTTCCAAATTCTCCATAAATCTGCTTTGGATTACCCAGAATCCCATACCTTTATCACTGACTGTAATGTAAAGACACGAGCAGCAGTCTAAGGTCCTGCATCTCAGTGCTAGAGGCATCACTACAGACCCTGGTTCAAAACTAGGCTGTATCATAACAGGCCGTGATAGGGAGTCCCATAGGGCAACGCACAGTGGCCCAGCATCGTCTTGGTTAGGGTTTGGGCAGGGGGTTTGGCAGGGGTAGGTCCGTCATTGTAAATAATAATTTGTTCTTAGCTGGCTTGCCTGGTTAAATAATGGTTAAATACATTTTTTAAATGTAACTTCATTACACCGTTACACTGGCATACAAACTCGGTAGCATAGAGTTGATAATACATATGACGTTGGGAAATAGTGCATTGTGGGTAGTTTAGAAGATTTCCCGAAATAAGTTAATACATTTGTAATAATGCAAAAACATAGCTGTTTGTACTTATAGGTAACCATATCGTGACTACAACTAGCTTACTAGGTCTTTAACCACACTGTGTTGTTACGCTGGTGAGTAAAAACTCATGCTTCCTACACTAACTTTTTGTCTGACAATAAAATAAACATTTTACTCAACTGCGTTACCCACTCCAGTCAGCAGATGGCGGTCTGGGAATTTAAGGTAATGCTGTTGGTGTGACGTATAATCTAGTGGACGGAAAGCTTCTTTCAACAGTAGCAACAGTTAGTCAGACACCACGGTAGCTCGCTAGACAAAATAGCCGAACAATAAAGCTCTTTAGATGCTTTAGTGTATATTAGCCACTGTGTTTTAAACCCACTTCTGTCGTCTAGTTAGTTATCCGATTTAATTTCATATTTACGGTGTTTTTGTTATTGGTCAGCTAGCGGGCTGGTTAAGTTAGCATTAGCCTAGCTAGCTAACATCCCCGACCATGTGCTCACTAAGCTACTCTCCTCCTGCTAAAGAAGATGTCTGCTGGACGGAGAAAGAAGCTCTCGTCAAAGAGGAGGAGGAAGAGGAGGCTGTTTCAATACAAAAACAAGTAGAGGGTGAGGCTGTTACCGTGAAAGAAGAAGAGAAAGATGTTACAGTGAAAGAAGAGGAAGACGTGTTCAGAGTGAAAGAGGAGGAGGATGTTACAGTAAAAGAAGAGGAGGATGCAGTTTTTGGAGTGAAAGAGGAGGAGGGGGAGATGACTGTCACATCGAAGAAGGAAGAAGAGGAAGAATCTGGATTTCTGGGCCCGGTTTCCCAAAGGCATGTTAAGGCATCCAATGGTTCTAACGATGAACGGGCCCTGATTAACACTAGTAAGTACTGTCTTAAATACAGAGGCACAAACTCTGCAGTTGTTTAACTGATGTGTGGTGTTAAAGGGGAAATCTGCAATTGTTACATCCATATTGTGACTTTTTAATGATTTTTTTTATAGCCATGTATTCTTGAAGAATATAACACGTCTCATGAGCTTAGTTCAACTGTTGTACCCCATCAGAACCCCAAATAAGCTTTTTTTACTCCAATGTTTAGAAACAATGTAAATCAATACTGTATAGCCTCAACATGGTTAAAACTATAATGTTGATATCATGGATGGTCAGTCCTTGCATCCATAGGTCTGTCTGTCTGTAGTTACATTTCTCCAACCCCATCATCATCTTATTACCAAAACAGTGGTGGAATGACAGATTTGTTATTGTTTGAACTGCAGATTGCTGGGTTGTGTGGGTTTTTCAACAGTAACAAAATGGCTGCCCAGAGGCTTGGTTTGGTAAACAGCTGAGGGATGGGGGAAGGAGAAATGTAACCACTCTCAAATTCATAGAGGAAGCTATTGTAGCAACCGTAACCCAAAACCTAGCGACCTCGTCAAGAAGTTCAGACATCTTGGCGTAACAGTTATAAGGTGTTGTCTTGACAGTCGCTGGATCCAGGATTGAGTTCAGCTCAGGACTACCCCCTGAATGGACTACACTATAAATACAAAGACTGGCCATCCATGATGTCATAATGATAGTTTAACCAGGTTTCTAGGCTATATAGTATATTCTAGAATTCATCCATGATGTCATAATGATAGTTTAACCAGGTTTCTAGGCTATATAGTATATTCTAGAATTCATCCATGATGTTATAATGATAGTTTAACCAGGTTTCTAGGCTATATAGTATATTCTAGAATTCATCCATGATGTCATAATGATAGTTTAACCAGGTTTCTAGGATAAATAGTATATTCTAGAATTCATCCATGATGTCATAATGATAGTTTAACCAGGTTTCTAGGCTATATAGTATATTCTAGAATTCATCCATGATGTCATAATGATAGTTTAACCAGGTTTCTAGAATATATAGTATATTCTAGAATTCATCCATTATGTCATAATGATTGTTTAACCAGGTTTCTAGGCTATATAGTATATTCTAGAATTCATCCATGATGTCATAATGATAGTTTAACCAGGTTACTAGGCTATATAGTATATTCTAGAATTCATCCATGATGTCATAATGATTGTTTAACCAGGTTTCTAGGCTATATAGTATATTCTAGAATTCATCCATGATGTCATATTGATAGTTTAACCAGGTTTCTAGGCTATATAGTATATTATAGAATTACCAGTGTAGATTTCCTGTGCGGGTCAAATTATTACAGCTGTTGATAAGTCATTGTATAATATTCAGCCAATTTTTTTCGTGTCATTACATTAAAGGCGAAACATACCTAGATTCAATAACATTCATGCATTGGTTTGAAACCTTTGTTTTAAACCCTTCTCAAATTTGGAGCCTTGACGGGTTTGTAAAAAACGGTTTGTCAAAAAACACTTATTTATTTAAATGTAACCTTTATTTAACTAGGCAAGTCAGTTAAGAACAAATTCTTATTTCCAATGATGGCCTACCCCGGACGACGCTGGGCCAATTGTGCACCACCCTATGGGACTCCCAATCACGGCCGGTTGTGATACAGCCTGTAGTGACGCCTCTAGCACTGAGATGCAGTGTCTTAGACCGCTGTGCCACTCGGGAGCCCCAACATCATGTTCTAGTGCTGTCCCCACCTAAAATACATCTTGGTCAACCAAGAGTCATCTGTTCTTTCTACCAATCGCTCCATGTGTTTTAATAAAATCAACTATATGTACGTAACTTGTCTGATGCTTTAAATAAGCCCCTTTCAAAAAATGTAGAACTAAGAACAGATATAGCCCTTGGTTCACTCCATACCTGACTGCCCTCGACCAGCACAAAAACATCCTGTGGCGTACTGCACTAGCATTGAATACTGCCCGCGATATGCAACTTTTCAGGGAAGTCAGGAACCAATTCACAGTCAGTTAGGAAAGCAAAGGCTAGCTTTTTCAAACAGACATTTTTACCCTGTCGCTCTAACTCCAAAAAGTTTTGGGACACTGTAAGGTCCATGGAGAATAAGAGCACCTCCTTCCAGCTGCCCACTGCACTGAGGCTAGGAAACACTCACCACCGATAACTCCACAATAATTGTGAATTTCAATTAGCATTTCCCGACGGCTGGCCATGCTTTCCTCCTGGCTACCCCAACCCCGGCCAACAGCTCCCCACCCCCCGCAGCTACTTGCCCAAGCCTCCCCATCTTCTCCTTCACCCAAATCCAGATGCTGATGTTCTGAAAGAGTTGCAAAACCTGGACCCGTACAAATCAGCTGGGCTTGACAACCTGGACCCCTACAAATCAGCTGGACTAGACAACCTGGACCCCTACAAATCAGCTGGGCTAGACAATCTGGACCCTCTCTTTATAAAATTATCCGCCGCCATTGTGGCAACCCCTATTACTAGTCTGTTCAACCTCACTTTCGTATCGTCCGAGATTCCTAAAGATTGGAACACTTCCGCGGTCATCCCCCTCTTCAAAGGGGGTGACACTCCAGACCCAAACTGTTACAGACCTATATCCATCATGCCCTGCCTTTCTAAAGTCATCAACATCCAAGTTAACAAACAGATCACTGACCATTTCGAATCTCACCGTACCTTCTCCGCTGTGCAATCCGGTTTCCGAGCTGGACACGGGTGCACCTCAGCCACACTCAAGGTACTAAACGATATCATAACCGCCATCGATAAAAGACAGTACTGTACAGCCGTCTTCATCGACCTGGCCAAGGCTTTCGACTCTGTCAATCACTGTATTCTTATCGGCAGACTCAACAGTCTTGGTTTCTCAAATGACTGACTCGCCTGGTTCACCAACTACTTCTTAGATAGAATTCAATGTGTCAAATCGGAGGGCCTGTTGTCCGGACCTCTGGCAGTCTCTGTGGGGGTACCACAGGGTTCAATTCTCGGACCGGCTCTTTTCTCTGTATATACCGACGATGTTGCTCTTGCTGCGGGTGATTCCTTGATCCACCTCTACTCAGACGACACCATTCTGTATACATCTGGCCCTTCTTTGGACACTGTGTTAACCTCTCTAGGGTAGGGGGCAGTATTTTCACGGCCGGATAAAAAACGTACCCGATTTAAACTGGTTACTGCTCTTTTCCAGAAACGAGAATATGCATATAATTAGTAGATTTGGATAGCAAACACTCTAAAGTTTATAAAACTGTTTGAATGGTGTCTGTGAGTATAACAGAACTCATATGGCAGGCCAAAACATGAGAAGATTTCATACAGGAAGTGCCCTCTCTGACCATTTCTTGTGCTTCTGTAGCATCTCTGTCGAAAATACAGGATCTCTGCTGTAACGTGACAATTTCTAAGGCTCCCATAGGCTCTCTGAAGGTGCCAGAAAGTGGAATGAGATCTCTGCTGTCTCTGGGCTAGGTACAGGAGTGCTGTTTGTGAGGGGTCAGGCTGGTGGCTCAGAGACATTAGATGCGCGGCCCCGAGAAGTGGCCATGTTTTTCTTTCAGCCTTTGACCGAAAACAACTACGCCCGGTTGGAATATTATCGCTATTTTATGAGAAAAATTGCATAAAAATTGATTTTAAACAGCGTAATGGAATATTTTGAAATTTTTTGTCACGACATACATCATATGAATCACATAAAGTCATATGTTTGAGAAATTGAAGTAATAGCATTTTTAAGGTTTTTCGTATTTCGCGCCACTCGATTCCACTGGCTGTTGACTAGGTGGGACGATTCGTCCCACATACCCGAGAGAGGTTAACCTGTCTAGGCGAGGTCAACAGCCAGTGGAATCGCGTGTCGTGAAATACAAATACCTCAAAAATGCTATAACTTAAATTTCTCAAACATATGATTATTTTACACCATTTTAAAGACAAGACTCGTTAATCTAACCACATTGTCCGATTTCAAAAAGGCTTTACAGCGAAAGCAAAACATTAGATTGTCAGGAGAGTACCCAGCCAGAAATAATCAGACACCCATTTTTCAAGCTAGCATATAATGTCACAAAAACCAAAACCACAGCTAAATGCAGCACTAACCTTTGATGATCTTCATCAGATGACACTCCTAGGACATTATGTTATACAATACATGCATGTTTTGTTCAATCAAGTTCATATTTATATCAAAAACCAGCTTTTTACATTAGCATGTGACTTTCAGAACTAGCATACCCACCGAAAACTACCGGTGAATTTACTAAATTACTCACGATAAACGTTCACAAAAAACATAATTATTTTAAGATTTATAGATACAGAACTCCTTTATGCAATCGCGGTGTCCGCTTTTCGGTGAAAGCACATTTTGCAATATTCTGAGTAGATAGCCCGGCCATCACAGGCTAGCTATTTTGACACCTACCAATTTTGGCACTCACCAAACTGAGATTTACTATAAGAAAAATTGGATTACCTTTGCTGTTCTTCGTCAGAATGCACTCCCAGGACTTGTACTTTACACCCAATGTTGTTTTGGTTCCAAATAATCCATAGTTATATCCAAATAGCGGCGTTTTGTTCTTGAGTTCAAGACACTATCCGAAGGGTGATGCGCTGGCGCGTATCGTGACAAAAGATTTCAAAATATTCCATTACTGCACTTCGAAGCATGTCAAACACTGTTTAAAATCAATTTTTATGCGATTTTTCTCGTAAAATAGCGATAATATTCCGACCGGGAGACATTGTTTTCGTTCAAATACTGACAGAAGAAATGGTGTCTTCACGTGCATGCGCGCACCCGTGTCATTGTTCTCAGATCGACCACTATCCAAATGCGCTACTGTTTTTAGCCCAGGGACTACAGAGTCATCATTCAACATTCTGGCGCCTTCTGAGAGCCTATGGGAGCCTTAGAAAATGTCACGTTACAGCAGAGATCCTCTGTTTTCGATAAAGAGGCTATAGAAGGCCAAGAAATGGTCAGAGGGCACTTCCTGTATAGAATCTTCTCAGGTTTTGGCCTGCCATATGAGTTCTGTTATACTCTCAGACACCATTCAAACAGTTTTAGAAACTTTAGGTAGTTTTCTATCCAAAGCTAACAATTATATGCATATTCTAGTTTCTGGGCAGGAGTGATAACCAGATTAAATCGGGTAACATTTTTATCCGGCCGTGAAAATACTGCCCCCTATCCATAACAGATTAACAAACCTCCAAATGAGCTTCAATGCCATTCAATGCAATACCAAACTCCTTCTGTGGCCACCAACTGCTCTTAATTGCTAGTAAAATTAAATGCATGCTCTTCAACCAATCTTCTCTGCACCCGCCGCCTGACTAGCATCACTACTCTGGACGATTCTGACTTAGGTATTTGTTGTTGTCCACATATTCTAAGTGTCTGGTAAACTCTCCTTCCAGACTCATATTAAAATATTAAGCATCTCCAATCCAAAATTAAATCTAGAATTGGCTTCCTATTTCGCAAACAAAGCCTCCTTCACTCACACTGCCAAACATACCCTAGTAAAACTGACTATCTTATAAATCCTTGACTTCGGCGATGTCATTTTCAAAATAGCCTCCAACACTCTACTCAGCAAACTGGATGCAGTCTATCACAGTGCCATCCGTTTTGTCACCAATCCCCATATAGCACCCACCACTGCGAACAGTATGCTCTCGTCGACTGGCCCTCGCTACATATTCGTCGCAAAACCCACTGGCTCCAGGTCATCTACAAGTCTTTGCTAGGCCGCCTTAACTCAGCTCACTGGTCACCATAGCAACACCCACCCATAGCACGCGCTCCAGGAGGTATATCTCACTGGTCATCCCCAAAGCCAACACCTCCTTTGGCCGACTTTCCTTCCAGTTCTCTGCTGCCAATCACTGGAACAGGAAAAAAATGTATGCATTCACTACTGTAAGTCGCTCTGGATAAGAGCGTCTTCTAAATGACTAAAATGTAAAAAAATTGAAGGAATTGCAACAATCGCTGACTTTAAAGACTTATATCTCCCTCACTACCTTTAAGCATCAGCTATCTGAGCAGCTTACCGATTGCTGCAGCTGTACACAGCCCATCTGTAAATAGCCCATCCAACTGCCTACCTCATCCCCATGTTTTTATATACTTTTTTTGCTCTTTTGCACCCCAGTAACTCTACTTGCACATCATCTGCACATCTATCACTCCAGTGTTAACCTGTTTAGGATAGGGGGCAGTATTGACACGGCTGGATAAAAAACGTACCCGATTTAATCTGGTTACCACTCCTACCCAGTAACTAGAATATGCATATACTTATTACATATGGATAGAAAACACCCTAAAGTTTCTAAAACTGTTTGAATGGTGTTTGTGAGTATAACAGAACTCATATGGCAGGCAAAAACCTGAGAAGATTTCAGGCAGGAAGTGGCCTGTCTGACAAGGTGTCGTTCTTCTTGTCTCTGTTTATTGAAGAGTGAGGATCTTAGTGTCCCGTGACACTTCCTACGGCTGCCATAGGCTCTCAGAAGGCGGCAAAACGCTGAATCGTGGCTTTGCAGGCTCTGGCTGAAACAAAGTAGCGCGTTTGGGTAGTGGCTGGTTACAGTACTGTGAGACTCAGGCGCGTGCCCGCGTCGACCGAAAGCTTTGTTTACTTTCCTCAGTTTAGCTAAATGGACATTCCCGGTCGGAATATTAGCGCTTTTTTACGAGAAAAATTGCATAAAAATGGATTTTAAACAGCGGTTGACATGCTTCGAAGTACGGTAATGGAATATTTAGATTTTTTTTGTCACGAATTGCGCCATGCGCGCGACCCTGATTTACCATTTCAGATAGTGTCTGGGACGCACGAACAAAACGCCGCTATTCGGATATAACGATGGATTATTTTGGACCAAACCAACATTTGTTATTGAAGTAGCAGTCCTGGGTGTGCATTCTGACGAAGACAACAAAATGTAATCAAACTTTTATAATAGTAAATATGATTATGGTGAGTGCTAAACTTGCCGGGTGTCTAAATAGCTAGCCCGTGATGCCTGGGCTATGTACTTAGAATATTGCAAAATGTGCTTTCACCAAAAAGCTATTTTAAAATTGGACATATCGAGTGCATAGAGGAGGTCTGTATCTATAATTCTTAAAATAATTGTTATGCTTTTTGTGAACGTTTATCGTGAGTAATTTAGTAAAATGTTAGCGAATTCCTCCGGAAGTTTGCGGGGGGTATGCTAGTTCTGAACGTCACATGCTAATGTAAAAAGCTGGTTTTTGATATAAATATGAACTTGATTGAACAAAACATGCATGTATTGTATAACATAATGTCCTAGGGTTGTCATCTGATGAAGATCATCAAAGGTTAGTACTGCATTTAGCTGTCTTCTGGGTTTTTGTGACATTATATGCTAGCTTGAAAAATGGGTGTCTGATTATTTCTGGCTTGGTACTCTGCTGACATAATCTAATGTTTTGCTTTCGTTGTAAAGCCTTTTTGAAATCGGACAGTGTGGTTAGATTAACGAGAGTCTTGTCTTTAAATAGCTTTAAAATAGTCATATGTTTGAGAAATTGAAGTAATAGGATTTTTAAGGTTTTGAAAATCGCGCCACAGGCTTCAAGTGGCTGTTACGTAGGTGGGACGAATTCGTCCCGCCTAGCCCATAGAGGTTAATTTGCTAAATTGTAATTACTCTGCTACTATGGCCTATTTATTGCCTTACCTCCTTAATCCATTTGCACACACTGTATATAGATTTTTCTGTCGTGTTATTGACTGTACGTTTGTTTATCCCACTTGTAACTCTGTGTTGTTTGTGTCGCACTGCTATGCTTTATCTTGGCCAGGTCGCAGTTGTAAATGAGAACTTGTTCTCAACTGGCCTACCTGGTTAAATAAATAAATAAAATCTTAACTTTATTGACAACACCCAAATGGATACTGTCATTAACGCAGTTCTTCAATAATTACACATAATTCTTAATGCTTTAGCAAACATTTTATTAAACAGGACATTCAAAAATATCCTTACAATTATAATCCAAGGTAGTGTGAAATGAACTCATAAGCAACCTGGAAATGGAGGTTACTCCCCTGAGTTTCCCCCATTCACATTCAGAATACATTGTGAAAAACTAAAATCTTTGCTCACCATTTTTGCTCCAGGCAGATATCGTACATCCGTAACTATCGGTTTCCTCATTAGCAGGGAGGAGTTTCTGCAATCAAATTACCCTTGTGCCGCAATTTTAGCAAACACAGAAAGGGGCCTATATTGGAGACCAAAACTTGTCTGGCACACTGCTTAGAGGTTCAACAACATGAATAACTTATTTCTAGCCTACAATCATCAATGTTACTACGAATGTGAAAACAAGACAAAATATGACTATTCTTGCTCATTTTAAGGCAAATATCAAATAATTTTAACATTCATGACAGACGTCAATTGTTGTCCAACATCATGGCTCCGCTGTTGGCATCACCTTTTACAGTGGATTACCGCTGTTGTGGGCCTTTAACCATCTGTCTGACTTTGTTGTTCACGCAGGAGAGAGACAGGACTATCGTGGATCCTCTGGGGAGCCTCAACAACCTCATGATGCTGAAGAGGCAGAGAAGAGTCTCTCCACATTAGAACACCTCAATAAACACCTGCAGACATCCACAGGGAAGAGAACTCACTGCTGCTCTGACTGTGGGAAGAGATTCACCTCATCAGGCATTAAAATTCATCAGAGAATCCACACAGGAGAGAGACCTTATAGCTGTAATCAATGTGGGAAGAGTTTGACTACATTTGGCACTCTGACTCAACACCAGAGAATACACACAGGAGAGAAACCTTATAGGTGTGATCAATGTGGGAAGAGTTTTACAGGATCTGGCAATCTGACAAGACACCAGAGAATACACACAGGAGAGAAACCTTATAGGTGTGATCAATGTGGGAAGAGTTTTACAGGATCTGGCAATCTGACTCTACACCAGAGAATACACACAGGAGAGATACCTTACAGCTGTGATCAATGTGGGAAGAGTTTTGGTCAATCTGGAGCGCTGACAGTGCACCAGAGAACACACACAGGAGAGAAACCTTATAGCTGTGGTCAATGTGGGAAGAGTTTTGCTGCATTGAGCACTCTGACTCTTCACCAGAGAACACACACAGGAGAGAAGCCTTATAGCTGTGGTCAATGTGGGAAGAGTTTTGCTGCATTGAGCACTCTGACTCTTCACCAGAGAACACACACAGGAGAGAAGCCTTATAGCTGTGATCAGTGTGACAAGAGATACTCTGATAAAAGATCTCTGATCAAACATCAGAAAATACATACATGAAGGAATTGTTTCATGATATCAATGAATTAATGTCACAATGTAGAATGTTTTAACATTGTAGTAGGAGTATTTTAATGATGTCACAATGTAGAACCCTAAACGTTTGTCCCCTGTTCTATTGATTTCAACATGATATGGATATTAGCCTCAGGGGGAAAATCCAGACTCTGAAATGGAAGAGTTACTATTTATGAGATTTAACAAAAAGTGACTAACAAAAAAAAGAGTTGTGTTACACTTACCATGTTGGTGACCCACTTGAATCAAAACGCAACACTTCAAAATGTAGCGAGCTGTTTTCTACAAATTGTCCTCTAACCAGGGATGTACACATTACTCCCAGATTCCGTGTGGTTTTTGAGCTGTTCGTTTTAACAGGACGTGTAACCTCATCTTCCTCCTTTCGCACAATTGATTGCCAGCAGCATACCACCCTGCATCCCACTGCTGGCTTGCTTCTGAAGCTAAGCAGGGTTGGTCCTGGTCAGTCCCTGGATGGGAGACCATATGCTGCTGGAAGTGGTGTTGGAGGGCCAGTCGGAGGCACTCTTTCCTCTGGTCTAAACAATATCCCAATGCCCCAGGGCAGTGACTACCCAGTGTAGGGTGCTGTCTTTCGGATGGGACGTTAAACGGGTGTCCTGACTCTCTGAGGTCATTAAAGATCCCATGGTACTTATCGTAAGAGTAGGGGTGTTAACCCCGGTGTCCTGGCTAAATTCCCAATCTGGCCCTCATACCATCATGGATATCTAATCATCCCCAGCTTACAATTGGCTCATTCATCCCCCTCCTCTCCCCTGTAACTATTCCCCAGGTTGTTGCTGTAAATGAGAATGTGTTCTCAGTCAACTTAACTAGTAAAATAATGGTAAAGAAAAAAAAATCCACATGATATTGATGAGTGATGACAAATAAATGTTGTGTTCCTTTGTTAAGCGACCCCTACATTTAAATGCATCACTCCAAAATGTAGCTGACTGTCTTCTGCAGGTTGTCCTCTAACCAGTGAGGTAAAATATATCTCCATTTCCATGTGTGTTTTTTGTTTTGTTGTGTTAGTTTCAACAGCACGTACAACCTGATTTCCCCCCTAATGGATATCAGTGATTTATTGCTACTTGTCAAAACAACAGTGTTTTGGTGCTTGTACAGTTTTATAAGGTGCTTGTTTTAAATAATACAAGTAATATGATTATTGTGGCAGATGTTTGTGTACATAGCACATTTTATGTTTAGGTTTTCAATTTATCCCAAACTGTTTATGCATATTGGTTATTGATTAGGACACGTTAAAACTGTGTTTTGACATTGGGGATATCCCACCTAGCAACATGTAATTGAAAAGCTGTTGAAAATAAGACTATGCAATCAAATATTTCATATTTACATTTCATGAAACATTTAGTAATGATAATTATTTATTCAACCAACTGACAATTTTTTGGTACAATTATATTGACATTGTTCCCCTGCTTTTAGAATATCTGGGTTCATTCTCAGATGTGCCAAACCAAATGTACTAGAGCATGACATTGGGGACTGGGCCCCGATCCAACAACATGCCTATCTAGTGAACCCTGAATAGAGAGAGAAGCTCTGCAGTGAGGTGGAAAGTTACTATGGATATTGCAGGAGTTTCCTCTTGAAATCAGACATGTCTGTGGTGAGGACAACTTGGTTGCTGATTGTCTCAAGGTGGGCAGTTAAAAAGTTTTGTGTTTAGCTAGTGCGTTGCCATGGATCACAATTTATTATGACTGCAAGTTTTTCCGTATTGGAGATGAGTTTTGTTTGGGTTCCAAGGAGATGAGAGTTCTAGAAGCTAGAAGGGTTTTTCTTTTGTTTGTCTCTTCTTGGGCAGATTTAGTGGGTCTCATGGTGGGTGTCTTTTATGTCCCAGTTGTTGTTACTAGTCAACTTTCAGTGGACACTGAGAGCAAAACTGCAAGATTATGTTATAATACTTTTATTGCATCAAATGGTTGTTTTATGCAACAGAATAGAGGGTTCTTAGAACTATTGTGTCTGTGTGTTCTACTGAGGATGGGCCTCTGGGAGAAAACACTGACAGGAGATTTACAATGTCTTTTGGGTGATAAAACCTAAAGAGACTGCATTCCAGAGCATGAGTTAATGTTTCTGTTCTATATGGTACCAGGGAGAGATGACCTCAGGGCCAGACCCTGGTCTCTACACAGAGTACTGTTTTTACAGCAGATACTGTCTGCTGAGAATTATAAGTATCTTTCATACAAATCTTAACCTTGTGACCCGTTCTATACATCTGTTGTTGGTCATGTAGGTTGAAAGGGGTGTATCTTGGCTGTAAAAGACCTTTGTACTTTTGTCTCATGGCTCTCAACGAATCATCTGGGGTTGATTCATCTCTCAACGAATCATCTGGGGGTGATTCATCTCTCAACGAATCATCTGGGGGTGATTCATCTCTCAACGAATCATCTGGGGGTGATTCGTCGACCAGCCATCATTTTCGTAGAACACTCAATTGATTCACCCTATATTTGCGTGTTGTATTGACCTGCTCCCTTATTAATAAGTGAATAAAGATTTAGTTTAAGATTAACTCTGACTTGTGTGATAAGTTTGTCTCTCCTCATTTGATATTAAAGAAATTAACCACATTTGACGACGGGGATGTGAATCTTCACTTGGTGACCGCTCCTGATGACCTGGGTAAATGGTGGTCCAGGGATCCCTCTAACTTGGGATCTCAGGGAGACCACACTTCGGGAACGGAGCAAATGGACTCACCTTTGATCTGAGAGGCAGCGAGCCGAGTATAGATGAGCATGAGATAGAAATGTGAAAATATTCCTGCAGGTTAAAATATTGTTGGAAAAACAACTACTTGATTAGGTACGTTTGGGAATAGCATTGTGTGACTGAGTCTTAATCTGATGTTTGGATAGTAACAGATCTGTAGTTCCTCATATAGAAATATGCTTAATCAGATGACTGACATGTGGATACATTTTAGTCATTTAGCAGATGTTATTATCCAGAGTGACTTACAGTAGTGAATGCATACATTTCATACATTTTTTTTTTTTTTTTGTACCACCCCTCCGTGGGAATCGAACCCACAACCCTGGCGTTGCACACACCATGCTGGCGTTGCAAACACCATGCTCTACCAACTAACGTTATCTTGGGGTTCCGTTCCTTCACTGCCATCATAGAAGATCACGGGGTGGTATTGAGAGGGGAATGATATTTTAGAAAGCAGCGGAAGGTCTATAGTTCCTGGGAGGCTTGATTTTGCCGTGGTCTCTGGGAGGTTAGAGAACCGTTGAGGATCCCATGGTCATTGTCCGGGAAACTAAAGTTTATTTTTGGTTCTGCTGGGAGGATGTTTGGAGAGATGCTTCGTAGCTATGGAGAGTCCCTGAAAAAGCAAATGGAATGGTTGTCGTGACTACCTGAGAATTTCTTACGTTTTATATGGATTCTGTGAATATATGAAAATATGATGAATTGTATGTGTGTATAATGATTACTAGAGATTTGATGAAGTAATACTGGGAATATAATTAGATACAATTTAAACAACCTATATGTAGACGAACGTAGGTTATTATTTGATGTTTGATCAGAGGTCTTTTATCTGTGAATCTCTTGTCACACTGATCACAGCTATAAGATTTCTCTCCTGTGTGTGTTCTCTGGTGTTGAGTCAGAGTGCTAGATGTAGTAAAACTCTTCCCACATTGACCACAGCTATAAGGTTTCTCTCCTGTGTGTGTTCTCTGGTGTAAAGTCAGATATCTAGATGTAGTAAAACTCTTCCCACATTGACCACAGCTATAACATTTCTCTCCTGTGTGTGTTCTCTGGTGTTGAGTCAGAGTGCTAGATGTAGTAAAACTCTTCTCACATTGACCACAGCTATAAGGTTTCTCTCCTGTGTGTGTTCTCTGGTGTAAAGTCAGCTGGCCAGATTGACTAAAACTCTTCCCACATTGATCACAGCTATAAGATTTATCTCCTGTGTGTGTTCTCTGGTGCACTGTCAGCCCTCCAGATACACCAAAACTCTTCCCACATTGATCACACCTATAAGATTTCTCTCCTGTGTGTATTCTCTGGTGTAGAGTCAGAGTGCCAAATGTAGTAAAACTCTTCCCACATTGATCACAGCTGTAAGGTTTCTCTCCTGTGTGTGTTCTCTGGTGTAGAGTCAGAGAGCCAGATTGACTAAAACTCTTCCCACATTGACCACAGCTATAAGGTCTCTCTCCTGTGTGTGTTCTCTGATGAATTTTAATGCCTGATGAGGTGAGTCTCTTCCCACAGTCAGAGCAGCAGTGAGTTTTCTTCCCTGTGGATCTCTGCAGGTTTTTCTTGAGGTGTTCTGATCTGGAGAGACTCTTCTCTGCCTTGTCAGCATCATGATGTTGTTGAGGCTCCCCAGAGGATCCAAGATAGTGAAGTATCTCTCCTGTGTGAACAACAAAGTCAGACAGATGATATAAAGGCCCACAACAGCGGAAATCCACTGTAAAAGGTGATGCCAACAGCGGAGCCATGATGTTGTTGTACAACAATTGACGTCTGTAATGAATATTAAAATTATTTGACATTTGTCTTAAAATGAGCAAGAATAGTCATATTTTGTCTTGTTTTCACATTAGTAGTAACATCTAAGATTGTAGGCTAGAAATAAGTTATTCATGTTGTTGAAACTCTTAGGCAGTGTGCCAGACGACTTTTGGTCTCCAATATAGGCCCCTTTCTGTGTTAGGTAAAATTGCGGCATGAGGGCGATGCACATGCAATTTGGTTGTAGAAACTCATCCCTGCTAATGAGGAAACCACTAGTTATGGATGTAGTATATCTGTTAATGAGGAAACCGATAGTTATGGATGTAGTATATCTGGTAATGAGGAAACCACTAGTTATGGATGTACTATATCTGCCTGGAGCAAAAATGATGAGAAAAGATTTTCGTTTTTCACAATGTATTCTGAATGTGAATGGGGGAAAACTCAGGGGAGTAACCTCCATTTCCAGGTTGCTTATGAGTTCATTTCACACTACTTTGGATTATAATTGTAAGGCTCATTTGAATGTCCTGTTTAATATGTTTGTGTTATTGTCGCAAATCAACCGCTTTGTACTTTAAAAAAACACTTCAACCAGAAAAAATGCTCTTTGGCTTTTCCATCAAGGTGACAGAGGGTTTGTACACTGTTTGTTAGCAAAATTGGCCCATAACTTCACCTAAAAACAAATATAGGAAAATAGCTCTGTGTTGTACAAAAGATGACTGGCTCCCTCGAGTAACTTGTGTATCTGTAATTATTTAATCAAACAGCATGCTTAAAGCATCAGACATGTTATGTACATATAGTTGATTTTATTAAAACACATGGAGCGATTGGTAGAAAGAACATTTACATTTTAGTCATTCAGCAGACCCTCTTTTCCAGAGCAACTTACATACATTTCATACATTCTTCTTTCTCCCCCTGTGGGAATCGACAATTGGCCCAGCGTCCTCCGGGGTAGGCAGTCATTCTAAATAAGAATTTATTCTTAACTGACTTGCCTAGTTAATCAAAGGTTACATTTCAATAAATAAAAAATGGTGTTTTATGACAAACTGTTTTTTACAAATCCGTCAAGGCACCAACTTTGAGAATGGTTTAAAACAAAGGTTTCAAAACAATTCATTAATATAATTGAATCTAGGTATGTTTCGCCAACACTTTATAACTTACGTCAAGATGTCTTAATTTCTTGAGAGGTCGCTAGGTGTTGGGTTACGGTTGCTACAATAGCTTCTCTATGAATTTGAGAGTGGTTACATTTCTCCATCCCCCAGCTGTTTACCAAACCAAGTCTCAGGGCAGCCATTTTGTTACTGTTGAAAAAACCCACACAGCCCAGCAATCTGCAGTTCAAACACTGTTTTGGTAATAAGATGATGGGGTTGGAGAAATGTAACTACTTTCAAATTCATAGACAGACCTATGGATGCAAGGACTGACCATCTATGATATCAACATTATAGTTTTAACCATGTTGAGGCTATACAGTGTTGATTTACATTGTTTCTAAACATTGGAGTAAAAAAAGCTTATTTGGGGTTCTGATGGGGTACAACAGTTGAACTAAGCTCATGAGGCATGTGTTATATTCTTCAAGAATCAATGGCTATAAATAAACCATTTAAAAAGTCTAAATATGGATGTAACAATTTAATATTTCCCCTTTAACACCACACATCAGTTCAACAACTGCAGAGTTTGTGCCTCTGTATTTAAGACAGTACTTACTAGTGTTAATCAGGGAACGGTTTCTCAAAACCATCTTATGGCTAAGTTCACCGTTAGAACCATTGGACGTCTTAAGATGCGTTTGGGAAACCGGGCCCAGATATCCAGTTTCCTCCTCTTCTTCTTCCTCTCTTTTCACTCTGAACGCGTCCTTCTCTTCTTCTTTCACTGTAACACCCTCTACTTGTTTTTGTATTGTGACATCCTCTTCCTCCTCTTTCACGACAACGTTCAGCCACAGACCCTCTTTCTCCGTCCAGCAGGCCTCATCTTCTTTAGCAGGAGGAGAGTAGCTCAGTAACCGCATGGTCGGAGATGTTAGCTAGCTAGGCTAATGCTAACGTAACCAGCCCGCTAGCTGAATAATTATAACAACACCGTAAATATGAAATTAAATCGGATACCTAACTAGACGACAGTAGTGGGTTTAAAACACAGTGGCTAATATACACTAAAGCGTCTAAAGAGCTTTATTGGTTCGGCTATTTTGTCTAGCAAGCTACCGAGGTGGCTGAGTAACTTTAGCTACTGTTGAAAGAAGAGTTCCGTCCACTCGATTATACGTCACACCAACAGCATCGCCTTAAATTCCCAGACCGCCATCTGCTAACTGGAGTGGGTACCGCAGTTGAGTAAAATGTATATATTTTTTTCAGTAGGGAGGCTATATACAGGCACCGGTTAGTCGGGCTAATTGAGGTAGTATATACATGAATGTGTAGTTAAAGTGACATACATATATGATAAACAGAGAGTAGCAGCAGCGTAAAAGAGGGGTTGGGGGGGCGGCACAATGCAAATACTCCGGGTAGCCATTTGATTACCTGTTCGGGAGTCTTATGGCTTGGGGGTAAAAGCTGTTGAGAAGCCTTTTTGGCCACCTTTCGCGTGAACGCGCACGCACTCAATTCTTCTTCCGCCATCTGCTGACTGGAGTGGGTAACGCAGTGTAGTAATTTTTTTAATTTATTTTGGCTTCGGTGTTGTGCCGAATTCTTCATTGCTGCGACTTGCTTGCTAGTTGAAGTTTCTGATCACGTCAGGCTGCGTTTCATTTTATTTTTCATGACGGTTTGATCGTGGGGAGGCACTAGTAATGTCTGCAGTTTTCGGTTTGGCTATGTGTTTCAAGTGTATTAGTCTATTAATGATTCATTTCGGTTGCCTATCCTGATGTGAAGTTTGTGCTATAGAAAGTATTTGACTCTAGCCACAAAATTAAAAGGGGGGGGGGGGGGGGGGGATTTCAGCAAGTCTATTTTTACTTCTTAGTCATTTAGCAGACACTCTTATCCAGAGCGACTTACAGTAGTGAATGCATACATTCTACATTTCCCCCAAAAATGGTAATTTTATTTTTTTCGTACTGGCCCCCCGTGGGAATTGAACCCACAACCCTGGCGTTGCACACACCATGCTGGCGTAGCAAACACCATGCTCTACCAACTGAGCCACAGGGAAGGGCCTGTTGGAATTCTATCTTGGGACTGCAAGGCCTGGCACACTTCAGAATCATTTTTGGTGAGCTATCATGCCCTCTGATGTGCCACAGGAAGTATTAGACTCTAGTCACATTAGGAAGTGGTTATTTCAGAAATAATAGTTTCAGAGCCCTCTATTGTTCTCTCTACCCATCCCCCAAACCCCCATCCCATCCTGCTTTTCCCTCTTATGGCTCTTCCAACAACAACAAAAAGTACACTTTTTCTGTCTTAGGTTTTAAGAATGTAGGTACAGTAGTAATAATAACAATAATAATAACAATAATAAATCTAAAATGTGTACTCTGGGCGAAAAAGAACGTTCAAATATATAAGTCAACATGAGTGCATATCCATAATCACTGTCCTCTTTATTCTCCCCTGATCCTCTTTATTCTCCCCTGATCCTCTTTATTCTCCCCTGATCCTCTTTATTCTCCCCTGATCCTCTTTATTCTCCCCTGATCCTCTTTATTCTCCCCTGATCCTCTTTATTCTCCCCTGATCCTCTTTATTCTCCCCTGTCCTCTTTATTCTCCCCTGATCCTCTTTATTCTCCCCTGATCCTCTTTTCCTCTTTATTCTCCCCTGATCCTCTTTATTCTCCCCTGATCCTCTTTATTCTCCCCTGTCCTCTTTATTCTCCCCTGATCCTCTTTATTCTCCCCTGATCCTCTTTATTCTCCCCTGATCCTCTTTATTCTCCCCTGATCCTCTTTATTCTCCCCTGATCCTCTTTATTCTCCCCTGATCCTCTTTATTCTCCCCTGTCCCTCTATTCTCCCCTGATCCTCTTTATTCTCCCCTGATCCTCTTTATTCTCCCCTGATCCTCTTTATTCTCCCCTGATCCTCTTTATTCTCCCCTGTCCCTCTATTCTCCCCTGATCCTCTTTATTCTCCCCTGATCCTCTTTATTCTCCCCTGATCCTCTTTATTCTCCCCTGATCCTCTTTATTCTCCCCTGTCCCTCTATTCTCCCCTGATCCTCTTTATTCTCCCCTGTCCCTCTATTCTCCCCTGATCGTCTTTATTCTACCCTGATCCTCTTTATTCTCCCCTGTCCTTATTTCTACATTTAGTTAACCTCAAATGACACAACAGGTTTGGTTTGTCTTTTTAATCATAACATATGGTATTGTCTTGCCTCACAGATATCATGATATACAATAAAGACAGAATGAAGTGATTTATTTTCCATCACTGTGGCTTGTCCAAGATCCAACGTATTCCACATCCAGACACACTCATTGTTCTTCTGACTATAAGGTGATATGGCTCCACTGCTATGGAAAACACACTGTATATTATCAGCATCACAGATGATAAAGATTGTAATGATAAGTTTGTATTTACACGTCACCATGTGTTTTCCAAAACAATATATAAACGTGGACGTCTTTCTGTGGGTTGCTGAAGCCTCTTTTTTGTGAAAGAGTGCTTCGTTTTACTGTTAATGGCTTTTATACTGTAGAGTATTTTTTTTTTTTGAAGTGTCACAACATATCATGGAAGACGTCAGGCCTACCTACACTACGCCATACTTCTCATTTGACCTTTCAGTAAAGCAACAACAAGAAGCTTCATTGATGACTGACATTAGGCAAGGTTATCCAAATTACACAACTGGCAGAAATGTCACAACGTTGCAGATTATTACAACACAGTTGATTGATTTCATTTGGAAAATGGATGTTTTCAGAAGAATGGATCCTGCAACCGATAGTAACTTTGTCAATTACAAAAGCAATGGTGGCTGTCCCGTGGGCTTGACCAAGGAGGGGAAAAAAACTTTTTTTTCTGAAAAAGGCCATTGATTTTATTGTTGAAGGCGAGATTTACAAGTCCACTTTATCTGTGGATTGTTCCATTATTAATTGGTCTAAAACTATCAACCCGTTGTCTTATCTACCGCCATGACTATAATATTTATTATATCGTCTTATAGCAATTTGAAACTGTTATGACACAAGGCCGAGTTGAGTCGTTTACACCCAATCTTCCTCAGAGATCAGCCTTTTAATAGCAAATCTCGTGTCAATTCGATGTTGTTGTGTTAATTTGTAGTTGGCAAAACGTTTTTGTGACGTCAGATCTACTAGTGTTCAACCTAAAACATCATTTAATTTAACATTGGGATTAATAACGCATCGTTTACACTCACCTGTGCATATGACTAAATAGCTGACTATCAAATCCAAACGGCTGAGAGATTTATCTAAATGTCATAGTTTCATAGAATCTAACTTTTATCAAAATATATACAGACGTCACCGGCCGTCTAGCCACCGCCGATCCACTTTTCATTTTCCATTTGTTTTGTCTTTGTTTTACACACCTGATTTCTCTCCCACAATTACTGGTTCATTATTTAACCCTCTGTTTCCCCATGGGGTTTTTGTGAGTGATTGTTTATTGTATTTTCGGTCTGTCATGGTGTGCGTGTATTTTTTACTTTGTATTTTTGACATTTTGAGTAAAAGTACATTGATTACTCATATCTGCTGTCCTGCGCCTGACTCTCTACACCAGCTACACATAGGACCCGTTACAGCTATAGTACAGCAGGTACAAAGACACCTCCCGTGCCTTCTGGACAAAGGTCGTCTGTGCTGCTGAGGAGGCCAACAACATCTTTGTTGAGTTTCATGCAAGCAAAAAACTAGAGATGCAATCTCAAAAATATTTTATTGGCCAGGGCTGACATAGACAAATGGGTAATTATAAATCTAACGTCCTCTTATCTAAATGAAACTGGCTATTCTATTCTGATACTTCTTGTGAAAAAATATGCAAATGTTTTTGTGTTTGTTTTAATAGTTGGCAATTTGCTATTGAGAACTATTGAAACACTTCTGAAAACTATAGCTCAATCAGTCCTAATATTTTTCCTCCTTCAATCAGGTGTCACAATGTGTACCTCGTCAGGCCAGCATGACATCTATAAAACAGGAGGTGGAGTACACTCCAATAGTGCTATGTGGCTTTACGATTACATTCCTCCTTTTACAAAATGTAATATATTTATTTTGAGAATATAAAGTCATAATGTTAACATTTTACATTTAGTGTACATTTGTTACTATGTTATTACATAACTTTAGCTTAGCTGTCAAAACAACATTGCAGTTACACAGTAACATCTATGTAATTGTAGTTTATCAGTGTAGGTTATAGGTGGATACACGGTATAGGACTGAGTATAATCTGATTGGTCCCATTGGGAGCTGCCTCACATGTATTCAAATTGGACATGGATAGTTTTCCAGGTGGTACTGTCTGGACCTGGGGGCGACCAATCATGTGTACTTTCTGGAGTAATAGACTCAAACACTATTGTGAAGGTGTGAGGTTTCACAGTAGACCTGTGGGGGATTGTGTGAGTGTGGAGACCTCTCCCCCAGTCACTCCTCTGATTTATTGTCCTGGTTACCCGGAGAGAGCCACAAAAGACAGTTGTTTTTCTGTAGTTCAATAGTAATATCCTCTAAAACTATCTGATGACAAACAAACTTTGCTGCCCTGTTTCCAGTTGTCCACATGGCTGGGAGAACCTATTCAAGTAAGTAAGTAAATAGATTATGAAAATGTAAAAAAAACAACAATGTATTATTAGCTAACTAGCTACAGTGCAGGCTAACTCAGATGAGCTGCTAAATGAGCTAGCTATCTATCTAGACAACTACACATACTGTATAGATAGATAGCTAAGTGAATGAAATATCACCATCTACCTAACTACATATTAGCTAGCTATCTTGATGTATTTATCACTGTAAAAAACAAACTCCAAATGCATTTGTAGGTAGCTAGCTAACAGCCATGGAGGAGGGTGAAAGGATAGCAGCCCCAACTGTCAGTGAGAGAGGAGGCTATTCTGGATAGGGCAGGTACTTTTGTGTAGTTCCTGTCCCTAGAAGTGAGGATGGAGATAATAGTAACATAATATTCAGTGTGGTGTAATTTGACTATAATGAAGTCTGTTTCTTGTGAGGTTTTCTGTCCTCAGATAAAGAGCTCTATGAAAGCCAGTCTACATATGAAGAGGTCCCAATGAAGAGCAGTGGTTCTCAGTCCTGGGGACTCAGAGGGGCACATTTTGGTTTTTGCCTTCACACTGCACAGCTGATTCAAATGATTCAAACTCATCATCAAGCTTCAAGTGGTATTTATGTATTCATTTGTGATGCTATCCTTGATATGATCCTGTTATTGTCACATGCTACACATGTACATATGTGTGCCCATGCATCTATCAATCCAATGTTATCATGATTTGTTATCAGGGATATTATACTTTAGTAATCCACAATGACCTGGTGATGTAACAGTCTAATAATTACATTGTCTTCCATATTCCTACAGATACCTTGTAACTGGAGATTCCTTCAAAACGATTGCCTACAGTTACCGTGTAGGGCACTGCAAGGTTGGGTGACCAGGGTCATCTAGGACTGCCTCCTGGAGGAATTCAGGTGTGTGAAGGCTACCTGTGTCCTGCGTAACTTCATGAGGATGGACACGAGGACCAGGAGGGGATCTGCAGCTCGCCGCCGTGTGCCAGAGGAGGAGTCTGCTGCTCTGCAGGATGTTTCAATGATGGGGTCCAACAACGCAGCAAGAGAGGCAATCCGTGTGCAGGAGATCTTCACCTCCTACTTCTTCAAAGAGGGTGCTGTTCCCTGGCAACACCATAGACGTCACTATGCACAACCAAAGGCTCTTTTAAGAGCCATTCACATTGCAATAAGAGTATTCTTCCATTTACTGAGCTATGTCAACTGCAGTTATTCAATTCACAGTTTCTCTCCCTTTGATTTCTACTTCTCAGGTGAGGGTGCTGTTTAGGTAAGGGTGTGATGTCTGTACAAAAACAAAACAGGCTATTTTAAATCACCCATATTGAAAAAATGTAGAACAATTAGACACCCTATAACCCACACCTACACACTCATGTATCAATCGGATTGATGGATTGTGTTGTGCAGTAAGCAGGTTCAGGCGTATATAACTGTGGCTCCTTCCACCTTCAAAGAATAGGCAAGAGGGCCAACCATGGAGAATAGTAAGACACTTAATTATTTCTATAACTACGCTGTATTGTTTGTCCTCGTGTGTCCGTTCATGTTTTTCAGCATAAAGTACTCTGCAGTCACTTAGTTTGGTGTGGACACCAGGTGAGGCCACACACAGATTCCTGTTGAACACTGTCGCTTTAACTACCTTATTTTCTCAATAACAGTCTCTCTCCTTCACTTCATCCCTCTCTCCTCTTCTCCCTAAATCCTCTAGGTTATATCAGCTGTGTCGGTGAACCCCTCCTGCATCTGAACTGGCTACATAGAGGGCACAGCATGATCAGAGGTGAGAGGTCACTTGGTCAGGTCAACAGGAAGTATTATTAAAGAGATGCTTTACATTGAATTACAGATAGAGATGCAGTAGTCCCAGAGTTAATGATCCCAGGTCAGTTTATATTATACAGGAAGTATTATTAAAGAGATGCTTTACATTGAAATACAGATAGAGATGCAGTCGTCCCAGAATTAATGATCCCAGGTCAGTTTTTTATTTCACCTCCTGATTGATGACTAACAATGTTAGAATAAAAAATAAAAACAAGGTTTAAACATGCTCTCTTTCTCTCTCCATCTGTCCCTCGTCTGCAGATATGTTTTGATGTGAGAGAATGCCAACCCCCAGTCCCATCATCACCACCTCACCTGCTTTTAAGAACCTTTGGGCCGACTAGAGACACTATTATGTAATTGTGATGAACTGAGAGAATATTTATGTAGCACTGTGATTCATTAATCATGTGCTGCCTTCCCTGCTCCTATGTGCTTACCTCTTTCCCTTTCTGTCTTTTACACCTCTCTCACCACCTCCTCTTTCTTCCTCTGTTTTTATAATGCACAACAGATGTGCATTGAAGTACAGATTAAACTTGTATTTATAACACTTGGATAATGAGCTTTTCAATAAAGCGTTTCACATTCTCTACTGGTTGAAATGAAGTGTAATGTGATGAAATACTCCACCTATCCTGTGTTTATCAGATCAATGCAGATGAAGAGCATTAGATGTTGAGATGAACCAGTGTTAGAGTATTTACATGATGCATAGGAAGTGTAGTGTTCTGTTTTTTAACATTATATTTCTGTATATATGAATTAACTAGTTAAATCCTGTTTCTAGTCTATTAGTTACAATGTGTAACCATTGATGTCCCAGGACCAAGATTGGTAAACACTGTTGAAGTGTATAATTGTAATACATGCATGCAGACACAGCGTCATTCAAAGACTGGAATTTGATACTCCTGGTATTGGATATGACTGAAAAATAATCTCAAAGACATTCATACCTAAACTGCACCTTTATTTGCCAAGGTAGAGTACATGATCAGTGAATATGTTAAATGTACAGGCTACAATGTGGGGATCTCATGCATGGTAATAACTACATGTATATACGACTTGCATCCTTGGCACAACATGATATTATATTCTACTCAATCCATAGGCTTCATTAATGTCATTCAGGCTGTTTTGAAGTTGATACAACTGGCTATGATAGCTGAGGTTCATAGGTTTTGAACTAATATGTATACCAAACGTTTGGGTCCATACACAGATCGGCTAGATAGCTAGCTACACATCCATAGGCATACAGGTATTTTAATCATCCACTGCACAATAAGCAAGAACATAGCTAGCTACGTTATTTCATCTATCTGCATGGCAAATATCAGCAAGGCAAGCTAACACAATTGTACATTCAATTTGCAGTAAATTCTTCAGCTGGCTAGATTCTATACATTCACTGTTTCACAAAACAACAGCCTGGTTTGCTGGTTGTTTCAGGAGTCCCTAAAACAACCAGAATGACAATTACATACTCATGTCACAACACCCATAATGCTAGTCAGCTAGCTGGCTAATGTTAGCTAGTCAGCTAGTTGGTTCATGTTAGCTAGTCAGCTAGCTGGTTATTGTTAGCTAGTCAGCTAGCTGGTTATTGTTAGCTAGTCAGCTAGCTGGCTAATGTTAGCTAGTCAGCTAGCTGGCTAATGTTAGCTAGTCAGCTAGCTGGTTAATGTTAGCTAGTCAGCTAGCTGTTTAATGTTAGCTAGTCCGTTAGCTGGCTAATGTTAGCTATTCAGCTAGCTGGCTAAATCGCGATTTTCGTAAATAAACTTTACGATAAGAAAAAGCATAATCGTTTGTCTCTACATTAACTAACATTTCTGTCAACTGTACATGTTTCTGCATGATTCGTTATGACGTTATAATCCCTTACATTTGCTTCCATCCTAGTATTTCTGTCCGCCATCTTTGATCCAGTTCAGTTCTGTGTAGGGGTACCCCTCTCTCCTAGTGTTTCTGTCCGCCATCTTTGATCCAGTTCAGTTCTGTGTAGGGTTACGCCTCTCTCCTAGTATTTCTGTCCTCCATCTTTGATCCAGTTCAGTTCTGTGTAGGGGTATCCCTCTCTCCTAGTGTTTCTGTCCGCCATCTTTGATCCAGTTCAGTTCTGTGTAGGGGTATCCCTCTCTCCTAGTATTTCTGTCCGCCATCTTAGATCCAGTTCAGTTCTGTGTAGGGGTACCCCTCTCTCCTAGTATTGCTGAAGAAAGTAATGAATATTTTATGACCAGCGATGTCCCTTATTCCTACCCTTTAACTTTTTGTCTGACAAAATATACATTTTACTCAACTGCGTTACCCACTCCAGTCAGCAGATGGCGGTCTGGGAATTTAACGCGATGCTGTTGGTGTGACTTATAATGTAGTGGACGGAACTCTTCTTTCAACAGCAGCAACAGTTAGTCGGACACCACGGTAGCTTGCTAGACAAAATAGCCGAACAATAAAGCTCTTTAGACGCGTTAGTGTATATTAGCCACTGTGTTTTAAACCCTCTTCTGTCGTCTAGTTAGTTATCCGATTTAATTTCATATTTACGGTGTTGTTGTTATTATTCAGCTAGCAGGCTGGTTAAGTTAGCATTAGCCTAGCTAGCTAACATTCCCAACCATGCGGTCACTGATCTACTCTCCTGCTAAAGAAGAGAATATCACAGTAAAACAAGAAGTAGAGGGTGAGGCCGTTACTGTGAAAGAAGAAAAAGACGCGTTCAGAGTGAAAGAGGAGGAGGATGTTACAGTAAAAGAAGAGGAGGATGCAGTTTATGGAGTGAAAGATGAGGAGGAGATGACTGTTACATCGATAGAGGAGGAAACTGGACATCTGGGCCCGGTTTCCCAAACGCATCTTAAGGCGTCCAATGGTTCTAACGGTGAACTTAGCCATAAGATGGTTTTGAGAAACCGTTCCCTGATTAACACTAGTAAGTACTGTCTTAAAAACAGAGGCACAAACTCTGCAGTTGTTGAACTGATGTGTGGTGTTAAAGCGGAAATATGCAATAGCTACATCCATATTGTGACTTTTAAATTATTAATTTATAGCCATTGATTGTTGAAGAATATAACACATGCCTCATGAGCTTAGTTCACCAGTTTACCCAATCAGATCCCCAAATAAGCTTTTTTTACTCCAATGTCTAGAAACAATGTAAATCAACACTGTATAGCCTCAACATGGTTAAAACTATCATGTTGATATCATGGATGGTCAGTCCTTGCATCCATAGGTCTGTCTATGAATTTGAAAGTAGTTACATTTCTCCAACCCCCTAATCATCTTATTACCAAAACTGGTGGAATGACAGCTTTGTTGTTGTATGAACGGCAGATTGCTGGGTTGTGTGGGTTTTTTCAACAGTAACAAAATGGCTGCCCAGAGGCTTGGTTTGGTAAACAGCTGAGGGATGGGGGAAGGAGGAGTGTAACCACTCAAAATTATTCATCCAGGATGTCATAATGATAGTTTAACCAGGTTTCTAGGATATATAGTATATTCTAGAATTCATCCATGAGGTCATAATGATAGTTTAACCAGGTTTCTAGGCTATATAGTATATTCTAGAATTCATCCATGATGTCATAATGATAGTTTAACCAGGTTTCTAGGATATATAGTATATTCTAGAATTCATCCATGATGTCATAATGATAGTTTAACCAGGTTTCTAGGCTATATAGTATATTCTAGAATTCATCCATGATGTCATAATGATAGTTTAACCAGGTTTCTAGGCTATATAGTATATTCTAGAATTCATCCATGATGTCATAATGATAGTTTAACCAGGTTTCTAGGCTATATAGTATATTCTAGAATTCATCCATGATGTCATAATGATAGTTTAACCAGGTTTCTAGGATATATAGTATATTCTATAACTGCCAGTGTAGATTTCCTGTGGAGGCAAATTATTAGAGCTGTTAAGTCATTGTATAATATTCAGCCAATTGTTTTTCATGCCATCACATTAAAGGCAAGACATACCTAGATTCAATTACATTCATGAATTGGTTTGAAACCTTTGTTTTAAACCCTTCTCAAAATTGGTGCCTTGCCGGATTTGTAAAAAATGGATTGTCATGAAACTCTATTTTTTAAATGTATTTAAATGTAACCTTTATTTAACTAGGCAAGTCAGTTAAGAACAAATTCTTATTTACAATGACTGCCTACCCCGGACACCGCTGGGCCAATTGTGCGCCGCCCTATGGGACTCCAAATCACGGCCGGTAGTGATACAGCCTGGATTTGAACCAGGGTGTCTGTAGTGAAGCCTCAAGCACTGAGATGCAGTGTCCGCTGCGCCACTCGGGAGCCCCAAAATCATGTTCTAGTGCTGTCCCCAACTAAAATACATCTTGGTCAACCAAGAGTCATCTGTTCTTTCTACAAATCGCCCCATGTGTTTTTATAAAATCAACTGTATGTACTGAACTTGTCTGATGCTTTAAGCACGCTGTTTGATTAAATAATTTAAACACAAATGACTGGAGGGAGCCAGTCATCACTATAACCTGACTAGAGGGAGGGAGCCAGTCATCACTATAACCTGACTAGAGGGAGGGAGCCAGTCATCACTATAACCTGACTAGAGGGAGGGAGCCAGTCATCACTATAACCTGACTAGAGGGAGGGAGCCAGTCATCACTATAACCTGACTAGAGGGAGGGAGCCAGTCATCACTATAACCTGACTAGAGGGAGGGAGCCAGTCATCACTATAACCTGACTAGAGGGAGCCAGTCATCACTATAACCTGACTGGAGGGAGCCAGTCATCACTATAACCTGACTGGAGGGAGCCAGTCATCACTATAACCTGACTAGAGGGAGCCAGTCGTCACTATAACCTGACTAGAGGGAGCCAGTCGTCACTATAACCTGACTAGAGGGAGCCAGTCGTCACTATAACCTGACTAGAGGGAGCCAGTCGTCACTATAACCTGACTAGAGAGGAGCCAGTCGTCACTATAACCTGACTAGAGGGAGGGAGCCAGTCGTCACTATAACCTGACTAGAGGGAGGGAGCCAGTCATCACTATAACCTGACTAGAGGGAGGGAGCCAGTCATCACTATAACCTGACTAGAGGGAGGGAGCCAGTCATCACTATAACCTGACTAGAGGGAGCCAGTCATCACTATAACCTGACTAGAGGGAGGGAGCCAGTCATCACTATAACCTGACTAGAGGGAGGGAGCCAGTCATCACTATAACCTGACTAGAGGGAGGGAGCCAGTCATCACTATAACCTGACTAGAGGGAGGGAGCCAGTCATCACTATAACCTGACTAGAGGGAGCCAGTCGTCACTATAACCTGACTAGAGGGAGCCAGTCGTCACTATAACCTGACTAGAGGGAGGGAGCCAGTCATCACTATAACCTGACTAGAGGGAGGGAGCCAGTCATCACTATAACCTGACTAGAGGGAGGGAGCCAGTCATCACTATAACCTGACTAGAGGGAGCCAGTCATCACTATAACCTGACTAGAGGGAGCCAGTCATCACTATAACCTGACTAGAGGGAGCCAGTCATCACTATAACCTGACTAGAGGGAGGGAGCCAGTCATCACTATAACCTGACTAGAGGGAGGGAGCCAGTCATCACTGTAACCTGACTAGAGGGAGGGAGCCAGTCATCACTATAACCTGACTAGAGGGAGGGAGCCAGTCATCACTATAACCTGACTAGAGGGAGGGAGCCAGTCATCACTATAACCTGACTAGAGGGAGCCAGTCATCACTATAACCTGACTAGAGGGAGCCAGTCATCACTATAACCTGACTAGAGGGAGGGAGCCAGTCATCACTATAACCTGACTAGAGGGAGGGAGCCAGTCATCACTATAACCTGACTAGAGGGAGCCAGTCATCACTATAACCTGACTAGAGGGAGGGAGCCAGTCATCACTATAACCTGACTAGAGGGAGCCAGTCATCACTATAACCTGACTAGAGGGAGGGAGCCAGTCATCACTATAACCTGACTAGAGGGAGGGAGCCAGTCATCAATATAACCTGACTAGAGGGAGCCAGTCATCACTATAACCTGACTAGAGGGAGGGAGCCAGTCATCACTATAACCTGACTAGAGGGAGGGAGCCAGTCATCACTATAACCTGACTAGAGGGAGGGAGCCAGTCATCACTATAACCTGACTAGAGGGAGGGAGCCAGTCATCACTATAACCTGACTAGAGGGAGCCAGTCATCACTATAACCTGACTAGAGGGAGGGAGCCAGTCATCACTATAACCTGACTAGAGGGAGGGAGCCAGTCATCACTGTAACCTGACTAGAGGGAGGGAGCCAGTCATCACTATAACCTGACTAGAGGGAGGGAGCCAGTCATCACTATAACCTGACTAGAGGGAGGGAGCCAGTCATCACTATAACCTGACTAGAGGGAGGGAGCCAGTCATCACTATAACCTGACTGGAGGGAGCCAGTCATCACTATAACCTGACTGGAGGGAGCCAGTCATCACTATAACCTGACTAGAGGGAGCCAGTCGTCACTATAACCTGACTAGAGGGAGCCAGTCGTCACTATAACCTGACTAGAGGGAGCCAGTCGTCACTATAACCTGACTAGAGGGAGCCAGTCGTCACTATAACCTGACTAGAGGGAGGGAGCCAGTCATCACTATAACCTGACTAGAGGGAGGGAGCCAGTCATCACTATAACCTGACTAGAGGGAGGGAGCCAGTCATCACTATAACCTGACTAGAGGGAGCCAGTCGTCACTATAACCTGACTAGAGGGAGCCAGTCATCACTATAACCTGACTAGAGGGAGGGAGCCAGTCATCACTATAACCTGACTAGAGGGAGGGAGCCAGTCATCACTATAACCTGACTAGAGGGAGGGAGCCAGTCATCACTATAACCTGACTAGAGGGAGGGAGCCAGTCATCACTATAACCTGACTAGAGGGAGGGAGCCAGTCATCAATATAACCTGACTAGAGGGAGGGAGCCAGTCATCACTATAACCTGACTAGAGGGAGGGAGCCAGTCATCAATATAACCTGACTAGAGGGAGCCAGTCATCACTATAACCTGACTAGAGGGAGGGAGCCAGTCATCACTATAACCTGACTAGAGGGAGGGAGCCAGTCATCACTATAACCTGACTAGAGGGAGGGAGCCAGTCATCACTATAACCTGACTAGAGGGAGGGAGCCAGTCATCACTATAACCTGACTAGAGGGAGCCAGTCATCACTATAACCTGACTAGAGGGAGCCAGTCATCACTATAACCTGACTAGAGGGAGGGAGCCAGTCATCAATATAACCTGACTAGAGGGAGGGAGCCAGTCATCACTATAACCTGACTAGAGGGAGCCAGTCGTCACTATAACCTGACTAGAGGGAGGGAGCCAGTCATCACTATAACCTGACTAGAGGGAGGGAGCCAGTCGTCACTATAACCTGACTAGAGGGAGGGAGCCAGTCATCAATATAACCTGACTAGAGGGAGGGAGCCAGTCATCAATATAACCTGACTAGAGGGAGGGAGCCAGTCATCACTATAACCTGACTAGAGGGAGCCAGTCATCACTATAACCTGACTAGAGGGAGAGAGCCAGTCATCACTATAACCTGACTAGAGGGAGGGAGCCAGTCATCACTATAACCTGACTAGAGGGAGGGAGCCAGTCATCACTATAACCTGACTAGAGGGAGGGAGCCAGTCATCACTATAACCTGACTAGAGGGAGCCAGTCATCACTATAACCTGACTAGAGGGAGGGAGCCAGTCATCACTATAACCTGACTAGAGGGAGGGAGCCAGTCATCACTATAACCTGACTAGAGGGAGGGAGCCAGTCATCACTATAACCTGACTAGAGGGAGGGAGCCAGTCATCACTATAACCTGACTAGAGGGAGAGAGCCAGTCATCACTATAACCTGACTAGAGGGAGGGAGCCAGTCATCACTATAACCTGACTAGAGGGAGGGAGCCAGTCATCACTATAACCTGACTAGAGGGAGGGAGCCAGTCATCACTATAACCTGACTAGAGGGAGCCAGTCATCACTATAACCTGACTAGAGGGAGGGAGCCAGTCATCACTATAACCTGACTAGAGGGAGGGAGCCAGTCATCACTATAACCTGACTAGAGGGAGGGAGCCAGTCATCACTATAACCTGACTAGAGGGAGGGAGCCAGTCATCACTATAACCTGACTAGAGGGAGGGAGCCAGTCATCACTATAACCTGACTAGAGGGAGGGAGCCAGTCATCACTATAACCTGACTAGAGGGAGGGAGCCAGTCATCACTATAACCTGACTAGAGGGAGGGAGCCAGTCATCACTATAACCTGACTAGAGGGAGGGAGCCAGTCATCACTATAACCTGACTAGAGGGAGGGAGCCAGTCATCACTATAACCTGACTAGAGGGAGGGAGCCAGTCATCACTATAACCTGACTAGAGGGAGGGAGCCAGTCATCACTATAACCTGACTAGAGGGAGGGAGCCAGTCATCACTATAACCTGACTAGAGGGAGGGAGCCAGTCATCACTATAACCTGACTGGAGGGAGGGAGCCAGTCATCACTATAACCTGACTAGAGGGAGGGAGCCAGTCGTCACTATAACCTGACTAGAGGGAGGGAGCCAGTCATCACTATAACCTGACTAGAGGGAGGGAGCCAGTCATCACTATAACCTGACTAGAGGGAGGGAGCCAGTCATCAATATAACCTGACTAGAGGGAGGGAGCCAGTCATCACTATAACCTGACTAGAGGGAGCCAGTCATCACTATAACCTGACTAGAGGGAGGGAGCCAGTCATCACTATAACCTGACTAGAGGGAGGGAGCCAGTCATCACTATAACCTGACTAGAGGGAGGGAGCCAGTCATCACTATAACCTGACTAGAGGGAGGGAACCAGTCATCACTATAACCTGACTAGAGGGAGGGAGCCAGTCATCACTATAACCTGACTAGAGGGAGCCAGTCATCACTATAACCTGACTAGAGGGAGGGAGCCAGTCATCAATATAACCTGACTAGAGGGAGCCAGTCATCACTATAACCTGACTAGAGGGAGGGAGCCAGTCATCACTATAACCTGACTAGAGGGAGGGAGCCAGTCATCACTATAACGTGACTAGAGGGAGGGAGCCAGTCATCACTATAACCTGACTAGAGGGAGGGAGCCAGTCATCACTATAACCTGACTAGAGGGAGGGAGCCAGTCGTCACTATAACCTGACTAGAGGGAGGGAACCAGTCATCACTATAACCTGACTAGAGGGAGGGAGCCAGTCATCACTATAACCTGACTAGAGGGAGGGAGCCAGTCATCACTATAACCTGACTAGAGGGAGGGAGCCAGTCATCACTATAACCTGACTAGAGGGAGCCAGTCATCACTATAACCTGACTAGAGGGAGGGAGCCAGTCATCACTATAACCTGACTAGAGGGAGGGAGCCAGTCGTCACTATAACCTGACTAGAGGGAGGGAGCCAGTCATCACTATAACCTGACTAGAGGGAGGGAGCCAGTCATCACTATAACCTGACTAGAGGGAGGGAGCCAGTCATCACTATAACCTGACTAGAGGGAGCCAGTCATCACTATAACCTGACTAGAGGGAGGGAGCCAGTCATCACTATAACCTGACTAGAGGGAGCCAGTCATCACTATAACCTGACTAGAGGGAGGGAGCCAGTCATCACTATAACCTGACTAGAGGGAGGGAGCCAGTCATCACTATAACCTGACTAGAGGGAGCCAGTCATCACTATAACCTGACTAGAGGGAGGGAGCCAGTCATCACTATAACCTGACTGGAGGGAGGGAGCCAGTCATCACTATAACCTGACTGGAGGGAGGGAGCCAGTCATCACTATAACCTGACTAGAGGGAGGGAGCCAGTCATCACTATAACCTGACTAGAGGGAGGGAGCCAGTCATCACTATAACCTGACTAGAGGGAGGGAGCCAGTCATCACTATAACCTGACTAGAGGGAGCCAGTCATCAATATAACCTGACTAGAGGGAGACCAGTCATCACTATAACCTGACTAGAGGGAGGGAGCCAGTCATCACTATAACCTGACTAGAGGGAGCCAGTCATCACTATAACCTGACTGGAGGGAGGGAGCCAGTCATCACTATAACCTGACTAGAGGGAGGGAGCCAGTCATCACTATAACCTGACTAGAGGGAGGGAGCCAGTCATCACTATAACCTGACTAGAGGGAGCCAGTCATCACTATAACCTGACTAGAGGGAGGGAGCCAGTCGTCACTATAACCTGACTAGAGGGAGGGAGCCAGTCGTCACTATAACCTGACTAGAGGGAGCCAGTCATCACTATAACCTGACTAGAGGGAGGGAGCCAGTCATCACTATAACCTGACTAGAGGGAGGGAGCCAGTCATCACTATAACCTGACTAGAGGGAGGGAGCCAGTCATCACTATAACCTGACTAGAGGGAGGGAGCCAGTCATCACTATAACCTGACTAGAGGGAGGGAGCCAGTCATCACTATAACCTGACTAGAGGGAGGGAGCCAGTCATCACTATAACCTGACTAGAGGGAGGGAGCCAGTCATCACTATAACCTGACTAGAGGGAGGGAGCCAGTCATCACTATAACCTGACTAGAGGGAGGGAGCCAGTCATCACTATAACCTGACTAGAGGGAGCCAGTCATCACTATAACCTGACTAGAGGGAGGGAGCCAGTCATCACTATAACCTGACTAGAGGGAGGGAGCCAGTCATCACTATAACCTGACTAGAGGGAGCCAGTCATCACTATAACCTGACTAGAGGGAGGGAGCCAGTCATCACTATAACCTGACTAGAGGGAGGGAGCCAGTCATCACTATAACCTGACTAGAGGGAGCCAGTCATCACTATAACCTGACTAGAGGGAGGGAGCCAGTCATCACTATAACCTGACTAGAGGGAGGGAGCCAGTCATCACTATAACCTGACTAGAGGGAGGGAGCCAGTCATCACTATAACCTGACTAGAGGGAGGGAGCCAGTCATCACTATAACCTGACTAGAGGGAGGGAGCCAGTCATCACTATAACCTGACTAGAGGGAGGGAGCCAGTCATCACTATAACCTGACTAGAGGGAGCCAGTCATCACTATAACCTGACTAGAGGGAGGGAGCCAGTCATCACTATAACCTGACTAGAGGGAGGGAGCCAGTCGTCACTATAACCTGACTAGAGGGAGCCAGTCATCACTATAACCTGACTAGAGGGAGGGAGCCAGTCATCACTATAACCTGACTAGAGGGAGGGAGCCAGTCATCACTATAACCTGACTAGAGGGAGGGAGCCAGTCATCACTATAACCTGACTAGAGGGAGGGAGCCAGTCATCACTATAACCTGACTAGAGGGAGCCAGTCATCACTATAACCTGACTAGAGGGAGCCAGTCATCACTATAACCTGACTAGAGGGAGGGAGCCAGTCATCACTATAACCTGACTAGAGGGAGGGAGCCAGTCATCACTATAACCTGACTAGAGGGAGGGAGCCAGTCATCACTATAACCTGACTAGAGGGAGCCAGTCATCACTATAACCTGACTAGAGGGAGCCAGTCATCACTATAACCTGACTAGAGGGAGCCAGTCATCACTATAACCTGACTAGAGGGAGGGAGCCAGTCGTCACTATAACCTGACTAGAGGGAGGGAGCCAGTCATCACTATAACCTGACTAGAGGGAGCCAGTCATCACTATAACCTGACTAGAGGGAGGGAGCCAGTCATCACTATAACCTGACTAGAGGGAGGGAGCCAGTCATCACTATAACCTGACTAGAGGGAGGGAGCCAGTCATCACTATAACCTGACTGGAGGGAGGGAGCCAGTCATCACTATAACCTGACTAGAGGGAGGGAGCCAGTCATCACTATAACCTGACTAGAGGGAGGGAGCCAGTCATCACTATAACCTGACTAGAGGGAGGGAGCCAGTCATCACTATAACCTGACTAGAGGGAGGGAGCCAGTCATCACTATAACCTGACTAGAGGGAGCCAGTCATCACTATAACCTGACTAGAGGGAGGGAGCCAGTCATCACTATAACCTGACTAGAGGGAGGGAGCCAGTCATCACTATAACCTGACTAGAGGGAGGGAGCCAGTCATCACTATAACCTGACTAGAGGGAGGGAGCCAGTCATCACTATAACCTGACTAGAGGGAGGGAGCCAGTCATCACTATAACCTGACTAGAGGGAGGGAGCCAGTCATCACTATAACCTGACTAGAGGGAGGGAGCCAGTCATCACTATAACCTGACTAGAGGGAGCCAGTCATCACTATAACCTGACTAGAGGGAGGGAGCCAGTCATCACTATAACCTGACTAGAGGGAGGGAGCCAGTCGTCACTATAACCTGACTAGAGGGAGGGAGCCAGTCATCACTATAACCTGACTAGAGGGAGGGAGCCAGTCATCACTATAACCTGACTAGAGGGGGAGCCAGTCATCACTATAACCTGACTAGAGGGAGGGAGCCAGTCATCACTATAACCTGACTAGAGGGAGGGAGCCAGTCATCACTATAACCTGACTAGAGGGAGGGAGCCAGTCATCACTATAACCTGACTAGAGGGAGGGAGCCAGTCATCACTATAACCTGACTAGAGGGAGGGAGCCAGTCGTCACTATAACCTGACTGGAGGGAGGGAGCCAGTCATCACTATAACCTGACTAGAGGGAGGGAGCCAGTCATCACTATAACCTGACTAGAGGGAGCCAGTCATCACTATAACCTGAATAGAGGGAGGGAGCCAGTCATCACTATAACCTGACTAGAGGGAGGGAGCCAGTCATCACTATAACCTGACTAGAGGGAGGGAGCCAGTCATCACTATAACCTGACTAGAGGGAGGGAGCCAGTCATCACTATAACCTGACTAGAGGGAGGGAGCCAGTCATCACTATAACCTGACTAGAGGGAGGGAGCCAGTCATCACTATAACCTGACTAGAGGGAGGGAGCCAGTCATCACTATAACCTGACTAGAGGGAGGGAGCCAGTCATCACTATAACCTGACTAGAGGGAGGGAGCCAGTCATCACTATAACCTGACTAGAGGGAGGGAGCCAGTCATCACTATAACCTGACTAGAGGGAGGGAGCCAGTCATCACTATAACCTGACTAGAGGGAGGGAGCCAGTCATCACTATAACCTGACTAGAGGGAGCCAGTCATCACTATAACCTGACTAGAGGGAGCCAGTCATCACTATAACCTGACTAGAGGGAGCCAGTCATCACTATAACCTGACTGAGGGAGGGAGCCAGTCATCACTATAACCTGACTAGAGGGAGGGAGCCAGTCATCACTATAACCTGACTAGAGGGAGGGAGCCAGTCATCACTATAACCTGACTAGAGGGAGGGAGCCAGTCATCACTATAACCTGACTAGAGGGAGGGAGCCAGTCATCACTATAACCTGACTAGAGGGAGGGAGCCAGTCATCACTGTAACCTGACTAGAGGGAGGGAGCCAGTCATCACTATAACCTGACTAGAGGGAGGGAGCCAGTCATCACTATAACCTGACTAGAGGGAGGGAGCCAGTCATCACTATAACCTGACTAGAGGGAGGGAGCCAGTCATCAATATAACCTGACTAGAGGGAGGGAGCCAGTCATCAATATAACCTGACTAGAGGGAGGGAGCCAGTCATCACTATAACCTGACTAGAGGGAGGGAGCCAGTCATCACTATAACCTGACTAGAGGGAGCCAGTCATCACTATAACCTGACTAGAGGGAGGGAGCCAGTCATCACTATAACCTGACTAGAGGGAGCCAGTCATCACTATAACCTGACTAGAGGGAGGGAGCCAGTCATCACTATAACCTGACTAGAGGGAGGGAGCCAGTCATCACTATAACCTAACTAGAGGGAGGGAGCCAGTCATCACTATAACCTGACTAGAGGGAGGGAGCCAGTCATCACTATAACCTGACTAGAGGGAGGGAGCCAGTCATCACTATAACCTGACTAGAGGGAGGGAGCCAGTCATCACTATAACCTGACTAGAGGGAGGGAGCCAGTCATCACTATAACCTGACTAGAGGGAGCCAGTCATCACTATAACCTGACTAGAGGGAGGGAGCCAGTCATCACTATAACCTGACTAGAGGGAGGGAGCCAGTCATCACTATAACCTGACTAGAGGGAGGGAGCCAGTCATCACTATAACCTGACTAGAGGGAGGGAGCCAGTCATCAATATAACCTGACTAGAGGGAGGCAGTCATCACTATAACCTGACTAGAGGGAGCCAGTCATCACTATAACCTGACTAGAGGGAGGGAGTCGTCACTATAACCTGACTAGAGGGAGCCAGTCATCACTATAACCTGACTAGAGGGAGCCAGTCATCACTATAACCTGACTAGAGGGAGCCAGTCATCACTATAACCTGACTAGAGGGAGGGAGCCAGTCATCACTATAACCTGACTAGAGGGAGCCAGTCATCACTATAACCTGACTAGAGGGAGGGAGCCAGTCATCACTATAACCTGACTAGAGGGAGGGAGCCAGTCATCACTATAACCTGACTAGAGGGAGGGAGCCAGTCATCACTATAACCTGACTAGAGGGAGCCAGTCATCACTATAACCTGACTAGAGGGAGGGAGCCAGTCATCACTATAACCTGACTAGAGGGAGGGAGCCAGTCATCACTATAACCTGACTAGAGGGAGGGAGCCAGTCATCACTATAACCTGACTAGAGGGAGGGAGCCAGTCGTCACTATAACCTGACTAGAGGGAGCCAGTCATCACTATAACCTGACTAGAGGGAGGGAGCCAGTCATCACTATAACCTGACTAGAGGGAGGGAGCCAGTCATCACTATAACCTGACTAGAGGGAGCCAGTCATCACTATAACCTGACTAGAGGGAGGGAGCCAGTCATCACTATAACCTGACTAGAGGGAGGGAGCCAGTCATCACTATAACCTGACTAGAGGGAGGGAGCCAGTCATCACTATAACCTGACTAGAGGGAGCCAGTCATCACTATAACCTGACTAGAGGGAGCCAGTCATCACTATAACCTGACTGGAGGGAGGGAGCCAGTCATCACTATAACCTGACTGGAGGGAGGGAGCCAGTCATCACTATAACCTGACTAGAGGGAGCCAGTCATCACTATAACCTGACTAGAGGGAGGGAGCCAGTCATCACTATAACCTGACTAGAGGGAGGGAGCCAGTCATCACTATAACCTGACTAGAGGGAGGGAGCCAGTCATCACTATAACCTGACTAGAGGGAGGGAGCCAGTCATCACTATAACCTGACTAGAGGGAGCCAGTCATCACTATAACCTGACTAGAGGGAGGGAGCCAGTCATCACTATAACCTGACTACAGGGAGGGAGCCAGTCATCACTATAACCTGACTAGAGGGAGGGAGACTGTCATCACTATAACCTGACTAGAGGGAGGGAGCCAGTCATCACTATAACCTGACTAGAGGGAGCCAGTCATCACTATAACCTGACTAGAGGGAGCCAGTCATCACTATAACCTGACTAGAGGGAGCCAGTCATCACTATAACCTGACTAGAGGGAGGGAGCCAGTCATCAATATAACCTGACTAGAGGGAGGGAGCCAGTCATCACTATAACCTGACTAGAGGGAGGGAGCCAGTCATCACTATAACCTGACTAGAGGGAGGGAGCCAGTCATCACTATAACCTGACTAGAGGGAGGGAGCCAGTCATCACTATAACCTGACTAGAGGGAGGGAGCCAGTCATCAATATAACCTGACTAGAGGGAGGGAGCCAGTCATCACTATAACCTGACTAGAGGGAGCCAGTCATCACTATAACCTGACTAGAGGGAGGGAGCCAGTCATCACTATAACCTGACTAGAGGGAGGGAGCCAGTCATCACTATAACCTGACTAGAGGGAGGGAGCCAGTCATCACTATAACCTGACTAGAGGGAGGGAGCCAGTCATCACTATAACCTGACTAGAGGGAGCCAGTCATCACTATAACCTGACTAGAGGGAGGGAGCCAGTCATCACTATAACCTGACTAGAGGGAGGGAGCCAGTCATCACTATAACCTGACTAGAGGGAGGGAGCCAGTCATCACTATAACCTGACTAGAGGGAGGGAGCCAGTCATCACTATAACCTGACTAGAGGGAGGGAGCCAGTCATCACTATAACCTGACTAGAGGGAGGGAGCCAGTCATCACTATAACCTGACTAGAGGGAGAGAGCCAGTCATCACTATAACCTGACTAGAGGGAGGGAGCCAGTCATCACTATAACCTGACTAGAGGGAGGGAGCCAGTCATCACTATAACCTGACTAGAGGGAGGGAGCCAGTCATCACTATAACCTGACTAGAGGGAGAGAGCCAGTCATCACTATAACCTGACTAGAGGGAGGGAGCCAGTCATCACTATAACCTGACTAGAGGGAGGGAGCCAGTCATCACTATAACCTGACTAGAGGGAGGGAGCCAGTCATCACTATAACCTGACTAGAGGGAGGGAGCCAGTCATCACTATAACCTGACTAGAGGGAGGGAGCCAGTCATCACTATAACCTGACTAGAGGGAGGGAGCCAGTCATCACTATAACCTGACTAGAGGGAGGGAGCCAGTCATCACTATAACCTGACTAGAGGGAGGGAGCCAGTCATCACTATAACCTGACTAGAGGGAGGGAGCCAGTCATCACTATAACCTGACTAGAGGGAGGGAGCCAGTCATCACTATAACCTGACTAGAGGGAGGGAGCCAGTCATCACTATAACCTGACTAGAGGGAGGGAGCCAGTCATCACTATAACCTGACTGGAGGGAGGGAGCCAGTCATCACTATAACCTGACTGGAGGGAGGGAGCCAGTCATCACTATAACCTGACTAGAGGGAGCCAGTCGTCACTATAACCTGACTAGAGGGAGGGAGCCAGTCATCTCTATAACCTGACTAGAGGGAGGGAGCCAGTCATCACTATAACCTGACTAGAGGGAGGGAGCCAGTCATCACTATAACCTGACTAGAGGGAGGGAGCCAGTCATCACTATAACCTGACTAGAGGGAGGGAGCCAGTCATCACTATAACCTGACTAGAGGGAGGGAGCCAGTCATCACTATAACCTGACTAGAGGGAGGGAGCCAGTCATCACTATAACCTGACTAGAGGGAGGGAGCCAGTCATCACTATAACCTGACTAGAGGGAGGGAGCCAGTCATCACTATAACCTGACTAGAGGGAGGGAGCCAGTCATCACTATAACCTGACTAGAGGGAGGGAGCCAGTCATCACTATAACCTGACTAGAGGGAGGGAGCCAGTCGTCACTATAACCTGACTAGAGGGAGGGAGCCAGTCGTCACTATAACCTGACTAGAGGGAGGGAGCCAGTCATCACTATAACCTGACTAGAGGGAGCCAGTCATCACTATAACCTGACTAGAGGGAGGGAGCCAGTCATCACTATAACCTGACTAGAGGGAGCCAGTCATCACTATAACCTGACTAGAGGGAGGGAGCCAGTCATCACTATAACCTGACTAGAGGGAGGGAGCCAGTCGTCACTATAACCTGACTAGAGGGAGGGAGCCAGTCATCACTATAACCTGACTAGAGGGAGGGAGCCAGTCATCACTATAACCTGACTAGAGGGAGCCAGTCATCACTATAACCTGACTAGAGGGAGGGAGCCAGTCGTCACTATAACCTGACTAGAGGGAGGGAGCCAGTCGTCACTATAACCTGACTAGAGGGAGCCAGTCATCACTATAACCTGACTAGAGGGAGGGAGCCAGTCATCACTATAACCTGACTAGAGGGAGGGAGCCAGTCACCACTATAACCTGACTAGAGGGAGGGAGCCAGTCATCACTATAACCTGACTAGAGGGAGCCAGTCATCACTATAACCTGACTAGAGGGAGGGAGCCAGTCATCACTATAACCTGACTAGAGGGAGGGAGCCAGTCATCACTATAACCTGACTAGAGGGAGCCAGTCATCACTATAACCTGACTAGAGGGAGGGAGCCAGTCGTCACTATAACCTGACTAGAGGGAGCCAGTCATCACTATAACCTGACTAGAGGGAGGGAGCCAGTCACCACTATAACCTGACTAGAGGGAGGGAGCCAGTCACCACTATAACCTGACTAGAGGGAGGGAGCCAGTCATCACTATAACCTGACTAGAGGGAGCCAGTCATCACTATAACCTGACTAGAGGGAGGGAGCCAGTCATCACTATAACCTGACTGGAGGGAGGGAGCCAGTCATCACTATAACCTGACTGGAGGGAGGGAGCCAGTCATCACTATAACCTGACTAGAGGGAGGGAGCCAGTCATCACTATAACCTGACTAGAGGGAGGGAGCCAGTCATCACTATAACCTGACTGGAGGGAGGGAGCCAGTCATCACTATAACCTGACTGGAGGGAGGGAGCCAGTCATCACTATAACCTGACTAGAGGGAGCCAGTCATCACTATAACCTGACTAGAGGGAGGGAGCCAGTCATCACTATAACCTGACTAGAGGGAGGGAGCCAGTCATCACTATAACCTGACTAGAGGGAGGGAGCCAGTCATCACTATAACCTGACTGGAGGGAGGGAGCCAGTCATCACTATAACCTGACTAGAGGGAGGGAGCCAGTCATCACTATAACCTGACTAGAGGGAGGGAGCCAGTCATCACTATAACCTGACTAGAGGGAGGGAGCCAGTCATCACTATAACCTGACTAGAGGGAGCCAGTCATCACTATAACCTGACTAGAGGGAGGGAGCCAGTCATCACTATAACCTGACTAGAGGGAGGGAGCCAGTCGTCACTATAACCTGACTAGAGGGAGCCAGTCATCACTATAACCTGACTAGAGGGAGCCAGTCATCACTGTAACCTGACTAGAGGGAGGGAGCCAGTCATCACTATAACCTGACTAGAGGGAGGGAGCCAGTCGTCACTATAACCTGACTAGAGGGAGGGAGCCAGTCATCACTATAACCTGACTAGAGGGAGGGAGCCAGTCATCACTATAACCTGACTAGAGGGAGCCAGTCATCACTATAACCTGACTAGAGGGAGCCAGTCATCACTATAACCTGACTAGAGGGAGGGAGCCAGTCGTCACTATAACCTGACTAGAGGGAGGGAGCCAGTCGTCACTATAACCTGACTAGAGGGAGCCAGTCATCACTATAACCTGACTAGAGGGAGGGAGCCAGTCATCACTATAACCTGACTAGAGGGAGGGAGCCAGTCACCACTATAACCTGACTAGAGGGAGGGAGCCAGTCATCACTATAACCTGACTAGAGGGAGCCAGTCATCACTATAACCTGACTAGAGGGAGGGAGCCAGTCATCACTATAACCTGACTAGAGGGAGGGAGCCAGTCATCACTATAACCTGACTGGAGGGAGGGAGCCAGTCATCACTATAACCTGACTGGAGGGAGGGAGCCAGTCATCACTATAACCTGACTAGAGGGAGGGAGCCAGTCATCAATATAACCTGACTAGAGGGAGGGAGCCAGTCATCACTATAACCTGACTAGAGGGAGGGAGCCAGTCATCACTATAACCTGACTAGAGGGAGGGAGCCAGTCATCACTATAACCTGACTAGAGGGAGCCAGTCATCACTATAACCTGACTAGAGGGAGGGAGCCAGTCATCACTATAACCTGACTAGAGGGAGGGAGCCAGTCATCACTATAACCTGACTAGAGGGAGGGAGCCAGTCATCACTATAACCTGACTAGAGGGAGGGAGCCAGTCATCACTATAACCTGACTAGAGGGAGGGAGCCAGTCATCACTATAACCTGACTAGAGGGAGGGAGCCAGTCATCACTATAACCTGACTAGAGGGAGGGAGCCAGTCATCACTATAACCTGACTAGAGGGAGGGAGCCAGTCATCACTATAACCTGACTAGAGGGAGGGAGCCAGTCGTCACTATAACCTGACTAGAGGGAGGGAGCCAGTCATCACTATAACCTGACTAGAGGGAGGGAGCCAGTCATCACTATAACCTGACTAGAGGGAGGGAGCCAGTCATCACTATAACCTGACTAGAGGGAGGGAGCCAGTCATCACTATAACCTGACTAGAGGGAGCCAGTCGTCACTATAACCTGACTAGAGGGAGCCAGTCATCACTATAACCTGACTAGAGGGAGCCAGTCATCACTATAACCTGACTAGAGGGAGGGAGCCAGTCATCACTATAACCTGACTAGAGGGAGGGAGCCAGTCATCACTATAACCTGACTAGAGGGAGGGAGCCAGTCATCACTATAACCTGACTAGAGGGAGCCAGTCATCACTATAACCTGACTAGAGGGAGGGAGCCAGTCATCACTATAACCTGACTAGAGGGAGGGAGCCAGTCATCACTATAACCTGACTAGAGGGAGGGAGCCAGTCATCACTATAACCTGACTAGAGGGAGGGAGCCAGTCATCACTATAACCTGACTAGAGGGAGGGAGCCAGTCATCACTATAACCTGACTAGAGGGAGGGAGCCAGTCATCACTATAACCTGACTAGAGGGAGGGAGCCAGTCATCACTATAACCTGACTAGAGGGAGGGAGCCAGTCGTCACTATAACCTGACTAGAGGGAGGGAGCCAGTCATCACTATAACCTGACTAGAGGGAGGGAGCCAGTCATCACTATAACCTGACTAGAGGGAGGGAGCCAGTCATCACTATAACCTGACTAGAGGGAGGGAGCCAGTCATCACTATAACCTGACTAGAGGGAGCCAGTCGTCACTATAACCTGACTAGAGGGAGCCAGTCATCACTATAACCTGACTAGAGGGAGCCAGTCATCACTATAACCTGACTAGAGGGAGGGAGCCAGTCATCACTATAACCTGACTAGAGGGAGGGAGCCAGTCATCACTATAACCTGACTAGAGGGAGGGAGCCAGTCATCACTATAACCTGACTAGAGGGAGCCAGTCATCACTATAACCTGACTAGAGGGAGGGAGCCAGTCATCACTATAACCTGACTAGAGGGAGGGAGCCAGTCATCACTATAACCTGACTAGAGGGAGGGAGCCAGTCATCACTATAACCTGACTGGAGGGAGGGAGCCAGTCATCACTATAACCTGACTAGAGGGAGGGAGCCAGTCATCACTATAACCTGACTAGAGGGAGGGAGCCAGTCATCACTGTAACCTGACTAGAGGGAGGGAGCCAGTCATCACTATAACCTGACTAGAGGGAGGGAGCCAGTCATCACTATAACCTGACTAGAGGGAGGGAGCCAGTCATCACTATAACCTGACTAGAGGGAGCCAGTCATCACTATAACCTGACTAGAGGGAGGGAGCCAGTCATCACTATAACCTGACTAGAGGGAGGGAGCCAGTCATCACTATAACCTGACTAGAGGGAGGGAGCCAGTCATCACTATAACCTGACTAGAGGGAGGGAGCCAGTCATCACTATAACCTGACTAGAGGGAGCCAGTCATCACTATAACCTGACTAGAGGGAGCCAGTCATCACTATAACCTGACTAGAGGGAGCCAGTCATCACTATAACCTGACTAGAGGGAGCCAGTCATCACTATAACCTGACTAGAGGGAGCCAGTCATCACTATAACCTGACTAGAGGGAGCCAGTCATCACTATAACCTGACTAGAGGGAGGGAGCCAGTCATCACTATAACCTGACTAGAGGGAGGGAGCCAGTCATCACTATAACCTGACTAGAGGGAGGGAGCCAGTCATCACTATAACCTGACTAGAGGGAGCCAGTCATCACTATAACCTGACTAGAGGGAGCCAGTCATCACTATAACCTGACTAGAGGGAGGCAGTCATCACTATAACCTGACTAGAGGGAGGGAGCCAGTCATCACTATAACCTGACTAGAGGGAGGGAGCCAGTCATCACTATAACCTGACTAGAGGGAGGGAGCCAGTCATCACTATAACCTGACTAGAGGGAGGGAGCCAGTCATCACTATAACCTGACTAGAGGGAGCCAGTCATCACTATAACCTGACTAGAGGGAGGGAGCCAGTCATCACTATAACCTGACTAGAGGGAGGGAGCCAGTCATCACTATAACCTGACTAGAGGGAGGGAGCCAGTCGTCACTATAACCTGACTAGAGGGAGGGAGCCAGTCGTCACTATAACCTGACTAGAGGGAGGGAGCCAGTCGTCTCTATAACCTGACTAGAGGGAGGGAGCCAGTCATCACTATAACCTGACTAGAGGGAGGGAGCCAGTCATCACTATAACCTGACTAGAGGGAGCCAGTCATCACTATAACCTGACTAGAGGGAGCCAGTCATCACTATAACCTGACTAGAGGGAGGGAGCCAGTCATCACTATAACCTGACTAGAGGGAGCCAGTCATCACTATAACCTGACTAGAGGGAGGGAGCCAGTCATCACTATAACCTGACTAGAGGGAGCCAGTCATCACTATAACCTGACTAGAGGGAGGGAGCCAGTCATCACTATAACCTGACTAGAGGGAGGGAGCCAGTCACCACTATAACCTGACTAGAGGGAGGGAGCCAGTCATCACTATAACCTGACTAGAGGGAGCCAGTCATCAATATAACCTGACTGGAGGGAGCCAGTCATCACTATAACCTGACTGGAGGGAGCCAGTCATCAATATAACCTGACTAGAGGGAGCCAGTCATCACTATAACCTGACTAGAGGGAGCCAGTCATCACTATAACCTGACTGGAGGGAGCCAGTCATCAATATAACCTGACTGGAGGGAGCCAGTCATCACTATAACCTGACTGGAGGGAGCCAGTCATCAATATAACCTGACTAGAGAGAGCCAGTCATCACTATAACCTGACTGGAGGGAGCCAGTCATCACTATAACCTGACTGGAGGGAGCCAGTCATCACTATAACCTGACTGGAGGGAGCCAGTCATCACTATAACCTGACTGGAGGGAGCCAGTCATCACTATAACCTGACTAGAGGGAGGGAGCCAGTCATCACTATAACCTGACTAGAGGGAGGGAGCCAGTCATCACTATAACCTGACTAGAGGGAGGGAGCCAGTCATCACTATAACCTGACTAGAGGGAGGGAGCCAGTCATCACTATAACCTGACTAGAGGGAGGGAGCCAGTCATCACTATAACCTGACTAGAGGGAGGGAGCCAGTCATCACTATAACCTGACTAGAGGGAGGGAGCCAGTCATCACTATAACCTGACTAGAGGGAGCCAGTCATCACTATAACCTGACTAGAGGGAGGCAGTCATCACTATAACCTGACTAGAGGGAGCCAGTCATCACTATAACCTGACTAGAGGGAGGGAGCCAGTCATCACTATAACCTGACTAGAGGGAGGGAGCCAGTCATCACTATAACCTGACTAGAGGGAGGGAGCCAGTCATCACTATAACCTGACTAGAGGGAGGGAGCCAGTCATCACTATAACCTGACTAGAGGGAGGGAGCCAGTCATCACTATAACCTGACTAGAGGGAGGGAGCCAGTCATCACTATAACCTGACTAGAGGGAGGGAGCCAGTCATCACTATAACCTGACTAGAGGGAGGGAGCCAGTCATCACTATAACCTGACTAGAGGGAGGGAGCCAGTCATCACTACAACCTGACTAGAGGGAGCCAGTCATCACTACAACCTGACTAGAGGGAGGGAGCCAGTCATCACTATAACCTGACTAGAGGGAGCCAGTCATCACTATAACCTGACTAGAGGGAGGGAGCCAGTCATCACTATAACCTGACTAGAGGGAGGGAGCCAGTCATCACTATAACCTGACTGGAGGGAGCCAGTCATCACTATAACCTGACTAGAGGGAGGGAGCCAGTCATCACTATAACCTGACTAGAGGGAGGGAGCCAGTCATCACTATAACCTGACTAGAGGGAGGGAGCCAGTCATCACTATAACCTGACTAGAGGGAGCCAGTCATCAATATAACCTGACTAGAGGGAGCCAGTCATCAATATAACCTGACTAGAGGGAGCCAGTCATCACTATAACCTGACTAGAGGGAGGGAGCCAGTCATCACTATAACCTGACTAGAGGGAGGGAGCCAGTCATCACTATAACCTGACTAGAGGGAGGGAGCCAGTCATCACTATAACCTGACTAGAGGGAGGGAGCCAGTCATCACTATAACCTGACTAGAGGGAGCCAGTCATCACTATAACCTGACTGGAGGGAGCCAGTCATCACTATAACCTAACTAGAGGGAGCCAGTCATCACTATAACCTGACTAGAGGGAGCCAGTCATCACTATAACCTGACTAGAGGGAGGGAGCCAGTCATCACTATAACCTGACTAGAGGGAGGGAGCCAGTCATCACTATAACCTGACTAGAGGGAGCCAGTCATCACTATAACCTGACTAGAGGGAGGGAGCCAGTCATCACTATAACCTGACTAGAGGGAGGGAGCCAGTCATCACTATAACCTGACTAGAGGGAGGGAGCCAGTCATCACTATAACCTGACTAGAGGGAGGGAGCCAGTCATCACTATAACCTGACTAGAGGGAGGGAGCCAGTCATCACTATAACCTGACTAGAGGGAGCCAGTCATCACTATAACCTGACTAGAGGGAGCCAGTCATCACTATAACCTGACTAGAGGGAGGGAGCCAGTCATCACTATAACCTGACTAGAGGGAGCCAGTCATCACTATAACCTGACTAGAGGGAGCCAGTCATCACTATAACCTGACTAGAGGGAGCCAGTCATCACTATAACCTGACTAGAGGGAGCCAGTCGTCACTATAACCTGACTAGAGGGAGCCAGTCGTCACTATAACCTGACTAGAGGGAGCCAGTCGTCACTATAACCTGACTAGAGGGAGCCAGTCGTCACTATAACCTGACTAGAGGGAGGGAGCCAGTCATCACTATAACCTGACTAGAGGGAGGGAGCCAGTCATCACTATAACCTGACTAGAGGGAGGGAGCCAGTCATCACTATAACCTGACTAGAGGGAGGGAGCCAGTCATCACTATAACCTGACTAGAGGGAGGGAGCCAGTCATCACTATAACCTGACTAGAGGGAGGGAGCCAGTCATCACTATAACCTGACTGGAGGGAGGGAGCCAGTCATCACTATAACCTGACTAGAGGGAGGGAGCCAGTCGTCACTATAACCTGACTAGAGGGAGGGAGCCAGTCGTCACTATAACCTGACTAGAGGGAGGGAGCCAGTCGTCACTATAACCTGACTAGAGGGAGGGAGCCAGTCGTCACTATAACCTGACTAGAGGGAGGGAGCCAGTCGTCACTATAACCTGACTAGAGGGAGGGAGCCAGTCGTCACTATAACCTGACTAGAGGGAGGGAGCCAGTCGTCACTATAACCTGACTAGAGGGAGGGAGCCAGTCGTCACTATAACCTGACTAGAGGGAGGGAGCCAGTCATCACTATAACCTGACTAGAGGGAGGGAGCCAGTCATCACTATAACCTGACTAGAGGGAGGGAGCCAGTCATCACTATAACCTGACTAGAGGGAGGGAGCCAGTCATCACTATAACCTGACTAGAGGGAGGGAGCCAGTCATCACTATAACCTGACTAGAGGGAGGGAGCCAGTCATCACTATAACCTGACTAGAGGGAGGGAGCCAGTCATCACTATAACCTGACTAGAGGGAGGGAGCCAGTCATCACTATAACCTGACTAGAGGGAGGGAGCCAGTCATCACTATAACCTGACTAGAGGGAGGGAGCCAGTCATCACTATAACCTGACTAGAGGGAGGGAGCCAGTCATCACTATAACCTGACTAGAGGGAGGGAGCCAGTCATCACTATAACCTGACTAGAGGGAGGGAGCCAGTCATCACTATAACCTGACTAGAGGGAGGGAGCCAGTCATCACTATAACCTGACTAGAGGGAGGGAGCCAGTCATCACTATAACCTGACTAGAGGGAGCGAGCCAGTCATCACTATAACCTGACTAGAGGGAGGGAGCCAGTCGTCACTATAACCTGACTAGAGGGAGCCGACCAGTTCTGAAAGCCTTTTGCCGTACCCTCACCCTACTCCTCTGGTGATGTAGAGGTTATCCCAGGCCCTGTGTGTCCCCAGGCGCTCTCATTTGTTGACTTCTGTAACCGTAAAAGCCTTGGTTTCATGCATGTTAACATCAGAAGCCTCCTCCCTAAGTTTGTTTTACTCACTGCTTTAGCACACTCCGCCAACCTTGATGTCCTTGCCGTGTCTGAATCCTGGCTTTGGAAGGTCACCAAAAATTCTGAAATTTCCATCCCCAACTACAACATTTTCCATCAAAATGAGAGGAGTTGCAATCTACTGCAGAGATGGCCTGCAATGTTCTATCATACTTTCCAGGTCTAAGCCCAAACAGTTCGAGCTTTTAATTTAAAAAATGAATCTCTCCAGAAATAAGTCTCTCACTGTTGCCGCCTGTTACAGACCCCCCTCAGCTCCCAGCTGCCCTGGACACCATATGTGAATTGATTGGCCCCCATCTAGCTTCAGAGTTTGTTCTGTTAGGTGACCTAAACTGGGATATGCTTAACCTCTCTAGGGGGTGTGGGACGCTACCGTCCCACATGGCCAACATCCAGTGAAATTGCAGAGTACCAAATTCAAAAACAGAAATACTCATTATAAGAATTCATAAAACATTCAAGTGTTATACATCGGTTTAAAGATTAACTTCTTGTTAATCAAACCACGGTGTCAGATTTCAAAAAGGCTTTACCGTGAAAGCATACCATGCGATTATCTGAGAACAGCGCCCAGCAGACAAATCATTAGTAACAGTTACCAGCCAAGTAGAGGAGTTACACAAGTCAGAAATAGCGATAAAATGAATCACTTACTTTTGATGATCTTCATATCGTTGCAACTCACAAGACTCCCATTTACTCAATAAATGTTTGTTTTGTTCGATAAAGTCTCTCTTTATATCCAAAAACCTCCGTTTTGTTCATGCGTTTTGTTCAGTAATCCACAGGCTCAAAGGCAATCACAACAGCCAGACGAAAAATCCGAAAAGTATCAGTAAAGTTCGTAGAAACATGTCAAACGATGTTTATAATCAATCCTCAGGTTGTTTTTAGCCTAAATAATATATAACATTTCAACCGGACAATAACGTCTTCAATATAAAAGGTAAACAAGAAAGGTGCGCTCTCGGTCTCGCGCATGAAAAATCTCTGAGATACTGAATGGTCCACTCATTCAGAGTGGTCTTACACTCTCATTTTTCAGGATGCAAGCCTGAAACTATTTCTAAAGACTGTTGACATCTAGTGGAAGCCCTAGGAAGTGCAATTTGAGACCTAAGTCAATGGAATCTGTATAGGCAGTCAATGGAAAACTACAACAACAACAAATCCCACTTCCTGGATGTATTTTTCTCAGGTTTTTGCCTGTCATATCAGTTCTGTTATACTCACAGACATTGTTTTGGGAACTTTAGAGTGTTTTCTATCCAAATCTACCAAGTTTACTTTGGCACGCTTTTCATCCGGAGGTGAAAACAGTGCCCCCTACCCTAGTGAGGTTAACCTGTTGGGTCTAGGGGGCAGCATTTGCACGTCTGGATAAAAAAAATGTACCCGATTTAATCTGGTTACTAATCCTACCCAGTAACTAGAATATGCATATACTTATTATATATGGATAGAAAACACTCTAAAGTTTCCAAAACTGTTTGAATGGTGTCTGTGAGTATAACAGAACTCATTTGGCAGGCAAAACCCTGAGACATTTTCTGACAGGAAGTGGATACCTGATGTGTTGTATTGACTTTAAAGCTATCCCATTGAAAGACACAGGGGTTTAGGAATATTTTGGCACTTCCTATTGCTTCCACTAGATGTCACCAGCCTTTACAAAGTGTTTTGAGTCTTCTGGAGGGAGATCTGACCGAACAAGAGCCATGGAACGGTGATGTCCCATTAGACACCTGGCGCGCTACTTCATGTTGGGTACCCTCGTTCCAATACGTTATAAAAGGCTATGCATTCGTCCACCTTGAATATTATTCATGTTCTGGTTAAAAAAGGCCCTAATGATTTATGCTATACAACGTTTGACATGTTTGAACGAACGGAAATATATTTTTTCCCCTCGTTCATGACGAGAAGTCCGGCTGGCTTACATCATGTGCTAACGAGACGGAGATTTTTGGACATAAATGATGAGCTTTTTTGAACAAAACTACATTCGTTATGGACCTGTGATACCTGGAAGTGACATCTGATGAAGAGAATCAAAGGTAATGGATTATTTACATAGTATTTTCGATTTTAGATCTCCCCAACATGACGTCTAGTCTGTATCGCAACGCGTATTTTTCTGGGCACAGTGCTCAGATTATTGCAAAGTGTGATTTCCCAGTAAGGTTATTTTTAAATCTGGCAAGTTGATTGCGTTCAAAAGATGTAAATCTATAATTCTTTAAATGACAATATAATATTTTAACAATGTTTTCTAATTTTAATTATTTAATTTCTGACGCTGACTTGACTGCCGGTTATTGGAGGGAAACGATTTCCTCAACATCAATGCCATAGTAAAACGCTGTTTTTGTATATAAATATGAACTTGATAGAACTAAAAATGCATGCATTGTCTAACATAATGTCCTAGGAGTGTCATCTGATGGAGATTGTAAAAGGTTAGTGTATCATTTTAGCTGGTTTTATGGTTTTGGTGACCCTGTCTTTGACTTGACAAAACATTACACACAACTCTTGTAAATGTACTGTCCTAACATACTCTAAATTTATGCTTTCGCCGTAAAACCTTTTTGAAATCGTAAAACGTGGTTAGATTAAGGAGATGTTTATCTTTCAAATGGTGTAACATAGTTGTATTTTTGAAAAATTTGAATTTTGACATTTATTTGGATTCAAATTTGCCGCTCTTGAAATGCACCTGCTGTTGATGGAGTGCACCACAGGTGGCACGCTAGCGTCCCACCTAGCCCCAAGAGGTTAACACCCCGGCCGTCCTACAATTCAAGCTAGATGCCCTCAATCTCACACAAATTATCAAGGAACCCACCAGGTACAACCCCTAAATCTGTAAACATGGGCACCCTCATAGATATTATCCTGACCAACTTGCCCTCCAAATACACCTCTGCTGTTTTCAATCAGGATCTCAGCGATCACTGCCTCATCGCCTGCATCCGTTATGGGTTTGCGGTCAAACGGCCACCCCTCATCACTGTCACATGCTCCCTAGAACACTTCTGCGAGCAGGCCTTTCTAATCGACCTGGTATACATATTCGTCGCCAAACCCACTGGCTCCAGGTCATCTATAAGTCTTTGCTAGGCCGACTTCACTCAGCTCACTGGTCACCATAGCAACACCCACCCATAGCACGCGCTCCAGGAGGTATATCTCACTGGTCATCCCCAAAGCCAACACCTCCTTTGGCCGCCTTTCCTTCCAGTTCTCTGCTGCCAATGACTGCAACGAATTGCAAAAATCGCTGAAGTTGGAGACATATATCTCCCTCACTAACTTCAAGCATCAGCTATCTGAGCAGCTTACCGATCGCTGCAGCTGTACACAGCCCATCTGTAAATAGCCCATCTGTAAATAGCCCATCTGTAAATAGCCCATCCAACTGCCTACCTCATCCCCATGTTTTTATTTACGTTTTTTTGCTCTTTTGCACACCAGTATTTCTACTTGAACATCTATCACTCCAGTGTTAAATTGTAATTACTTCACTACTATGGCCTATTTATTGCCTTACCTCCGTACTCCATTTGCACACACTATATATAGATTTTTCTATTGTGTTATTGACTGTTCGTTTGTTTATCCAACGTGTAACTCTGTTGTTTTTGTCGCACTGCTTTGCTTTATCTTGGCCAGGTTGCAGTTGTAAATGAGAACTTGTTCTCAACTAGCCTACCTGGTTAAATAAAGGTGAAATACATTTTTTTTATTTTTTAATCTTAGCTTTATTGACAACACTCAAATGGATACTGTCATTAACGCAGTTCTTCAATAATTACACATAATACTTAATACTGTAGATGTTTAGTTACAGTCACATGATCAACTATCAGCTGATCCAGGAAATCATTTTCTGAATGACAGTCAAATTACAAACATCACGACATGCAACAACAACCAAAGTGCTTCTTCATTCATTACTCTGGTAAAGACAGTTATGCCGTGCTCCACGTTGGATCCAACATCCCTAACAAATTGATGTTTATAATGTGTTATTGTCTGCTTGATTTACTGTAGGGTCTCGTTAGTCCGTTTGGAAACAGAGATACTTAGCTCATAATGTGTAGAGAACTGTTCCTTGATGGATAGGCTATTGTTCAACACACAGAGCTATTTTCCTATATTTGTTGTTAGGTGTAGTTATGGGTCCTACAGTAGGTCTATGTTATTGTTAGGTGAAGTTATGGGTCCTACAGTAGGTCGATGTTATTGTTAGGTGAAGTTATGGGTCCTACAGTAGGTCTATGTTGTTGTTAGGTGAAGTTATGGATCCTACAGTAGGTCTATGTTGTTGTTAGGTGAAGTTATGGATCCTACAGTAGGTCTATGTTATTGTTAGGTGAAGTTATGGGTCCTACAGTAGGTCTATGTTATTGTTAGGTGAAGTTATGGGTCCTACAGTAGGTCTATGTTGTTGTTAGGTGAAGTTATGGGCCAATTTGGCAAACAGTGTACAAACCCTCATTGTCAGGCTGATGGAAAAGCCAAAGAGCATTTTACTGGTTGAAGTGTTTTTTAAGTACAAAGCGGTTGATTTGCGATGACGACACAAACATTATATTAAATAGAACATTAAAACGAGCCTTACAATTATAATCCAAAGTAATGTGAAATGAACTCATAAGCAACCTGGTAATGGAGGTTACTCCCCTGAGCAAAAATCTTTTCTCACCAGCAAACATAGAAAAGGGCCTCCAATCTTAGATGTTACTACTAATGTGAAAACAAGACAAAATATGACTATTGTTGCTCATTTTAAGACAAATGTCAAGTAATCATTACATTCATTACAGATGTCAATTGTTGTTCAACATCATGGCTACGCTGTTGGCATGACCTTTTACAGTGGATTTCTGCTGTTGTGGGCCTTTAACCATCTGTATGACTTTGTCATTCACACAGGAGAGAGACGGGACTATCGTGGATCCTCTGGGGAGCCTCAACAACCTCATGATGCTGATGAGGCAGAGAAGAGTCTCTCCAGATCAGAACTCCTCAAGAAACACCAGCAGAGACCCACAGGGAAGATAATTAACCTCTCTGACTGTGGGAAGAGATTCACCTCATCAGGCATTAAAATTCATCGGAGAAGCCACACAGTAGAGAAAGCTTATTGCTGTACTCAATGTGGGAAGAGTTTTGATACATCTAGCCATCTTATTGTACACCAAAGAACACGCACAGGAGAGAAATCTTATAGCTGTGATGAATGTGGGAAGAGTTTTACTCATCGAAGCAGCCTGATATCACACCAGAGAATACACACAGGAGAGAAACTTTCTAGCTGTGATGAATGTGGGAAGAGTTTTACTTGTTCAACCAGCCTGAAATTACACCAGAGAACACACACAGCAGAGAAATCTTTTAGCTGTGATCAATGTGGGAAGAGTTTTACTCAACTAGGCAACCTGATAACACACCAGAGAACACACACAGGAGAGAAACCATATATCTGTGATCAATGTGGGAAGAGTTTTACTCAACTAGGCAACCTGATAACACACCAGAGAACACACACAGGAGAGAAACCATATAGCTGTGATGAATGTGGGAAGAGTTTTACTCAATCAACCAGCCTGAAATTCCACCAGAGAAAACACACAGGAGAGAAACCTTTTAGCTGTGATCAATGTGGGAAGAGTTTTACTCATCGAAGCAGCCTGATATCACACCAGAGAATACACACAGGAGAGAAACTTTCTAGCTGTGATGAATGTGGGAAGAGTTTTACTCGTTCAACCAGCCTGAAATTACACCAGAGAACACACACAGGAGAGAAACCTTTTAGCTGTGATCAATGTGGGAAGAGTTTTACTCAGCTAATCAACCTGATAACACACCAGAGAACACACACAGGAGAGAAACCATACAGCTGTGATGAATGTGGGAAGAGTTTTACTCATTCAACCAGCCTGAAATTACACCAGAGAACACGCACAGGAGAGAAACCTTTTAGCTGTGATCAATGTGGGAAGTGTTTTACTCATCGAAGCAGCCTGATATCACACCAGAGAATACACACAGGAGAGAAATCGTATATCTGTGATGAGTGTGGGAAGAGTTTTACTTGCTTGCGCAATCTGACTCTTCACCAGAGAACACACACAGGAGAGAAACCCTATAGCTGTACTCGATGTGGGAAGTTTTTTTTAAAATCTAACCATCTGACGATACACCAAAGAAGACACACAGGAGAGAAACCCTATAGCTGTACTCAATGTGGGAAGAGTTTTGTTCAATCTGGAGAACTGAAGATGCACCAGAGAAGACACACAGGAGAGAAACCCTATAGCTGTACTCGATGTGGCAAGAGTTTTGTTCAATCTGGCAAACTGAAGATACACCAAAGAACACACACAGGAGAGAAACCTTATAGCTGTGATCAATGTAACAAGAGATACTCTGATAAAAGACATCTGATCAAACATCAGAAAATACATGAAGGAGTTGTTTCATGATATCAATGATATAATGTCACAATGTAGAATGTTTTAACATTGTAGAAGGAGTATTTTAATGATGTCACAATGTAGAACCCTAAACGTTTGTCCCCTGTTCTATTGATTTCAACATGATATGGATATTAGCCTCAAGGGGAAAATCCAGGCTCTGAAATGGAAGAGTTACTATTTATGTGATTTAACAAAAAGTGACTAACAAAAAAAGAGTTGTGTTATACTTACCATGTTGGTGACCCACTGGAATCAAAATGCAACACTTCAAAATGTAGCTAGCTGTTTTCTACAAATTGTCCTCTAACCAGGGATGTACACATTACTCCCATATTCCATGTGGATTTTGAGCTGTTAGTTTAACAGGACGTGCAACCTCATCTCCCTCCTCTCACACAATTGATTTCAACATGATATCGATGAGTGATGACATAAATGTTGTGTTCCTTTGTTTAGCGACCCCTACATTTAAATGTTTCACTCCAAAATGTAGCTGACTGTCTTCTGCTGGTTGTCCTCTAATCAGTGAGGTAAAAGACATCTCCCATTTCCAAGTGTTTTTTAGTTGTGTTAGTTTCAACATCACGTACAACCTGATTTCACCCTTAATCGATATCAGTGATTTATTGGTGCTTGTCAAAACAACAGTGTTTCTGGTGCTTGTGCAGTTTATAAGGAGCTTGTTTTTAAAAAGTAATATGATTATTGTGGCAGATGTTTGTGTATGTAGCACATGTTATGTTTAGGTTTTCAATTTATCACAAACTGTTTCTGCATATTGGTTATTGATTTGTACATGTTAAAACTGTGTTTTGACATTGGGGATATCCCACCTAGAAAAATGTCATTGAAAATACTTTGAAAAAAGGACTATGCAACCAAATATTTATTTATGCAACCAACTGACAATTTTTGGTACAATTATATTGACATTGTTGCCCTGCTTTTAAAATATCAGGGTTCATTCTCAGATGTGCCAACCCAAATGTACTAGAGCATGACATTGGGGACTGGGCCCCGATCCAACAACATGCCTATCTAGTGAACCCTGAGAAGAGAGAGAAGCTCTGCAGTGAGGTGGAAAGTTACTACGGATATTGCAGGAGTTTCCTCTTGAAATCAGACATGTCCGTGGTAAGGACAACTTGGTTGCTGATTGTGGGCAGTTAATAAGTTTTGCGTTAGCCAGTGCCATTGATTACAATTTATTTTGACTGGTTTTTTGGCGATGAGTTTTATCTCTTATTCTTTTCCGTATTTTTCGTTCCAAGGGGACCAGAGTTCTAGAAGCTAGTGGGGGAAAAAAATATAAAAAATGTGTTCCAGAAGCGTTTTAGGGTTTTTTTCTTGTTGTTTTTAATTGTTGACAGCCAGTAGACACCATGTTTATATTGTAGAAGGTGAAGCATTGTAGTTGATTATAATGAGAAATGGAAGTTGTTTTCTGTTGGTGGTAAGCATTCTATTAAGGTGTTAGTCTTTGGTTTTTCCATTTTGTTTTGAGGTTGGACTTTAGCACGTCTAGCTCGTTAGCACGTCTAGCTCGTTAGCACGTCTAGCTCGTTAGCACGTCTAGCTCGTTAGCCCGTCTAGCTCGTTAGCATGTATAGCTCGTTAGCCCGTCTAGCTCGTTAGCACGTCTAGCTCGTTAGCCCGTCTAGCTCGTTAGCACGTCTAGCTCGTTAGCACGTCTAGCTCGTTAGCACGTCTAGCTCGTTAGCCCGTCTAGCTCGTTAGCATGTATAGCTCGTTAGCATGTATAGCTCGTTAGCATGTATAGCTCGTTAGCACGTCTAGCTCGTTAGCACGTCTAGCTCGTTAGCCCGTCTAGCTCGTTAGCACGTCTAGCTCGTTACCACGTCTAGCTCGTTAGCACGTAGGACGCACTGATTGGTGTCACCTCGTTAGTCAGTATGTGTTACACCTGTGCTGGCTTGTCCATCTCGTTAGTGGGAAGGTGTTTCACCTGAGCTGGTCCAGGTTCTATTTAAGAGTGTCTGGCCCAGTGCTCCAGTTGTCTTGATACATGTGGAGAGTCAACACCTTTAGTTGCTCCACCTTTTTGGTTTACTTCCTGTCTTTAAGTTTGGTGTGGGATTTTCTTTTGTTTTCCTCTTCTTGGGCAGATTTAGTGGGTCTCATGGTGGGTGTCTTTTAGGTCCCAGTTGTTGTTACTAGTCAACTTCCAGTGGACACCCCCATAGTGTCTTTCAGAACCCCTCCTAAAAAAGAAGTTATATTTTGGGTTGGATATTGCATCATATTGTTGATATTTTAATCAATGGCATTTCCTTACAATGCTCATTAGTCTTTCAGTTGTTATTGTTTTTTATCCTCATATTTGTGTACTAAATATTTCTGATTATTTTCATTGTTTTTTCCTGTGAAGCCATTGTGTTGCATCCATGTCTGAAATGTGCTGTATAAATAAAGCTTGATTTGGTTTGAACATATTGTAAAACAAATTACCCAATGACTGACCAATCAACAAATATGTGCAAAAGCAACACGTATCTTGGTCTTTCTTAGTATGAAAAACAGTCTAAATTCAGTATATCTCCCACTATTTCAAAATATTGCATGTTTAGTATCACTTTTCAACCAACCCAGTTCATTTGTTGAAAATGAAAAATGTTGAAATCAACAACATGTCAAAGGATTCAACTACTGGAAACTGAAACAACCAGATCAATCCCACGTTTCCAGCCTGCTGAAGGCGTGGTGGAGTGGTAAACACCACCCCCGGCTCTACCAGGGGCTTGAGGTGGTCTCCCACAGCTCTGCTTATGTCATGTTCTGTGGCCTTGCTGTTCCATTTCTGACTGCCCCTGCAACACAGAAACACATTTAGTCATATTATATAAAACACTCAAAGTAATGGATATGGAGCATCTATGGCCTCAGTTACACCTGGCACCTAAATGTGACTTCTGATCACTCCAAGCTGCATTAGGTTCAGATCTACCAGGATGGGCCTTTGACGCAGTCAGGCCACTGAATATGCATCAGCAATGTAAAGAGATGGGGTGAATGAGTGGGGAAAAATACATTTTCCACAAATTATCTTCATAAATCAAATCAAATGTTATAGGTCACATACAGGTGTTCAGCAGATGTTATTGTAGTGAAATGCTAGACAAGACAAGTAGGCACGCAATGGATTATGGTCATTGTAGTTAATTACGTTTTATGCGCTAAACTATGTAGAATATTGGCCTGTTGGAAACTACAACTCCCTACTACATCACACAGTTCAGGCTGGATCTGATGCATCTCTACAGAAACTACAACGTCACACAGTTCAGTCTGGATTGGATTTATCTCTAGAGAAACTACAACTCCCTACAGCATCACACAGTTCAGGCTGGGTCTGATTTATTTCTAGAGAAACTACAACTCCCTACAGCATCACACAGTTCAGGCTGGATCTGATATATCTCTAGAGAAACTACAACTCCCTACTCCATCACACAGTTCAGGCTGGATCTGATTTATCTCTAGAGAAACTACAACTCCCTACTACATCACACAGTTCAGTCTGGATCTGATTTATCTCTAGAGAAACTACAACTCCCTACTACATCACACAGTTCAGTCTGGATCTGATGCATCTCTAGAGAAACTACAACTCCCTACTCCATCACACAGTTCAGTCTGGATCTGATGCATCTCTAGAGAAACTACAACTCCCTACTACGTCACACAGTTCAGTCTGGATCGGATTTATCTCTAGAGAAACTACAACTCCCTACTACATCACACAGTTCAGGCTGGATCTGATTTATCTCTAGAGAAACTACAACTCCCTACTACATCACACAGTTCAGTCTGGGTCTGATTTATCTCTAGAGAAACTACAACTCCCTACTACATCACACAGTTCAGTCTGGGTCTGATTTATCTCTAGAGAAACTACAACTCCCTACAGCATCACACAGTTCAGGCTGGGTCTGATTTATTTCTAGAGAAACTACAACTCCCTACTACATCACACAGTTCAGTCTGGCTCTGATTTATTTCTAGAGAAACTACAACTCCCTACTACATCACACAGTTCAGGCTGGGTCTGATTTATCTCAAGAGCAATGTTGTGAGGGAAAAATCTATGTTAACCTCTTTAAGTTGATATGACTTCTAATGTGTTGAAGGATCTCTTTAAGGTTGAGAAGTTTATGTGTATGTTTGTGTGGGTGTGCAACCACACACCCTCTCGACAGACAGGCCAAAGGCGCTTGGCCCAATTCAGGGAACCGTTGATCTACTTCAGAGGAACTGTGTCTAGAGTGATTTCCTGTTGTTTTGACACCTCACTGGAAAACTAGAATAACTAGCTGTTGCTACAGAACGAGACAACCAATTCACAGTTAGTCTGTGTCTCGTTCTCCACACACGTACACATACCAAGATCACGTGTTTTCTATATGCACAAGATAGTTTGACTATATAAGGCTTCTGAACTCCTTGTGTCATCGAGCTCTCGGCCTTCCACCTCAGAGTGTAGGGCTGACCAGCTACTTTATTGCAATTCTTATCAAATAAAGGTTGATTGTTTGAAGAAATGACAAAGTCTCTCCTGATTGGTTAGAATTTTCACCAGAATGTGCAGTAACAATGATAGACCAGACTCATAGTACAGAATGAATGACTGCCCAGTTCAACATCAGTTCACCGTCTCACCTCATACTGTATTGGAGCAGCAGCAGCTGACTGCCCAGTTCAACATCAGTTCACTGTCTCACCTCATACTGTATTGGAGCAGCAGCAGCTGACTGCCCAGTTCATCATCAGTTCACCGTCTCACCTCATACTATATTGGAGCAGCAGCAGCTGACTGCCCAGTTCAACATCAGTTCACCGTCTCACCTCATACAGTATTGGAGCAGCAGCAGCTGACTGCCCAGTTCAACATCAGTTCACTGTCTCACCTCATACTGTATTGGAGCAGCAGCAGCTGACTGCCCAGTTCAACATCAGTTCACCGTCTCACCTCATACTGTATTGGAGCAGCAGCGGCTGACTGCCCAGTTCAACATCAGTTCACCGTCTCACCTCATACTGTATTGGAGCAGCAGCGGCTGACTGCCCAGTTCAACATCAGATCACCGTCTCACCTCATACTGTATTGGAGCAGCAGCAGCTGACTTGATCGTTGATACTAATCATCATGTTTGAATCTGAGAGTAAATAGAGCCGACTACACTCTAAAAATGAAGGGTTCAACTGGAGTTGTTCTCAGATCCCCTAAGAACCGTAGGGTTCTTGGTCAATGAAAAACAGCCCCAAAAGGTTCTTCAAAGAACTTGTTAGAAGGTGGGTTCATCGAGGAACCTCCGTTGTTGTTGGACTTCTTCCGGGAACTTCGCAATTACAACTGAAAACGATGGTGACAAGTTTGGATGCGACAACAGTTAAAAAGGTTAAGTTGGGTTGATGTTTGGCTCTGAATATGTCTCGAAATAATGTATTATAATAATATAACATACTAATAATGAATAACGAAGACAATGATAGTTTTCTGTGAATATCTTCCATAACGTTACTATAGTTAATGAACGTAAATATTAGAAAGCCGGGTTTGACCGTCGGGGTTGTATGAGCTACAGTACAGTACCGTTAGCTAGCTAGCTAACGTTATGTCCTAACTAGGCACAACTAGGTTTGGATTATTTCCTCAACTATATTCTTTCCCATATATTGTATATCGTTTCCATAAAGACAACATGTTCTCCAATATGTTCTTCTATTTTACATTAAATTGTATGTCGATGCCATTTATCTTTAAATATTGATGTAGTACATTTACATTTACGTCATTTAGCAGACGCTCTTATCCAGAGCGACTTACAAATTACAAAGTATATATATATATATATATATATATATATATATATATATATATATATATATATATATATATATTAATGCTTGTAAGACTATTCTTTGACACATTTTCAAGAAGGTACAGATATGTTGTAGGACAGCTGTATTTGAAATGTACATTTAACCTACATAGCAGTCAATACAAACTGACATCTATTAGCGTACAAATGTGTGCAAATGATCTTTTCAGATCTTCTCAGAAATGAATCAAGTCCATGGAATGGATATAGACAAAAAGATAATTCAAGGACTATCAGAGGTAGAGAGGCGAGGCAGGGGTGAGGACATCATCCTGCTATTTTGACAGTCCCTGAAGGACAATACAGAAGAGGTATCTGCTCTTATTCCTTCCCTTTCTCTAAAGTATTTTGTAATAAAATTAGCAAGTGTAGTAAGATCATTGCTTTACTTTACTAGGACTGGAGACCACAGCAGCGATTCTGCTCTTGCCCTACCTCTTCAATGAGGACCCGGGTGGCCATTATGTCCGTGACAAGGTATGCCTATACACCAAAAACAGTTATGTTGTTCTGGGGATCAGAGAAGTTGGGGTGAAGTTAACAGGGCCGGTCATAAAGATGGAAAACTTCCTAACATAACTAAGTGGATATGATATACACACTAAAGCTGAAAAATCTGTATTTAGCATCAAGTCTACAATATTGTTAGTTTACCTGTGATTCATTTTTAATGTTGTTTTTATTGTACATATTTTTTTTTATTTTTTTTTAAATGTCATGAAAATCACTATACAAAGTAAATGTATTATTTTTTATGGTCTGACATGTCTGCAGAAATGTTGCAATTTTGTAATGTGTTTTGTTTGTTAAATTGTTTTGTAAATATTAATTCACATTTGTGGTGCCACTAAATAAACAATGAATGATTTAAATCAATATTGTCAATATTGTTATTATTATTAAAATATTGTTTTATAATGGGGAGAGGGTGGACAGGGAGTTAAAAAAATTAACCCCAAAAGGTTATTTGAGGAACCATGATAAGGGGTTCTTCGAAGAACTTATAGGAGTTCCCACAAAATGTTCTTCAAATAACTTTTAGGGGTTCCCCCACAGTTCCAATTTGAAGAACCCCTACAGGATACTCCAGGAACCTTTACTTTTTAGAGTGTATATTGATAAAAGTCACCTGGTCCGAGAGACATTTACATAGTTATACACAGCCCAATTTGGGATGATTATTTTAGGGCGAAATAGCGGCCACAACAGACAGACCTGATATCGACCATAATTCGACGTCCTTGGACGTCACGTGCTGAGGGGGTATGACCAAAGTTATTCTATTTAGCTACACTTTGTAGTACATTTTAACACTATAATAAATGTTTCTGATGCCACATCGCCCGTTTTCAAAGGGAGTCGTTGGTTTTTAGGGGCAGTCGCTTTTGAGCGTTTGAAAGTATTTTCTCAACTGCGATACCAACTCCAGATGGCGATGTGCGTCTTTCAGGTGATTCTGCCACTGTGACGTATAATCTAGTGGACGGGACGCTTCTTCAACATCAACAGCTAGTCAGCCACCTTGGTTCACTCTAACTTTATGGAAAAAGGTTTATTCAATAAATCTAGCAACTCCTCTCATACTGGGAAGAACCCCCCACAGGCCTTAAGGGCAGTTTTTATTTCAAATGTAGTAGCCGGATGGAGAAAATCCAATAAGCGTTTTATAGTTACATCGTTAAGGTAACTTACCCTAAAGTGGACACACTCCCATCAGTTTCTGAGACAACTGGCCAGACTTTGTAGACAGTTTAATAACGCTTAACCCTCATCTTTATCAAATGATCCATCAAAGATACCAACTCAAAACCTACGTTCGTCTACATATGGGTTGTTTAAATTGTATCTAATTATATTCCCAGTATTACTTCATCAAATCTCTAGTAATCGATTATACACACATACAATTCATCATATTTTCATATATTCACAGAATCCATATAAAACGTAAGAAATTCTCAGGTAGTCACGACAACCATTCCATTTGCTTTTTCAGGGATTCTCCATAGCTACGAAGCATCTCTCCAAACATCCTCCCAGCAGAACCAAAAATAAACTTTAGTTTCCCAGACAATGACCATGGGATCCTCAACGGTTCTCTAACCTCCCAGAGATCACGGCAAAATCAAGCCTCCCAGGAACTATAGACCTTCCGCTGCTTTCTAAAATATCATTCCCCTCTCAATACCACCCCGTGATATTCTATGTTGGCAGTGAAGGAACGGAACCCCAAGATAACGTTAGTTGGTAGAGCATGGTGTTTGCAACGCCAGCATGGTGTGTGCAACGCCAGGGTTGTGGGTTCGATTCCCACGGAGGGGTGGTACAAAAAAAAAAATGTATGAAATGTATGCATTCACTACTGTAAGTCACTCTGGATAATAACATCTGCTAAATGACTAAAATGTATCCACATGTCAGTCATCTGATTAAGCATATTTCTATATGAGGAACTACAGATCTGTTACTATCCAAACATCAGATTAAGACTCAGTCACACAATGCTATTCCCAAACGTACCTAATCAAGTAGTTGTTTTTCCAACAATATTTTAACCTGCAGGAATATTTTCACATTTCTATCTCATGGTTAGCTATACTCGGCTCGCTGTCTCTCAGATCAAAGGTGGGACCATCTGCTCCGTTCCTGAAGTGTGGTCTCCCTGTGATCCCAAGTTAGAGGGATCCCTGGACCACCATTTACCCAGGAGCGGTCACCAAGAGAAGATTCACATCCCCATCGCCAAATGTGGTTAATTTCTTTAATATCAAATGAGGAGAGACAAACTTATCACACAAGTCAGAGTTAATCTTAAACTAAATCTTTATTCACTTATTAATAAGGGAGCAGGTCAATACAACACGCAAATATAGGGTGAATCAATTGAGTGCTCTACGATAATGATGGCTGGTCGACGAATCACCCCCAGATGATTCGTTGAGAGATGAATCACCCCCAGATGATTCGTTGAGAGCCATGAGACAAAAGTACAAAGGTCTTTTACAGCCAAGATACACCCCTTTCAACCTACATGACCAACAACAGATGTATAGAACGGGTCACAAGGTTAAGATTTGTATGAAAGATACTTATAATTCTCAGCAGACAGTATCTGCTGTAAAAACAGTACTCTTTGTGTAGAGACCAGGGTCTGGCCCTGAGGTCACCTCTCCCTGGTACCATATAGAACAGAAACATTAACTCATGTTCTGGAATGCGGTCTCTTTAGGTTTTATCACCCAAAAGACATTGCAAATCTCCTGTCAGTGTTTTCTCCCAGAGGCCCATCCTCAGTAGAACACACAGACACAATAGTTCTAAGAACCCTCTATTCTGTTGCATAAAACAACCATTTGATGCAATAAAAGTATTATAACATAATCTTGCAGTTTTGCTCTCAGTGTCCACTGAAAGTTGACTAGTAACAACAACTGGGACATAAAAGACACCCACCATGAGACCCACTAAATCTGCCCAAGAAGAGGAAAACAAAAGAAAAACCCACACCAAACTTAAAGACAGGAAGCAAACCAAAAAGGTGGAGCAACTAAAGATGTTGACTCTCCACATGTATCAAGACAACTGGAGCACTGGGCCAGACACTCTTAAATAGAACCTGGACAAGCTCAGGTGAAACACCTTCCCACTAACGAGATGGACAAGCCAGCACAGGTGTAACACATACTGACTAACGAGGTGACACCAATCAGTGCGTCCTACGTGCTAACGAGCTAGACGTGCTAACGAGCTATACATGCTAACGAGCTAGACGGGCTAACGAGCTAGACGTGCTAACGAGCTAGACGTGCTAACGAGCTAGACGTGCTAACGAGCTAGACGTGCTAAAGTCCAACCTCAAAACAAAATGGAAAAACCAAAGACTAACACCTTAATAGAATGCTTACCACCAACAGAAAACAACTTCCATTTCTCATTATAATCAACTACAATGCTTCACCTTCTACAATATAAACATGGTGTCTACTGGCTGTCAACAATTAAAAACAACAAGAAAAAAACCCTAAAACGCTTCTGGAACACATTTTTTATATTTTTTTCCCCCACTAGCTTCTAGAACTCTGGTCCCCTTGGAACGAAAAATACGGAAAAGAATAAGAGATAAAACTCATCGCCAAAAAACCAGTCAAAATAAATTGTAATCAATGGCACTGGCTAACGCAAAACTTATTAACTGCCCACAATCAGCAACCAAGTTGTCCTTACCACGGACATGTCTGATTTCAAGAGGAAACTCCTGCAATATCCGTAGTAACTTTCCACCTCACTGCAGAGCTTCTCTCTCTTCTCAGGGTTCACTAGATAGGCATGTTGTTGGATCGGGGCCCAGTCCCCAATGTCATGCTCTAGTACATTTGGGTTGGCACATCTGAGAATGAACCCTGATATTTTAAAAGCAGGGCAACAATGTCAATATAATTGTACCAAAAATTGTCAGTTGGTTGCATAAATAAATATTTGGTTGCATAGTCCTTTTTTCAAAGTATTTTCAATGACATTTTTCTAGGTGGGATATCCCCAATGTCAAAACACAGTTTTAACATGTACAAATCAATAACCAATATGCAGAAACAGTTTGTGATAAATTGAAAACCTAAACATAACATGTGCTACATACACAAACATCTGCCACAATAATCATATTACTTTTTAAAAACAAGCTCCTTATAAACTGCACAAGCACCAGAAACACTGTTGTTTTGACAAGTAGCAATAAATCACTGATATCGATTAAGGGTGAAATCAGGTTGTACGTGATGTTGAAACTAGCACAACTAAAAAAACACATGGAAATGGGAGATGTCTTTTACCTCACTGATTAGAGGACAACCAGCAGAAGACAGTCAGCTACATTTTGGAGTGAAACATTTAAATGTAGGGGTCGCTAAACAAAGGAACACAACATTTATGTCATCACTCATCGATATCATGTTGAAATCAATTGTGTGAGAGGAGGGAGATGAGGTTGCACGTCCTGTTAAACTAACAGCTCAAAATCCACATGGAATATGGGAGTAATGTGTACATCCCTGGTTAGAGGACAATTTGTAGAAAACAGCTAGCTACATTTTGAAGTGTTGCATTTTGATTCCAGTGGGTCACCAACATGGTAAGTATAACACAACTCTTTTTTTGTTAGTCACTTTTTGTTAAATCACATAAATAGTAACTCTTCCATTTCAGAGCCTGGATTTTCCCCCTGAGGCTAATATCCATATCATGTTGAAATCAATAGAACAGGGGACAAACGTTTAGGGTTCTACATTGTGACATCATTAAAATACTCCTTCTACAATGTTAAAACATTCTACATTGTGACATTATATCATTGATATCATGAAACAACTCCTTCATGTATTTTCTGATGTTTGATCAGATGTCTTTTATCAGAGTATCTCTTGTTACATTGATCACAGCTATAAGGTTTCTCTCCTGTGTGTGTTCTTTGGTGTATCTTCAGTTTGCCAGATTGAACAAAACTCTTGCCACATCGAGTACAGCTATAGGGTTTCTCTCCTGTGTGTCTTCTCTGGTGCATCTTCAGTTCTCCAGATTGAACAAAACTCTTCCCACATTGAGTACAGCTATAGGGTTTCTCTCCTGTGTGTCTTCTTTGGTGTATCGTCAGATGGTTAGATTTTAAAAAAAACTTCCCACATCGAGTACAGCTATAGGGTTTCTCTCCTGTGTGTGTTCTCTGGTGAAGAGTCAGATTGCGCAAGCAAGTAAAACTCTTCCCACACTCATCACAGATATACGATTTCTCTCCTGTGTGTATTCTCTGGTGTGATATCAGGCTGCTTCGATGAGTAAAACACTTCCCACATTGATCACAGCTAAAAGGTTTCTCTCCTGTGCGTGTTCTCTGGTGTAATTTCAGGCTGGTTGAATGAGTAAAACTCTTCCCACATTCATCACAGCTGTATGGTTTCTCTCCTGTGTGTGTTCTCTGGTGTGTTATCAGGTTGATTAGCTGAGTAAAACTCTTCCCACATTGATCACAGCTAAAAGGTTTCTCTCCTGTGTGTGTTCTCTGGTGTAATTTCAGGCTGGTTGAACGAGTAAAACTCTTCCCACATTCATCACAGCTAGAAAGTTTCTCTCCTGTGTGTATTCTCTGGTGTGATATCAGGCTGCTTCGATGAGTAAAACTCTTCCCACATTGATCACAGCTAAAAGGTTTCTCTCCTGTGTGTTTTCTCTGGTGGAATTTCAGGCTGGTTGATTGAGTAAAACTCTTCCCACATTCATCACAGCTATATGGTTTCTCTCCTGTGTGTGTTCTCTGGTGTGTTATCAGGTTGCCTAGTTGAGTAAAACTCTTCCCACATTGATCACAGATATATGGTTTCTCTCCTGTGTGTGTTCTCTGGTGTGTTATCAGGTTGCCTAGTTGAGTAAAACTCTTCCCACATTGATCACAGCTAAAAGATTTCTCTCCTGTGTGTGTTCTCTGGTGTAATTTCAGGCTGGTTGAACAAGTAAAACTCTTCCCACATTCATCACAGCTAGAAAGTTTCTCTCCTGTGTGTATTCTCTGGTGTGATATCAGGCTGCTTCGATGAGTAAAACTCTTCCCACATTCATCACAGCTATAAGATTTCTCTCCTGTGCGTGTTCTTTGGTGTACAATAAGATGGCTAGATGTATCAAAACTCTTCCCACATTGAGTACAGCAATAAGCTTTCTCTACTGTGTGGCTTCTCCGATGAATTTTAATGCCTGATGAGGTGAATCTCTTCCCACAGTCAGAGAGGTTAATTATCTTCCCTGTGGGTCTCTGCTGGTGTTTCTTGAGGAGTTCTGATCTGGAGAGACTCTTCTCTGCCTCATCAGCATCATGAGGTTGTTGAGGCTCCCCAGAGGATCCACGATAGTCCCGTCTCTCTCCTGTGTGAATGACAAAGTCATACAGATGGTTAAAGGCCCACAACAGCAGAAATCCACTGTAAAAGGTGATGCCAACAGCGTAGCCATGATGTTGAACAACAATTGACATCTGTAATGAATGTAATGATTACTTGACATTTGTCTTAAAATGAGCAACAATAGTCATATTTTGTCTTGTTTTCACATTAGTAGTAACATCTAAGATTGGAGGCCCTTTTCTATGTTTGCTGGTGAGAAAAGATTTTTGCTCAGGGGAGTAACCTCCATTACCAGGTTGCTTATGAGTTCATTTCACATTACTTTGGATTATAATTGTAAGGCTCGTTTTAATGTTCTATTTAATATAATGTTTGTGTCGTCATCGCAAATCAACCGCTTTGTACTTAAAAAACACTTCAACCAGTAAAATGCTCTTTGGCTTTTCCATCAGCCTGACAATGAGGGTTTGTACACTGTTTGCCAAATTGGCCCATAACTTCACCTAACAACAACATAGACCTACTGTAGGACCCATAACTTCACCTAACAATAACATAGACCTACTGTAGGACCCATAACTTCACCTAACAATAACATAGACCTACTGTAGGATCCATAACTTCACCTAACAACAACATAGACCTACTGTAGGATCCATAACTTCACCTAACAACAACATAGACCTACTGTAGGACCCATAACTTCACCTAACAATAACATCGACCTACTGTAGGACCCATAACTTCACCTAACAATAACATAGACCTACTGTAGGACCCATAACTACACCTAACAATAACATCGACCTACTGTAGGACCCATAACTTCACCTAACAATAACATAGACCTACTGTAGGATCCATAACTTCACCTAACAATAACATCGACCTACTGTAGGACCCATAACTTCACCTAACAATAACATAGACCTACTGTAGGACCCATAACTACACCTAACAACAAATATAGGAAAATAGCTCTGTGTGTTGTACAATAGCCTATCCATCAAGGAACAGTTCTCTACACATTATGAGCTAAGTATCTCTGTTTCCAAACGGACTAACGAGACCCTACAGTAAATCAAGCAGACAATAACACATTATAAACATCAATTTGTTAGGGATGTTGGATCCAACGTGGAGCACGGCATAACTGTCTTTACCAGAGTAATGAATGAAGAAGCACTTTGGTTGTTGTTGCATGTCGTGATGTTTGTAATTTGACTGTCATTCAGAAAAGTATTTCCTGGATCTTCTGATAGTTGATCATGTGACTGTAACTAAACATCTACAGTATTAAGTATTATGTGTAATTATTGAAGAACTGCGTTAATGACAGTATCCATTTGAGTGTTGTCAATAAAGCTAAGATTAAAAAAAAAAAAAAATGTATTTCACCTTTATTTAACCAGGTAGGCTAGTTGAGAACAAGTTCTCATTTACAACTGCAACCTGGCCAAGATAAAGCAAAGCAGTGCGACAAAAACAACAGAGTTACACGTTGGATAAACAAACGAACAGTCAATAACACAATAGAAAAATCTATATATAGTGTGTGCAAATGGAGTACGGAGGTAAGGCAATAAATAGGCCATAGTAGTGAAGTAATTACAATTTAACACTGGAGTGATAGATGTTCAAGTAGAAATACTGGTGTGCAAAAGAGCAAAAAAACGTAAATAAAAACATGGGGATGAGGTAGGCAGTTGGATGGGCTATTTACAGATGGGCAATTTACAGATGGGCTGTGTACAGCTGCAGCGATCGGTAAGCTGCTCAGATAGCTGATGCTTGAAGTTAGTGAGGGAGATATATGTCTCCAACTTCAGCGATTTTTGCAATTCGTTGCAGTCATTGGCAGCAGAGAACTGGAAGGAAAGGCGGCCAAAGGAGGTGTTGGCTTTGGGGATGACCAGTGAGATATACCTCCTGGAGCGCGTGCTATGGGTGGGTGTTGCTATGGTGACCAGTGAGCTGAGTGAAGTCGGCCTAGCAAAGACTTATAGATGACCTGGAGCCAGTGGGTTTGGCGACGAATATGTATACCAGGTCGATTAGAAAGGCCTGCTCGCAGAAGTGTTCTAGGGAGCATGTGACAGTGATGAGGGGTGGCCGTTTGACCGCAAACCCATAACGGATGCAGGCGATGAGGCAGTGATCGCTGAGATCCTGATTGAAAACAGCAGAGGTGTATTTGGAGGGCAAGTTGGTCAGGATAATATCTATGAGGGTGCCCATGTTTACAGATTTAGGGGTTGTACCTGGTGGGTTCCTTGATAATTTGTGTGAGATTGAGGGCATCTAGCTTGAATTGTAGGACGGCCGGGGTGTTAACCTCACTAGGGTAGGGGGCACTGTTTTCACCTCCGGATGAAAAGCGTGCCAAAGTAAACTTGGTAGATTTGGATAGAAAACACTCTAAAGTTCCCAAAACAATGTCTGTGAGTATAACAGAACTGATATGACAGGCGAAAACCTGAGAAAAATACATCCAGGAAGTGGGATTTGTTGTTGTTGTAGTTTTCCATTGACTGCCTATACAGATTCCATTGACTTAGGTCTCAAATTGCACTTCCTAGGGCTTCCACTAGATGTCAACAGTCTTTAGAAATAGTTTCAGGCTTGCATCCTGAAAAATGAGAGTGTAAGACCACTCTGAATGAGTGGACCATTCAGTATCTCAGAGATTTTTCATGCGCGAGACCGAGAGCGCACCTTTCTTGTTTACCTTTTATATTGACGACGTTATTGTCCGGTTGAAATGTTATATATTATTTAGGCTAAAAACAACCTGAGGATTGATTATAAACATCGTTTGACATGTTTCTACGAACTTTACTGATACTTTTCGGATTTTTCGTCTGGCTGTTGTGATTGCCTTTGAGCCTGTGGATTACTGAACAAAACGCATGAACAAAACGGAGGTTTTTGGATATAAAGAGAGACTTTATCGAACAAAACAAACATTTATTGAGTAAATGGGAGTCTTGTGAGTTGCAACGATATGAAGATCATCAAAAGTAAGTGATTCATTTTATCGCTATTTCTGACTTGTGTAACTCCTCTACTTGGCTGGTAACTGTTACTAATGATTTGTCTGCTGGGCGCTGTTCTCAGATAATCGCATGGTATGCTTTCACGGTAAAGCCTTTTTGAAATCTGACACCGTGGTTTGATTAACAAGAAGTTCATCTTTAAACCGATGTATAACACTTGAATGTTTTATGAATTCTTATAATGAGTATTTCTGTTTTTGAATTTGGTGCTCTGCAATTTCACTGGATGTTGGCCATGTGGGACGGTAGCGTCCCACACCCCCTAGAGAGGTTAAGCATATCCCAGTTTAGGTCACCTAACAGAACAAACTCTGAAGATAGATGGGGGCCAATCAATTCACATATGGTGTCCAGGGCAGCTGGGAGCTGAGGGGGGGTCTGTAACAGGCGGCAACAGTGAGAGACTTATTTCTGGAGATTCATTTTTTTTATTAAAAGCTCGAACTGTTTGGGCTTAGACCTGGAAAGTATGATAGAACATTGCAGGCCATCTCTGCAGTAGATTGCAACTCCTCTCATTTTGATGGAAAATGTTGTAGTTGGGGATGGAAATTTCAGAATTTTTGGTGACCTTCCAAAGCCAGGATTCAGACACGGCAAGGACATCAAGGTTGGCGGAGTGTGCTAAAGCAGTGAGTAAAACAAACTTAGGGAGGAGGCTTCTGATGTTAACATGCATGAAACAAAGGCTTTTACGGTTACAGAAGTCAACAAATGAGAGCGCCTGGGGACACACAGGGCCTGGGATAACGTCTACATCACCAGAGGAGTAGGATGAGGGTACGGCAAAAGGCTTTCAGAACTGGTCGGCTCCCTCTAGTCAGGTTATAGTGACGACTGGCTCCCTCCCTCTAGTCAGGTTATAGTGATGACTGGCTCCCTCTAGTCAGGTTATAGTGATGACTGGCTCCCTCCCTCCAGTCAGGTTATAGTGATGACTGGCTCCCTCCCTCTAGTCAGGTTATAGTGATGACTGGCTCGCTCCCTCTAGTCAGGTTATAGTGATGACTGGCTCCCTCCCTCTAGTCAGGTTATAGTGATGACTGGCTCCCTCCCTCTAGTCAGGTTATAGTGATGACTGGCTCCCTCCCTCTAGTCAGGTTATAGTGATGACTGGCTCCCTCCCTCTAGTCAGGTTATAGTGACGACTGGCTCCCTCTAGTCAGGTTATAGTGATGACTGGCTCCCTCTAGTCAGGTTATAGTGATGACTGGCTCCCTCCCTCTAGTCAGGTTATAGTGATGACTGGCTCCCTCCCTCTAGTCAGGTTATAGTGATGACTGGCTCCCTCTAGTCAGGTTATAGTGATGACTGGCTCCCTCCCTCTAGTCAGGTTATAGTGATGACTGGCTCCCTCCCTCTAGTCAGGTTATAGTGATGACTGGCTCCCTCTAGTCAGGTTATAGTGATGACTGGCTCCCTCCCTCTAGTCAGGTTATAGTGATGACTGGCTCCCTCCCTCTAGTCAGGTTATAGTGATGACTGGCTCCCTCCCTCTAGTCAGGTTATAGTGATGACTGGCTCCCTCTAGTCAGGTTATAGTGATGACTGGCTCCCTCTAGTCAGGTTATAGTGATGACTGGCTCCCTCCCTCTAGTCAGGTTATAGTGATGACTGGCTCCCTCCCTCTAGTCAGGTTATAGTGATGACTGGCTCCCTCCCTCTAGTCAGGTTATAGTGATGACTGGCTCCCTCCAGTCATTTGTGTTTAAATTATTTAATCAAACAGCGTGCTTAAAGCATCAGACAAGTTCAGTACATACAGTTGATTTTATAAAAACACATGGGGCGATTTGTAGAAAGAACAGATGACTCTTGGTTGACCAAGATGTATTTTAGTTGGGGACAGCACTAGAACATGATTTTGGGGCTCCCGAGTGGCGCAGCGGACACTGCATCTCAGTGCTTGAGGCTTCACTACAGACACCCTGGTTCAAATCCAGGCTGTATCACTACCGGCCGTGATTTGGAGTCCCATAGGGCGGCGCACAATTGGCCCAGCGGTGTCCGGGGTAGGCAGTCATTGTAAATAAGAATTTGTTCTTAACTGACTTGCCTAGTTAAATAAAGGTTACATTTAAATACATTTAAAAAATAGAGTTTCATGACAATCCATTTTTTACAAATCCGGCAAGGCACCAATTTTGAGAAGGGTTTAAAACAAAGGTTTCAAACCAATTCATGAATGTAATTGAATCTAGGTATGTCTTGCCTTTAATGTGATGGCATGAAAAACAATTGGCTGAATATTATACAATGACTTAACAGCTCTAATAATTTGCCTCCACAGGAAATCTACACTGGCAGTTATAGAATATACTATATATCCTAGAAACCTGGTTAAACTATCATTATGACATCATGGATGAATTCTAGAATATACTATATAGCCTAGAAACCTGGTTAAACTATCATTATGACATCATGGATGAATTCTAGAATATACTATATAGCCTAGAAACCTGGTTAAACTATCATTATGACATCATGGATGAATTCTAGAATATACTATATAGCCTAGAAACCTGGTTAAACTATCATTATGACATCATGGATGAATTCTAGAATATACTATATATCCTAGAAACCTGGTTAAACTATCATTATGACATCATGGATGAATTCTAGAATATACTATATATCCTAGAAACCTGGTTAAACTATCATTATGACATCCTGGATGAATAAATTTGAGTGGTTACACTCCTCCTTCCCCCATCCCTCAGCTGTTTACCAAACCAAGCCTCTGGGCAGCCATTTTGTTACTGTTGAAAAAACCCACACAACCCAGCAATCTGCAGTTCATACAACAACAAAGCTGTCATTCCACCACTGTTTTGGTTATAAGATGATTATGGGGCTGGAGAAATGTAACTACTTTCAAATTCATAGACAGACCTATGGATGCAAGGACTGACCATCCATGATATCAACATTATAGTTTTAACCATGTTGAGGCTATACAGTGTTGATTTACATTGTTTCTAGACATTGGAGTAAAAAAAGCTTATTTGGGGATCTGATTGGGTAAACTGGTGAACTAAGCTCATGAGGCATGTGTTATATTCTTCAACAATCAATGGCTATAAATTAATAATTTAAAAGTCACAATATGGATGTAGCTATTGCATATTTCCGCTTTAACACCACACATCAGTTCAACAACTGCAGAGTTTGTGCCTCTGTTTTTAAGACAGTACTTACTAGTGTTAATCAGGGAACGGTTTCTCAAAACCATCTTATGGCTAAGTTCACCGTTAGAACCATTGGACGTCTTAAGATGCGTTTGGGAAACCGGGCCCAGATGTCCAGTTTCCTCCTTTATCGATGTAACAGTCATCTCCTCCTCATCTTTCACTCCATAAACTGCATCCTCCTCTTCTTTTACTGTAACATCCTCCTCCTCTTTCACTCTGAACGCGTCTTTTTCTTCTTTCACAGTAACAGCCTCACCCTCTACTTCTTGTTTTACTGTGATATTCTCTTCTTTAGCAGGAGAGTAGATCAGTGACCGCATGGTTGGGAATGTTAGCTAGCTAGGCTAATGCTAACTTAACCAGCCTGCTAGCTGAATAATAACAACAACACCGTAAATATGAAATTAAATCGGATAACTAACTAGACGACAGAAGAGGGTTTAAAACACAGTGGCTAATATACACTAACGCGTCTAAAGAGCTTTATTGTTCGGCTATTTTGTCTAGCAAGCTACCGTGGTGTCTGACTAACTGTTGCTGCTGTTGAAAGAAGAGTTCCGTCCACTACATTATACGTCACACCAACAGCATCGCGTTAAATTCCCAGACCGCCATCTGCTGACTGGAGTGGGTAACGCAGTTGAGTAAAATGTATATTTTGTCAGACAAAAAGTTAAAGGGTAGGAATAAGGGACATCGCTGGTCATAAAATATTCATTACTTTCTTCAGCAATACTAGGAGAGAGGGGTACCCCTACACAGAACTGAACTGGATCTAAGATGGCGGACAGAAATACTAGGAGAGAGGCGTACCCCTACACAGAACTGAACTGGATCAAAGATGGAGGACAGAAATACTAGGAGAGAGGGATACCCCTACACAGAACTGAACTGGATCAAAGATGGCGGACAGAAACACTAGGAGAGAGGGGAACCCCTACACAGAACTGAACTGGATCAAAGATGGCGGACAGAAATACTAGGATGGAAGCAAATGTAAGGGATTATAACGTCATAACGAATCATGCAGAAACATGTACAGTTGACAGAAATGTTAGTTAATGTAGAGACAAACGATTATGCATTTTCTTATCATAAAGTTTATTTACGAAAATCGCGATTTAGCCAGCTAGCTGAATAGCTAACATTAGCCAGCTAACGGACTAGCTAACATTAAACAGCTAGCTGACTAGCTAACATTAACCAGCTAGCTGACTAGCTAACATTAACCAGCTAGCTGACTAGCTAACATTAGCCAGCTAGCTGACTAGCTAACATTAACCAGCTAGCTGACTAGCTAACAATAACCAGCTAGCTGACTAGCTAACATGAACCAACTAGCTGACTAGCTAACATTAGCCAGCTAGCTGACTAGCATTATGGGTGTTGTGACATGAGTATGTAATTGTCATTCTGGTTGTTTTAGGGACTCCTGAAACAACCAGCAAACCAGGCTGTTGTTTTGTGAAACAGTGAATGTATAGAATCTAGCCAGCTGAAGAATTTACTGAAAATTGAATGTACAATTGTGTTAGCTTGCCTTGCTGATATTTGCCATGCAGATAGATGAAATAACGTAGCTAGCTATGTTCTTGCTTATTGTGCAGTGGATGATTAAAATACCTGTATGCCTATGGATGTGTAGCTAGCTATCTAGCCGATCTGTGTATGGACCCAAACGTTTGGTATACATATTAGTTCAAAACCTATGAACCTCAGCTATCATAGCCAGTTGTATCAACTTCAAAACAGCCTGAATGACATTAATGAAGCCTATGGATTGAGTAGAATATAATATCATGTTGTGCCAAGGATGCAAGTCGTATATACATGTAGTTATTACCATGCATGAGATCCCCACATTGTAGCCTGTACATTTAACATATTCACTGATCATGTACTCTACCTTGGCAAATAAAGGTGCAGTTTAGGTATGAATGTCTTTGAGATTATTTTTCAGTCATATCCAATACCAGGAGTATCAAATTCCAGTCTTTGAATGACGCTGTGTCTGCATGCATGTATTACAATTATACACTTCAACAGTGTTTACCAATCTTGGTCCTGGGACATCAATGGTTACACATTGTAACTAATAGACTAGAAACAGGATTTAACTAGTTAATTCATATATACAGAAATATAATGTTAAAAAACAGAACACTACACTTCCTATGCATCATGTAAATACTCTAACACTGGTTCATCTCAACATCTAATGCTCTTCATCTGCATTGATCTGATAAACACAGGATAGGTGGAGTATTTCATCACATTACACTTCATTTCAACCAGTAGAGAATGTGAAACGCTTTATTGAAAAGCTCATTATCCAAGTGTTATAAATACAAGTTTAATCTGTACTTCAATGCACATCTGTTGTGCATTATAAAAACAGAGGAAGAAAGAGGAGGTGGTGAGAGAGGTGTAAAAGACAGAAAGGGAAAGAGGTAAGCACATAGGAGCAGGGAAGGCAGCACATGATTAATGAATCACAGTGCTACATAAATATTCTCTCAGTTCATCACAATTACATAATAGTGTCTCTCGTCGACCCAAAGGTTCTTAAAAGCAGGTGAGGTGGCGATGATGGGATTGGGGGTTGGCCTCCTCTCACATCAAAACATATCTGCAGACGAGAGACAGATGGAGAGAGAGAGCATGTTTAAACCTTGTGTTTTTATTTTTTATTCTAACATTGTTAGTCATCAATCAGGAGGTGAAATGTAAAACTGACCTTGGATCATTAACTCTGGGACTACTGCATCTCTATCTGTATTTCAATGTAAAGCATCTCTTTAATAATACTTCCTGTATAATATAAACTGACCTGGGATCATTAACTCTGGGACTACTGCATCTCTATCTGTATTTCAATGTAAAGCATCTCTTTAATAATACTTCCTGTATAATATAAACTGACCTGGGATCATTAACTCTGGGACTACTGCATCTCTATCTGTAATTCAATGTAAAGCATCTCTTTAATAATACTTCCTGTTGACCTGACCAAGTGACCTCTCACCTCTGATCATGCTGTGCCCTCTATGTAGCCAGTTCAGATGCAGGAGGGGTTCACCGACACAGCTGATATAACCTAGAGGATTTAGGGAGAAGAGGAGAGAGGGATGAAGTGAAGGAGAGAGACTGTTATTGAGAAAATAAGGTAGTTAAAGCGACAGTGTTCAACAGGAATCTGTGTGTGGCCTCACCTGGTGTCCACACCAAACTAAGTGACTGCAGAGTACTTTATGCTGAAAAACATGAACGGACACACGAGGACAAACAATACAGCGTAGTTATAGAAATAATTAAGTGTCTTACTATTCTCCATGGTTGGCCCTCTTGCCTATTCTTTGAAGGTGGAAGGAGCCACAGTTATACACCTGAGCCTGTTTACTGCACAACACAATCCATCAATCAGATTGATACATGAGTGTGTAGGTGTGGGTTATAGGGTGTCTAATTGTTCTACATTTTTTCAATATGGGTGATTTAAAATAGCCTGTTTTGTTTTTGCACAGACATCACACCCTTACCTAAACAGCACCCTCACCTGAGAAGTAGAAATCAAAGGGAGAGAAACTGTGAATTGAATAACTGCAGTTGACATAGCTCAGTAAATGGAAGAATACTCTTATTGCAATGTGAATGGCTCTTAAAAGAGCTTTTGGTTGTGCATAGTGTAGTCTATGGTGTTGCCAGGGAACAGCACCCTCTTTGAAGAAGTAGGAGGTGAAGATCTCCTGCACACGGATTGCCTCTCTTGCTGCGTTGTTGGACCCCATCATTGAAACATCCTGCAGAGCAGCAGACTCCTCCTCTGGCACACGGCGGCGAGCTGCAGATCCCCTCCTGGTCCTCGTGTCCATCCTCATGAAGTTACGCAGGACACAGGTAGCCTTCACACACCTGAATTCCTCCAGGAGGCAGTCCCAGATGACCCTGGTCACCCAACCTTGCAGTGCCCTACACGGTAACTGTAGGCAATCGTTATGAAGGAATCTCCAGTTACAAGGTATCTGTAGGAATATGGAAGACAATGTAATTATTAGACTGTTACATCACCAGGTCATTGTGGATTACTAAAGTATAATATCCCTGATAACAAATCATGATAACATTGGATTGATAGATGCATGGGCACACATATGTACATGTGTAGCATGTGACAATAACAGAATCATATCAAGGATGGCATCACAAATGAATACATAAATACCACTTGAAGCTTGATGATGAGTTTGAATCATTTGAATCAACTGTGCAGTGTGAAGGCAAAAACAACAATGTGCCCCTCTGAGTCCCCAGGACTGAGAACCACTGCTCTTCATTGGGACCTCTTCATATGTAGACTGGCTTTCATAGAGCTCTTTATCTGAGGACAGAAAACCTCACAAGAAACAGACTTCATTATAGTCAGATTACACCACACTGAATATTATGTTACTATTATCTCCGTCCTCACTTCTAGGGACAGGAACTACACAAAAGTACCTGCCCTATCCAGAATAGCCTCCTCTCTCACTGACAGTTGGGGCTGCTATCCTTTCACCCTCTTCCATGGCTGTTAGCTAGCTACCTACAAATGCATGTGGAGTTTGTTTTTTACAGTGATAAATAGATAGCTAGCTAATATGAAGTTAGGTAGCTGGTGATATTTAATTATATCTATACAGAATGTGATATTTAATTCTATCTAGCTATCTATCTATACAGAATGTGTAGTTGGCTAGATAGCTAGCTCATTTAGCAGCTCATTTGAGTTAGCCTGCACTGTAGCTAGTTAGCTAATAATACAGCGTTTTTTTTTTACATTTTCAAAATCTATTTACTTACTTACTTGAATAGGTTCTCCCAGCCATGTGGACAATTGGAAACAGGGCAGTAAAGTTTGTCACCAGAGCGTTTTAGAGGATATTACTATTGAACTATATACCCATTTAAGAACCAGACCTTCATACAAACTTGCTCTGCTGAATTCTTGACGGAGTCACAATGGGCGGCCTAAGAGGCATCTAGTCCATCTGCTGACTGGACGCAGTTCAGTAAAATGTACATTTTATCTTCAGACAACAAGTTAAAGTGTAGGAAGCATGAGTTTTTACTCAGCAGTGTAACAACACAGTGTGGTTAAAGACTTAGTAACTGAGTTCTAGTCACGATCTGGTTCCCTATAAGGACAAACAGTTATGTTTCTGTTTTAAATTTACAAAATTAAAAGGACATTTTAAATGTTTTCTTTACTCAAGTATGACAATTGGGTACTTTTTTCACCACTGTATTTTTATAAAGATCCCTTGCGTCATGCAGCCATTCCTCTGGGTAACCCCGCTGTCTGAAACACTCAGACAGCCATTCCTCTGTGTAACCCCGCTGTCTGAAACACTCATCCAGCCATTTCTCTGGGTAACCCCGCTGTCTGAAACACTCATCCAGCCATTCCTCTGGGTAACCCCGCTGTCTGAAACACTCATCCAGCCATTCCTCTGTGTAACCCCGCTGTCTGAAACACTCATCCAGCCATTCCTCTGGGTAACCCCGCTGTCTGAAACACTCATCCAGCCGTTCCTCTGGGTAACCCCGCTGTCTGAAACACTCATCCAGCCATTCCTCTGGGTAACCCCGCTGTCTGAAACACTCATCCAGCCATTCCTCTGGGTAACCCCGCTGTCTGAAACACTCATCCAGCCATTCCTCTGGGTAACCCCGCTGTCTGAAACACTCATCCAGCCATTCCTCTGGGTAACCACGCTGTCTGAAACACTCATCCAGACGTTCCTCTGGGTAAACCCGCTGTCTGAAACACTCATCCAGCCATTCCTCTGGGTAACCCCGCTGTCTGAAACACTCATCCAGCCATTCCTCTGGGTAACCCCGCTGTCTGAAACACTCATCCAGCCATTCCTCTGGTTAACCACGCTGTCTGAAACACTCATCCAGCCGTTCCTCTGGGTAACCCCACTGTCTGAAACACTCATTCAGCCATTCCTCTGGGTAACCCCGCTGTGTGAAACACTCATCCAGCCATTCCTCTGGGTAACCCCGCTGTCTGAAACACTCAGACAGTCAGCTTGTTTGTCATAGTCACTCTGTGTACTACAAATCCTGTGTATGCAACTTTATTGGCTGATGGGGAGGATCTCTTTTAGGGGTGTAGGGTGGAAGCTGACTCCGCGTAACAGGGAATTCCTGTCCATCGGCTTCCTGTATACGTCTGTGCTAAAGCCACCCCCGTCCCTCTTAATCAAAATGTCCAGATAACTTGTTTCATGCACATGAAAGGTGAGGGTGAATTTCAGATGTTCACTGCTTGTATTGATGAAGGAGTGGAATCGATGAAGTTTCTCTGCTGTCCCCTGGAATAGAAGGAACTCGTCATCAATGAAGACTTTTTCAGAGCCTGGTGAGGTGCTAGAATGGTTTGTTAGGGCTGACAATCACATTTTCTCTAACAACCCCACATACATATTGGCATAATTAGATGCTATTTTTTTTTAACTACAATGACCATAATGCACTGCGTGCCTACTTGTCTTGTCTGTGTTTATTTTACACCTGCTTTGTAAAAGAGACAGAAGAATGCACAATGGTCAATGCTATCTGGGATCCTTGGTACATCCCTACCCTAAACCCTAACCTTAACCCCTACCTTAACCATTTTAAATGTCAACTTCAACGGGCTATGGACGTCCCAAGGATGTATCTCTACCTGAAAATACATGATCTAAGTGATTGATAGTTGGTATTCAGCAGTCATAAAGCCTTATTTACTTTAATGAACTACTAAATTAGTGATTTTGTCAGACAGCAGCTCTACACTTTATTGACTGACTGATCCATTCATCCTTCCATCCCTCCTCAGCCTTCCTCTCCTCTGAAGACCCAGTGAGGGTGGAGCTCAGTCAGAGAGCTGTTGAGGGACTGGTTAGGAAGAACACTTCTACAGCCAGAGAGGTGAGAGGTCACACATGGTTTAGATGGTAAATATTTATGTCCCCTTAGTGGTTCATCACATCAGCAAAAGGGAATATATTCCATCATCTATGTTTATTTACATTAGTGCAAATTGTCCACTGATATTGGTGTAATTTCTCACCCCTTTTGGCTGTATGAAAGTTAATTTCCCCTCAGACACACACATTTGTTCTTTGATATTATGAAGGTCATTTGTGTCAAATGTACTTTTCCCCTCATTCACCCCATCTCTTTTCATTACTTATGCATATTCAGTGGCCTGACTGTGTCAAAGGCCCATCCTGGTAGATCTGAACCTAATGCAGCTTGGAGTGATCAGATGACAGAAGTCACATTTAGGTGCCAGGTGTAACTGAGGCCATAGATGCTCCATATCCATTACTTTGAGTGTTGTATATAATATGACTAAATGTGTTTCTGTGTTGCAGGGACAGTCAATAAATGGAACAGCAAGGCCACAGAACATGACATAAGCAGAGCTGTGGGAGACCACCTCAAGCCCCTGGTAGAGCCGGGGGTGGTGTTTACCACTCCACTACACCTTCAGCAGGCTGGAAAAGTGGGATTGATACTGTTTTCATACTAAGATGGACCAGGAGTCTGTTGATTGGTCAGTCATTGGGTTAATTTGTTGAAATCAAATCAAGCTTTATTTATACAGCACATTTCAGACATGGATGCAACACAATGGCTTCACAGGAAAAAATTACAAAAATGAAAATAAACAGAAATATTTAGTAAACAACAAACAGAAGGATAAAAAACAATAACTGAAAGACTAATGAGCATTGTAAGGAAATGCCATTGATTAAAATATCAACAATATGATGCAATATCCAACCCAAAATATAACTTGTTTTTTAGGAGGGGCTCTGAAAGACACTATGGGGGTGTCCACTGGAAGTTGACTAGTAACAACAACTGGGACCTAAAAGACACCCACCATGAGACCCACTAAATCTGCCCAAGAAGAGACAAACAGAAGAAAAACCCACACCAAACTTAAAGACAGGAAGTAAACCAAAAAGGTGGAGCAACTAAAGGTGTTGACTCTCCACATGTATCAAGACAACTGGAGCACTGGGCCAGACACTCTTAAATAGAACCTGGACCAGCTCAGGTGAAACACCTTCCCACTAACGAGATGGACAAGCCAGCACAGGTGTAACACATACTGACTAACGAGGTGACACCAATCAGTGCGTCCTACGTGCTAACGGGCTGTACGTGCTAACGAGCTAGACGTGCTAACGAGCTAGACGAGCTGACGTGCTAGACGTGCTAACGAGCTAGACGTGCTAACGGGCTAGACGGGCTAACGAGCTAGACGGGCTAACGAGCGAGAAGTGTCAACAATTAAAAACAAGAAAAACACATTTCTAAATAATAATATACAAACAAAATATTTTTTTATCCTTTTTCTTACTATAGAATCCTAAAACTCACTAGCTTCTAGAACTCTCATCTTCCTAAAACTCACTAGCTTCTAGAACTCTCGTCTTCCTAAAACTCACTAGCTTCTAGAACTCTCGTCTTCCTAAAACTCACTAGCTTCTAGAACTCTCGTCTTCCTAAAACTCACTAGCTTCTAGAACTCTCGTCTTCCTAAAACTCACTAGCTTCTAGAACTCTCGTCTTCCTAAAACTCACTAGCTTCTAGAACTCTCGTCTTTCTAAATACCACTAGCTTCTAGAACTCTCGTCTTCCTAAATACCACTAGCTTCTAGAACTCTCGTCCCCTTGGAACCCAAACAAAACTCATCTCCAATACGGAAAAACGTGCAGTCAAAATAAATTGTAATGCACTGACAAAACACAAATCTTTTTGACTGCCCACCCTTGAGACAATCAGAAACCAAGTTGTCCTCACCACAGACATGTCTGATTTCAAGAGGAAACTCCTGCAATATCCGTAGTAGCGGAGCTTCTCTCTCTTTTCAGGGTTCACTAGATAGGCATGTTGTTGGATCGGGGCCCAGTCCCCAATGTCATGCTCTAGTACATTTGGGTTGGCACATCTGAGAATGAACACTGATATTCTAAAAGCAGGGCAGCAATGTCAATATAAATTGTACCAAAAATTGTCAGTTGGTTGCATAAATAATTATGATTACTAAATCTTACATGAATATTAAACATGAAATATAAAAACCAAATGTACACCCCTTTGTTAATATGTATTAGCAATAATTCACTTAATGGTATAAATAAAATGTATCTTTTGTCAGGCTGAATGTTTGAGTCCTGCTTCTTCAGTAGTGGAATAAAGACAATTAGTACTTGAATGTTGTAAATAAATACTGGAGTGATGTAGGATTGCTCATATAATTGATTATTATACTGTGACTATGTGTTTAGGCTGTAAGTATGTTGAAATTAAATTGTTTTCTTTTCAACTTTCACTTTCAACTAAAACCAAACTTATATTGTATGTCGGGCAAAGTCTTATTTTCAACGACATTTTGCTAGGTGAGATATCCCCCAATGTCACAGTTTAAACGGGTCCAAATCAAACAGAAACAGTTTGTGATAAATTGAAAACCTAAACATAAAATGTAAAACATCTGCAACAATAATCATATTACTTGTATTATTTAAAACAAGCACCTTATAAAACTGTACAAGCACCAAAAACGCTGTTGTTTTGACAAGTAGCAATAAATCACTGATATCGATTAGGGGGGAAATCAGGTTGTACATGCTGTTGAAACTAACACAACTAAAAAATAAACATGGAAATGGGAGATGTATTTTACCTCACTAGAGGACAACCTGCAGAAGACAGTCAGCTACATTTTGGAGTGATGCATTTAAATGTAGGGGTTGCTAAACAAAGGAACGCAACACTTATTTGTCATAACTCATCGATATCATGTTGAAATCAATTGTGCCGAGAGGAGGTTGCGCGTCCTGTTAAAACTAACAGCTCAAAAATCACACGGAATCTGGGAATAATGTGTACATCCCTGGTTAGAGGACAATTTATAGAAAACAGCTAGCTACATTTTGAAGTGATGCATTTTGATTCCAGTGGGTCACCAACGTGGTAAGTGTAACACAACTCTATTTTTGTTAGTCACTTTTTGTTAAATCTCATAAATAGTAACTCTTCCATTTTAGAGCCTGGATTTTCCCCCTGAGGCTAATATCCATATCATGCTGAAATCAATAGAACAGGGGACAAACGTTTAGGGTTCTACATTGTGACATCATTAAAATACTCCTACTACAATGTTAAAACATTCTACATTTTATTTCATTGATATCATGAAACAACTCCTTCATGAATTTTCTGATGTTTAATCAGAGATCTTTTATCAGAGTATCTCTTCCCACATTGATTACAGCTATGAGATTTCTCTCCTGTGTGTGTTCTCTGATGTGATACCAGGCTGTTTGACTGAGTAAAACTCTTCCCACATTCACCACAGCTATAAGGTTTCTCTCCTGTGTGTGTTCTCTGATGTGATACCAGGTTGGTTGACTGAGTAAAAGTCTTCCCACATTGATTACAGCTATAAGGTTTCTCTCCTGTGTGTATTCTCTGGTGTAAAGTCAGATAGAAAGATGTAGTAAAACTCTTCCCACATTGATCACAGCTATAAGGTTTCTCTCCTGTGTGTCTTCTCTGGTGCACTGTCAGCACTCCAGATCGACAAAAACTCTTCCCACATTGATCACAGCTATAAGATTTCTCTCCTGTGTGTGTTCTCTGGTGTAGTGTCAAAGTTCTAGATGCAGCAAAATTCTTCCCACATTGACCAGCTATAAGGTTTATCTCCTGTGTGTATTCTCTGGTGAGCTGTCAGCTCTCCAGATCGAGCAAAACTCTTCCCACATTGATCACAGCTATAAGGTTTCTCTCCTGTGTGTGTTCTCTGGTGTTGAGTCAGATGGCAAGATTGACCAAAACTCTTCCCACATTGACCACAGCTATAAGGTTTCTCTCCTGTGTGTATTCTCTGGTGTGAAGTCAGATGGCCAGATGTAGTAAAACTCTTCCCACATTCACCACAGCAATAAGATTTCTCTCCTGTGTGTGTTCTCTGATGAATTTTAATGCCTGATGAGGTGAATCTCTTCCCACAGTCAGAGCAGCAGTGAGTTCTCTTCCCTGTGGATCTCTGCAGTTGTTTATTGAGGTGTTCTAATGTGGAGAGACTCTTCTCTGCCTCTTCAGCATCATGAGGTTGTTGAGGCTCCCCAGAGGATCCACGATAGTCCCATATAGTCCCATATCTCCCCTGTGTGAACAACAAAGTCAGACAGATGATATAAAGGCCCACAACAGCGGTAATCCACTGTCAAAGGTGATGCCAACAGCGGAGCCATGATGTTGGACAACAATTGACATCTGTAATGAATGTTAAAATTATTTGATATTTGCCTTAAATTGAGCAAGAATAGTCATATTTTGTCTTGTTTTCACATTAGTAGTAACATCGATGATTGTAGGCTAGAAATAAGTTATTCATGTTGTTGAAACTCTAAGCAGTGTGCCAGGCGACTTTTGGTCTCCAATATAGGCCCCTTTCTGTATTTGCTAAAATTGTGGCACGAGGGCAATTTGATTGCAGAAACTCCTCCCTGCTAATGAGGAAACCGATAGTTATGGATGTAGTATATCTGCCTGGAGCAAAAATGGTGAGCAAAGATTTTAGTTTTTCACAATGTATTCTGAATGTGAATGGGGGAAACTCAGGGGAGTAACATCCATTTCCAGGTTGCTTATGAGTACATTTCACACTACCTTGGATTATAAGCAGGTATATCTCTCTGGTCACCCCTAAAGCCAACTCCTCCTTTGGTCGTCTCTCCTTCCAGTTCTCTGCTGCCAATGACTGGAACGAACTATAAAAATCTCTGAAACTGGAAACACTTATCTCCCTCACTAGCTTTAAGCACCAGCTATCAGAGCAGCTCCCAGATCACTGCACCTGTACATAGCCCATCTATAATTTAGCCCAAACTACTACCTCTTCCCCTACTGTATTTATTTATTTTGCTCCTTTGCACCATATTATTTATATTTTAACTTTGAACTTTCTTCAAATAACAAATCTACCATTCCAGTGTTTTACTTGCTATATTGTACTTACTTTGCCACCATGGCCTTTTTTGCCTTTACCTCCCTTATCTCACATAATTTGCTCACATTGTATATAGTCTTATTTTTTTCTACTGCATCATTGATTGTATGTTGTTTTACTCCTAGTGTAACTCTGTGTTTTTGTATGTTGTCGAACTGCTTTGCTTTATCTTGGCCAGGTCGCAATTGTAAATGAGAACTTGTTCTCAACTTGCCTACCTGGTTAAATAAAGGTGAAATAAAAATAAATAAAAAAATAAAAAATTGTAAGGATATTTGAATGTCCTGTTTAATATAATGTTTGCTAAAGCATTAAGAATGATGTGTAATTATTGAAGAACTGCGTTAATGACAGTATCCATTTGGGTGTTGTCAATAAAGTTAAGATTTTATTTATTTATAGAAACTAGAATATGCATATAATTATTAGCTTTGGATAGAAAACACTCCAAAGTTTCTAAAACTGTTTGAATGGTGTCTGTGAGTATAACAGAACTCATTTGGCAGGCCAAAACCTGAGAAGATTCCAAACAGGAAGTACCCTGTCTGACCATTTCTTGGTCTTCTTGATCATCTCTATCCAAAACAGGGGATCTCTGCTGTTACGTGACACTTCCTACGGCTCCCATGGGCTCTCAGAAGGCGGCAAAAAGCTGAATGGTGGCTTTGCAGGCCATGGCTGAAAAACATTAGCGCGTTTGGATAGTGGTCGGTCAGAATACTATGAGACTGAGGCGCATGCACGAGTCGACTCCATGTTTACTTTCTCTCTCTTTGAACGAAAACAACCACTCCAGGTCAGAATATTATCGCTTTTTTACGAGAAAAATGGCATAAAAATTGATTTTAAACAGCGGTTGACATGCTTCGCAGTACGGTAATGGAATATTTAATTTTTTTTGTCACGAAACGCGTCGGGCGCGTAACCCTTCGTCACCCTTGGATAGTGTCTTGAATGCACAAACAAAACGGCGCTATTTGGATATAACTATGGATTATTTTGAACCAAACCAACATTTGTTATTGAAGTAGAAGTCCTGGGAGTGCATTCTGACGAAGAACAGCAAAGGTAATAACATTTTTCTTATAGTAAATCTGACTTTGGTGAGGGCTAAACTTGGTGGGTGTCTAAATAGCTAGCCCTGTGATGCCGGGCTATCAACTTAGAATATTGCAAAATGTGCTTTCACCGAAAAGCTATTTTAAAATCGGACATAGCGAGTTCATAGAGGAGTTCTGTATATATAATTCTTAAAATAATTGTTATGTTTTTTCTGAACGTTTATTGTGAGTAATTTAGTAAATTCACCGGAAGTGTTCGGTGGGAATGCTAGTTCTGAACGTCACATGCTAATGTAAAAAGCTGGTTTTTGATATAAATATGAACTTGATTGAACAAAACATGCATGTATTGTTTAACATAATGTCCTAGGAGTGTCATCTGATGAAGATCCTCAAAGGTTAGTGCTGCATTTAGCTGTGGTTTTATTTTTTGTGACCTTATATGCTAGCTTGAAAAATGGGTGTCTGATTATTTCTGGCTGGGTACTCTGCTGACATAATCTAATGTTTTGCTTTCGCTGTAAAGCCTTTTTGAAATCGGACAGTGTGGTTAGATAAAGGAGAGTCTTGTCTTTAAAATGGTGTAAAATAGTCATATGTTTGAAAAATTGAAGTTTTTGTATTTTTGAGGAATTTGTAATTCGCGCCACGCCTATCATTGGATATTGGAGCAGGTGTTCCGCTAGCGGAACGTCTAGATGTAAGAGGTTAACACAGTGTCCAAAGAAGGGCCAGATGTATACAGAATGGTGTCGTCTGAGTAGAGGTGGATCAAGGAATCACCCGCAGCAAGAGCAACATCGTTGGTATATACAGAGAAAAGAGTCGGTGTGAGAATTGAACCCTGTGGTACCCCCACAGAAACTGCCAGAGGTCTGGACAACAGGCCCTCTGATTTGACACACTGAACTCTATCAGAGAAGTAGTTGGTGAACCAGGCGAGGCAGTCATTTGAGAAACCAAGGCTGTTGAGTCTGCCGATAAGAATACAGTGATTGACAGAGTCGAAAGCCTTGGCCAGGTCGGAGAAGAGGGCAGTACAGTACTGTCTTTTATCGATGGTGGTTATGATATCGTTTAGTACCTTGAGTGTGGCTGAGGTGCACCCGTGTCCAGCTCGGAAACCGGATTGCACAGCGGAGAAGGTACGGTGAGATTCAAAATGGTCAGTGATCTGTTTGTTAACTTGGATGTTGAAGACTTTAGAAAGGCAGGGCAGGATGGATATAGGTCTGTAACAGTTTGGGTCTAGAGTGTCACCCCCTTTGAAGAGGGGGATGACCGTGGAAGCGTTACAATCTTTAGGAATCTCGGACGATACGAAAGAGAGGTTGAACAGACTAGTAATAGGGGTTGCCACAATGGCAGTGGAACATTTTAGAAAGAGAGGGTCCAGATTGTCTATCTCAGCTGATTTTTACGGGACCAGGTTTTGCAGCTCTTTCAGAACATCTGCTATCTGGATTTGGGTGAAGGAGAAGCTGGGGAGGCTTGGGGAAGTAGCTTCGGGGGGTGGGGAGCTGTTGGCCGGGGTTGGGGTAGCCAGGAGGAAAGCATGGCCAGCCGTAGAGAAATGCTTATTGAAATTCTCGATTATCGTGGATTTATCGGTGGTGACTGTGTTTCCTAGCCTCAGTGCAGTGGGCAGCTGGGATGAGGTGCTCTTATTCTCCATGGACTTTACAGTGTCCCAAAATTTTTGGAGTTAAAGCTACAGGATGCAAATTTCTGTTTGAAAAAGCTAGCTTTTGCTTTCCTAACTGACTGTGTATTGGTTCCCGACTTCTCTGAAAAGTTGCATATCGCGGGGACTATTCAATGCTAGTGCAGTACGCAACAGGATGTTTTTGTGCTGGTCGAGGGCAGTCAGGTCTGGAGTGAACCAAGGGCTATATCTGTTGTTAGTTTTACAATTTTTGAAAGGGCCGTGCTTATTTAAGGTGGTGAGGAAATTACTTTTAAAGAACAACCAGGTATCCCAGTTTAGGTCACCTAACAGAATGAACTCTGAAGATAGATGGGGGGCAATCAATTCACATATGGTGTCCAGGGCACAGCTGGGAGCTGAGGGGGGTCTGTAACAGGCGGCAACAGTGAGAGACTTATTTCTGGAGAGAATCATTTTTTTAATTAGAAGCTCGAACTGTTTGGGCTTAGACCTGGAAAGTATGATAGAACTTTGCAGGCCATCTCTGCAGTAGATTGCAACTCCTCCCCCTTTGGCAGTTCTATCTTGACGGAAAATGTTGTAGCTGGGGATGGAAATTTCAGAATTTTTGGTGGCCTTCCAAAGCCAGGATTCAGACACGGCAAAGACATCAAGGTTGGTGGAGTGTGCTAAAGCAGTGAGTAAAACAAACTTAGGGAGGAGGCTTCTGATGTTAACATGCATGAAAACAAGGCTTCTACGGTTACAGAAGTCAACAAATGAGAGCGCCTGGGGACACACAGGGCCTGGGTTAACCTCTACATCACCCGAGGAACAGAGGAGTAGGATGAGGGTACGGCTAAAGGCTATCAGAATTGGTCGAATAGTGCGTTGTGAAAAGAGAATAAAAGGAGCAGATTTCTGGGTGTGGTAGGATAGATTCAAGGCATAATGTACAGACAGGGGTATGGTAGGGTGCGGGTACAGTGGAGGTAAACCTAGGCGTTGAGTGATGATAAGAGAGGTTGCATCTCTGGAGGCACCAGTTATGCTAGGTGAGGTCACCGCATGTGTGGGAGGTCGGACAAAAGAGCTCTCTGAGGCATGTTGAGTGGGACTAGGGGCTCCGCAGTAAAATAAAACAATGATAACTACCCTAAACAACAGTATACAAGGCATATTGACATTAGAGAGACAAAGCGAGGCATAAAGCAATCACAGGTGTTGATTGGGATAGCTAGCTAAGACAACAACGGGTAAGACAACAGTTAATCAGCTAAGACAACAACAACAGGTAAAGTGTCGATGAATGGGCAGAGAGGGTCAGTTAACTACACACAGGGCCTGAGTTCGAGGCTGGGGCCGACAGATAAACAAAACAAACAAAATGGAGTACCGTGATTAATGAACAGTCCAGCAGGGATCAGCTATGTAGCCAAGTGATCATAGGGTCCAGTGAACAGCAATATATGAACCAGGGAAGCCGTTAGGTAGTCGTTACTATGCTAGCCGGGAGACGCGCCTGGCTTGAGGCTAACTGGTGCTAGCTTCGGGACAAGGGCGTCACCGACGTCTGGCAAAGGCCAGTTGAGGGCACATCGGACGGAATTACGTCGGCAGACCAGTCGTGATGGATCGTCGGGGCTCCATGTCAACAAAGGGTCCAGGCCAATTGGCAAAAGAGGAATTGTAGCTGGAGTAATTTTGTTTGCTAGCCGGGAGATGCACCTGGCTCAAGGCTAACTGGTGCTAGCTTCGGGACAAGGGTGTTAGCCACTATAGCCACTCCGGTGCAAAGGTCCAGAGCTTACGGCAGGAATCCGGTGATGTAGTGGCTTCTAGTTGTGTTAGTGAAGAGTCCAGGAGGCATCAGCTGTGTAGCCGAGTGATCATAGAGTCCACTGAGCAGGCCGGGAGATGGGCTGGGCCACTCGGTAGCAGCTAGCTAGCTGCGATTATCCGGTGTAATGGTCCGCTAGCAGTGGCTAACAAGGACTAAATAGCTAGTAGCTAATTAGCTGGTTAGCTTCTGATGGCTAGCTTCTGATGGAGGTTCTAGCTATAAGGTCTAAAAAAATAGCAGATCCGTATCACATTGGGTGAGGCGGGTTGCCAGAAGTAATATTTAATTTAAAAATGGAAAAAGAGATTGAAATATATTGCAATATACATTTGAAGTCGGAAGTTTTCATAAACCTTAGCCAAATACATTTAAACTACATCTTTCACAATTCCTGACATTTAATCCTAGTAAATATTCCCTGTCTTAGCTCAGTTAGGTTCACCACTTTATTTTAAGAATGTGTAATGTCAGAATAATAGTAGAGAATTATTTATTTCAGGTTTTATTTCTTTCATCACATTCCCAGTGGGTGAGAAGTAGGAAATACATTCAATTAGTATTTGGTAGCATTGCCTTTAAATTGTTTAACTTGGGTCAAACGTTTTGGGTAGCCTTCCACAAGCTTCCCACAATAAGTTGGGTGAATTTTGGCCCATTCCTCCTGACAGAGCTGTTGTAACTGAGTCAGGATGTAGGCCTTATAGCTCGCACACACTTTTTCAGTTCTGCCCACAAATTTTCTATAGGGTTGAGGTCAGGACTTTGTGATGGCCACTCCAATACCTTGACTTTGTTGTCCTTAAGCCATTTTGCCTCAACTTTGGAAGTATGCTTGGGGTCATTGTCCATTTGGAAGACCCATTTGTGACCAAGATTTAACTTCCTGACTGATGTCTTGAGATGTTGCTTCAATATATCCACATGATTTTCCTCCCTCATGATGCCATCTATTTTGTGAAGTGCACCAGTCCCTCCTGCAGCAAAGCACTACCACAAAATTGTTATACATTTTGTCATCGTTTATGAGTTCTTCTGTAAATTAATGTGCCCATTCACCGATAGTTATGGGGAGAAAACATTTTCTGAACGTCATGCACCAATGTAAAAATTGGGTTTTTGGATATAAATATGAACTTGATCGAACAAAAAATGCATGTATTGTGTAACATGATGTCCTAGGAGTGTCATCTGATGAAGATTGTCAAAGGTTAGTGCTTAATTTTAGCTGTATATCTGGTTTTGTGATGGCTATCCGTCTTTGGAAAATTGCTTTTTTTTGTTGCTAAGGTGCTATCCTACAATAATCTAATGTTTTGCTTTCACCGTAAAGCCTTTTTGAAATCGGACAATGTGGTTGGATTAACGAGTAGAGTATCTTTAAAATGCCGTATAATACTTGAATTTAAATTTTGAGAAATTTTTGGGGGGAATTTCGCGCCGTGCTATCTCACTGGTTGTTGTCCAACCAATCCCGTTAACCTCTCTAGGGTATGTGGGACGAAATCATCCCACCTACTCAACAGCCAGTGGAATCCCGTGGCGCGTTATTCAAATACCTTAGAAATGCTATTACTTCAATTTCTCAAACATATGACTATTTTACACCAATTTAAAGACAAGACTCTCGTTAATCTAACCACACTGTCCGATTTCAAAAAGGCTTTACAAAGAAAGCAAAACATTAGATTATGTCAGCAGAGTACCCAGCCAGAAATAATTAGACACCCATTTTTCAAGCTAGCATATAATGTCACATGAACCCAAACCACAGCTAAATGCAGCACTAACCTTTGATGATCTTCATCAGGTGACACTCCTAGGACATTATGTTATACAATACATGCATGTTTTGTTCAATCAAGTTCATATTTATATCAAAAACCAGCTTTTTATATTAGCATGTGACGTTCAGAACTAGCATACCCACCGCAAACTTCCGGTGAATTTACTAAATTACTCACGATAAACGTTCACAAAAAACATAACAATTATTTTAAGAATTATAGATACAAAACTCCTTTATGCAATCGCTATGTCCGATTTTAAAATAGCTTTTCGGCAAATGCACATTTTGCAATATTCTGAGTAGATAGCTCGCCGTCACGGGCTAGCTATTTTGACACCCACCAAGTTTGGCCCTCACCAAACTCAGATTTACTATTAGAAAAATGTGATTACCTTTGCTGTTCTTCGTCAGAATGCACTCCCAGGACTTCTACTTCAATAACAAATGTTGGTTTGGTTCAAAATAATCCATAGTTATATCCAAATAGCGGCGTTTTGTTCGTGCGTTCAAGACACTATCCAAGGGTGACGAAGGGTTACACGCCCGACGCGTTTCGTGACAAAAAAATTCTAAATATTCCATTACCGTACTTCGAAGCATGTCAACCGCTGTTTAAAATCAATTTTTATGCTATTTTTCTCGTAAAAAAGCGATAATATTCCGACCGGGAGTCGTTGTTTTCGTTCAAAGACGAAATAATAAAAACATGGGCGCGCCTCCAGTCTCTGTTCTCTGATCGACCACTATCAAAATGCGCTAATGTTTTTCAGCCAGGGCCTGCAAAGCCACCATTCAGCTTTTTGCCGCCTTCTGAGTGCCTATGGGAGCCGTAGGAAGTGTCACGTAACAGCAGAGATCCCCTGTTTTTTGGATAGAGATGATCAAGAAGGCCAAGAAATGATCAGACAGGGTACTTCCTGTACAGAATCTTCTCAGGTTTTGGCCTGCCAAATGAGTTCTGTTATACTCACAGACACCATTCAAACAGTTTTAGAAACTTTAGGGTGTTTTCTATCCAAATCAAACAATTATATGCATATTCTAGTTACTAGGCAGGAGTAGTAACCAGATTAAATCGGGTACGTTTTTTATCCGGCCGTGCAAATACTGCCCCCTATCCCCAACAGGTTAAGCACCAGCTGTTAGAGCAGCTCACAGATCACTGCACCTGTACATAGCCCATCTATAATTTAGCCCAAACAACTACCGCTTCCCCTACTGTATTAATTTATTTATTTTGCTCCTTTGCACCCCATTATTTCTATTTCTACTTTGCACTTTCTTCCACTACAAATCTACCATTCCAGTGTTTTACTTGCTATATTGTATTTACTTCACCACCATGGCATTTGTTGCCTTACCTCCCTTATCTCACCTCATTTGCTCACATTGTATATAGACTTCTTTTTCTACTGTATGTTTGTTTTACTCCATGTGTAACTCTGTGTTGTTGTATGTTGTCGAACTGCTTTGCTTTATCTTGGCCAGGTCGCAATTGTAAATGAGAACTTGTTCTCAACTAGTCTACCTGGTTAAATAAATGACTTGTTCTCAACTAGCCTACCTGGTTAATTAAAGGACTTGTTTTCAACTAGCCTACCTGGCTAATTAAAGGACTTGTTCTCAACTAGCCAACCTGGTTAATTAAAGGACTTGTTCTCAACTAGCCTACCTGGTTTAATAAAGGACTTGTTCTCAACTAGCCTACCTGGTTAAATAAAGGTGAAATAAATATAATGTCTCATCAGAGTAGGAGCTCTGACCTAGGAACAGATCCCACCTGTCCATCTAAAACTGATCTGAGACCAGCCTTCCTACTGAGACGCTTGATAAGAGTAGGAGCTCTGACCTAGGAACAGATCCCACCTGTCCATCTAAAACTGATCTGAGACCAGCCTTCCTACTGAGACGGTTGATAAGAGTAGGAGCTCTGACCTAGGAACAGATCCCACCTGTCCATCTAAAACTGATCTGAGACCAGCCTTCCTACTGAGACGCTTGATAAATACAGCCTTCGGATGGGATTCCTTCTTCTACATGTCAGATGTTCTACAACAATAGATTTATGTCTGGATGAATGGCCGTGTTTGAGAGCATCAAAACTGATGTACCATGGGTAAATTGCGACTGACTGATGTACAAATAATATCGAGCAGTTATACACACGATGCAAGGTGATCAGTCAGTTGACTCAACTTTAAAAAATAAAAAAGTCGGCCGCCATGTCGAACGAACCCAACGTTAATCAACACAGTATGGACCCAACAGACCCATCAGAACAGGGTTTCCTGACCCTCTACTCAGGGACCAGAACCCAACGTTAATCAACACAGTATGAACCCAACAGACCCATCAGAACAGGGTTTCCTGACCCTCTACTCAGGGACCAGAACCCAACGTTAATCAACACAGTATGGACCCAACAGACCCATCAGAACAGGGTTTCCTGACCCTCTACTCAGGGACCAGAACCAAATGTTAATCAACACAGTATGGACCCAACAGACTGGTTAAATAAAGGTGAAATAAAAAATAAATAAAATAAAAGATCAATGTCCCTGTTTTATAAGATAGTACTCACTGTATTTACTGGTGTTAATCAGATCAATGTCCCTGTTTTATTAGATAGTACTCACTGTATTTACTTGTGTTAATCAGATCAATGTCCCTGTTTTATAAGATAGTACTCACTGTATTTACTTGTGTTAATCAGATCAATGTCCCTGTTTTATAAGATAGTACTCACTGTATTTACTGGTGTTAATCAGATCAATGTCCCTGTTTTATTAGATAGTACTCACTGTATTTACTGGTGTTAATCAGATCAATGTCCCTGTTTTATTAGATAGTACTCACTGTATTTACTGGTGTTAATCAGTTCTCCAGTCTTCTCTTCTTCGTCCTCCTCTAATGTGACAGTAATCTCCCCCTCTTCATCTTTCATTCCAAAAACGTCTTCATCTTCTTTCACTTCATCCTCCACTCCAAAAACTGCATCTTCCTCCTCTTCTTTCACAGTAATATCCTCCTCTTCTTTCACTGAAACGTCTTTTTCTTCTTCTTTCACGGTAACAGCCTCACCCTCTACTTGTTTTTGTATTGTAACAGCCTCCTCTTTCACCAGAGCGTCTTTCTCCGTCCAGCAGACCTCCGCTTCTTTAACAGGAGGAGAGTAGCTTAGTGAACTCATGGTCGGAGATGTTAGCTAGAGATAATAGCTAGTTAGCATTAGCGACTAGACTAGTGCTAACTTAACCAGCCAGCTAGTTGACTTACAACGTAAATATTAAATTAAATGGGGTAGCTAGTTGTTTCCACATAAGTATGTTTAAATCACAGTGGCAATTAAACCACGAAATTGTCCAAACAGCTTGAATGTTCAGACTTTGTCGCCTAGCGAGCTACCGAGGTGGCTGCAGTTGTTGAAGAAGCGTTCCGTCCACTAGATTATACGTCACACTAGAAACATCGCCTGAAAGACACATATCGCCATCTGCTGTCTGGAGGGAGGAAACGCAGTTGAGGAGGGAAAACTATTTTTATTCTTCATTGAATTATAATATTATAAAGCAGTTTAGGGAAACGTTTTTTTCTCTTCATTAAATATGAATATTATATCAACACGTACAAAGAGCAACAAGTGTTGTTTGATTAGTTCAGATTTTTTATGAGAATTTAAAACAAACTCTACATCTACTCCACATCTGTATTTCTGATTCAGTCAAATAACTAGATATCAAAATAAGCACCTAGTTATTGGTACCCTTGATAATGATGAGCAAAAATTACTGTATGAAATAAATAAATTAACTTTACCCACTACCAGGATATTTTAGCCCAAAACCTGGTTACCTCTGTGCTAGGAGGCTGAGACTTGGCCATAAGAGGATCTTCCAGCAAGACACATCAACATCCACAAAGAAATGGTTAATTGGGCACAAAAATCAACATTTTTAATGGCCATCTCAGTCTTCGGACTTGAACTCCATTGAAAACCTGTGGTTTGAATTGATCAGGGCAGTCCATAAAACAGACTAAATAAATCAAGGACCTGGAGAGATTCTGTATGGAGGAATGGTCTAAGGTCCCACCCAATGTGTACTCTAATCTCATTAAACATTTCAGTGTTGTTATCCTCCCAAGGGGAGGGTGCTGGAGTATTGAAAACATGGGTGGCAATAATTCAGACCCCTGCCTTTTGAGAATTACATGTTAAACTAAATCTCTTTCTCTGAGCAATTGTATTAGTATAAAATAATATAATTCACCCTTTTTTTTACATAGAAGTATTTGAATTCTTTATTTTATAGAGTTGTTTTTGCTCATCTTTATCAAGGGTGTCAACAATTTTGTCCCCCACTGTACCTCCATACTGCTGCTACATGGTGTAACAATACATCATGTAGATGTATATAATGAACAGACTAGGTCTATACTGCTCCTACATGGTGTAACAATACAGTGCATTCGGAAAGTATTCAGACCCCTTCACTTTTTCCACATTTTGTTACATTACAGCCTTATTCTAAAATGATTAACACTACCGTTCAAAAGGTTGGAGTCACTTAGAAATGTTCTTGTTTTTGAAAGAAAAACACTTTTTTTGTCCATTAAAATAACATCAAATTGATCTGAAATACAGTGTAGACATTGTTAATGTTGTAAATGACTATTGTAGCTGGAAACAGCTGATTGTTTATGGAATATCTACATAGGCGTATAGAGGCCCATTATCAGCAACCATCACTCCTGTGTTCCAATGGCACGTTGTGTTAGCTAATCCAAGTTTATCATTTTAAAAGGCTAATTGATCAGTAGAAAACCCTTTTGCAATTATGTTAGCACAGCTGAAAACTGTTGTGCTGATTTAACAAAGCTTTTGTAAACAGTGTTGTTGCATAACAATCAGGCAGTAGAACAACAATAATCATCACCCTCTTGACCAATCTTCCCTCCCCTTAACATTGGGTTGATTCAGACCCTGCCAGTGTACCAGGTGGACATTGGGTTTGATTCAGACCCTGTCAGTGTACCAGGTGGACATTGGGTTGATTCAGACCCTGTCAGTGTACCAGATGGACATTGGGTTGATTCAGACCCTGTCAGTGTACCAGGTGGACATTGGGTTGATTCAGACCCTGTCAGTGTACCAGGTGGACATTGGGTTGATTCAGACCCTGTCAGTGTACCAGGTGGACATTGGGTTGATTCAGACCCTGCCAGTGTACCAGGTGGACATTGGGTTGATTCAGACCCTGTCAGTGTACCAGGTGGACATTGGGTTGATTCAGACCCTGCCAGTGTACCAGGTGGACATTGGGTTGATTCAGACCCTGTCATTGTACCAGGTGGACATTGGGTTTGATTCAGACCCTGTCAGTGTACCAGGTGGACATTGGGTTGATCCAGACCCTGTCAGTGTACCAGGTGGACATTGGGTTTGATTCAGACCCTGTCAGTGTACCAGGTGGACATTGGGTTGATTCAGACCCTGTCAGTGTACCAGGTGGACATTGGGTTGATTCAGACCCTGTCAGTGTACCAGGTGGACATTGGGTTGATCCAGACCCTGTCAGTGTACCAGGTGGACATTGGGTTTGATTCAGACCCTGTCAGTGTACCAGGTGGACATTGGGTTGATTCAGACCCTGTCAGTGTACCAGGTGGACATTGGGTTGATTCAGACCCTGTCAGTGTACCAGGTGGACATTGGGTTGATTCAGACCCTGTCAGTGTACCAGGTGGACATTGGGTTGATTCAGACCCTGTCAGTGTACCAGGTGGACATTGGGTTGATTCAGACCCTGTCAGTGTACCAGGTGGACATTGGGTTTGATTCAGACCCTGTCAGTGTACCAGGTGGACATTGGATTTGATTCAGGCCCTGCCAGTGTACCAGGTGGATGTTGGGTTGATTCAGACCCTGTCAGTGTACCAGGTGGACATTGGGTTTGATTCAGACCCTGCCAGTGTACCAGGTGGACATTGGGTTTGATTCAGACCCTGCCAGCATGGCCAGAAATGTATTCCAAGGTTAGTAACTTATAACCACAGAACCACCCCAGACCTTTCATGCATGACTAAAAACACCTAAGTATTAGATTTACTACCATGGTCTAGAATGTCACTGCATTAGACACCATTCACAATGCTGGCTGATGTACGAGTAAAACATGACATATTATTTCCTAACCATTCACAATGCTGGCTGATGTACGAGTAAAACATGACATATTATTTCCTAACCATTCACAATGCTGGCTGAGGTACGTGTAAAACATGACATATTATTTCCTAACCATTCACAATGCTGGCTGAGGTACTAGTAAAACATGACATATTATTTCCTAACCATTCACAATGCTGGCTGAGGTACGAGTAAAACATGACATATTATTTCCTAACCATTCACAATGCTGGCTGAGGTACGAGTAAAACATGAAATATTATTTCCTAATTGTAAAAAATGTCAAGGCTTTAGTTCAGTGGGCTTTTCCATTGTTGAGGAAAGCAGGGGAAGTGTTGTGAGTAACAGAACTGCCTACGGTGTGGGGGAAGGGACGCTGCTCACTGATTGGCTGTCGTGACAAGGGTCCCTCCAAAAATCTATCACTATTCCAACTCAAATTCTCCCCCAAATCTACCACTAATAGGCCAAGCCTCCACAGGCCCTGTCTTGTATTGACAAACAGAACAAATCATTTGACATTCAAATATGTCATTTTAAATAGCTCAATTCAATCCAGCTGGGCCTTTTAACACAGACAGTTGTTCCTGCTGTAGATGTTATGCCTTTGTACAGATCTAAGATCAGTTCTCCTCCACAATGCATATTCAGTACCGGTCAATTGTTTGGACACACCTCCAAATTCAATGTTTTTTCTTTATTTTATCTATTGTCTACATTGTAGAGTAATAGTGGAGACATCAAAACTATGAAATAACTCATATGGAATCATGTAGTAACCAAAAAAAAGTGTTAAACAAATCAAAATATATTATATATTTTATATTCTCCAAGTTTATCATTTTAAAAGGCTAATTGATCATTAGAAAACCCTTTTGCAATTATGTTAGCACAGCTGAAAACTGTTGTTCTGATTAAAGAAGCAATACAACTGTCCTTCTTTAAACTAGTTGAGTATCTGGAGCATCAGCATTTGTGGGTTCGGTTACAGGCTCAAAATGGCCAGAAACAAATAACTTTCTTTTGAAAAACGTTAGTCTATTATTTTTCTGAGAAATGAAGGCTATTCCATGCGAGAAATTGCTAAGAAACTGAAGATCTCGTACAAAGCTATGTACTACTCACTTCACAGAACAGCGCAAACTGGCTCTAACCAGAATAGAAGTAGGCCCCAGTGCACAACTGAGCAAGAGGACAAGTACGTTAGTGTCTAATTTGAGAAACAGACGCCTCAGAAGTTTTCAACTGGAAGCTTTATCAAATTGTACCTGCAAAACACCAGTCTAAACGTCAACAGTGAAGAGGCGACTCCGGGATGTTGGCTTTCTAGGCAGAGTTGCAAAGAAAAATCCATATCTCAGACCGTTTTAAAAAAGGAAAAGATTAAGATGGGCAAACTAACACAGACATTGGGCAGAGGAAGATTGGAAAAAAGTGTTATGGACAGACGAATCTAAGTTTGATGTGTTCGGATCACAAACAAGAACATTCGTGAGTTCCAGAAAAAATGAAAAGATGCTGGAGGAGTGCTTGACGCCTTCTGTCAAGCATGGTGGAGGCAATGTGATGGTCTGGGGGTGCTTTGGTGGTGGTAAAGTGGGAGATTTGTACAGGGTAAAAGGGATCTTGAAGAAGGAAGGCTATCACTCCATTTTGCAAAGCCATGCCATATCCTGTGGACGGCGACTAATTGGAGCCAATTTCCTCCTACAACAGGACAATGACCCAAAGCACAGCTCCATTTAGGGAAGAAGCATTCAGCTGGTATTCTGTCTATAATGGAGTGGTCAGCACAGTCACCGGATCTCAACCCTATTGAGCTGTTGTGGGAGCAGCTTGACCGTATGATACGTAAGAAGTACCCATCAATCCAATCCAATTTGTGGGAGGTGCTTCAGGAAACATGGGTTAGGGTTTGGCAGGGGTTTGGCCGTCATTGTAAATAAGAATTTGTCCTTAGCTGGCTTGCCTGTTTAAATAAAGGTTAAATACATTTTTTTTTAAATGTAACTTCATTACACCGTTACACTGGCATACAAACTCGGTAGCATAGAGTTGATAATACATATGACGTTGGGAAATAGTGCATTGTGGGTAGTTTAGAAGATTTCCCGAAATAAGTTAATCAATTTGTAATAATGCAAAAACATAGCTGTTTGTACTTATAGGTAACCATATCGTGACTACAACTAGGCTACTAAGTCTTTAACCACACTGTGTTGTTACACTGGCGAGTAAAAACTCATGCTTCCTACACTTTAACTTTTTGTCTGACAATAAAATAATCATTTTACTCAACTGCGTTACCCACTCCAGTCAGCAGATGGCGGTGTGGGAATTTAAGGTAATGCTGTTGGTGTGACGTATAATGTAGTGGACGGAACGCTTCTTTCAACAGTAGCAACAGTGATTCAGCCTCCTCGGTAGCTTGCTAGACAAAATAGCCGAACAATAAAGCTCTTTAGATGCTTTAGTGTATATTAGCCACTGTGTTTTAAACCCACTTCTGTCGTCTAGTTAGTTATCCGATTTAATTTCATATTTACGGTGTTGTTGTTATTAGTCAGCTAGCGGGCTGGTTAAGTTAGCATTAGCCTAGCTAGCTAACATCTCCGACCATGAGTTCACTAAGCTACTCTCCTGTTAAAGAAGATGAGGCCTGCTGGACGGAGAAAGAAGCTCTCGTCAAAGAGGAGGAGGAAGAGGAGGCTGTTTCAATACAAAACCAAGTAGAGGGTGAAGCTGTTACAGTGAAAGAAGAAGAGAAAGACATTACAGTGAAAGAAGAGGAAGACGTGTTAAGAGTGAAGGAGGAGGAAGATGCAGTTTTTGGAGTGAAGAAGGAAGGAGAGATTACTGTCACATTGAAAGATGAAGATGAAGATGAAGAGGAGGAGATAGGAGATCTGATTAACACCAGTAAGTACCGCCTTCAATTAGTTTTTAACTTTGGATATTCGGAGTTGGCTCGTCAATACCTCTTCAACGGAGGGCCCTGGGATGATGACTGATATGTCTAGAATCAGACGACGTAGAGACAAGCTACCCCTTGTTTTCTCCGTTCCGTTTCCAAAAAGTGACTTAACATATATATTTGAGGAGGGTCTATCTGCTGACCGCAGACTGGGGGGCCACGGCATGTAGTGTTTTTAATGTAGTGATGTTTTACTACACACCGTGACCCCCAATAGAGCCATGTGAGAGTTGGGTTGGCTACACCAAACATTATGGATATACTGACAAGATGTCTCTCCGTCCTGACAAGGGGAGTCGTTGTCCACAAAGCTGCACTGTGGGTTGTCTATCTCCCACCTATCCTGTCTTTGGATTGGTGGATACATCTTATTATTGTAATCTATTGTTTATATTCTATGAGGGTTGTTGACGTCAACCGCCTGTATTCAATGGAGAGAGATTCATGCTAGTAGCTTAGCATATGCATAGCAATCTGGAGACAACTCCAATAGTGTTTTTATCAAAGTTGTCGGTATGTCACGTGTCCACGTAACAACTTAATCATTACGAAACTTCTGTTAGATCAAGTAAACCTCACGTAGCAAATAAGCCATTCATTTTGTTGTTGACCAAATTCAACACTTTCCACATTGGGTTGATAATTGTTTCCACTTGGATACAACCTACTGTAGCCTACTGGCATGACCTAGAGAGGTACAACCTACTGTAACCTACTGGCATGACCTAGAGAGTTACAACATACTGTAGCCTACTGGCATGACCTAGAGAGACCCAACCTACTGGAGCCTACTGGCATGACCTAGAGAGTTACAACCTACTGGCATGACCTAGAGAGGTACAACCTACTGTAACCTACTGGCATGACCTAGAGAGGTACAACCTACTGTAACCTACTGGCATGACCTAGAGAGATACAACCTACTGTAACCTACTGGCATGACCTAGAGAGTTACAACCTACTGTAACCTACTGGCATGACCTAGAGAGATACAACCTACTGTAGCCTACTGGCATGACCTAGAGAGATACAACCTACTGGCATGACCTAGAGAGATACAACCTACTGTAACCTACTGGCATGACCTAGAGAGATACAACCTACTGGAGCCTACTGGCATGACCTAGAGAGTTACAACCTACTGGCATGACCTAGAGAGATACAACCTACTGTAACCTACTGGCATGACCTAGAGAGTTACAACCTACTGTAACCTACTGGCATGACCTAGAGAGATACAACCTACTGGCATGACCTAGAGAGTTACAACCTACTGTAACCTACTGGCATGACCTAGAGAGATACAACCTACTGTAACCTACTGGCATGACCTAGAGAGTTACAACCTACTGTATCCTACTGGCATGACCTAGAGAGATACAACCTACTGGCATGACCTAGAGAGATACAACCTACTGTAACCTACTGGCATGACCTAGAGAGATACAACCTACTGTAACCTACTGGCATGACCTAGAGAGATACAACCTACTGGCATGACCTAGAGAGTTACAACCTACTGTAACCTACTGGCATGACCTAGAGAGATACAACCTACTGTAACCTACTGGCATGACCTAGAGAGATACAACCTACTGGCATGACCTAGAGAGATACAACCTACTGTAACCTACTGGCATGACCTAGGGAGATACAACCTACTGTAGCCTACTGGCATGACCTAGAGAGATACAACCTACTGTAGCCTACTGGCATGACCTACAGAGATACAACCTACTGTAACCTACTGGCATGACCTAGAGAGATACAACCTACTGGCATGACCTAGAGAGTTACAACCTACTGTAACCTACTGGCATGACCTAGAGAGTTACAACCTACTGTAACCTACTGGCATGACCTAGAGAGTTACAACTTACTGTAGCCTACTGGCATGACCTAGAGAGATACAACCTACTGTAGCCTACTGGCATGACCTAGAGAGATACAACCTACTGTAGCCTACTGGCATGACCTAGAGAGATACAACCTACTGTAGCCTACTGGCATGATCTAGAGAGATACAACCTACTGTAACCTACTGGCATGACCTAGAGAGATACAACCTACTGACATGACCTAGAGAGATACAACCTACTGGCATGACCTACAGAGATACAACCTACTGTAGCCTATTGGCATGACCTAGAGAGTTACAACCTACTGTAACCTACTGGCATGACCTAGAGAGATACAACCTACTGGCATGACCTAGAGAGATACAACCTACTGTAACCTACTGGCATGACCTAGGGAGATACAACCTACTGTAGCCTACTGGCATGACCTAGAGAGATACAACCTACTGTAGCCTACTGGCATGACCTACAGAGATACAACCTACTGTAACCTACTGGCATGACCTAGAGAGATACAACCTACTGGCATGACCTAGAGAGTTACAACCTACTGTAACCTACTGGCATGACCTAGAGAGTTACAACCTACTGTAACCTACTGGCATGACCTAGAGAGTTACAACTTACTGTAGCCTACTGGCATGACCTAGAGAGATACAACCTACTGTAGCCTACTGGCATGACCTAGAGAGATACAACCTACTGTAGCCTACTGGCATGACCTAGAGAGATACAACCTACTGTAGCCTACTGGCATGATCTAGAGAGATACAACCTACTGTAACCTACTGGCATGACCTAGAGAGATACAACCTACTGACATGACCTAGAGAGATACAACCTACTGGCATGACCTACAGAGATACAACCTACTGTAGCCTATTGGCATGACCTAGAGAGTTACAACCTACTGTAACCTACTGGCATGACCTAGAGAGATACAACCTACTGGCATGACCTAGAGAGATACAACCTACTGGCATGACCTAGACAGTTACAACCTACTGTAACCTACTGGCATGATCTAGAGAGGTACAACCTACTGTAACCTACTGGCATGATCTAGAGAGGTACAACCTACTGTAACCTACTGGCATGACCTAGAGAGGTACAACCTACTGTAACCTACTGGCATGACCTAGAGAGGTACAACCTACTGTAACCTACTGGCATGACCTAGAGAGATACAACCTACTGTAACCTACTGGCATGACCTAGAGAGATACAACCTACTGTAACCTACTGGCATGACCTAGAGAGGTTCAACCTACTGTAACCTACTGGCATGACCTAGAGAGTTACAACCTACTGTAACCTACTGGCATGACCTAGAGAGATACAACCTACTGTAACCTACTGGCATGACCTAGAGAGGTTCAACCTACTGTAACCTACTGGCATGACCTAGAGAGATACAACCTACTGTAGCCTACTGGCATGACCTAGAGAGATACAACCTACTGTAGCCTACTGGCATGACCTAGAGAGTTACAACCTACTGTAACCTACTGGCATGACCTAGAGCGTTACAACCTACTGTAACCTACTGGCATGACCTAGAGAGATACAACCTACTGTAACCTACTGGCATGACCTAGAGAGATACAACCTACTGTATTCTTTCTACCAATTGATTGGTTGAAATTTTATGACGTGTATTTGTTCATATAGACACACCCCATGTGTTTAATAAAATCAACTGTATGTGCAGAACTTGAATTGAACTGATGCTTCAAGCATTTGATTAAATAATTAACACAAACAAATTACTTGAGGAAGCCAGAGGTCAATATAACCAGAAGAAAATAACCAATTCCCCACCTGCTGCTGGCCTTCGTTAATTCTGACGTTATGCTCCTGAAGTTTCCGGTAAAATAGGCAAACTTTTTCCATTTCCGTTTGAAGTGCCAATTTATCTTACCATTTCTACCGATCTGCGTGCCAGTTATGAACGAGTTACAACACCTGTTTGGCTCCTCCACTTCCTGGGTCGGTGAAGTGAGGTATTACATTTAAGGATTAAATCATTTAACCTCTATGGGCTAGGTGGGACGCTACGTAACAGCCACTGGCAGCCTGTGGCGCGATTTTCAAAACCTTAAAAATCCTATTACTTCAATTTCTCAAACATATGACTATTTTACAGCTATTTAAAGACAAGACTCTCGTTAATCTAACCACACTGTCCGATTTCAAAAAGGCTTTACAACGAAAGCAAAACATTAGATTATGTCAGCAGAGTACCAAGCCAGAAATAATCAGACACCCATTTTTCAAGCCAGCATATAATGTCACCAAAACCCAGAAGACAGCTAAATGCAGCACTCACCTTTGATGATCGTCATCAGATGACAACCCTAGGACATTATGTTATACAATACATGCATGTTTTGTTCAATCAAGTTCATATTTATATCAAAAACCAGCTTTTTACATTAGCATGTGACGTTCAGAACTAGCATACCCCCCGCAAACTTCCGGGGAATTCGCTAACATTTTACTAAATTACTCACGATAAACGTTCACAAAAAGCATAACAATTATTTTAATAATTATAGATACAGACCTCCTCTATGCACTCGATATGTCCGATTTTAAAATAGCTTTTTGGTGAAAGCACATTTTGCAATATTCTAAGTACATAGCCCAGGCATCACGGGCTCGCTATTTAGACACCCGGCAAGTTTAGCACTCACCATAATCATATTTACTATTATAAAAGTTTGATTACCTTTTGTTGTCTTCGTCAGAATGCACACCCAGGACTGCTACTTCAATAACAAATGTTGGTTTGGTCCAAAATAATCCATCGTTATATCCGAATAGCGGCGTTTTGTTCGTGCGTTCCAGACACTATCCGAAATAGTAAAGAAGTGTCGCGCGCTTGGCGCAATTCCTGACAATAAAATTCAAAGTATTCCATTGCCGTACGTCGAAGCATGTCAACCGCTGTTTAAAATCAATTTTTACGTCATTTTTCTCGTAGAAAAGCGATAATATTCCGACAGGGAATCTCCTTTTCGGCAAACAGAGGAAAAAATCCCAAAGGCGGGGGCGGTCGGGTCACGCGCATAAGCCCAGTGTCCCTTGATCGGCCACTTGAGAAAGGCGATAATGTGTTTCAGCCTGGGGCTGGAATGACGACATTCTGTTTTTTCCCGGGCTCTGAGCGCCTATGGACGACGTGGGAAGTGTCACGTTAGAGCAGAGATCCTTAGTAAATGATAGAGATGGAAAAGAAGTTCAAGAAATGGTCAGACAGGCCACTTCCTGTAAAGGAATCTCTCAGGTTTTGACCTGCCATTTGAGTTCTGTTATACTCACAGACACCATTCAAACAGTTTTAGAAAATGTAGGGTGTTTTCTATCCATATGTAATAAGTATATGCATATTCTAGTTACTGGGTAGGAGTGGTAACCAGATTAAATCGGGTATGTTTTTTATCCAGCCGTGTCAATACTGCCCCCTAGCCCTAACAGGTTAAGGAATATATCCGAGTCTCACGCTCATCACCTGTGGAATGCGGGGCTTCCAGCGAGGTGTGGATTTAATAGTATGTTGTACCTAGTTTCCCTCCTTCAGGGAACAGTAATTATAGTCACAAATCAAATCAAATGTATTTCTTACATCAGCTGATATCACAAAGTGCTGTACAGAAACCCAGCCTAAAACCTCAAACAGCAAGCAATGCAGGTGTAGAAGCACGGTGGCTAGCAAAAACTCCAGAGAAAGGCCAAAACCTAGGAAGAAACCTAGAGAGGAACCAGGCTATGAGGGGTGGCCAGTCCTCTTCTGGCTGTGCCGGGTGGAGATTATAACAGCACATGGCCAAGATGTTCAAATGTTCATAAATGACCAGCATGGTCAAATAATAATAATCATAGTAGTTGTCGAGGGTGCAACAAGTCAGTAACACAAGAGTAAGTGTCAGTTGGCTTTTTCATAGCCGATCTTTGAGAGTATCTCTACCGCTCCTGCTCTCTAGAGTGTTGAAAACAACAGGTCTTTGACAGGTAGCACCTCCGGTGAACAGGTCAGGGTTCCATAGCTGCAGGCAGAATAGTTTGAACTGGAGCAGCAGCACGGCCAGGTGAACTGGGGACAGCAAGGAGTCATCAAGCCAGGTAGTCCTGAGGCATGGTCCTAGGGCTCAGGTCCTCTGAGAATTAGAGAGAGCATATTTAAATTCACACAGGACACCGGAAAAGACAAGAGAAATACTCCAGATGTGACAGACTGACCCTAGCCCCCCGACACATAAACTACTGCAGCATAAATACTGGAGGCTGAGACAGGAGGGGTCAGGAGACACTGTGGCCCCATCTGATGAAACCCCCGGACAGGGCCAAACAGGTAGGATATTACCCCACCCACTTTGCCAAAGCGCAGCCTCCACACCACTGGAGGGATATCTCCAACCACCAACATACCATCCCGGGACAAGGCCGAGTATAGCCCACAAAGATCTCCGCCACGGCACAGCCCAAGGGGGGGCGCCAACCCAGACAGGAAGACAACGTCAGTGACTCAACCCACTCAAGTGACGCACCCCTCCCATGGACGGCATGGAAGAACACCAGTAAGCCAGTGGATTTAATAGTATGTTGTACCTAGTTTCCCTCCTTCAGGGAACAGTAGTTATAGTCATAACGTGTGGATTTAATAGTATGTTGTACCTAGTTTCCCTCCTTCAGGGAACAGTAGTTATAGTCATAACGTTATGCTTGTCATATGATGAACTTTAACTTAAATACTGGATCTTGCTGTCGGACAGTTGTTTTGTATATTCAGATCTCCGAAATGCTCTCTAACTACGTAACATTTAGTGTCTCCTTATGTTACGCTGGGAAAACAGTTTTCATGGGCACAGAAATCCTAAATCATTTCAGTTTACTAAATCCAATGGTTCTAACCGAGAGTCACCTTAACTTTATTGACAACTCCCAAATGGATACTGTCATTAATGCGGTTCTTCAATAATTACACATAATACTTAATACTGTAGCTGTTTAGTTACAGTCACATGTTCAACTATCATCAGCTGATCCAGGAAATCATTTTCTGCATGCCAGTCAAACGTAGTTCTTCATTCATTACACCGGTAAAGACAGTTATGCCGTGCTCCACGTTGGATCCAACATCCCAAACAAATCGATATTTATAATGTGTTATTGTCTACTTGATTTACAGTAGGGTCTCGTTAGTCCGTTTGGAAACGGAGATACTTAGCTCATAATGTGTAGAGAACTGTTCCTTGATGGATAGGCTATTGTACAACACACAGAGCTATTTTCCTTTATTCAGGACATTTAGAATGACAACACATTACAGAGTAGCCTAGTGGGATTATTCACAAAATTATCTGGTGATCAGGTTATGAATTGTCATGACAAAGACATTTTAGTCTCCTTGTTTCACCTAAAATATTAAATGATTTATAGTCCTAGGTCTATGTTGTTGTTAGGTGAAGTTATGGGTCCTACAGTAGGTCTATGTTATTGTTAGGTGAGATTATAGACCATTTTGGCATACACTTAGTGGACAAAACCTCATTGTCAGGCTGATGTCAGGCTGATGGAAAACTAGCCAATGAGCATTTTACTGGTTGAAGTCGTTTTTAAATATAAAGTAGTACATTTGACAATAACACAAATATTATATTAAATCAGGACATTCAAACGAGCCTTACAATTATAATCCAAAGTAGTGTCAAATGATAATAATAATAATCATAATCAACCTGGAAATGGAGGCTATTTTTGCTGTCAGCCTATGAGAACTCCCCTGAGTTTCCCCCACGGTGGTGAATTAGTGAATAGACACAGAGCTTAATGTGAGTTTCCTTGAGTAACACTCCTGATCTAGTGCTGTAATATTCAGAATACATTGTGAAAACTAATCTTTGCTCACCATTTGTTAAATATATTTTTTTTTTCACCCCTTTTTTCTCCCCAATTGGTACATAGTCTTGTCTCATTGCTGCAACTCCCATACGGACTCTGGAGAGGCGAAGGTCGAGAGCCATGCGTCCTCCGAAACACAACCCAACCTAGCCGCGCTACTTCTTGACACAATGCCCATCCAACCCGGAAGCCAGCAGCACCAATGTGTCGGAGGAAACACCGTACACCTGGCGACCTGGTCAGTGTGCACTGCGCCCGGCCCGACACATGAGTCGCTAGTGCGCGATGAGACAAGGATATCCCTGCCGGCCAAACCCTCCCCTAACCCGGACGACGCTGGGCCAATTGTGCGTCGCCCCATGGGCCTCCCGGTCGCGGCCGGCTGCAACAGAGCTTGGACTCGAACCCAGAATCTCTAATGGCACAGCTTAGGCCACTTGCTCACCATTTTTGCTCCAGGCAGATATACTACATCCATAACTAGCGGTTTCTGCATTAGCAGGGAGGTGTTTCTGCAATCAAATTGTGTGCGCATCGCCCTTGTCGCAATTTTAGCAAACACAGAAAGGTGCCTATATTTGAGAACAAAAGTCGCCTGGCACACTGCTTAGGAGTTCAACACCTTTTACTTATTTCTAGTTACTACTAATGTGAAAACAAGACTAAATATGACTATTGTTGCTCACTTGACTGTCTTAAGACAATTGTCAAGTCATTTTAACATTCATTACAGACGTCAATTGTTGTACACTATCATGGCTACGCTGTTGGCATCACCTTTTTCAGTGGATTTCTGCTGTTGTGAGCCTTTAACTATCTGTCTGACTTGTTCACACAGGAGAGAGACGTGACTATCATGGATCCTCTGGGGAGCCTCAACATCATGATGCTGAGGAGTCAGAGAAGAGTCTGTCCAGATTCTATCACCTCAAGAAACACCAGCAGAGACCCACAGGGAAGAAATCTATCTGCTGCTCTGACTGTGGAAAACATTGCAAATCTTCATCAGAACTTAAAATACACCAGCGAACACACACAGGAGAGAAATCTCACCACTGTTTTGATTGTGGGAAGAGTTACTCAAGTTTAAAAGCACTAAAAGTACACCTGAGAATTCACACTGGAGAGAAACAGTTCAGCTGTGATCAATGTGGTAAGAGTTTTACTCAGTCAAGCAACCTGTTATCACACCAGAGAACACACACAGGAGAGAAACCTTATAGCTGTGATCAATGTGGGAAGAGTTTTACTCGGCCAGACAGCCTGATAATACACCAGAGAACACACACAGGAGAGAAACCTTATAGCTGTGATCAATGTGGGAAGACTTATATTTCATCTTGCCATCTGACTAAACACCAGCGAGTACACACAGGAGAGAAATCTTTCCACTGTTCAGATTGTGGAAAAATATTCTCAACTTCACACAATATGAAGAAGCACCAGAAAACACACACAGGAGAGAAACCTTATAGCTGTAATCAATGTGGGAATAGTTTTACTCGGTCAGACGGCCTGATATTACACCAGAGAACACACACAGGAGAGAAACCTTATAGCTGTACTCAATGTGGGAAGAGTTTTTCTACGTCTAGCGATCTCACTATACACCAGAGAACACACACAGGAGAGAAACCATATAGCTGTACTCAATGTGGGAAGAGTTTTTCTACGTCTAGCTATCTCACTAAACACCAGAGAACTCATACAGGAGAGAAACCATATAGCTGTACTCAATGTGGGAAGAGTTTTTCTACGTCTAGCTATCTCACTATACACCAGAGAACACACACAGGAGAGAAACCTTATAGCTGTACTCAATGTGGGAAGAGTTTTTCTACGTCTAGCTATCTCACTATACACCAGAGAACACACACAGGAGAGAAACAATATAGCTGTAGTCAATGTGGGACAAGATTTTCTTGGCTAACCAGCCTAGTATCACATCAGAGAACACACACAGGAGAGAAATCTCCTAGCTGTGATCAATGTGGGAAGAGATACTCTGATAACAGATCTCTGATTAAACATCAGAAAATACATGAAGGAGTTGTTTCATGATATCAATGAAATTATGTCACAATGTAGAATGTTTTAACATTGTAGTAGGAGTATTTTAATGATGTCACAATGTAGAATGTTTGAACATTGTAGTAGGAGTATTTTAATGATGTCACAATGTAGAACCCTAAATATTTGCCTAAATATTATATTATATTTGTTCTATTGATTTTAGTTTCAGGGGGAAAATCCAGACTCTGAAATGGAAGAGTACTATTTATGTGATTTAACAAAAAGTGACTAACAAAAAAAGAGCTGTGTTACACTTACCACGTTGGTGACGCACTTGAATCAAAATGCAACACTTCAAAATGTAGCTAGCTGCTTTCTACAAATTGTCCTCTAACCAGGGATGTACACATTATTCCCAGATTCCGTGTGCTTTTTGAGCTGTTCGTTTTAACAGGACGTGCAACTTCATCGCCCTCCTGTCACACAAATGATTTTAACATGATATCGATGAGTTATGACAAATAAGTGTTGTGTTCCTTTGTTTAGCGACCCCTACATTTAAATGCATCACTCCAAAATGTAGCTGACTGTCTTCTGCAGGTTGTCCTCTAACCAGTGAGGTAAAATATATCTCCCATTTCCATGTGTTTTTTTAGTTGTGTTAGTTTCAACAGCACGAACAACCTGATTTCCCCCTAATCGATATCAGTGATTTATTGCTACTTGTCAAAACAACAGTGTTTTTGGTGCTTGTGCAGTTTATAAGGTGCTTGTTTAAGTAATATGATTATTGTGGCAGATGTTTGTGTATATAGCACATGTTATGTTTAGGTTTTCAATATATCCCAACTGTTTCTGCTTATTGGTTATTGATTAGGACACGTTAAAACTGTGTTTTGACATTGGGGATATCCCACCTAGCAACATGTCATTGATAAGACGTTGAAAATATGACTATGCAAACAAATATTTCATATTTACATTTCATGATCAGATTTAGTAATCGATTTATTGATGATATTTATTCATGCAACCAACTGACAATTTTTGGTACAATTATATTGACATTGTTGCCCTGCTTTTAAAATATCAGGGTTCATTCTCAGATGTGCCAACCCAAATGTACTAGAACATGACATTGGGGACTGGGCCCCGATCCAACAACATGCCTATCTAGTGAACACTGAAAAGAGAGAGAAGCTCTGCAATGAGGTGGAAAGTTACTACGGATATTAAGGAGTTTCCTCTTGAAATCAGACATGTCTGTGGTGAGGACAACTTGGTTGCTGATTGTCTCAAGGGTGGGCAGTTAAAAAGTTTTGTGTTTAGCTAGTGCGTTGCCATGGATCACAATGTATTTTGACTGCACGTTTTTCCGTATTGGAGATGAGTTTTGTTTGGGCTCGTTCCAAGGGGACGAGAGTTCTAGAAGCTAGTGAGTTTTAGGAAGACGAGAGTTCTAGAAGCTAGTGAGTTTTAGGAAGACGAGAGTTCTAGAAGCTAGTGAGTTTTAGGAAGACGAGAGTTCTAGAAGCTAGTGAGTTTTAGGAAGACGAGAGTTCTAGAAGCTAGTGGGATTTAGGAAGACGAGAGTTCTAGAAGCTAGTGAGTTTTAGGAAGACGAGAGTTCTAGAAGCTAGTGAGTTTTAGGAAGACGAGAGTTCTAGAAGCTACGAGAGTTCTAGAAGCTAGTGAGTTTTAGGATTCTATAGAAAGAAAAAGGAGAAACAAATAATCCTATTGTATATTATTATTTAGAAATACGTGTTTTTTTCTTGATTTTAATTGTTGACAGCCAGTAGACACCATGTTTATATTGTAGAAGGTGAAGCATTGTAATTGATTATAATGTGAAATGGAAGTTTTTTTCTGTTGGTGTATTGTTACACCATGTAGCAGCAGTATGGAGGTACAGTGGGGCACAAAATTGTTAACACCCTTGATAAAGATGAGCGAAAACGACTCTATAAAAAAAAAATCAAATTCTGAGCTATATTGTGTAAAAAATACAGGGAAATGATTTTATTTTATACTAATACAATAGCTCAGAGAAAGAGATTTAGTTTAACATGTAATTCTCAAAATGTAGGGGTCTGAATTATTGCCACCCATGTTTTCAATACTCCAGCACCCTCCCCTTGGGAGGATAACGACACTGAAATGTTTAATGAGATTACAGTACACATTGGGTGGTATCTTAGACCATTCCTCCATAAAGAATCTCTCCAGGTCCTTGATTTATTTTGTCTGTCTTATGGACTGCCCTGTTCAATTCAAACCACAGGTTTTCAATGGAGTTCAAGTCCGAAGACTGAGATGGCCATTGAAAATGTTGATTTTGTGCCCAATTAACCATTTCTTCATGGATGTTGATGTGTCTTGCTGGAAGATCCTCTTATGGCCAAGTCTCAGCCTCCTAGCACAGAGGTAACCAGGTTTTGGGCTAAAATATCCTGGTAGTGGGTAAAGTTAATTTATTTATTTCATACAGTAATTTTTGCTCATCATTATCAAGGGTACCAATAACTAGGTGCTTATTTTGATATCTAGTTATTTGACTGAATCAGAAATACAGATGTGGAGTAGATGTAGAGTTTGCTTTAAATTCTCATACAAAATCTGAACTAATCAAACACTTGTTGCTCTTTGTACTTGTTGATATAATATTCATATTTAATGGAGAGAAAAAAAACGTTTCCCTAAACTGCTTTATAATATTATAATTCAATGAAGAATAAAAATAGTTTTCCCTCCTCAACTGCGTTTCCTCCCTCCAGACAGCAGATGGCGATATGTGTCTTTCAGGCGATGTTTCTAGTGTGACGTATAATCTAGTGGACGGAACTCTTCTTCAACAACTGCAGCCACCTCGGTAGCTCGCTAGGCGACAAAGTCTGAACATTCAAGCTGTTTGGACAATGTCGTGGTTTAATTGCCACTGTGATTTAAACATACTTATGTGGAAACAACTAGCTACCCCATTTAATTTAATATTTACGTTGTAAGTCAACTAGCTGGCTGGTTAAGTTAGCACTAGTCTAGTCGCTAATGCTAACTAGCTATTATCTCTAAGTAACATCTCCGACCATGAGCTACTCTCCTCCTGTTAAAGAAGCGGAGGTCTGCTGGACGGAGAAAGAAGCTCTGGTGAAAGAGGAGGAGGAGAAGGAGGAAGAGGAGGCTGTTACAATACAAAAACAAGTAGAGGGTGAGGCTGTTACCGTGAAAGAAGAAGAAGAGAAAGACGTTTCAGTGAAAGAAGAGGAGGAAGATGCAGTTTTTGGAGTGGAGGATGAAGTGAAAGAAGATGAAGACGTTTTTGGAATGAAGGATGAAGAGGGGGAGATTACTGTCACATTAGAGGAGGACGAAGAAGAGAAGACTGGAGAACTGATTAACACCAGTAAATACAGTGAGTACTATCTAATAAAACAGGGACATTGATCTGATTAACACCAGTAAATACAGTGAGTACTATCTAATAAAACAGGGACATTGATCTGATTAACAACAGTAAATACAGTGAGTACTATCTAATAAAACAGGGACATTGATCTGATTAATACCAGTAAATACAGTGAGTACTATCTAATAAAACAGGAACATTGATCTGGTTAACACCAGTAAATACAGTGAGTACTATCTAATAAAACAGGGACATTGATCTGGTTAACACCAGTAAATACAGTGAGTACTATCTAATAAAACAGGGACATTGATCTGATTAACACCAGTAAATACAGTGAGTACCATCTTATAAAACAGGGACATTGATCTGATTAACACCAGTAAATACAGTGAGTACTATCTAATAAAACAGGGACATTGATCTGATTAACACCAGTAAATACAGTGAGTACTATCTAATAAAACAGGGACATTGATCTGATTAACACCAGTAAATACAGTGAGTACTATCTAATAAAACAGGGACATTGATCTGATTAACACCAGTAAATACAGTGAGTACTATCTAATAAAACAGGGACATTGATCTGATTAACACCAGTAAATACAGTGAGTACTATCTAATAAAACAGGGACATTGATCTGATTAACACCAGTAAATACAGTGAGTACTATCTAATAAAACAGGGACATTGATCTGATTAACACCAGTAAATACAGTGAGTACTATCTTATAAAACAGGGACATTGATCTGATTAACACAAGTAAATACAGTGAGTACTATCTTATAAAACAGGGACATTGATCTTTTATTTTATTTATTTTTTATTTCACCTTTATTTAACCAGTCTGTTGGGTCCATACTGTGTTGATTAACGTTGGGTTCTGGTCCCTGAGTAGAGGGTCAGGAAACCCTGTTCTAATGGGTCTGTTGGGTCCATACTGTGTTGATTAACGTTGGGTTCTGGTCCCTGAGTAGAGGGTCAGGAAACCCTGTTCTAATGGGTCTGTTGGGTCCATACTGTGTTGATTAACGTTGGGTTCTGGTCCCTGAGTAGAGGGTCAGGAAACCCTGTTCTGATGGGTCTGTTGGGTCCATACTGTGTTGATTAACGTTGGGTTCTGGTCCCTGAGTAGAGGGTCAGGAAACCCTGTTCTGATGGGTCTGTTGGGTCCATACTGTGTTGATTAACGTTGGGTTCTGGTCCCTGAGTAGAGGGTCAGGAAACCCTGTTCTGATGGGTCTGTTGGGTCCATACTGTGTTGATTAACGTTGGGTTCTGGTCCCTGAGTAGAGGGTCAGGAAACCCTGTTCTGATGGGTCTGTTGGGTCCATACTGTGTTGATTAACATTGGGTTCTGGTCCCTGAGTAGAGGGTCAGGAAACCCTGTTCTGATGGGTCTGTTGGGTCCATACTGTGTTGATTAACGTTGGGTTCGTTCGACATGGCGGCCGACTTTTTTATTTTTTAAAGTTGAGTCAACTGACTGATCACCTTGCATCGTGTGTATAACTGCTCGATATTATTTGTACATCAGTCAGTCGCAATTTACCCATGGTACATCAGTTTTGATGCTCTCAAACACGGCCGTTCATCCAGACATAAATCTATCGTTGTAGAACATCTGACATGTAGAAGAAGGAATCCCATCCGAAGGCTGTATTTATCAAGCGTCTCAGTAGGAAGGCTGGTCTCAGATCAGTTTTAGATGGACAGGTGGGATCTGTTCCTAGGTCAGAGCTCCTACTCTTATCAAGCGTCTCAGTAGGAAGGCTGGTCTCAGATCAGTTTTAGATGGACAGGTGGGATCTGTTCCTAGGTCAGAGCTCCTACTCTTATCAACCGTCTCAGTAGGAAGGCTGGTCTCAGATCAGTTTTAGATGGACAGGTGGGATCTGTTCCTAGGTCAGAGCTCCTACTCTTATCAAGCGTCTCAGTAGGAAGGCTGGTCTCAGATCAGTTTTAGATGGACAGGTGGGATCTGTTCCTAGGTCAGAGCTCCTACTCTGATGAGACATTATATTTATTTCACCTTTATTTAACCAGGTAGGCTAGTTGAGAACAAGTCCTTTATTAAACCAGGTAGGCTAGTTGAGAACAAGTCCTTTAATTAACCAGGTTGGCTAGTTGAGAACAAGTCCTTTAATTAGCCAGGTAGGCTAGTTGAAAACAAGTCCTTTAATTAACCAGGTAGGCTAGTTGAGAACAAGTCATTTATTTAACCAGGTAGACTAGTTGAGAACAAGTTCTCATTTACAATTGCGACCTGGCCAAGATAAAGCAAAGCAGTTCGACAACATACAACAACACAGAGTTACACATGGAGTAAAACAAACATACAGTAGAAAAAGAAGTCTATATACAATGTGAGCAAATGAGGTGAGATAAGGGAGGTAAGGCAAAAAATGCCATGGTGGTGAAGTAAATACAATATAGCAAGTAAAACACTGGAATGGTAGATTTGTAGTGGAAGAAAGTGCAAAGTAGAAATAGAAATAATGGGGTGCAAAGGAGCAAAATAAATAAATTAATACAGTAGGGGAAGCGGTAGTTGTTTGGGCTAAATTATAGATGGGCTATGTACAGGTGCAGTGATCTGTGAGCTGCTCTAACAGCTGGTGCTTAACCTGTTGGGGATATTTGCACAGCCGGATAAAAAACGTACCCGATTTAATCTGGTTACTACTCCTGCCTAGTAACTAGAATATGCATATAATTGTTTGATTTGGATAGAAAACACCCTAAAGTTTCTAAAACTGTTTGAATGGTGTCTGTGAGTATAACAGAACTCATTTGGCAGGCCAAAACCTGAGAAGATTCTGTACAGGAAGTACCCTGTCTGATCATTTCTTGGCCTTCTTGATCATCTCTATCCAAAACAGGGGATCTCTGCTGTTACGTGACACTTCCTACGGCTCCCATAGGCACTCAGAAGGCGGCAAAAAGCTGAATGGTGGCTTTGCAGGCCCTGGCTGAAAAACATTAGCGCATTTTGATAGTGGTCGATCAGAGAACAGAGACTGGAGGCGCGTGCACGAGGCGACCCCATGTTTTTATTATTTCGTCTTTGAACGAAAACAACGACTCCCGGTCGGAATACTATCGCTTTTTTACGAGAAAAATAGCATAAAAATTTATTTTAAACAGCGGTTGACATGCTTCGAAGTACGGTAATGGAATATTTAGATTTTTTTTGTCACGAAACGCGTCGGCCGTGTAACCCTTCATCACCCTTGGATAGTGTCTTGAACGCACGAACAAAACGCCGCTATTTGGATATAACTATGGATTATTTTGAACCAAACCAACATTTGTTATTGAAGTAGAAGTCCTGGGAGTGCATTCTGACGAAGAACAGCAAAGGTAATCACATTTTTCTAATTGTAAATCTGAGTTTGGTGAGGGCCAAACTTGGTGGGTGTCAAAATAGCTAGCCCGTGACGGCGAGCTATCTACTCAGAATATTGCAAAATGTGCTTTTGCCGAAAAGCTATTTTAAAATCGGACATAGCGATTGCATAAAGGAGTTTTGTATCTATAATTCTTAAAATAATTGTTATGTTTTTTGTGAACGTTTATCGTGAGTAATTGAGTAAATTCTCCGGAAGTTTGCGGTGGGTATGCTAGTTCTGAACGTCACATGCTAATGTAAAAAGCTGTTTTTTGATATAAATATGAACTTGATTGAACAAAACATGCATGTATTGTATAACATAATGTCCTAGGAGTGTCACCTGATGAAGATCATCAAAGGTTAGTGCTGCATTTAGCTGTGGTTTGGGTTCATGTGACATTATATGCTAGCTTGAAAAATGGGTGTCTAATTATTTCTGGCTGGGTACTCTGCTGACATAATCTAATGTTTTGCTTTCGCTGTAAAGCCTTTTTGAAATCGGACAGTGTGGTTAGATTAACGAGAGTCTTGTCTTTAAATTGGTGTAAAATAGTCATATGTTTGAGAAATTGAAGTAATAGCATTTCTAAGGTATTTGAATAACGCGCCACGGGATTCCACTGGCTGTTGAGTAGGTGGGACGATTTTGTCCCACATACCCTAGAGAGGTTAACGGGATTGGTTGGACAACAACCAGTGAGATAGCACGGCGTGAAATTCCCCCCAAAAATTTCTCTAAATTTAAATTCAAGTATTATACGGCATTTTAAAGATACTCTACACGTTAATCCAACCACATTGTCCGATTTCAAAAAGGCTTTACGGTGAAAGCAAAACATTAGATTATTGTAGGATAGCACCTTAGCAACAAAAAAAAGCCATTTTCCAAGCACGGATAGCCATCACAAAACCAGATATACAGCTAAAATTAAGCACTAACCTTTGACAATCTTCATCAGATGACACTCCTAGGACATCATGTTACACAATACATGCATTTTTTGTTCGATCAAGTTCATATTTATATCCAAAAACCCAATTTTTACATTGGCGCTTGACGTTCAGAAAATGTTTTCTCCCCATAACTATCGGTGAATGGGCACATTAATTTACAGAAGAACTCATAAACGTTGACAAAATGTATAACAATTTTGTGGTAGTGCTTTGCTGCAGGAGGGACTGGTGCACTTCACAAAATAGATGGCATCATGAGGGAGGAAAATCATGTGGATATATTGAAGCAACATCTCAAGACATCAGTCAGGAAGTTAAATCTTGGTCGAAAATGATTCATCCAGATGGACAATGACCCCAAGCATACTTCCAAAGTTGAGGCAAAATGGCTTAAGGACAACAAAGTCAAGGTATTGGAGTGACCATCACAAAGTCCTGACCTCAACCCTATAGAAAATTTGTGGGCAGAACTGAAAAAGTGTGTGCGAGCTATAAGGCCTACATCCTGACTCGGTTACACCAGCTCTGTCAGGAGGAATGGGCCAAAATTCACCCAACTTATTGTGGGAAGCTTGTGGAAGGCTACCCAAAACGTTTGACCCAAGTTAAACAATTTAAAGGCAATGCTACCAAATACTAATTGAATGTATTTCCTACTTCTCACCCACTGGGAATGTGATGAAAGAAATAAAACCTGAAATAAATAATTCTCTACTATTATTCTGACATTACACATTCTTAAAATAAAGTGGTGAACCTAACTGAGCTAAGACAGGGAATATTTACTAGGATTAAATGTCAGGAATTGTGAAAGATGTAGTTTAAATGTATTTGGCTAAGGTTTATGAAAACTTACGACTTCAAATGTATATTGCAATATATTTCAATCTCTTTTTCCATTTTTAAATTAAATATTACTTCTGGCAACCCGCCTCACCCAATGTGATACGGATCTGCTATTTTTTTAGACCTTATAGCTAGAACCTCCATCAGAAGCTAGCCATCAGAAGCTAACCAGCTAATTAGCTACTAGCTATTTAGTCCTTGTTAGCCACTGCTAGCGGACCATTACACCGGATAATCGCAGCTAGCTAGCTGCTACCGAGTGGCCCAGCCCATCTCCCGGCCTGCTCAGTGGACTCTATGATCACTCGGCTACACAGCTGATGCCTCCTAGACTCTTCACTAACACAACTAGAAGCCACTACATCACCGGATTCCTGCCGTAAGCTCTGGACCTTTGCACCGGAGTGGCTATAGTGGCTAACACCCTTGTCCCGAAGCTAGCACCAGTTAGCATCAAGCCAGGCGCGTCTCCCGGCTAGCATAGTAACGACTACCTAACGGCTTCTCTGGTTCATATATTGCTGTTCACTGGACCCTATGATCACTTGGCTACATAGCTGATGCCTGCTGTACTGTTAAACAAAACGGAGTTCCGTGATTAATTATCTGTCGGCCCCAGCCTCGAACTCAGGCCCTGTGTGTAGTTAACTGACTCTCTCTGCCCATTCATCGCCATTTTACCTGTTGTTGTTGTCTTAGCTGATTAACTGTTGTCTTACCCGTTGTTGTCTTAGCTAGCTCTCCCAATCAACACCTGTGATTGCTTTATGCCTCGCTTTGTCTCTCTAATGTCAATATGCCTTGTATACTTTTGTTTTATTTTACTGCGGAGCCCCTAGTCCCACTCAACATGCCTCGGAGAACTCTTTTGTCCCACCTCCCACACATGCGGTGACCTCACCTAGCATAACTGGTGCCTCCAGAGATGCAACCTCTCTTATCATCACTCAACGCCTAGGTTTACCTCCACTGTACCCGCACCCTACCATACCCCTGTCTGTACATTATGCCTTGAATCTATCCTACCACGCCCAGAATTCTGCTCCTTTTATTCTCTGTTCACAACGCATTAGATGACCAGTTCAGATAGCCTTTAGCCGTACCCTCATCCTACTCCTCTGTTCCTCGGGTGATGTAGAGGTTAACCCAGGCCCTGTGTGTCCCCAGGCGCTCTCATTTGTTGACTTCTGTAATCGAACAAGCCTTGGTTTCATGCATGTTAACATCAGAGCCTCCTCCCTAAGTTTGTTTTACTCACTGCTTTAGCACACTCCACCAACCTTGATGTCTTTGCCGTGTCTGAATCCTGGCTTTGGAAAGCCACCAAAAATTCTGAAATTTCCATCCCCAGCTACAACATTTTCCGTGAAGATAGAACTGCCAAAGGGGGAGGAGTTGCAATCTACTGCAGAGATGGCCTGCGGAGTTCTATCATACTTTCCAGGTCTATGCCCAAACAGTTCGAGCTTCTAATTAAAAAAATTAATCTCTCCAGAAATAAGTCTCACTGTTGCCGCCTGTTAACAGACCCCCCTCAGCTCCCAGCTGTACCCTGGACACCATATGTGAATTGGTTGGCCCCCATCTATCTTCAGAGTTCGTTCTGTTAGGTGACCTAAACTGGGATATCCTTAACACCCCGGCCATCCTACAATCCAAGCTAGATGCCCTCAATCTCACACAGATTATCAAAGAACCTACCAGGTACAACCTTAAATCTGTAAACATGGGCAGCCTCATAGATATTATCCTGACCAACTTGCCCTCCAAATACACCTCTGCTGTTTTCAATCAGTATCTCAGTGATCAATGCCTCATTGCCTGCATCCGTTATGGGTCCGCGGTCAAACGACCACCCCTCATCACTGTCAAACGCTCCCTAAAGCACTTCTGCAAGCAGGCGTTTCTAATCAACCTGGCCCTGGTCTCCTGGAAGGATATTGACCTCATCCCGTCAGTAGAGGATGCCTGCTTGTTCTTTAATTATAATTTCCTCACCACCTTAAATAAGCATGCCCCTTTCAAAAAATGTAGAACTAAGAACAGATATAGCCCTTGGTTCACTCCAGACCTGACTGCCCTCGACCAGCACAAAAACATCCTGTGGCGTACTGCACTAACAGCTCCCCACCCCCCGCAGTTACTTCCCCAAGCCTCCCCAGCTTCTCCTTCACCCAAATTCAGATAGCTGATGTTCTGAAAGAGTTGCAAAACTTGGACCCGTACAAATCAGCTGGGCTTTACAATCTGGACCCTCTCTTTCAAAAATTATCCACCGCCATTGTGGCAACCCCTATTACTAGTCTGTTCAACCTCTCTTTCGTATCGTCCGAGATTCCTAAAGATTGGAACGCTTCCGTGTTCATCCCCCTCTTCAAAGGGGGTGACACTCTAGACCCAAACTGTTACTGACCTATATCCATCATGCCCTGCCTTTCTAAAGTCTTCGAAAGTCAAGTTAACAAACAGAACACTGACCATTTTGAATCCCACCGTACCTTCTCCGCTGTGCAATCCAGTTTCCGAGCTGGTCACAGGTGCACCTCAGCCACGCTCAAGGTACTAAACGATATCATAACCGCCATCGATAAAAGACAGTACTGTGCAGCCGTCTTCATCAACCTGGCCAAGGCTTTCGACTCTGTCAATCACCGTATTCTTATCGGCAGACTCAATAGCCTTGGTTTCTCAAATGACTGACTTGCCTGGTTCACCAACTACTTCTCAGACAGAGTTCAGTGTGTCAAATCGGAGGGCCTGTTGTCCGGACCTCTGGCAGTCTCTATGGGGGTACCACAGGGTTCAATTCTCAGACCGACTCTTTTCTCTGTATATACCAACGATGTTGCTCTTGCTGCAGGTGATTCTTTGATCCACCTCTACGCAGAAGACACCATTCTGTTTACATCTGGCCCTTCTTTGGACACTGTGTTTGCAAACCTCCAAACGAGCTTCAATGCCGTACAACACTCCTTCCATGGCCTCCAACTGCTCTTAAACGCTAGTAGAACTAAATGTATGCTCTTCAACCGATCGCTGCCCGCACCCGCCCGTCCAGCATCACTACTCTGGACGTTTCTGACTTAGAATATGTGGACAACTATAAATACCTAGGTGTCTTGCTAGACTGTAAACTCTCCTTCCAGGCTAATATTAAGCATTTCCAATCCAAAATTTTATCTAGAATCGGCTTCCTATTTCGCAACAAAGCCTCTTTCACTTACGCTGCCAAACATACCCTCGTAAAACTGACTATCCTACCGATCCTTGACTTTGGCGATGTCATTTTCAAAATAGCCTCCAACACTCTACTCAGCAAACTGGATGCAGTCTATCACAGTGCCATCCGTTTTGTCACCAAAGCCCCATATACCACCCACCACTGGGACCTGTATGCTCTCGTCGGCTGGCCCTCGCTACATATTCGTCGCCAAACCCACTGGCTCCAGGTCATCTATAAGACTTTGCTAGGCCGCCTTAACTCAGCTCACTGGTCACCATAGCAACACCCACCCGTAGCACGCGCTCCAGAAGGTATATCTCACTGGTCGTCCCCAAAGCTAACACCTCCTTTGGCCGCATTTCCTTCCAGTTCTCTGCTGCCAATGACTGGAACGAATTGCAAAAATCGCTAAAGTTGGAGACTTATATCTCCCTCATTAACTTTAAGCATCAGCTATCTGAGCAGCTTACCGATCGCTGCAGCTGTACACAGCCCATCTGTAAATAGCCCATCAAACTGCCTACCTCATCCCCATGTTTTTATTTACTTTTTCTGCTCTTTTGCACACCAGTATTTCTACTTGCACATCATCATCTGCACATCCATCACTTCAGTGTTAATTTGTTAACCTGTTGGGGGTAGGGGGCAGTATTTACACGGCCGGATAAAAAAACGTACCCGATTTAATCTGGTTATTACTACTGCCCAGAAACTAGAATATGCATATAATTATTGGCTTTGGATAGAAAACACCCTAAAGTTTCTAAAACTGTTTGAATGGTGTCTGTGAGTATAACAGAACACATATGGCAGGCAAAAACCTGAGAAGATTCTGTACAGGAAGTGGCCTGTCTGACCATTCCTTGAGCTTCTTGACTCTGTTTATTGAAGACTGAGGATCTTTGCTGTGACGTGACACTTCCTACGGCTCCCATAGGCTTTCAGAAGGCGGGAAAAAGCTGAATGATGTAATTCCAGCCACTGGCTGAAAAACATTAGCGCTTTTGGCAAGTGCTCTATCAGAGGACAATCTGACTGAGGCGTGTGCACGAGGCGACCCCATGTTTTATTTTCTTTCGTCTTTGAACCTAAACACGCTTTCCCGGTTGGAATATTATCACTTTTTTACGAGAAAAATGGCATAAAAATTGATTTTAAACAGCGGTTGACATGTTTCGAAGTACGGTAATGGAATATTTTGAATTTTTTTGTCACGAAATGCGTCGTGCGCGTCACCCTTCTTTACCATTCGGATAGTGTCTTGAACGCATGAACAAAACAGAGGATATTTGGACATAACTATGGATTATTTTGAACCAAACCAACATTTGTTATTGAAGTAGAAGTCCTGGGAGTGCATTCTGACGAAGAACACCAAAGGTAATAACATTTTTCTTATAGTAAATCTGATTTTGGTGAGTGCTAAACTTGGTGGGTGTCTAAATAGCTAGCCCTGTGATGCCGGGCTATCTACTGAGAATATTGCAAAATGTGCTTTCACCAAAAAGCTATTTTAAAATCGGAGATAGCGAGTGCATATCTATAATTCTTAAAATAATTGTTATGTTTTTTGTGAGTAATTTAGTAAATTCACCAGAAGTTTGCTAGTTCTGAACGTCACATGCTAATGTAAAAAGCTGGTTTTTGATATAAATATGAACTTGATTGAACAAAACATGCATGTATTGTATAACATAATGTCCTAGGGTTGTCATCTGATGAAGATAATCAAAGGTTAGTGCTGCATTTAGCTGTGGTTTGGGTTTATGTGACATTATATGCTTGCTTGAAAATGGGTGTCTGATTATTTCTGGCTGGGTACTCTGCTGACATAATCTAATGTTTTGCTTTCGTTGTAAAGCCTTTTTGAAATCGGACAGTGTGGTTAGATTAACGAGAGTCTTGTCTTTAAAATGGTGTAAAATAGTCATATGTTTGAGAAATTGAAGTAATAGCATTTCTAAGGTATTTGAATAACGCGCCACGGGATTCAACTGGCTGTTGAGTAGGTGGGACGATTTCGTCCCGCCGACCCTAGAGAGGTTAAATTGTAATTACTTCGCTACTATGGCCTATTTATTGCTTTTCCTCCGTACTCCAGATTTTTCTATTGTGTTATTGACTGTACTTTTGTTTATCCCACGTGTAACTCTGTTGTTTTTTCGTCGCAGTGCTTTGCTTTATCTTGGCCAGGTCGCAGTTGTAAATGAGAACTTGTTCTCGACTGGCCTACCTGGTTAAATAAAAAATAAAATCTTAACTTTATTGACAACACCCAAATGGATACTGTCATTAACACGATTCTTTAATAATTACACACAATTCATAATACTGTAGCAAATATTATATTAAACATTACATTCAAACGAGCCTTACAATTATAATCCAAAGTAGTGTGAAATGAACTCATCATCAACCTGGAAATGGAGGTTACTCCCCCGACTTTCCCCCATTCACATTCAGAATACATTGTGAAAAACTAAAATCTTTGCTCACCATTTTTGCTCCTGACAGATATACTACATCCATAACTATCGGTTTCTTCATTAGCAGGGAGGAGTTTCTGCAATCAAATTGCCCTCGTGCTGCAATTTTAGCAAACACAGAAAGGGGCCTATATTGGAGACCAAAAGTTGTCTGGCACACTGCTTAGAGTTTCAACAACATGAATAACTTATTTCTAGCCTACAATCATCTATGTTACTACTAATGTGAAAACAAGACAAAATATGACTATTCTTGCTCATTTTAAGACAATTGTCAAATAATTTTAACATTCATGACAGACGTCAATTGTTGTACAACATCATGGCTACGCTGTTGGCATCACCTTTTACAGTGGATTACCGCTGTTGTGGGCCTTTAATCATCTGTCTGACTTTATTGTTCACACAGGAGAGAAACTTCACTATCGTGGATCCTCTGGGGAGCCTCAACAACCTCATGATGCTGAAGAGGCAGAGAAGAGTCTCTCCAGATCAGAACACCTCAATAATCACCTGCAAAGACCCACAGGGAAGAGAACTCACTGCTGCTCTGATTGTGGGAAGAGATTCACCTCATCAGGCATTAAAATTCATCAGAGAACACACACAGGAGAGAAACCTTACAGCTGTGATCAATGTGGGAAGAGTTTTACTACATCTGGCTCTCTGAATCTACACCAGAGAACACACACAGGAGAGAAACCTTATAGCTGTGATCAATGTGGGAAGAGTTTTGGTCAATCTTGCCATCTGACTCAACACCAGAGAATACACACAGGAGAGAAACCTTATAGCTGTGATCAATGTGGGAAGAGTTTTGGCCAATCTTGCCATCTGACTCAACACCAGAGAATACACACAGGAGAGAAACCTTATAGCTGTGAACAATGTGGGAAGAGTTTTGGTCAATCTAGAGAGCTGACAGTGCACCAGAGAATACACACAGGAGAGAAACCTTATAGCTGTGGTCAATGTGGGAAGAGTTTTGGTCAATCTAGCCAGCTGACATTACACCAGAGAACACACACAGGAGAGAAACCTTATAGCTGTGGTCAATGTGGGAAGAGTTTTTGTCAATCTGGCAATCTGACAGTGCACCAGAGAACACACACAGGGGAGTAATCTTATAGCTGTGATCAATGTGGGAAGAGTTTTGGTCAATCTAGCCAGCTGACATTACACCAGAGAACACACTGTATTGTATATATACAATAAATGTATTGGAGATGAGTTTTGTTTGGGCTCGTTCCAAGGGGACGAGAGTTCTAGAAGCTAGTGAGTTTTAGGATTCTATAAAAAAGTATGATTGTATATTATTATTTAGAAATACGTGTTTTTTCTTGTTGACAGCCAGTAGACACCATGTTTATATTGTAGAAGGTGAAGCTTTGTAGATGATTACGTGAAATGGAAGTTGTAGAGATACTCTGAATGATCGGCTATGAAAAGCCAACTGACATTTACTCCTGAGGTGCTGACCTGTTGCACCCTCGACAACCACTGTGATTATTATTATTTGACCCTGCTGGTCATCTATGAACATTTGAACATCTTGGCCATGTTCAGTTATCTCCATCCGGCACAGCCAGAAGAGGACTGGCCACCCCTCATAGCCTGGTTTATTCCTTGGTTTTGGCCTTTCTAGGGAGTTTTTCCTAGCCACCGTGCTTAGACGCCTGCATTGCTTGCTGTTTGGGGTTTTAGGCTGGGTTTCTGTACAGCACATTGAGATATCAGCTGATGTAAGAAGGGCTTTATAAATACATTTGATTGATTGATTGTACAACTGAATACATTCAACTGAAATGTGTCTTGGGTGCACTGATTGGTGTCACCTCGTTAGTCAGTATGTGTTACACCTGTGCTGGCTTGTCCATCTCGTTAGTGGGAAGGTGTTTCACCTGAGCTGGTCCAGGTTCTATTTAAGAGTGTCTGGCCCAGTGCTCCAGTTGTCTTGATACATGTGGAGAGTCAACACCTTTAGTTGCTCCACCTTTTTGGTTTACTTCCTGTCTTTAAGTTTGGTGTGGGTTTTTCTTTTGTTTGCCTCTTCTTGGGCAGATTTAGTGGGTCTCATGGTGGGTGTCTTTTAGGTCCCAGTTGTTGTTACTAGTCAACTTTCAGTGGACACCCCATAGTGTCTTTCAGAGCCCCTCCTAAAAAACAAGTTATATTTTGGGTTGGATATTGCATCATATTGTTGATATTTTAATCAATGGCATTTCCTTAGAATGCTCATTAGTCTTTCAGTTGTTATTATTGTTTTTTATCCTCATATTTGTGTACTAAATATTTCTGATTATTTTCATAGTTTTTTCCTGTGAAGCCATTGTGTTGCATCCATGTCTGACATGTGCTGTATAAATAAAGCTTGATTTGATTTGAACATATTGTAAAACAAATGAACCCAATGACTGACCAATCAACAGACTCTTGGTCCCTCTTAATATCCCCCTTGTCCCTTTCCCAATGTCATGAACTAGACCAGGTACTGTTACAGCTGCTCTCTCCTCCTCAATGTCATGAACTAGACCAGGTACTGTGTTACAGCTGCTCTCTCCTCCTCAATGTCATGAACTAGACCAGGTACTGTGTTACAGCTGCTCTCTCCTCCTCAATTTCATGAACTAGACCAGGTACTGTGTTACAGCTGCTCTCTCCTCCTCAATGTCATGAACTAGACCAGGTACTGTGTTACAGCTGCTCTCTCCTCCTCAATGTCATGAACTAGACCAGGTACTGTGTTACAGCTGCTCTCTCCTCCTCAATGCCATGAACTAGACCAGGTACTGTGTTACAGCTGCTCTCTCCTCCTCAATGTCATGAACTAGACCAGGTACTGTGTTACAGCTGCTCTCTCCTCCTCAATGTCATGAACTAGACCAGGTACTGTGTTACAGCTGCTCTCTCCTCAATGCCATGAACTAGACCAGGTACTGTTAGAGCTGCTCTCTCCTCCTCAATGCCATGAACTAGACCAGGTACTGTGTTACAGCTGCTCTCTCCTCCTCAATGTCATGAACTAGACCAGACCAGGTACTGTGTTACAGCTGCTCTCTCCTCAATGCCATGAACTAGACCAGGTACTGTGTTACAGCTGCTCTCTCCTCCTCAATGTCATGAACTAGACCAGGTACTGTTACAGCTGCTCTCTCCTCCTCAATGTCATGAACTAGACCAGGTACTGTGTTACAGCTGCTCTCTCCTCCTCAATGTCATGAACTAGACCAGGTACTGTTACAGCTGCTCTCTCCTCAATGCCATGAACTAGACCAGGTACTGTGTTACAGCTGCTCTCTCCTCCTCAATGTCATGAACTAGACCAGGTACTGTGTTACAGCTGCTCTCTCCTCCTCAATGTCATGAACTAGACCAGGTACTGTGTTACAGCTGCTCTCTCCTCCTCAATGCCATGAACTAGACCAGGTACTGTGTTACAGCTGCTCTCTCCTCCTCAATGTCATGAACTAGACCAGGTACTGTGTTACAGCTGCTCTCTCCTCCTCAATGTCATGAACTTGACCAGGTACTGTTACAGCTGCTCTCTCCTCCTCAATGTCATGAACTAGACCAGGTACTGTGTTACAGCTGCTCTCTCCTCCTCAATGTCATGAACTAGACCAGGTACTGTGTTACAGCTGCTCTCTCCTCCTCAATGTCATGAACTAGACCAGGTACTGTGTTACAGCTGCTCTCTCCTCCTCAATGCCATGAACTAGACCAGGTACTGTGTTACAGCTGCTCTCTCCTCCTCAATGTCATGAACTAGACCAGGTACTGTGTTACAGCTGCTCTCCCCTCCTCAATGTCATGAACTAGACCAGGTACTGTTACAGCTGCTCTCTCCTCCTCAATGCCATGAACTAGACCAGGTGCTGTGTTACAGCTGCTCTCTCTCCTCAATGCCATGAACTAGACCAGGTACTGTGTTACAGCTGCTCTCTCCTCCTCAATGTCATGAACTAGACCAGGTACTGTGTTACAGCTGCTCTCTCCTCCTCAATGTCATGAACTAGACCAGGTACTGTGTTACAGCTGCTCTCTCCTCCTCAATGTCATGAACTAGACCAGGTACTGTGTTACAGCTGCTCTCTCCTCCTCAATGTCATGAACTAGACCAGGTACTGTGTTACAGCTGCTCTCTCCTCCTCAATGCCATGAACTAGACCAGGTACTGTGTTACAGCTGCTCTCTCCTCCTCAATGTCATGAACTAGACCAGGTACTGTGTTACAGCTGCTCTCTCCTCCTCAATGTCATGAACTTGACCAGGTACTGTTACAGCTGCTCTCTCCTCCTCAATGTCATGAACTAGACCAGGTACTGTGTTACAGCTGCTCTCTCCTCCTCAATGTCATGAACTAGACCAGGTACTGTGTTACAGCTGCTCTCTCCTCCTCAATGTCATGAACTAGACCAGGTACTGTGTTACAGCTGCTCTCTCCTCCTCAATGCCATGAACTAGACCAGGTACTGTGTTACAGCTGCTCTCTCCTCCTCAATGTCATGAACTAGACCAGGTACTGTGTTACAGCTGCTCTCCCCTCCTCAATGTCATGAACTAGACCAGGTACTGTTACAGCTGCTCTCTCCTCCTCAATGCCATGAACTAGACCAGGTGCTGTGTTACAGCTGCTCTCTCTCCTCAATGCCATGAACTAGACCAGGTACTGTGTTACAGCTGCTCTCTCCTCCTCAATGTCATGAACTAGACCAGGTACTGTGTTACAGCTGCTCTCTCCTCCTCAATGTCATGAACTAGACCAGGTACTGTGTTACAGCTGCTCTCTCCTCCTCAATGTCATGAACTAGACCAGGTACTGTGTTACAGCTGCTCTCTCCTCCTCAATGCCATGAACTAGACCAGGTACTGTGTTACAGCTGCTCTCCTCCTCAATGTCATGAACTAGACCAGGTACTGTGTTACAGCTGCTCTCTCCTCCTCAATGCCATGAACTAGACCAGGTACTGTGTTACAGCTGCTCTCTCCTCCTCAATGCCATGAACTAGACCAGGTACTGTTACAGCTGCTCTCTCCTCCTCAATGTCATGAACTAGACCAGGTACTGTGTTACAGCTGCTCTCTCCTCCAAAGTGAAGGGGTCTGAATACTTCACGAATGCATTGTAAACCGCTGGCAGAGTTTTCTACCATTGGCAGTTTTGTACACAGTCATGTGATACGTGGCATAGAAAAGTCCAATCTTAGGAGAGTACATGGGAGGCACTATACTGTGTGTCTGCAGGTGTCTATCTGATCAAAACCACTGATACAGGAGCCCCTCCACCCTCTGGTGGGATGGATCATGTCTACAGAGAAACCTAGATTCAAATACTTAGATTTGTGTGTATTGGGTCTATGTTGTGAAATTGTTAGATATTACTTGTTAGATATTACTGCACTGTCGGAGCTAGAAACACAAGCATTTCACTACACCCACAATAACATCTGCTAAACATGTGTATGTGACCAATAAAATGTGATTTTGATTTGAAATAAACGTCCTATTTATCAAAGGTGCTTTTGGCTGGGGTCAAAATGACTCCAAAGGATTTGAATTTGTTAAAAGTCCATATTGATACAGAAACACTAAACCATGATTTAGATTTATTAAGAACAAGTTGATTGACAAAGTCATGAAAAATTGGTAGAATTTAATAAAATACATTTTGGCTATGATAAAAGATATGCCTCTGGGGTCAAAATGATCCATGTCAGAAGTATGGTTCAATGCAAATATGTAGTGGGTGTAAAGTTTGTTTTAAATTCTCAATCATTAAACACGAATCAATCAACACATGCTTCTCTTTGAACGACTTAATATAATATTAAACTTTTCTGAAATAAATGAAAAATAAACGTTTGGTTCCTCAACTGCGTTGCCCAGTCCAGTCAGCAGATGGCGATGTGCGTCTTTTAGGTTCAGGCGATGCTGCCAGTGTGACGTATAATCTAGTGGACGGGACGCTCCTTCAACAACAACAGCTAGTCAGACACCTCGGTAGCTTTCTAGCAAACATAGCTACAACATTCACGCTCTTTACACTGGTTTGGTGTATATTAGTCGCTGTGTATTAAACACACTTCTGTTGTATGTACTTGTTGGCCCATGTAATTATATATTTACGTTGTTTGTCAGCTAGCTGGTTTGCTAAGTTAGCTTAGAACTAGGCTAGTCGCTAATGCTAGCTAGCTAACATCCCCGACCATGAGTTCACTAAGCTACTCTCCTCCTGCTAAAGAAGCGGAGGTCTGCTGGATGGAGAAAGAAGCTCTAGTGAAAAAGGAGGAAGAGGATATCACACCACAAAGACAAGTAGAGGGTGAGGCTGTTACAGTGAAAGAAGAAGAGAAAGACGTTTCAGTGAAAGAAGAGAAAGACGCATTCAGAGTGAAAGAGGAGGAGGATGTTACAGTAAAAGAGGAGGAAGAGAAAGAGGAGGATGCAGTTTATGGAGTGAAAGAGGAGGAGGGGGAAATGACTGTCACATTGAAAGAGGAGAAGGAGGTAGAAGAGGAGGTTGGAGATCTGTTTAACACCAGTAAGTACCGTCTCTGCAGTCGTTGAACCAATATGCAGTAAAGGGGTTCTACACTTTAATGTTGTTCTGTAGGAATGGCTGAAGCTTCACTGTAACGTGTAGAACATCAAGAGTGGACCATCAACAAAACGTTAACAATTGATCAAATGCATCCAATGACAATGCCTGAAATACTGTAGTCCTCAATATCTCCTATTAGATTAGCCCAAGATGTTCTCTTAAAGGGGCAATCAGCAGTTGTTACATCCATTTAGGGACTTATACATTAATGATATGTACCCATCTGTTTCTTGAATAAATCACTTATAAATGCCTCATGAGCTTAGTTCAACTGTCGAACCCCATCAGAACCCAAAATATAAGCTTTTTTTACTCTTTTTTTACTATGTTTGTCAGTAAATATAAACAAACACTGTATATCCTCAAAACATGGTTAAAACTATAATGTTGATATCATGGATGGTTACATTTCTCCAGCTCCATCCCTCAGCTTTTTACTGAAACGGGCAGGGAGTACGCTTTGTTATTGTTTCTACTGCTGATTGCTGCCCCCGTTACTCCTCAAGGTCCAAGGACTGTATGTTATTTTCAGAGGTAGACTGGCTCTGTTCAGGTAAAATAGCCAAATATTCCATCAAAATGTGAATTGATTCTCAATTGCAATACGTTTCTAGAAACATAAATTGCTGTACTTTCATATCACATCAAAATAATTTCACATATACTTTCATATCAATTCAGAATAATTTCACACAATATTTAAATATCACATCAAAATAATTTCACATAATACTTTCCGGACTAGTGTCCCAGTCCCTGCTGCTGAAAAACATCCCCACAGCATGATGCTGCCACCACCATGCTTCACCGTAGGGATGGTGCCAGGTTTCCTCCAGATGTGACTCTTGGCAGTCAGGCCAATGAGTTAAATCTTGGTTTCATTAAGCCAGAGAATCTTGTTTCTCATGGTCTTAGAGTCCTTAAGGTGCCTTTTGTCAAACTCCAAGCAGGCTGTCATATGCTTTATACTGAGGAGTGGCTTCTGTCTGGCCTCTCTACCATAAAGGTCTGATTGGTGGAGTGCTGCAGAGATGGTTGTCCTTCTGGAAGGTTCTCCCATCTCCACAGAGGAACTCTGGAGCTCTGTCAGAGTGACCATCAGGTTTGTGGTCACCTCCCTGACCAAGGCCCTTCTTCCCCAATCGCTCAGTTTGGCCGGGTGACCAGCTCTAGGAACAGTATTCCATTTAAGAATGATGGAGGTCACTGTGTTCTTGGGGACCTTCAATGCTGCAGAATTTGTTTTTGGTACCGTTCCCCAGATCTGTGCCTCGACACAAGCTTGTCCTGGAGCTCTACGGACAGTTCCTTCGACCTCATGGCTTGGTTTTTGCTCTGACATGCACTGTCAACTCTGGGACCTTATATAGACAGGTGTGTGCCTTCCAAATCATATCCAATCAATTGAATTTCCCACAGGTGGACTCCGAACAAGTTGTAGATACATCTCAAGGATGATTAATGGAAACAAGATGCACCTGAAAGCAATTTCGAGTCTCATAGCAAAGGGTCTGAATACTTCAGTAAATAAGGTATTTCTGTTTTTTACCTGTTTTCACTTTGTCATTATGGGCTATTGATGACACCCCTCTGAAACAAGATAGCCTAACCATCAGAAAAACCTCTTCCTTAGCCTACTCCTCCTGCTGCTGCTGGCCTTCGTACATTCTGATGTTCTGCTCCTAAAGTTTCTGGTAATAGGCTACACCAGCAGTCGTTATGCTCCTATAGTTTCTGGTAATAGGCTACACCAGCAGTCGTTAAGCTATAGTTTCTGGTAATAGTCTACACCAGCAGTCGTTATGCTCCTATAGTTTCTGGTAATAGGCTACACCAGCAGTCGTTATGCTCCTATAGTTTCTGGTAATAGGCTACACCAGCAGTCGTTAAGCTATAGTTTCTGGTAATAGTCTACACCAGCAGTCGTTATGCTCCTATAGTTTCTGGTAATAGTCTACACCAGCAGTCGTTATGCTCCTATAGTTTCTGGTAATAGTCTACACCAGCAGTCGTTATGCTCCTATAGTTTCTGGTAATAGGCTACACCAGCAGTCGTTATCATCAAATCAGATTTATTTATATAGCCCTTTGTACATCAGCTGAAATCTCAAAGTGCTGTACAGAAACCCAGCCTAAAACCCCAAACAGCAAGCAATGCATGTGAAAGAAGCACGGTGGCTAGGAAAAACTCCCTAGGAAAAACTCCCTAGAAAGGCCAAAAACCTAGGAAGAAACCTAGAGAGGAACCAGGCTATGAGGGGTGGCCAGTCCTCTTCTGGCTGTGCCGGGTGGATATTATAACAGAACATGGTCAAGATGTTAAAATGTTCATAAATGACCAGCATGGTCAAATAATAATAATCATAGTAGTTGCCGAGGGTGCAACAAGCACGTCCGGTGAACAGGTCAGGGTTCCATAGCCGCAGGCAGAACAGTTGAAACTGGAGCAGCAGCATGGCCAGGTGGACTGGGGACAGCAAGGAGTCATCATGCCAGGTAGTCCTGAGGCATGGTCCTAGGGCTCAGGTCCTCCGAGAGAAAGAAAGAAAGAGAGAAAGAGAGAATTAGAGAGAGCATATTTACATTCACACAGGACACCGGATAAGACAAGAGAATACTCCAGATGTAACAGACTGACCCTAGCCCCCCGACACATAAACTACTGCAGCATAAGTACTGGAGGCTGAGACAGGAGGGATCAGAAGACACTGTGGCCCCATCCGATGATACCCCCGGACAGGGCCAAACAGGCAGGATATAACCCCACCCACTTTGCCAAAGCACAGCCCCCACACCACTAGAGGGATGTCTACAACCACCAACTTACCGTCCGAAGACAAGGCCGAGTATAGCCCACAAAGCTCCTATAGTTTCTGGTAATAGGCTACACCAGCAGTTGTTATGCTCCTATAGTTTCTGGTAATAGGCTACACCAGCAGTTGTTATGCTCCTATAGTTTCTGGTAATAGACTACACCAGCAGTCGTTATGCTCCTATAGTTTCTGGTAATAGGCTACACCAGCAGTCGTTATGCTCCTATAGTTTCTGGTAATAGGCTACACCAGCAGTCGTTATGCTCCTATAGTTTCTGGTAATAGGCTACACCAGCAGTCATTATGCTCCTATAGTTTCTGGTAATAGGCTACACCAGCAGTCGTTGTGCTCCAATAGTTTCTGGTAATAGACTACACCAGCAGTCGTTATGCTCCTATAGTTTCTGGTAATAGGCTACACCAGCAGTCGTTGTGCTCCAATAGTTTCTGGTAATAGACTACACCAGCAGTCGTTATGCTCCTATAGTTTCTGGTAATAGGCTACACCAGCAGTCGTTGTGCTCCAATAGTTTCTGGTAATAGGCTACACCAGCAGTCGTTATGCTCCTATAGTTTCTGGTAATAGACTACAGTCGTTATGCTCCTATAGTTTCTGGTAATAGGCTACACCAGCAGTCGTTGTGCTCCAATAGTTTCTGGTAATAGGCTACACCAGCAGTCGTTGTGCTCCTATAGTTTCTGGTAATAGCCTACACCAGCAGTCGTTATGCTCCTATAGTTTCTGGTAATAGACTACACCAGCAGTCAGCAACCTTTTCCATTTGGTGCCAATTTATCTGACCATTTCTACTGATCTGGTGCCAGTTATGATTTTCATATTTTCATTTTCATGGAACAGTTTCATTTTAATTCCTAATAGTATCTCAAAATCATTGTCTGTGATTAATCTACATTCTATCTAAATCTAAATATAAATTATACAAATCTAAAAGTAACTTTTATTGCCAACTATGTAAAAATAGCCAACAAATAAAAACATTGCAGACTGCAGTTAGAAAATATCCTGATCAAAATAAATACCTTATAAATCACATTGGCTGCACATGGCCTGTCTACAATGATTTTGAAACATTGTATCTACTATCAACTGGGTAGCCTGAAACTGAAGAAGGCAAGCTTGCAACATTGTATAAAATATTCTGGGCCCACAGAGTTTCCTGCGCCAGTGAGTTTGGGACAGACACAGCTGTAGGCTATTAGACTAATCCTACTTCTATATGCGTATTCAGGTGTGCGTCCTTACTCAACATTGACAGGAGTGTTTCAAACAAAAGACAATTAATAAATTGACAGAACTGACGCATCTTGCGGGGTCAGGTCTGGGTGGTCTGCCAGGGGGCGTTTCATTTAGTATCTGTTTGGGTCAGTTGGGGAATGATTGTATTGTCCCATAGTATGTTGTACCGAAGTTGACCAACTGAAAGGGAGTGTAACTTTATGACTATAATTACTGTTCCCTGAAGGAGGGAAATGAGGTACAACACCTGTTTGGCTCCACCCCTTCCTGGGTCTTTGAAGAGCGATATTAAATTGAATATGACCTAAGGCTCATATTTCTGTGTTTATTATATTATAATTAAGTCTATGATTTGATATTTGATAGAGCAGTCTGACTGAGCTGTGACTGAGTGGTGGTAGGCAGCAGCAGGCTCGTAAGCATTCATTCAAACAGCACTTTCCTGCGTTTGCCAGCAGCTCTTAGCAATGCTTGAAGCACAGCGCTGTTTATGACATCAAGCCTATCAACTCCTGAGATTAGGCTGGCAATACTAAAGTGCCTATAAGAACATCCAATAGTCAAAGGTGTATAAAATACAAATGGTATAGAGAGAAATAGTCCTATAATTCCTATAATAACTGCAACCTAAAACTTCTTACCTGGGAATATTGAAGACTCATGTTAAAAGGAACCACCAGCTTCCATATGTTCTCATGTTCTGAGCGAGGAACTTAAACGTTAGCTTTTTTACATGGCACATATTGCACTTTTACTTTCTTCTCCAACACTGTGTTTTTGCTTTATTTAAACCAAATGGAACATGTTTCATTATTTATTTAAACCAACTGGAACATGTTTCATTATTTATTTGAGACTAAATTGATTTTATTGATGTATTATATTAAGTTCAAATAAATGTGTTAATTCAGTATTGTTGTAATTGTCATTATTACAAATATATATATTTAAAATCGGCCGATTTAATCGGTATGTTTTTTTGGGGGGGGGGGGGTCATCCAATAATCGGTATCGGCGTTGAAAAATCATAATCGGTCGACCTCTACTATGTTATTGTTTGTTAAACACTTACTGTTCAAACCCTCATTGTCAGGCTGATGGAAAAGCTAGCCAAGGAGCATTTTACTGGTTGAAGTGTTTTTTTAAGTATAAATCAGTTGATTTGCGACAATAACACAAACATATTAAGCAGGAGATTCAAACGAGCCTTACAATTATAATCCAAAGTAATGTGAAATGCACTTATAATCAACCTTTAAATGGAGGCTATTTTTGCTGTCAGCCTCTGAGAACTCCCCTGGGTTTTCCCCACGGTGGTGAATTAGTGAATAGACACAGAGCTTAATGTGAGTTTCCTTGAGTAGCACTCCTGATCTTGTCCTGATAGTGCGCTGTAATATTCAGAATACATTGTGAAAAACTAAAATCTTTGCGCACTATTTTTTGCTCCAGGCAGATATACTACATCCATAACTAGTGGTTTCCTCATTACCAGATATACTACATCCATAACTAGTGGTTTCCTCATTAGCAGATATACTACATCCATAACTAGTGGTTTCCTCATTAGCAGATATACTACATCCATAACTAGTGGTTTCCTCATTACCAGATATACTACATCCATAACTAGTGGTTTCCTCATTACCAGATATACTACATCCATAACTAGTGGTTTCCTCATTACCAGATACACTACATCCATAACTAGTGGTTTCCTCATTAGCAGATATACTACATCCATAACTAGTGGTTTCCTCATTAGCAGATATACTACATCCATAACTAGTGGTTTCCTCATTACCAGATATACTACATCCATAACTAGTGGTTTCCTCATTACCAGATATACTACATCCATAACTAGTGGTTTCCTCATTACCAGATATACTACATCCATAACTAGTGGTTTCCTCATTAGCAGATATACTACATCCATAACTAGTGGTTTCCTCATTAGCAGATATACTACATCCATAACTAGTGGTTTCCTCATTACCAGATATACTACATCCATAACTAGTGGTTTCCTCATTAGCAGATATACTACATCCATAACTAGTGGTTTCCTCATTACCAGATATACTACATCCATAACTAGTGGTTTCCTCATTACCAGATATACTACATCCATAACTAGTGGTTTCCTCATTACCAGATATACTACATCCATAACTAGTGGTTTCCTCATTACCAGATATACTACATCCATAACTAGTGGTTTCCTCATTACCAGATATACTACATCCATAACTAGTGGTTTCCTCATTACCAGATATACTACATCCATAACTAGTGGTTTCCTCATTACCAGATATACTACATCCATAACTAGTGGTTTCCTCATTACCAGATATACTACATCCATAACTAGTGGTTTCCTCATTACCAGATATACTACATCCATAACTAGTGGTTTCCTCATTACCAGATATACTACATCCATAACTAGTGGTTTCCTCATTACCAGATATACTACATCCATAACTAGTGGTTTCCTCATTACCAGATATACTACATCCATAACTAGTGGTTTCCTCATTAGCAGATATACTACATCCATAACTAGTGGTTTCCTCATTACCAGATATACTACATCCATAACTAGTGGTTTCCTCATTAGCAGATATACTACATCCATAACTAGTGGTTTCCTCATTAGCAGATATACTACATCCATAACTAGTGGTTTCCTCATTACCAGATATACTACATCCATAACTAGTGGTTTCCTCATTACCAGATATACTACATCCATAACTAGTGGTTTCCTCATTACCAGATATACTACATCCATAACTAGTGGTTTCCTCATTAGCAGATATACTACATCCATAACTAGTGGTTTCCTCATTACCAGATATACTACATCCATAACTAGTGGTTTCCTCATTACCAGATATACTACATCCATAACTAGTGGTTTCCTCATTAGCAGATATACTACATCCATAACTAGTGGTTTCCTCATTACCAGATATACTACATCCATAACTAGTGGTTTCCTCATTACCAGATATACTACATCCATAACTAGTGGTTTCCTCATTACCAGATATACTACATCCATAACTAGTGGTTTCCTCATTACCAGATATACTACATCCATAACTAGTGGTTTCCTCATTACCAGATATACTACATCCATAACTAGTGGTTTCCTCATTACCAGATATACTACATCCATAACTAGTGGTTTCCTCATTACCAGATATACTACATCCATAACTAGTGGTTTCCTCATTACCAGATATACTACATCCATAACTAGTGGTTTCCTCATTACCAGATATACTACATCCATAACTAGTGGTTTCCTCATTACCAGATATACTACATCCATAACTAGTGGTTTCCTCATTACCAGATATACTACATCCATAACTAGTGGTTTCCTCATTACCAGATATACTACATCCATAACTAGTGGTTTCCTCATTAGCAGATATACTACATCCATAACTAGTGGTTTCCTCATTACCAGATATACTACATCCATAACTAGTGGTTTCCTCATTACCAGATATACTACATCCATAACTAGTGGTTTCCTCATTACCAGATATACTACATCCATAACTAGTGGTTTCCTCATTACCAGATATACTACATCCATAACTAGTGGTTTCCTCATTACCAGATATACTACATCCATAACTAGTGGTTTCCTCATTACCAGATATACTACATCCATAACTAGTGGTTTCCTCATTACCAGATATACTACATCCATAACTAGTGGTTTCCTCATTACCAGATATACTACATCCATAACTAGTGGTTTCCTCATTACCAGATATACTACATCCATAACTAGTGGTTTCCTCATTACCAGATATACTACATCCATAACTAGTGGTTTCCTCATTACCAGATATACTACATCCATAACTAGTGGTTTCCTCATTACCAGATATACTACATCCATAACTAGTGGTTTCCTCATTACCAGATATACTACATCCATAACTAGTGGTTTCCTCATTACCAGATATACTACATCCATAACTAGTGGTTTCCTCATTACCAGATATACTACATCCATAACAAGTGGTTTCCTCATTAGCAGGGAGGAGTTTCTGCAACCATATTGTGTGTGCATTGCCCTCGTGCTGCAATTTTAGCAAACACAGAAAGGGGCCAATATTGGAGACCAAAGTCGTCTGGCACACTGCTTAGAGTTTCAACAACATGAATAACTTATTTCTAGCCTACAATCATCGATGTTACTACTAATGTGAAAACAAGACAAAATATGACTATTCTTGCTCATTTTAAGACAAATGTCAAGTAATCATTACATTCATTACAGATGTCAATTGTTGTACAACATCATGGCTACGCTGTTGGCATCACCTTTTACAGTGTATTTTCGCTGTTGTGGGCCTTTAATCATCTGTCTGTCTTTGTTGTTCACACAGGAGAGAGACGTGACTATCGTGGATCCTCTGGGGAGTCTCAACAACATCATGATGCTGAAGAGGCAGAGAAGAGTCTCTCCAGATCAGAACTCCTCAATAAACGCCTGCAGAGACCCACAGGGAAGAGAACTCACTGCTGCTCTGACTGTGGGAAGAGATTCACCTCCTCATTAGGCATTAAAATTCATCAGAGAATCCACACAGGAGAGAAACCTTATAGCTGTGGTCAATGTGGGAAGAGTTTTGGTCGGTCTGGAAAGCTGATTTTACACCAGAGAACACACACAGGAGAGAAACCTTTTAGCTGTGATCAATGTGGGAAGAGTTTTACTTCATCTGATCATCTGACAGTACACCAGAGAATACACACAGGAGAGAAACCTTATAGCTGTGATCAATGTGGGAAGAGTTTCACTACATCAAGCATTCTGACTGTACACCAGAGAATACACACAGGAGAGAAACCTTATAGCTGTGGTCAATGTGGGAAGAGTTTTGGTCAATCTGGAGAACTGACTTTACACCAGAGAATACACACAGGAGAGAAACCTTTTAGCTGTGATCAATGTGGGAAGAGTTTTACTACATCTGATAATCTGACAGTACACCAGAGAACACACACAGGAGAGAAACCTTATAGCTGTGGTAAATGTTGGAAGAGTTTTGGTCAATCTGGACATCTGACAGTGCACCAGAGAATACACACAGGAGAGAAACCTTATAGCTGTGATCAATGTGGGAAGAGATTTGGTCAATCTGGCCATCTGACATCACACAAGAGAACACACACAGGAGAGAAATCTTATAGCTGTGATCAATGTGGGAAGAGTTTTGCTGATTCTGGCTCTCTGACTCAACACCAGAGAACACACACAGGAGAGAAATCTCATAGCTGTGACCAGAGATAATCTGATAAAAGATCTCTGATCAAATATCAGAAAATACATACATGAAGGAGTTGTTTCATGATATCAATGAATTAATGTCACAATGTAGAATGTTTTAACATTGTAGAAGGAGTATTTTAATGATGTCACAATGTAGAACCCTAAACGTTTGTCCCCTGTTCTATTGATTTCAACATGATATGGATATTAGCCTCAGGGGGAAAATCCAGGCTCTGAAATGGAAGAGTTACTATTTATGAGATTTAACTAAAAGTGACAAACACAAAAAGAGTTGTGTTACACTTACCATGTTGGTGACCCACTGGAATCAAAATGCACCGCTTCAAAATGTATCTGGCTGTTTTCTACAAGTTGTCCTCTAACCAGGGATGTACACATTATTCCCAGATTCCATGTGGTTTTTAGCTGTTAGTTTTAACAGGACGTGCAACCTCATCTCCCTCCTGTCACACAAATGATTTTAGCATGATATCGATGAATAAGTGTTGTGTTCCTTTGTTTAGCGACCCCTAAATTTAAATGCATCACTCCAAAATGTAGCTGACTGTCTTCTGCAGGTTGTCCTCTAACCAGTGAGGTAAAATATATCTCCCATTTCCATGTGTTTTTTTAGTTGTGTTAGTTTCAACAGCATGTACAACCTGATTTCCCCCCTAATCGATATCAGTGATTTATTGCTACTTGTCATAACAACAGTGTTTCTGGTGCTTGTGCAGTTTATAAGAAGCTTGTTTAATAAAAATACAAGTAATATGATTATTGTGGCAGATGTTTGTGTATATAGCACATTTTATGTTTAGATTTTCAATTCATCCCAAACTGTTTCTGCATTTTGGTTATTGATTTGGACACGCCCACCAGACATTATTTCCTAAAGGACTTAATGATGAAATGCATGGAAAATATCCCACCCAGCAAAATGTAATTGAAAAGATGTTGAAAATAAGACTATGCCCAACATCCAATACACATTCAGTTTTAGTTGAAAGTGAAAGTTGAGAAGATGTAGTTTTTTTCATTGACTTGAAAACAACTTAAATTCAACGTCCTTGCAGCCTATACACATTGACTCAGTATAATAAATTGGTCTATAATCAATTGTATTAACAATCCTACATCACTCCAGCATTTATTGACAACATTCAAATTCTAATTGTCTTTATTCCACTACTGAAGAAGCATGACTCAAATCACCTCATATTTCAAACATTCAGCCTGACAAAAGATACGTGTTTTATTTTTCCATGCCTCACCATTAAGTTAATTATTGCCAATACATATTAACAAAGGGGTGTACATTTGGTTTGATATTTCATATTTACAATTAATGTAACATTTAGTAATCAATGATTTATGCAACCAACTGACAATTTTTGGGTACAATTATATTGACGTAATATCAGGGATAATTTTATAATGTAATTTTATAATATCAGGGATCATTCTCAGATGTGCCAACCCAAATGTACTAGAGCATGACATTGGGGACTGGGCCCCGTTCCAACAACATGCCTATCTAGTGAACCCTGAAAAGAGAGAGAAGCTCCGCAGTGAGGTGTGGAAAGTTACTATGGATATTGCAGGAGTTTCCTCTTGAAATCAGACATGTCTGTGGTGAGGACAACTTGGTTGCTGATTGTCTCAAGGGTGGGCAGTTAAAAAGTTTTGTGTTTTGTGTTTAGCCAGTGCGTTACCATGGATCACATATTATTTTGACACGTTTTTCCGTGTTGGAGATGAGTTTTATCTCTTATTCTTTTCTGTATGTTTTTGAAACTGCACTGTTGGTTAGGGGCTCGTAAGTCAGCATTTCACTGTTAGGTCTGTTGTATTCGGCGCAGTACAATTTGATTTGAGTTTTGTTATACGGCATGTTTTTCCGTATTTGAGATGATTTTTGTTTGGGCTCGTTCCAAGGGGACGAGAGTTCTAGAAGCTAGTGAGTTTTAGGAAGACGAGAGTTCTAGAAGCTAGTGAGTTTTAGGAAGACGAGAGTTCTAGAAGCTAGTGAGTTTTAGGAAGACGAGAGTTCTAGAAGCTAGTGAGTTTTAGGAAGACGAGAGTTCTAGAAGCTAGTGAGTATTAGGAAGACGAGAGTTCTAGAAGCTAGTGACTTTTAGGATTCTATAGACAGAAAAAGGAGAAAAAAATAGTACGATTGTATATTATTATTTGGAAATACGTGTTTTTTCTTGTTTTTAATTGTTGACAGCCAGTAGACACCATGATTATATTGTAGAAGGTGAAGCATTGTAGTTGATTATAATGTGAAATGGAAGTTGTTTTCTGTTGATGGTGAGCAAACTTGTCCAACAAAATATAGGATATATTTGTTGTCTTAAGGGGGAAGGTGTTACAGGCTTTGGTTTTTCCATTTATGTTTTGAGGTTGGACATTAGCACGTGGGAAAGGGGGATACCAAGTCAGTTGTACAACTGAATACATTCAACTGAAATGTGTCTTGGGTGCACTGATTGGTGTCACCTCGTTAGTCAGTATGTGTTACACCTGTGCTGGCTTGTCCATCTCGTTAGTGGGAAGGTGTTTCACCTGAGCTGGTCCAGGTTCTATTTAAGAGTGTCTGGCCCAGTGCTCCAGTTGTCTTGATACATGTGGAGAGTCAACACCTTTAGTTGCTCCACCTTTTTGGTTTGCTTCCTGTCTTTAAGTTTGGTGTGGGTTTTTCTTTTGTTTTCCTCTTCTTGGGCAGATTTAGTGGGTCTCATGGTGGGTGTCTTTTAGGTCCCAGTTGTTGTTACTAGTCAACTTCCAGTGGACACCCCCATAGTGTCTTTCAGAGCCCCTCCTAAAAAACAAGTTATATTTTGGGTTGGATATTGCATCATATTGTTGATATTTTAATCAATGGCATTTCCTTACAATGCTCATTAGTCTTTCAGTTGTTAGTCTTCTGTTTTTTATCCTCATATTTGTGTACTAAATGTTTATTTTCATAGTTTTTTCCTGTGAAGCCATTGTGTTGCATCCATGTCTGACATGTGCTGTATAAATAAAGCTTGATTTGATTTGAACACATTGTAAAACAAATTTACCCAATGACTGACCAATCAACAAACTATTGGTCCACCTTAGTATGAAAAACCGTATCAATCACTCTTTTCCAGCCTGCTGAAGGCGTGGTGGAGTGGTAAACACCACCCCCGGCTCTACCAGGGGCTTGAGGTGGTCTCCCACAGCTCTGCTTATGTCATGTTCTGTGGCCTTGCTGTTCCATTTCTTGACTGTCCCTGCAACACAGAAATAAACACATTTAGTCATATTATATAAAACACTCAAAGTAATGGATATGGAGCATCTAGGGCCTCAGTTACACCTGGCACCTAAATGTGACTTCTGATCACTCCAAGCTGCATTAGGTTCAGATCTACCAGGATGGGCATTTGACATAGTCTGGATGCAGTCCGGCCATTGAATATGCATAAGCAATGTAAAGATATGCTGGGAAAAGTACATTTTACACAAATGACCTTCATAAATCAAATGTTGTTGGTCACATACAGGTGTTCAGCAGATGTTATTGCGGGTGTAGCGAAATGCTTGTCCACAACAAATACCTAATACACACAAATCTAAGTAAAGGAATGGAATTAGGAATATATAAATATATGGATAAACAATGTCAGAGCAGCATAGACTGAGATACAGTTTATACATAGAGATGAGAAATGATATGTAAACATTATTAAAGGGACTAGTGTTCCATTTATTAAAGTGGCCAATGATGTCAAGTCTATATGTAGGCTGCAGCCTCTCTGTGCTATTTAACAGTCTGATGGCCTTGAGATAGAAGCTGTTTTTCAGTCTTTCGGTCTCAGCTTTGATGCACCTGTACTGATATCGCCTTCTGAATGATAGCGGGTGAACAGGCAGTGGCTCAGGTGGCTCGGGTAATAACAAAAAACATGTATGTATGCCTAAGGGGAAATTCACTTTCATACAGCTTAAAGGGGTGAGAAATTACACCGATATCAGTGGACAATTTGCACTAATGTAAATAAATATAGATGATGGAACATATTCCCTTTTGCTGATGTGATGAACCGCTAAGGGGACATAAATATTTACCATCTAAACCATGTGTGACCTCTCACCTCTCTGGCTGTAGAAGTGTTCTGCCTAACCAGTCCCTCAACAGCTCTCTGACTGAGCTCCACCCTCACTGGGTCTTCAGAGGAGAGGAAGGCTGAGGAGGGATGGAAGGATGAATGGATCAGTCACTCAATAAAGTGTAGAGCTGCTGTCTATGCTGTCTGACAAAATCACAATTTTAGTAGTTCGTTAAAGTAAATAACGCTTTATGACTGCTGAATACCAACTATTAAATCACTTAGGGTTTAGGGTAGGGATGTCCCAAGGATCCCAGATAGCATTGACCATTGTGCATTCTTCTGTCTCTTTTACATAGCAGGTGATGGGTTCTGACTTCTGAACTTGAAAATATTAAATATCCTTATTATGTGAAATTGAATGAAACAATGTATGTTGATGCTGATATGATGTACAATATTCCATGATGTTTCTATATGATAACAATAGAGTAATATATTTAATATGTCATATACTATTTTTTAACAGTTTCACTAATTAATTTTAATTAACTTAATCATTATGATTCAACATCAGTTCACCTTCTCTCCTCATACTGTATTGGAGCAGCAGCAGCTGACTGCCCAGTTCAACATCAGTTCACCGTCTCACCTCATACTGTATTGGAGCAGCAGCAGCTGACTGCCCGGTTCAACATCAGTTCACCGTCTCACCTCATACTGTATTGGAGCAGCAGCAGCTGACTGCCCAGTTCAACATCAGTTCACCGTCTCACCTCATACTGTATTGGAGCAGCAGCAGCTGACTGCCCAGTTCAACATCAGTTCACCGTCTCACCTCATACTGTATTGGAGCAGCAGCAGCTGACTGCCCAGTTCAACATCAGTTCACCGTCTCACCTCATACTGTATTGGAGCAGCAGCAGCTGACTGCCCAGTTCAACATCAGTTCACCGTCTCACCTCATACTGTATTGGAGCAGCAGCAGCTGACTGCCCAGTTCAACATCAGTTCACCGTCTCACCTCATACTGTATTGGAGCAGCAGCAGCTGACTGCCCAGTTCAACATCAGTTCACCGTCTCACCTCATACTGTATTGGAGCAGCAGCAGCTGACTGCCCGGTTCAACATCAGTTCACCGTCTCATCTCATACTGTATTGGAGCAGCAGCAGCTGACTGCCCAGTTCAACATCAGTTCACCGTCTCACCTCATACTGTATTGGAGCAGCAGCAGCTGACTTGATCGTTGATACTAATCATCATGTTTGAATCTGAGAGTAAATAGAGCCGACTACACTCTAAAAATGACGGGTTCAACTGGAGTTGTTCTCAGATCCCCTAAGAACCGTAGGGTTCTTGGTCAATGAAAAACAGCCACAAAAGGTTCTTCAAAGAACTTGTTAGAAGGTGGGTTCATCGAGGAACCTCCATTGTTGCTGGACTGTGTTTTAGTACTATATCTCTTTACACAATGATGAAAATAATCATGGCCTCTAAACCTTCAAGCTGCATACTGGACCCTATTCCAACTAAACTACTGAAAGAGCTGCTTTCTGTGCTTGGCCCTCCTATGTTGAACATAATAAACGGCTCTCTATCCACCGGATGTGTACCAAACTCACTAAAAGTGGCAGTAATAAAGCCTCTCTTGAAAAAGCCAAATCTTGACCCAGAAATTATAAAAAACTATCGGCCTATATCGAATCTTCCATTCCTCTCAAAAATTTTAGAAAAAGCTGTTGCGCAGCAACTCACTGCCTTCCTGAAGACAAACAATGTATATGAAACGCTTCAGTCTGGTTTTAGACCCCATCATAGCACTGAGACTGCACTTGTGAAGGTGGTAAATGACATTTTAATTAGATCTTAGTGCTGCTTTTGATACCATCGATCACCACATTCTTTTGGAGAGATTGGAAACCCAAAATGGTCTACATGGACAAGTTCTGGCCTGGTTTAGGTCTTATCTGTCGGAAAGATATCAATTTGTCTCTGTGAATGGTTTGTCCTCTGACAAATCAACTGTAAATTTCGGTGTTCCTCAAGGTTCTGTTTTAGGACCACTATTGTTTTCACTATATATTTTACCTCTTGGGGATGTCATTCAAAAACATAATGTTAAATTTCACTGCTATGCGGATGACACACAGCTGTACATTTCAATGAAACATGGTGAAGCCCCAAAATTGCCCTCGCTAAAAGCCTGTGTCTCAGACATAAGGAAGTGGATGGCTGCAAACTTTCTACTCTTAAACTCGGACAAAACAGAGATGCTGTTCTAGGTCCCAAGAAACAAAGAGATCTTCTGTTGAATCTGACAATTAATCTGGATGGTTGTACAGTCGTCTCAAATAAAACTGTGAAGGACCTCGGCGTTACTCTGGACCCTGATCTCTCTTTTGAAGAACATATCAAGACTGTTTCAAGGACAGCTTTTTTCCATCTACGTAACATTGCAAAAATCAGAAACTTTCTGTCCAAAAATGACGCAGAAAAATTAATCCATGCCTTTGTTACTTCTAGGTTGGACTACTGCAATGCTCTACTTTCCGGCTACCCGGATAAAGCACTAAATAAACTTCAGTTAGTGCTAAATACGGCTGCTAGAATCCTGACTAGAACCCAAAAAATTGATCATATTACTCCAGTGCTAGCCTCCCTACACTGGCTTCCTGTTAAGGCAAGGGCTGATTTCAAGGTTTTACTGCTAACCTACAAAGCATTACATGGGCTTGCTCCTACCTATCTTTCCGATTTGGTCCTGCCGTACATACCTACACGTACGCTGCGGCCTCCTAATTGTTCCTAGAATTTCTAAGCAAACAGCTGGAGGCAGGGCTTTCTCCTGTAGAGCTCCATTTTTATGGAATAGTCTGCCTATCCATGTGAGACGCAGACTCAGTCTCAACTTTTAAGTCTTTACTGAAGACACATCTCTTCAGTAGGTCCTATGATTAAGTGTAGTCTGGCCCAGGGGTGTGAAGGTGAACGGAAAGGCTGGAGCAACGAACCGCCCTTGCTGTCTCAGCCTGGCCGGTTTCCCCTCTTTCCACTGGGATTCTCTGCCTCTACCCCTATTACGGGGGCTGAGTCACTGGCTTACTGGTGTTCTTCCATGCCGTCCCTGGGAGGGGTGCGTCACTTGAGTGGGTTGAGTCACTGACGTGGTCTTCCTGTCTGGGTTGGCGCCCCCCTTTGGGCTGTGCCGTGGCGGAGATCTTTGTGGGCTATACTCGGCCTTGTCCCGGGATGGTATGTTGGTGGTTGGAGATATCACTCCAGTGGTGTGGAGGCTGTGCTTTGGCAAAGTGGGTGGGGTTATATCCTGCCTGTTTGGCCCTGTCTGGGGGTGTCATCGGATGGGGCCACAGTGTCTTCTGACCCCTCCTGTCTCAGCCTCCAGTATTTATGCTGCAGTAGTTTATGTGTCGGGGTGCTAGGGTCAGTGTGTCACATCTGGAGTATTTCTCTTGTCTTTTCTGGTGTCCTGTGTGAATTTAAGTATGCTCTGTCTAATTCTCTCTTTCGCTTTCTTTCTTTCTTTCTTTCTCTCTCTTGGAGGACCTGAGCCCTAGGACCATGCCTCAGGACTACCTGGCTTGATGACTCCTTGCTGTCCCCAGTTTACCTGGCCGTGCTGCTGCTCCAGTTCCAACTGTTCTGCCTGCAGCTATGGAACCCTGACCTGTTCACCGGACATACTACCTGTCCCAGACCTGTTGTCCCAGACCTGCTGGAACGCTGACCTATTCACCGGACGTGCTACCTGTCACAGACCTGCTGTTTTCAACTCTCTAGAGACAGCAGAAGCTGTAGAGATACTCTCAAAGATCGGCTATGAAAAAGCCAACTGACACTTACTCTTGTGTTACTGACTTGTTGCTCCCTCGACAACTACTATGATTATTATTATTTGACAATGCTGGTCATTTATGAACATTTGAACATCTAGGCCATGTGCTGTTATAATCTCCACCCAGCACAGCCAGAAGAGGACTGGCCACCCCTCATAGCCTGGTTCCTCTCTAGGTTTCTTCCTAGGTTTTGGCATTTCTAGGGAGTTTTTCCTAGCCACCGTGCTTCTACACCTGCATTGCTTGCTGTTTGGGGTTTTAGGCTGGGTTTCTGTACAGCACTTTGAGATATCAGCTGATGTAAGAAGGGCTTTATAAATACATTTGATTTGATTTGACTTCTTCCGGGAACGTCGCAATTACAACTGAAAACGATGGTGACAAGTTTGGATGCGACAACAGTTAAAAAGGTTAAGTTGTGTTGATGTTTGGCTCTGAATATGTCTCGAAATAATGTATTATAATAATATAACATACTAATAATGAATAACAAAGACAATGATGGTTTTCTGTGAATATCTTCCATAACGTTACTATAGTTAATTATCGTAAATATTAGAAAGCCGGGTTTAACCGTTGGCGTTGTATGAGCTACAGTACAGTACCGTTAGCTAGCTAGCTAACGTTATGTCCTAACTAGGCACAACTAGGTTTGGATTATTTCCTCAACTATATTCTTTCCCATATATTCTATATCGTTTCCATAAAGCCAACATGGCTTTACACTCTCATTAATGTAAGTTTCCAATCTAGAGCAGTTCTCACTTTTGTGATAATAAACTAGCTAACTTAACTAACTAACTAACTAACTAACTAACTAACTAACTAACTAACTAACTAACTAACTAAGGACAGTGACCTGTCCAGACGAGATGTTACAACGAACTGAATCGTCAATGGAGGTCTTCCTCTTTATATAGCCTGCTACAGCATGCAATACTATTAACTCACAAGGGGGCATAACGTTACATGGACAATACTATCCCATTCTGGAAACGTTACATGTACAATACTATCCCATTTTGGAAACGTTACATGTACAATACTATGCCATTTTGGAAACGTTACATGTACAATACTATCCCATTTTGGAAACGTTACATGTCCGCCCCCTTGTGGAGGGAAATTAATATCTTAGATGGTAGCTGTAGATGGGATTCAAATGCATAATGGTATTAATACAGTGTCTAGACTACCTCTTTTGTATAAATGCTCTTCAGAATCCAAACACAGTATTGCCACGCAGCAAAATGTTGTGTATAATCTTTCAAGTCAGCCTGATAAAATATTGAACAATTTGTGTACAAAGATATCTTGAAATGTGATATTAGGGCTGTATGGCAGTACTGTTACTGTATGGCAGTACTGTATTGGCTAGTGCTTTCTCCAATATGTTATTCTATTTTACATTACATTATTTGTCGATGCCTATAATCTTTCAATATTTATTTAATATATATATATATATATATATTAATGCTTGTAAGACTATTCTTTGACACATTTTCTCTTCCTTTGAAACTCTTATAGGACAGAACATGGACACAATGCAATTGGGATCAAGAAGAAGGTACAGATATGTTGTAGGACAGCTGCATTTGAAGTGTACATTTAACCTACATAGCAGTCAATACAAACTGACATCTATTAGCATACAAATGTGTGCAAATGATCTTTTCAGATCTTCTCAGAAATGAATCAAGTCCATGGAATGGATATAGACAAAAATATAATTCAAGGACTATCAGAGGTAGAGAGGCGAGGCAGGGGTGAGGACATCATCCTGCTATTCTGACAGTCCCTGAAGGACAATACAGAAGAGGTATTTGCTCTTATTCCTTCCCTTTCTCTAATGTATTTTGTAATAAAATTAGCAAGTGTAGTAAGATCATTGCTTTACTTTACTAGGACTGGAGACCACAGCAGTGATTCTGCTCTTGCCCTACCTCTTCAATGAGGACCCGAGTGGCCTTTATGTCCGTGACAAGGTATGCCTATGCACCAATCATCTGTTTCTTCATAAACATAGGGGTGCATGCTTATATAAAACTACAGCTGAACATTTGTTATGTTCTTTGTTAATTGTATGTGTATTAATCATTTCTTACTTTTGTTGACACAGATTTCACCGCTCTTCACTCCTTTACTGCACATCGGTGGAAATCCATTTCACCATGAGAGTGAAATCCCGCTGGCCTTTGATGGGGAGAACATCCACACCCTCGAGGACGTCCCCATGGGACTTGGAGCTCTGCTACGGCTGGATTTTTATTTTCCCTTAAATTTCCCAAAATGTCAGAAAAACACTTATGTTGTTAAGTGACTGTGTTCTGGGGATCAGAGAAGTTGGGGTGAAGTTACCAGGGCCGGTCATAAAGATGGAAAACTTCCTAACATAACTAAGTGGATATGATATACATTTACATTTACGTCATTTAGCAGACGCTCTTATCCAGAGCGACTTACAAATTGGTGCATTCACCTTATGATATCCAGTGGAACAACCACTTTACAATAGTGCATCTAAATCTTTTAAGGGGGGGGGGGGGTTAGAAGGATTACTTAATCCTATCCTAGGTATTCCTTAAAGAGGTGGGGTTTCAGGTGTCTCCAGAAGGTGGTGATTGACTCCGCTGTCCTGGCGTCGTGAGGGAGCTTGTTCCACCATTGGGGTGCCAGAGCAGCGAACAGTTTTGACTGGGCTGAGCGGGAACTGTGCTTCCTCAGAGGTAGGGAGGCCAGCAGGCCAGAGGTGGATGAACGCAGTGCCCTTGTTTGGGTGTAGGGCCTGATCAGAGCCTGAAGGTATGGAGGTGCCGTTCCCTTCACAGCTTCGTAGGCAAGCACCATGGTCTTGTAGCGGATGCGAGCTTCAACTGGAAGCCAGTGGAGAGAGCGGAGGAGCGGGGTGACGTGAGAGAACTTGGGAAGGTTGAACACCAGACGGGCTGCAGCGTTCTGGATGAGTTGTAGGGGTTTAATGGCACAGGCAGGGAGCCCAGCCAACAGCGAGTTGCAGTAATCCAGACGGGAGATGACAAGTGCCTGATTAGGACCTGCGCCGCTTCCTGTGTGAGGCAGGGTCGTACTCTGCGAATGTTGTAGAGCATGAACCTACAGGATCGGGTCACCGCCTTGATGTTAGTAGAGAACGACAGGGTATACACACTAAAGCTGAAAAATCTGTATTTAGCATCAAGTCTACAATATTGTTAGTTTACCTATGATTCATCTTTAATGTTGTTTTTATTGTACATCATTATTTTATATATTTTAAATGTCATGAAAAGCACTATACAAAGAAATGTATTATTTATTATGGTCTGACATGTCTGCAGAAATGTTGCAATATTGTAATGTGTTTTGTTTGGTAAATTGTTTTGTAAATATTAATTCATATTTGTGGTGGCACTAAATAAACAATGCATTATTTAAATCCATATTGTCAATATTATTATTATTAAAATATTTCTTATAAGGAGGGAGGGTGGACAGGGAGTTTAAAAAATGAACCCCAAAAGGTTCTTTGAGGAACCATGATAAGGGTTTCTTCAAATAACTTTTAGGGGTTCCCCCACAGTTTCAATTTGAAGAACCCCTAAAGGATACTCCAGAAACCTTTACTTTTTAGAGTGTATATTGATAAAAGTCACCTTGTCCGAGAGACATTTACATAGTGTAACATATATAAACCAATTTGGGATGACTATTTTGGGGTGAAATAGCGGCCACAACAGACAGACCTGGTATCGACCATAATTCGACATCTTTGGACGTCATGTGCTGACTGGGTATGACCAAAGTTATAGGGATCCCTGGTGCACCATTTACCCAGGTCGTCAGGAGCGGTCACCAAGTCAAGATTCACATCGCCAAATGTGGTGGTTAATTTCTTTAATATCAAATGAGAAGAGAAACTTATCACACAAGTCAGAGTTATTCTTAAACTAAATCTTTATTCACTTATTAATAAGGGAGCAGATCAATACAACACACATACAAAATTAATCGATTGGGTGCCCTACGATAATGATGGCTGGTCGACGAATCACCCCCAGATGATTCATTGAGAGACCAGGGTCTGGCCCTGAGGTCATCTCTCCCTTGTACCATATAGAACAGAAACATTAACTCATGTTCTGGAATGCAGTCTCTTTAGGTTTTATCACCCAAAAGACATTGTAAATCTCCTGTCAGTGTTTTCTCCCAGAGGCCCATCCTCAGTAGAACACAGACACAATAGTTCTAAGAACCCTCTATTCTGTTGCATTAAACAACCATTTGATGCAATACAAGTATAATATCATAATCTTGCAATTTTGCTCTCACAGTGTCCACTGAAAGTTGACTAGTAACAACAACTGGGACCTAAAAGACACCCACCATGAGACCCACTAAATCTGCCCAAGAAGAGGAAAACAAAAGAAAAACCCACACCAAACTTAAAGACAGGAAGCAAACCAAAAAGGTGGAGCAACTAAAGGTGTTGCCTCTCCACATGTATCAAGACAACTGGAGCACTGGGCCAGACACTCTTAAATAGAACCTGGACCAGCTCAGGTGAAACACCTTCCCACTAACGAGATGGACAAGCCAGCACAGGTGTAACACATACTGACTAACGAGGTGACACCAATCAGTGCGTCCTACGTGCTAACGAGCTAGACGTGCTGACGAGGTAGACGTGCTAACGAGCTAGACGGGCTAACGAGCTAGACGTGCTAACGAGCTAGACGGGCTAACGAGCTAGACGGGCTAACGAGCTAGACGGGCTAACGAGCTAGACGGGCTAGACGTGCTAACGAGCTAGACGTGCTAACGGGCTAGACCTGCTAACGAGCTAGACGGGCTGACGGGCTAGACGTGCTAACGAGCTAGACGGGCTAACGAGCTAGACGGGCTAACGAGCTAACGAGCTAGACGTGCTAAAGTCCAACCTCAAAACATAAATGGAAAAACCAAAGCCTGTAACACCTTAAGACAACAAATATATCCTATATTTTTTGTTGGAAAAGTTTGCTCACCATCAACAGAAAACAACTTCCATTTCACATTATAATCAACTACAATGCTTCACCTTCACCAATATAAACATGGTGTCTACTGGCTGTCAACAATTAAAAATAAGAAAAAAATGTTTTTTTTCCCCCCACTAGCTTCTAGAACTCTCGAACGAGCCCAAACAACACATATCCAAAACGGAAAAACGTGCAGTCAAGATAAGATCCATGACAACTCACAGGCTAAACGCAAAACACAAAACAGCCCACCTTGAGAAAATCAGAAACCAAGATGTCCTCACCATGGACTGCAATATCCATAGTAACTTTCCACACCTCACTGCAGAGCTTCTCTCTCTTTTCAGGGTTCACTAGATAGGCATGTTGTTGGATCAGGCCCAGTCCAAAATGTCATGCTCTAGTACATTTGGTTTGGCACATCTGAGAATGAACCCTGATATTCTAAAAGCAGGGCAACAATGTCAATATAATTGTACCAAAAATGTCAGTTGGTTGCATTAAAAATAATCATTACTAAATGTTACATGAAATGTAAATATGAAATATTTGGTTGCATAGTCTACTTTCAACAGCTTTTCAATGACATGTTGCTAGGTGGGTTATCCCCAATGTCAAAACACAGTTTTAATGGGTCCAAATCAATAACCAATATGCAGAAACAGTTTGTGATATTGAAAACCTAAGCATAAAATGTGCAATATACACAAACATCAGCCATAATAATCATATTACTTGGATTTTTTTTAAACAAGCACCTTTATAAAACTGCACAAGTAGCAATAAATCACTGATATCGATTAGGGGGGAAATCAGGTTGTACGTGCTGTTGAAACTAACACAACTAAAAAAACACATGGAAATGGGAGATATCTTTTACCTCACAGATTAGAGGACAACCTGCAGAAGACAGTCAGCTACATTTTGGAGTGATGCATTTAAATGTAGGGGTCGCTAAACAAAGGAACACTTACTTGTCATAACTCATCGATATCATGTTGAAATCAATTGTGCGAGAGGAGGGAGATGAGGTTGCACCTCCTGTTAAAACTAACAGCTCAAAAACCACACAGAATCTGGGAATAATGTGTACATCCCTGGTTAGAGGACAATTTGTAGAAAACAGCCAGATACATTTTGAAGTGGTGCATTTTGATTCAAGTGGGTCACCAACGTGGTAAGTGTAACACAGCTCTTTTTGTGTTAGTCACTTTTAGTTAAATCACATAAATAGTAACTCTTCCATTTCAGAGCCTGGATTTTCCCCCTGAGGCTAATATCCATATCATGTTGAAATCAATAGAACAGGGGACAAACGTTTAGGGTTCTACATTGTGACATCATTAAAATACTCCTACTACAATGTTTAAACATTCTACATTGTGACATCATTAAAATACTCCTACTACAATGTTAAAACATTCTACATTGTGACATCATTAAAATACTCCTACTACAATGTTAAAACATTCTACATTGTGACATCATTAAAATACTCCTACTACAATGTTAAAACATTCTACATTGTGACATCATTAAAATACTCCTTCTACAATGTTAAAAGATTCTACATTGTGACATCATTAAAATACTCCTTCTACAATGTTAAAACATTATACATTGTGACATTATTTCATTGATATCATGAAACAACTCCATCTATGTATTTTCTGATATTTGATCAGATGTCTTTTATCAGATTATCTCTGGTCACAGCTATAAGATTTCTCTCCTGTGTGTATTCTCTTGTGTACTGTCAGACGGCTAGATTGACTAAAACTCTTCCCACATTGACCACAGATATAAGGTTTCTCTCCTGTGTGCGTTCTCTGGTGCATTGTCAGATAGCTAGATTGATTAAAACTCTTCCCACATTGACCACAGATATAAGGTTTCTCTCCTGTGTGCGTTCTCTGGTGTGAAGTCAGAGAGCCAGATGTGGTAAAACTCTTCCCACATTGATTACAGCTATACGGTTTCTCTCCTGTGTGCGTTCTCTGGTGTGAAGTCAGATCGCAAGATGTAGTAAAACTCTTCCCACATTGATCACAGCTATAAGGTTTCTCTCCTGTGTGTATTCTCTGGTGCACTGTCAGCTGTCCAGATTGACCAAAACTCTTCCCACATTGACCACAGCTATAAGGTTTCTCTCCTGTGTGTGTTCTCTGGTGTAGAGTCAGAGTGCTAGATGTAGTAAAACTCTTCCCACATTGACCACAGCTATAAGATTTCTCTCCTGTGTGTGTTCTCTGGTGTTGAGTCAGAGTGCTAGATGCAGCAAACCTCTTCCCACATTGACCACAGCTATAAGGTTTCTCTCCTGTGTGTGTTCTCTGGTGTGATACCAGATGGCGAGATTGACCAAAACTCTTCCCACATTGACCACAGCTATAAGGTTTCTCTCCTGTGTGTATTCTCTTGTGTACTGTCAGACTGCTAGATGAGCTATAACCCTTCCCACATTGAGTACAGGTAAAAGGTTTCTCTCCTGTATGGATTCTCTGATGAATTTTAATGCCTGCTGAGGAGGTGAATCTCTTCCCACACTCAGAGTAGCAGTTAGATTTCTTCCCTGTGGATCTCTGCAGGTGTTTCTTGAGGTGTTGTGATCTGGAGAGACTCTTCTCTGCCTCTTCAGCATCATGAGGTTGTTGAGGCTCCCCAGAGGATCCACGATAGTCACGTCTCTCTCCTGTGTGAACAACAAAGTCATACAGATGGTTAAAGGCCCACAACAGCAGAAATCCACTGTAAAAGGTGATGCCAACAGCGGAGCCATGATGTTGGACAACAATTGACGTCTGTAATGAATGTTAAAATTATTTGACAATTGTCTTAAAATGAGCAAGAATAGTCATATTTTGTCTTGTTTTCACATTAGTAGTGAAATCGAAGATTGTAGGCTAGAAATAAGTTATTCATGTTGTTGAAACTCTAAACAGTGTGCCAGATGACTTTTGGTCTCCAATATAGGCCCCTTTCTGTGTTAGCTAAAATTGCGGCACGAGGGCAGAAACTCCTCCCTGCTAATGAGGAAATCACTAGTTATGGATGTAGTATATCTGGTAATGAGGAAACCACTAGTTACGGATGTAGTATATCTGGTAATGAGGAAACCACTAGTTATGGATGTAGTATATCTGCCTGGAGCAAAAATGGTGAGAAAAGATTTTAGTTTTTCACAATGTATTCTGAAAGTGAATGGGGGAAACTCAGGGGAGTAACCTCCATTTCCAGGTTGATGATGAGTTCATTTCACACTACTTTGAATTATAATTGTAAGACTCATTTGAATCTCCTGCTTAATATGTTTGTGTTATTGTCGCAAATCAACTGCTTTATACTTAAAAAACACCTCAACCAGTAAAATGCTCTTTGGCTTTTCCATCAGCCTGACAATGAGGGTTTGTACACTCTTTGCCAAATTGGCCCATAACTTCACCTAACAACAATCATACCTATGTAATGAACGAAGAAGCACTTTGGTTGTTGTTGCATGACACACATAGTGTCCTCTAGGACCCATAACAATAACATAGACCTACTGTAGGACCCATAACAACAACATAGACCTACTGTAAGACCCATAACTTCACCTAAAAACATAGACCTACTGTAGGACCCATAACTTCACCTATTAACAACATAGACCTACTGTAGGACCCATAACTTCACCTAACAACAACATAGACCTACTGTAGGACCCATAACTTCACCTAACAACATAGACCTACTGTAGGACCCATAACTTCACCTAACAACATAGACCTACTGTAGGACCCATAACTTCACCTAACAACATATACCTACTGTAGGACCCATAACTTCACCTAACAATAACATAGACCTACTGTAGGACCCATAACTTCACCTAACAATAACATAGACCTACTGTAGGACCCATAACTTCACCTAACAATAACATAGACCTACTGTAGGACCCATAACTTCACCTAACAACATATACCTACTGTAGGACCCATAACTTCACCTAACAACAACATAGACCTACTGTAGGACCCATAACTTCACCTAACAATAACATAGACCTACTGTAGGACCCATAACTTCACCTAACAATAACATAGACCTACTGTAGGACCCATAACATCACCTAACAATAACATAGACCTACCGTAGGACCCATAACTTCACCTAACAATAACATAGACCTACTGTAGGACCCATAACTTCACCTAATAACAACATAGACCTACTGTAGGACCCATAACTTCACCTAACAATAACATAGACCTACTGTAGGACCCATAACTTCACCTAACAACAACATAGACCTACTGTAGGACCCATAGCTTCACCTAACAACATAGACCTACTGTAGGACCCATAACATCACCTAACAATAACATAGACCTACCGTAGGACCCATAACTTCACCTAACAATAACATAGACCTACTGTAGGACCCATAACTTCACCTAACAATAACATAGACCTACTGTAGGACCCATAACTTCACCTAACAATAACATAGACCTACTGTAGGACCCATAACTTCACCTAACAATAACATAGACCTACTGTAGGACCCATCATTTATTTTTTTATTTCACCTTTATTTAACCAGGTAGGCTAGTTGAGAACAAGTTCTCATTTGCAACTGCGACCTGGCCAAGATAAAGCGTAGCAATTCGACACATACAACAACACATGGAATAAACAAAACATACAGTCAATAACACAGTAGAACAAAAGAAAACAAAAGGTCTATATACAGTGAGTGCAAATGAGGTAAGTTAAGGCAATAAATAGGCCATGATGGCTAAGTAATTACAATATAGCAATTAAACACTGGAATGGTAGATGTGCAGAAGATTAATGTGCAAGTAGAGATACTGGGGTGCAAAGGAGCAAGATAAATAAATAAACACAGTATGGTGATGAGGTAGGTAGATAGATGGGCTGTTTACAGATGGGCTATGTACAGGTGCAGTGATCTGTGAGCTGCTCTGACAGCTGGTGCTTAAAGCTAGTGAGGGAGATATGAGTCTCCAGCTTCAGAGATTTTTGCAGTTCGTTCAAGTCATTGGCAGCAGAGAACTGTAAGGAAAGACGACCAAAGGAGGAATTGGCTTTGGGGGTGACCAGTGAGATATACCTGCTGGAGCGCGTGCTACGAGTGGGTGCTGCTATGGTGACCAGTGAGCTGAGATAAGGGGGGACTTTACCTAGCAGAGACTTGTAGATAACCTGTAGCCAGTGGGTTTGGCAACGAGTATTAAGCGAAGGCCAGCCAACGAGAGCGTACAGGTCGCAGTGGTGGGTAGTATATGGGGCTTTGGTGACAAAACGGATGGCACTGTGATAGACTGCATCCAGTTTGTTGAGTAGAGTGTTGGAGGCTATTTTATAGATGACATCGCCGAAGTCGAGGATCGGTAGGATGGTCAGTTTTACGAGGGTGTGTTTGGCAGCGTGAGTGAAGGATGCTTTGTTGCGATATAGGACGCCGATTCTAGATTTAATTTTGGATTGGAGATGCTTAATGTGAGTCTGGAAGGAGAGTTTACAGTCTAACCAGACACCTAGGTATTTGTAGTTGTTCACGTATTCTAAGTCAGAGCCGTCCAGAGTAGTGATGCTGGACGGGCGGGCAGGTGCAGGCAGCGATCGGTTGAATAGCATGCATTTAGTTTTACTTGCGTTTTTTTTTACATAGATGGCAATAAAAGTTACTTTTAGATTTGTATAATTTTCATTTAGATAGAATGTAGATTAATCACAGGCAATGATTTTGAGATACTATTATAAATGAAATGAAACTGTTCCAGTAAAATGTACATATGAAAATCACAACTGGCACACAGATTGGTAGAAATGGTCAGATAACTTGCCACTCAGCTGATGTAAGAAGGGCTATATAAATACATTTGATTTGATGATGGAATATTTGATTATTTTGACTGCCAGAGCGAGTCTACCTCTGAAAATAACATACAGTCCTTGGACCTTGAGGAGTAACGGGGGCAGCAATCAGCAGTAGAAACAATATCAAAGCGTACTCCCTGCCCGTTTCAGTAAAAAGCTGAGGGATGGAGCTGGAGAAATGTAACCATCCATGATATCAACATTATAGTTTTAACCATGTTTTGAGGATATACAGTGTTTGTTAATATTTCCTGACAAACATTGGAGTAAAAAAATACTTATATTTTGGGTTCTGATGGGGTACGACAGTTGAACTAAGCTCATGAGGCATTTATAAGTGATTTCTTCAAGAAACAGATGGGTACATATCATTAATGTATAAGTCCCCAAATGGATGTAACAACTGCTGATTGCCCCTTTAAGAGAACATCTTGGGCTAATCTAATAGGAGATATTGAGGACTACAGTATTTCAGGCATTGTCATTGGATGCATTTGATCAATTGTTAACGTTTTGTTGATGGTCCACTCTTGATGTTCTACACGTTACAGTGTAGCTTCAGCCATTCCTACAGAACAACATTAAAGTGTAGAACCCCTTTACTGCAGAGACGGTTCTTACTGGTGTTAAACAGATCTCCAACCTCCTCTTCTTCCTCCAATGTGACAGTAATCTCCCCCTCCTCCTCTTTCACTCCAAAAACTGCATCCTCCTCTTTCTCTTCTTTTACTGTAACATCCTCCTCCTCTTTCACTCTGAACGCGTCTTCCTCTTCTTTCACTGAAACGTCTTTCTCTTCTTCTTTCACTGTAACAGCCTCACCCTCTACTTGTTTTTGTATTGTAACAGCCTCCTCTTCCTCCTCCTCTTTCACTAGAGCTTCTTTCTCCGTCCAGCAGACCTCCGCTTCTTTAACAGGAGGAGAGTAGCTTAGTGAACTCATGGTCGGGGATGTTAGCTAGTTAGCATTAGCGACTAGCCTAGTTCTAAGCTAACTTAGCAAACCAGCTAGCTTACAAACAACGTAAATATATAATTAAATGGGCCAACAAGTACATACGACATAAGTGTGTTTAATACACAGCGACTAATATACACCAAACCAGTGTAAAGAGCGTGAATGTTGTAGCTATGTTTGCTAGAAAGCTACCGAGGTGTCTGACTAGCTGTTGTTGTTGAAGGAGCGTCCCGTCCACTAGATTATACGTCACACTGGCAGCATCGCCTGAACCTAAAAGACGCACATCGCCATCTGCTGACTGGAGGGGGCAACGCAGTTGAGGAACCAAACGTTTATTTTTCATTTATTTCAGGAAAGTTTAATATTATATTAAGTCGTTCAAAGAGAAGCATGTGTTGATTGATTCGTGTTTAATGAGTGAGAATTTAAAACCAACTTTACACCCACTACATATTTGCATTGAACCATACTTCTGACATGGATCATTTTGATCCCAGAGGCATATCTTTTATCATGGCCAAAATGTGGTTTATTCAATTCTTTCAATTTTTCATGACTTTGTCATTCAACTTGTTCTTAATAAATCTAAATCATGGTTTAGTGTTTCTGTATCAAAATGGACTTTTAACAAATTCAAATCCTTTGAAGTCATTTTGACACCAGCCAAAAGCACCTTTGATAAATAGGACATTTATTTCAAATCAAAATCATATTTTATTGGTCACATACACGTGTTTAGCAGATGTTATTGCGGGTGTAGCGAAATGCTTGTCTTTCTAGCTGCGACAGTGTAGTAATATCTAACAAGTAATATCTAACAATTTCACAACATATACCCAATACACACAAATCTAAGTATTTGAATCTAGGTTTCTCTGTTAGACATGATCCATCCCACCAGAGGGTGGAGGGGCTCCTGTATCAGTGGTTTTGACCAGATAGACACCTGCAGACACACAGTATAGTGCCTCCCATGTACTCTCCTAAGATTGGACTTTTCTATACCACGTATCACGTGACTGTGTACAAAACTGCCAATGATAGAAAACTCTGCAGCGGTAGAAAACTCTGCCAGTGGTATACAGTGCATTCGTTAAGTATTCAGACCCGTTCACTTTTTCCACATTTTGTTACGTTACAGCCATATTCTAAAATTTAATAATTTTTCCCCTCATCAATCTACACACAATACACCATAATGACATCACAATACCCCATAATGACATCACAATACCCCATAATGAAAAACCAAAAACAGTTTTTTTTACATTTTTGCACATTTATTTACTGAAGTATTCGTACCTCAGCCAGGATTGTGAAATGTTAGGAAATAATATGTCATAATTTACTCGTACCTCAGCCAGGATTGTGAATGGTTAGGAAATAATATGTCATGTTTTACTCGTACCTCAGCCAGGATTGTGAATGGTTAGGAAATAATATGTCATGTTTTACTCGTACCTCAGCCGGCATTGTGAATGGTTAGGAAATAATATGTCATGTTTTACTCGTACCTCAGCCAGGATTGTGAAATGTTAGGAAATAATATGTCATGTTTTACTCGTACCTCAGCCGGCATTGTGAATGGTTAGGAAATAATATGTCATGTTTTACTCGTACCTCAGCCAAGATTGTGAAATGTTAGGAAATAATATGTCATCATTTACTCGTACCTCAGCCAGCATTGTGAATGGTTAGGAAATAATATGTCATGTTTTACTAGTACCTCAGCCAGCATTGTGAATGGTTAGGAAATAATATGTCATGTTTTACTAGTACCTCAGCCAGCATTGTGAATGGTTAGGAAATAATATGTCATGTTTTACTAGTACCTCAGCTAGCATTGTGAATGGTTAGGAAATAATATGTCATGTTTTACTAGTACCTCAGCCAGCATTGTGAATGGTTAGGAAATAATATGTCATCATTTACTCGTACCTCAGCCAGAATTGTGAATGGTTAGGAAATAATATGTCATGTTTTACTAGTACCTCAGCCAGCATTGTGAATGGTTAGGAAATAATACGTCATGTTTTACTCGTACCTCAGCCAGCATTGTGAATGGTTAGGAAATAATATGTCATGTTTTACTAGTACCTCAGCCAGGATTGTGAATGGTTAGGAAATAATATGTCATGTTTTACTCGTACCTCAGCCAGCATTGTGAATGGTTAGGAAATAATATGTCATGTTTTACTCGTACCTCAGCCAGCATTGTGAATGGTTAGGAAATAATATGTCATGTTTTACTCGTACCTCAGCCAGCATTGTGAATGGTTAGGAAATAATATGTCATGTTTTACTCGTACCTCAGCCAGCATTGTGAATGGTTAGGAAATAATATGTCATGTTTTACTCGTACATCAGCCAGCATTGTGAATGGTTAGGAAATAATATGTCATGTTTTACTAGTACCTCAGCCAGCATTGTGAATGGTTAGGAAATAATATGTCATGTTTTACTCGTACCTCAGCCAGCATTGTGAATGGTGTCTGAGGCGATGACATACTAGACCATGGCAGTAAATCTAATACTTAGGTGTTTTTAGGCATGAAAGGTCTGGGGTGGTTCTGTGGTTATAAGTTACATCTCTGGCCATGCTGGCAGGGTCTGAATCAAACCCAATGTCCAGTAGGATTGATCTGTTTGATCCAATTGTTTGTTTCAGTTTTCAGGAGTTGAATCCTTTAACATATTGTTGATTTCAACATTTTTCATTTTCTATAAATGCACTGGGTTGGTTGAAAAGTGATACTAAACTTACATACCAGCACTATATTGACATAGTGGAAGATATACTGAATTTATACTGTTTTTCATACTAAGATGGACCAAGATACGTGTTGCTTTTGCACATATTTGTTCATTAGTTTTGCAAAAGTCTGTTGATTGTCAGTCATTGGGTTCATTAGTTTTACAATATGTTCAAATCAAATCAAGCTTTATTTATACAGCACATTTCAGACATGGATGCAACGCAATGGCTTCACAGGAAAAAACAAATAAAAAAACAATGAAAATAAACAGAAATATTTACTACTCAGCAAACATAAGATGATACCAAACAGAATAATAACTGAAAGACTACTGAGCATTCTAAGGAAAATTCATTGATTAAAATTTTAACAATTGGATGTTATATTCAACCATAACAAGATGAACAAGCCAGCACAGGTGTAACACATTCTGACTAACGAGCTAGACGTGCTAACGAGCTAGACGTGCTAACGACGAGCTAGACGTGCTAACGACGAGCTAGACGTGCTAACGACGAGCTAGACGTGCTAACGACGAGCTAGACGTGCTAACGAGCTAGACGTGCTAACGACGAGCTAGACGGGCTAACGACGAGCTAGACGGGCTAACGAGCTAGACGTGCTAACGGAGCTAGACGTGCTAACGGAGCTAGACGTGCTAACGAGCTAGACGTGCTAACGAGCTAGACGTGCTAACGAGCTAGACGTGCTAAAGTCCAACCTCAAACATAAATGGAAAAACCAAAGCCTGTAACACCTTAAGACAACAAATATATCCTATATTTTTGTTGGACAAGTTTGCTCACCACCAACAGAAAACAACTTCCATTTCACATGATAATCAACTACAATGCTTCACCTTCACCAATATAAACATGGTGTCTACTGGCTGTCAACAATTAAAAACAAGAAAAACTTATAAAAAAAAAAAATAAAACACTTATTTCTAAATAATAATATACAATTGAAATATTTTTTTCTCCTTTTTCTCTTCTTACTATAGAATCCTAAAACTCACTAGCTTCTAGAACTCTCGTCTTCCTAAAACTCACTAGCTTCTAGAACTCTCGTCTTCCTAAAACTCACTAGCTTCTAGAACTAGCTCCTTAATATCCGTAGTAACTTTCCACCTCACTGCAGAGCTTCTCTCTCTTTTCAGGGTTCACTAGATAGGCATGTTGTTGGATCGGGGCCCAGTCCCCAATGTCATGCTCTAGTACATTTGGTTTGGCACATCTGAGAATGAACCCTGATATTCTAAAAGCAGCGTAACAATGTCAATATAATTGTACCCAAAGATTGTCAGTTGGTTGCATAAATAATTATGATTACTAAATCTTACATGAATATTAAACATGAAATATAAAAACCAAATGTACACCCCTTTGTTAATATGTATTAGCAAAAATTCACTAAATGGTGAGGCATAAAATGTATATTTTGTCAGGCTGGATGTTTGAAATATGAGGTGATTTGAGACCTGCTACTTCAGTAGTGGAATAAAGACATTTAGCACATGAATGTTGTAAATAAATACTGGAGTGATGTAGGATTGTTCATATAATTGATTATTGTACTGTGACTATGTGTTTAGGCTGTAAGTATGTTGAAATTAAATTGTTTTCTTTTCAACTTTCACTTTCAACTAAAACCAAACTTATATTGAATGTCGGGCAAAGTCTTATTTTCAACGACATTTTGCTAGGTGAGATATCCCCCAATGTCACAGTTTAAACGTGTCCAAATCAATAGTCCAAATGCAGAAACAGTTTGTGATAAATTGAAAACCTAAACATAAAATGTAACACAAACATCTGTCACAATAATCATATTATTTAAAACAATCTCCTTATAAACTGTACAAGCACCAAAAACGCTGTTGTTTTGACAAGTAGCAATAAATCACTGATATCGATTAGGGGGGAAATCAGGTTGTACGTGCTGTTGAAACTAACACAACTAAAAAAACACATGGAAATGGGAGATATATTTTACCTCACTGGTTAGAGGACAACCTGCAGAAGACAGTCAGCTACATTTTGGAGTGATGCATTTAAATGTAGGGGTCACTAAACAAAGGAACACAACACTTATTTGTCATAACTCATCGATATCATGTGGATTTTTTTTCTACCGTTGTTTTACCAGTTAAGTTGACTGAGAACACATTCTCATTTACAGCAACAACCTGGGGAATAGTTACAGGGGAGAGGAGGGGGATGAATGAGCCAATTGTAAGCTGGGGATGATTAGGTGGCCGTGATGGTATGAGGGCCAGATTGGGAATTTAGCCAGGACACCGGGGTTAACACTCCTACTCTTACGATAAGTGCAATGGGATCTTTAATGAGCTCAGAGAGTCAGGACACCCGTTTAACGTCCCATCCGAAAGACGGCACCCTACAGTGGGCAGTCACTGCCCTGGGGCATTGGGATATTGTTTAGACCAGAGGAAAGAGTTCCTCCAACTGGCCCTCCAGCAGCATATGGTCTCCCATCTAGGGACTGACCAGGACCAACCCTGCTTAGCTTCAGAAGCAAGCAAGCAGTGGGATGCAGGGTGGTATGCTGCTGGCAATCAATTGTGCGAAAGGAGGAAGATGAGTTTACACGTCCTGTTAAAACGAACAGCTCAAAATCCACATGGAATCTGGGAATAATGTGTACATCCCTGGTTAGAAGACAATTTGTAGAAAACAGCTAGCTACATTTTGAAGTGTTGCATTTTGATTCAAGTGGGTCACCAACATGGTAAGTGTAACACAACTCTTTCTTTTGTTAGTCACTTTTTGTTAAATCTCATAAATAGTAACTCTTTCAATTCAGAGCCTGGATTTTCCCCCTGAGGCTAATATCCATATCATGTTGAAATCAATAGAACAGGGGACAAACGTTTAGGGTTCTACATTGTGACATTAAAATACTCCTTCTACAATGTTAAAACATTCTACATTGTGAGATTTCATTTCATTGATATCATGAAACAATTCCTTCATGTATGTATTTTCTGATGTTTGATCAGAGATCTTTTATCAGAGTATCTCTTCCCACATATATCACAGCTATAAGGTTTCTCTCCTGTGTGTGTTCTCTGGTGCACTGTCAGCTCTCCAGATCCACCAAAACTCTTCCCACATTGGTCACAGCTATAAGATTTCTCTCCTGTGTGTGTTCTCTGGTGTGATACCAGATGGCCAGATTGACCAAAACTCTTCCCACATTGATCACACCTATAAGGTTTCTCTCCTGTGTGTATTCTCTGGTGTTGAGTCAGAGAGCCAAATGTAGTAAAACTCTTCCCACATTGACCACAGCTATAAGATTTCTCTCCTGTGTGTATTCTCTGGTGTCGAGTCACAGTGCCAAATGTAGTAAAACTCTTCCCACATTGACCACAGCTATAAGATTTCTCTCCTGTGTGTGTTCTCTGGTGTGTTCTCTGGTGTGCAGTCAGATTTCCAGACCCACCAAAACTCTTCCCACATTGACCACAGATATAAGGTTTCTCTCCTGTGTGTGTTCTCTGGTGCACTGTCAGCCATCCAGATCCACCAAAACTCTTCCCACATTGATCACACCTATATGGTTTCTCTCCTGTGTGTATTCTCTGGTGTCGAGTCACAGTGGCAAATGTAGTAAAACTCTTCCCACATTGATCACAGCTATAAGATTTCTCTCCTGTGTGTGTTCTCTGGTGTGCAGTCAGATTTCCAGATCGACCAAAACTCTTCCCACATTGATCACAGCTATACGGTTTCTCTCCTGTGTGTGTTCTCTGGTGCACTGTCAGCCCTCCAGATCCACCAAAACTCTTCCCACATTGGTCACAGCTATAAGGTTTCTCTCCTGTGTGTATTCTCTGGTGTGATACCAGATGGCCAGATTGACCAAAACACTTCCCACATTGATCACACCTATAAGGTTTCTCTCCTGTGTGAATTCTCTGGTGTTGAGTCAGAGTGCTAGATGCTGCAAAACTCTTCCCACATTGACCACAGCTATAATATTTATCTCCTGTGTGTGTTCTCTGGTGTAGAGTCAGAGTGCTAGATGCAGCAAAACTCTTCCCACATTGACCACAGCTATAAGGTTTCTCTCCTGTGTGTGTTCTCTGGTGTGCAGTCAGACTTCCAGATAGACCAAAACTCTTCCCACATTGAGTACAGCTATAAGGTTTCTCTCCTGTGTGTGTTCTCTGATGAATTTTAATGCCTGATGAGGTGAATCTCTTCCCACAGTCAGAGCAGCAGTGAGTTCTCTTCCCTGTGGATCTCTGCAGGTGTTTATTGAGGTGTTCTAATGTGGAGAGACTCTTCTCTGCCTCTTCAGCATCATGAGGGTGTTGAGGCTCCCCAGAGGATCCACGATAGTCCCATATCTCTCCTGTGTGAACAACAAAGTCAGACAGATGGTTAAAGGCCCACAACAGCGGTAATCCACTGTAAAAGGTGATGCCAACAGCGGAGCCATGATGTTGGACAACAATTGACTTCTGTAATGAATGTTACAATTATTTGATATTTGCCTTAAAATGAGCAAGAATAGTCATATTTTGTCTTGTTTTCACATTAGTAGTATGATTGCAGGCTAGAAATAAGTTATTCATGTTGTTGAAACTCTAAGCAGTGTGCCAGACGACTAATTGGTCTCCAATATAGGCCCCTTTCTGTGTTTTCTAAAATTGCAGCACGAGGGCAATTTGATTGCAGAAACTCCTCCCTGCTAATGAGGAAACCACTAGTTATGGATGTAGTATATCTGGTAATGAGGAAACCACTAGTTATGGATGTAGTATATCTGCTAATGAGGAAACCACTAGTTATGGATGTAGTATATCTGGTAATGAGGAAACCACTAGTTATGGATGTACTATATCTACCTGGAGCAAAAATGGTGAGCAAAGATTTTAGTTTTTCACAATGTATTCTGAATGTGAATGGGGGAAACTCAGGGGAGTAACCTCCATTTCCAGGTTGCTTATGAGTACATTTCACACTACCTTGGATTATAATTGTAAGGATATTTTTGAATGTCCTGTTTAATAAAATGTTTGCTAAAGCATTAAGAATTATGTGTAATTATTGAAGAACCGCGTTAATGACAGTATCCATTTGGGTGTTGTCAATAAAGTTCAGATTTTATTTATTTATTTAACCAGGTAGGCCAGTTGAGAACAAGTTCTCATTTACGACTGCGACCTGGCCAAGATAAAGCAAAGCAGTGCGACACAAACAACACAGAGTTACACATGGGATAAACAAGCATACAGTCAATAACACAATAGAAAAATCTGTATAAATAAAGCTTGATTTGAACATATTGCAAAAGAAATTAACCCAATGACTGACAATCAACAGACTCTTGTAAAACCAATACGTATCTTGGTCCATCTTATTATGAAAAAAGTATAAATTCAGTATATCTCCCACTATGTCAAAATAGTGCTGGTATGTACGTTTAGTATCACTTTTCAACCAACCCAGTGCATTTGTTGAAGATAAATGTTTAATTCAACAATACGTCAAAGGATTCAACTACTGCAAACCGAAACAAACAAATGGATCAACCAGATCAATCCCACTTTTCCAGCCTGCTGAAGGCGTGGTGGAGTGGTAAACACCACCCTCGGCTTTACCAGGGGCTTGAGGTGGTCTCCCACAGCTCTGCTTATGTCAAACATATGACTATTTTACAGCTATTTAAAGACAAGACTCTCGTTAATCTAACCACACTGTCCGATTTCAAAAAGGCTTTACAACGAAAGCAAAACATTAGATTATGTCAGCAGAGTACCAAGCCAGAAATAATCAGACACCCATTTTTCAAGCCAGCATATAATGTCACCAAAACCCAGAAGACAGCTAAATGCAGCACTCACCTTTGATGATCTTCATCAGATGACAACCCTAGGACATTATGTTATACAATACATGCATGTTTTGTTCAATCAAGTTCATATTTATATCAAAAAACAGCTTTTTACATTAGCATATGACGTTCAGAACTAGCATACCCCCCGCAAACTTCCGGGGAATTCGCTAACATTTTACTAAATTACTCACGATAAACGTTCACAAAAAGCATAACAATTATTTTAAGAATTATAGATACAGACCTCCTCTATGCACTCGATATGTCCGATTTGAACCTCTATGGGCTAGGTGGGACGCTAGCGTGCCACCCGTGGTGCACTCCATCAACAGCAGGTGCATTTCAAGAGCGGCAAATTTGAATCCAAATAAATGTCAAAATTCAAATTTTTCAAACATACAACTATTTTACACCCTTTGAAAGATAAACATCTCCTTAATCTAACCACGTTTTACGATTTCAAAAAGGTTTTACGGTGAAAGCATAAATTTAGAGTATGTTAGGACAGTACATTTACAAGAGTTATGTGTAATGTTTTGTCAATTCAAAAACAGGGTCACCAAAACCATAAAACCAGCTAAAATGATGCACTAACCTTTTACAATCTCCATTAGATGACACTCCTAGGACATTATGTTAGACAATGCATGCATTTTTAGTTCTATCAAGTTCATATTTATATCCAAAAACAGCGTTTTACTATGGCATTGATGTTGAGGAAATCGTTTCCCTCCAATAACTGGCAGTCAAGTCAGCGTCACAAATTAAATAATTAAAATTAGAAAACATTGGTAAAATATTATATTGTCATTTAAAGAATTATAGATTTACATCTCTTGAACGCAATCAACTTGCCAGATTTAAAAATAACCTTACTGGGAAATCACACTTTGCAATAATCTCAGCACTGCGCCCAGAAAAATACGCGTTGCTATACAGACTAGACGTCATGTTGGGGAGATCTAAAATCGAAAATACTATGTAAATAATCCATTACCTTTGATTCTCTTCATCAGATGTCACTTCCAGGTATCACAGGTCCATAACGAATGTAGTTTTGTTCAAAAAAGCTCATCATTTATGTCCAAAAATCTCTGTCTTGTTAGCACATGATCTAAGCCAGCCGGACTTCTCGTCATGAACGAGGGGAAAAAATATATTTACGTTCGTTCAAACATGTCAAACGTTGTATAGCATAAATCATTAGGGCCTTTTTTAACCAGAACATGAATAATATTCAAGGTGGACGAATGCATACTCTTTTATAACGTATTGGAACAAGGGTACCCAACATGAACTCGCGCGCCAGGTTTCTAATGGGACATCATCGTTCCATGGCTCTTGTTCGGTCAGATCTCCCTCCAGAAGACTCAAAACACTTTTTAAAGGCTGGTGACATCTAGTGGAAGCAATAGGAAGTGCCAAAATATTCCTCAGCCCCTGTGTTTTTCAATGGGATAGGTTTAAAGGTAATACAACACATCAGGTATCCACTTCCTGTCAGAAAATGTCTCGGGGTTTTGCCTGCCAAATGAGTTCTGTTATACTCACAGACACCATTCAAACAGTTTTAGAAAATTTAGGGTGTTTTCTATCCATATGTAATAAGTATATGCATATTCTAGTTACTGGGTAAAAGTGGTAACCAGATTAAATCGGGTATGTTTTTTATCCAGCCGTGTCAATACTGCCCTCTAGCCCTAACAGGTTAAGGAGAAGTATATCTTTAATTCTATGCATAACAGTTGTATATTTTATCAACGTTTATGATGAGTATTTCTGTAAATTGATATGCTCATTCACCAGAGGTTTTGGAGGCAAAACATTTCTGAACATTACATGCCAATGTAAAATGGGGTTTTTGGATATAAATATGAACTTTATCGAGCAAAACATACATATATTGTGTAACATGAAGTCCTATGAGTGCCATCTGATGAAGATCATCAAAGGTTAGTGATTAATTTTAGCTGTATTTCTGGTTTTTGTGACGCCTCTCCTTGCTTGGAAAATGGCTGTGTGGTTTTTCTTGTCTAGGTGGTGTCCTAACATAATCTAATGCTATGCTTTCGCTGTAAAGCGTTTTTGAAATCGGACACAGTGGTTGGATTAATGAGAAGTGTATCTTTAAAATGGTGTATAATACTTGTATGTGTGAGAAATTTGAATTATGAGATTTTTGTTGTTTTGAATTTGGCGCCCTGCTATTTCAATGGCTGTTGGCGAGGTGTGACGGTAGCGTCCCACCTACCCCAGAGAGGTTTTAACATGCCGGTACATACTGCTGTAATAACAAGCAAGCAAATTGTCAGCCAAAATATTGTGTAAGGTAACTTACTTGAAAAGAAATGTCTTTATTACATTGCTTAACATGTTCTTAACATTTGTCATAATTAGTTAAAGCAATGAATTTGTTTCGGCTCTCGTTGGACTTCGGCTGCATATTTTCCGCCATTTTCTTCAAATCTGAAAATGTTGTGAAGCTACGTCCATTTCATGAAGAATTGCATTATGGGCCCTAAAGTACTGCGTGTATACGTCGTATTTTGGCGAATTTAGTACGACATCCGGGAACTTTTGGCATACTAACTACATCAACGACATCATAACCGCCATCGATAAGAGACATTACTGTGCAGCCGTATTCATCGACCTGGCCAAGGCTTTCGACTCTGTCAATCACCACATTCTTATTGGAAAAATCGACAGCCTTGGTTTCTCAAATAATGGCCTTGCCTGGTTTACCAACTACTTCTCTGATAGAGTTCAGTGTGTCAAATCGGAGGGCCTGTTGTACGGGCCTCTGGCAGTCTATGGGGGTGCCACAGGGTTCAATTCTCGGGCCGACTCTCTTCTCTGTATACATCAATGATGTCGCTCTTGCTGCTGGTGAGTCTCTGATCCACCTCTACGCAGATGACACCATTCTGTATACTTCTGGCCCCTCTTTGGACACTGTGTTAACTAACCTCCAAACGAGCTTCAATGCCATACAACTCTCCTTCCATGGCTCCTTCCAAACTAAATGCATGCTATTCAATCGATCACTGCCCGCACCTGCTCGCCCGTCCAGCATCACATCACAGCAGCAGGTATATCTCACTGGTCACCCCCAAAGCCAACACCTAAAATTGCGACAAGGGCGATGCGCACACAATTTGATTGCAGAAACACCTCCCTGCTAATGCAGAAACCGCTAGTTATGGATGTAGTATATCTGCCTGGAGCAAAAATGGTGAGCAAGTGGCCTAAGCTGTGCCATTAGAGATTCTGGGTTCGAGTCCAAGCTCTGTTGCAGCCGGCCGCGACCGGGAGGCCCATGGGGCGACGCACAATTGGCCCACCGTCGTCCGGGTTAGGGGAGGGTTTGCCCGGCAGGGATATCCTTGTCTCATCGCGCACTAGCAACTCATGTGGCGGGCCGGGCGCAGTGCACACTGACCAGGTCGCCAGGTGTACGGTGTTTCCTCCGACACATTGGTGCTGCTGGCTTCCGGGTTGGATGGGCATTGTGTCAAGAAGCATCGCGGCTAGGTTGGGTTGTGTTTCGGAGGACGCATGGCTCTCGACCTTCGCCTCTCCAGAGTCCGTATGGGAGTTGCAGCGATGAGACAAGACTGTAAGTACCAATTGGGGAGAAAAAAGGGGTCAAAAAAATATATATATTTAAAAAATGGTGAGCAAAGATTAGTTTTCACAATGTATTCTGAATATTACAGCACTAGATCAGGAGTGCTACTCAAGGAAACTCACATTAAGCTCTGTGTCTATTCACTAATTCACCACCATGGGGGAAACTCAGGGGAGTTCTCATAGGCTGACAGCAAATAAAGCCTCCGTTTCCAGGTTGATTATGATTATTATTATCATCTGACACTACTTTGGATTATAATTGTAAGGCTCGTTTGAATGTCCTGATTTAATATAATGTTTGTGTTATTGTCGAAAATGTACTACTTTATATTTAAAAACGACTTCAACCAGTAAAATGATCATTGGCCAGTTTACCATCAGCCTGACATCAGCCTGACAATGAGGTTTTGTCCACTAAGTGTATGCCAAAATGGTCTATAATCTCACCTAACAATAACATAGACCTACTGTAGGACCCATAACTTCACCTAACAACAACATAGACCTAGGACTATAAATCATTTAATATTTTAGGTGAAATAAGGAGACTAAAATGTCTTTGTCATGACAATTCATAACCTGATCACCAGATAATTTTGTGAATAATCCCACTAGGCTATTCTGTAATGTGTTGTCATTCTAAATGTCCTGAATAAAGGAAAATAGCTCTGTGTGTTGTACAATAGCCTATCCATCAAGGAACATTTCTCTACACATTATGAGCTAAGTATCTCCGTTTCCAAACGGACTAACGAGACCCTACTGTAAATCAAGTAAACAATAACACATTATAAATATCGATTTGTTTGGGATGTTGGATCCAACGTGGAGCACGGCATAACTGTCTTTACCGGTGTAATGAATGAAGAACTACATTTGACTGGCATGCAGAAAATGATTTCCTGGATCAGCTGATGATAGTTGAACATGTGACTGTAACTAAACAGCTACAGTATTAAGTATTATGCGTAATTATTTAAGAACCGCATTAATGACAGTATCCATTTGGGTGTCAATAAAGTTAAGGTGACTCTTGGTTAGAACCATTGGATTTAGTAAACTGAAATGATTTAGGATTTCTGTGCCCATGAAAACTGTTTTCCCAGCGTAACATAAGGAGACACTAAATGTTACGTAGGTAGAGAGCATTTCAGAGATCTGAATACAAAAAACTGTCCCACAGCAAGATCCAGTATTTAAGTTAAAGTTCATAATATGACAAGCTTAACGTTATGACTATAACTACTGTTCCCTGAAGGAGGGAAACTAGGTACAACATACTATTAAATCCACACGTTATGACTATAACTACTGTTCCCTGAAGGAGGGAAACTAGGTACAACATACTATTAAATCCACACCTCGCTGGAAGTCCTGCCTTCCACAGGTGATGAGCGTGAGACTCGGATATATTCCTTAAATGATTTAATCCTTAAATTTAATACCTCACTTCACCGACCCAGGAAGTGGCGGAGCCAAACAGGTGTTGTAACTCGTTCATAACTGGCACGCAGATCGGTAGAAATGGTAAGATAAATTGGCACTTCAAACGGAAATGGAAAAAGTTTGCCTATTTTACCGGAAACTCCAGGAGCATAATGTCAGAATTAACGAAGGCCAGCAGCAGGTGGGGAATTGGTTATTTTCTTCTGGTTATATTGACCTCTGGCTTCCTCAAGTCATTTGTGTGTGTTAATTATTTAATCAAACGCTTGAAGCATCAGTTCAGTTCAAGTTCTGCACATACAGAGGATTTTATTAAACACATGGGGTGTGTCTATATGGAAAAATACACTTCATAACATTTCTACCAATCAATTGGTAGAAAGAAAATACTTTTTTTTTTTAATCTGCCCTAGAACATACAACATACATGCATTCAGACCCCTTCCCTTTTTACACATTTGGTTATTATTAAATAGATTTTTTTCTTCCAATTATCAATTTTCAGACAATACCTCATAAAGACATCACAATACCCCATAAAAGTGAGAAAAAAAGTTTAGAAATGCTTGTATATATATATATATATATATATATATACATATATATATATAGATATATACACACACACACACACACACATATATATATATATATCTAGGTCATGCCAGTAGGTTACAGTAGGTTGTATCTCTCTAGGACACGCCAGTAGGTTACAGTAGGTTGTATCTCTCTAGGTCATGCCAGTAGGTTATAGTAGGTTGTAACTCTCTAGGTCATGCCAGTAGGCTACAGTAGGTTGTATCTATCTAGGTCATGCCAGTAGGTTACAGTAGGCTGTAACTCTCTAGGTCATGCCAGTAGGTTACAGTAGGTTGTAACTCTCTAGGTCATGCCAGTAGGTTACAGTAGGTTGTATCTCTCTAGGTCATGCCAGTAGGTTACAGTAGGTTGTATCTCTCTAGGTCATGCCAGTAGGTTACAGTAGGTTGTATCTCTCTAGGTCATGCCAGTAGGCTACAGTAGGTTGTAACTCTCTAGGTCATGCCAGTAGGTTACAGTAGGTTGGATCTCTCTAGGTCATGCCAGTAGGTTACAGTAGGTTGTAACTCTAGGTCATGCCAGTAGGTTACAGTAGGTTCTATCTCTCTAGGTCATGCCAGTAGGTTACAGTAGGTTGTATCTCTCTAGGTCATGCCAGTAGGTTACAGCAGGTTGTAACTCTGTAGGTCATGCCAGTAGGTTACAGTAGGTTGTAACTCTCTAGGTCATGCCAGTAGGTTACAGTAGGTTGTATCTCTCTAGGTCATGCCAGTAGGTTACAGTAGGTTGTATCTCTCTAGGTCATGCCAGTAGGTTACAGTAGGTTGTATCTCTCTAGGTCATGCCAGTAGGTTACAGTAGGTTGTATCTCTCTAGGTCATGCCAGTAGGTTACAGTAGGTTGTAACTCTCTCTAGGTCATGCCAGTAGGTTACAGTAGGTTGTAACTCTCTAGGTCATGCCAGTAGGTTGTATCTCTCTAGGTCATGCCAGTAGGTTACAGTAGGTTGTATCTCTCTAGGTCATGCCAGTAGGTTACAGTAGGTTGTATCTCTCTAGGTCATGCCAGTAGGTTACAGTAGGTTGTATCTCTCTAGGTCATGCCAGTAGGTTACAGTAGGTTGTAACTCCCTAGGTCATGCCAGTAGGTTACAGTAGGTTGTATCTCTCTAGGTCATGCCAGTAGGTTACAGTAGGTTGTATCTCTCTAGGTCATGCCAGTAGGTTACAGTAGGTTGTAACTCTCTAGGTCATGCCAGTAGGTTACAGTAGGTTGTATCTCTCTAGGTCATGCCAGTAGGTTACAGTAGGTTGTATCTCTCTAGGTCATGCCAGTAGGTTACAGTTGGTTGTATCCAAGTGGAAACAATTATCAACCCAATGTGGAAAGTGTTGAATTTGGTCAACAACAAAATGAATGGCTTATTTCCTACATGAGGTTCACTTGATCTAACAGAAGTTTCGTAATGATTAAGTTGTTATGTGGACATGTGACATACCGACAACTTTGATAAAAACACTATAGGAGTTGTCTCCAGATCGCTATGCATATTCATGCTAGTAGCTTAGCATCTCTCTCCATTGAATACAGTCGGTTGACATCAACAACCCTCATAGGATATAAACAATAGATTACAATAATAAGATGTATCCACCAATCCAAAGACAGGATAGGTGGGAGATAGACAACCCACAGTGCAGCTTTGTGGACAACGACTCCCCTTGTTAGGACGGAGAGACATCTTGTCAGTATATCCATAATCTTTGGTGTAGCCAACCCAACTCTCACATGGCTCTATTGGGGGGCACGGTGTGTAGTAAAACATCACTACATTAAAATCACTACATGCCGTGGCCCCCAGTCTGCGGTCAGCAGATAGACCCTCCTCAAATATATATGTTAAGTCACTTTTTGGAAACGGAACGGAGAAAACAAGGGGTAGCTTGTCTCTACGCCGTCTGATTCTAGACATATCAGTCATCATCCCAGGGCCCTCCGTTGAAGAGGTATTGACGAGCCAACTCCGAATATCCAAAGTTAAAAACTAATTGAAGGCGGTACTTACGGGTGTTACTCAGATCTCCCGTCTCCTCCTCTTCATCTTCCAATGTGACAGTAATCTCTCCTTCCTTCTTAACTCCAAAAACAGCATCATCCTCTTCTTCCTCTTGTTTAACTGAAACGTCTTTCTCTTCTTCTTTCACTGTAACAGCCTCACCCTCTACTTCTTGTTTTACTGTAACATCCTCCTCTTCCTTCTCCTCTTTCACGACAATGTGCAGCCCCAGAGCTTCTTTCTCCGTCCAGCAGACCTCCTCTTCTTTAACAGGAGGGGAGTAGTTTAGGGAGCTCATGTTCGGGGATGTTAGCTAGCTAGCTATCATTAGCGACTAGGCTAATGCTAACTTAACCAGCCAGCTACTATAGCTGACTAATAAAAAATAACGTAATATTAAATTAAATAGGTTAACCTGTTATGGCTAGGGGGCAGTATTTTCACGGCCGGATAAAAAACGTACCCGATTTAATCTGATTATTACTCCTGCCCAGAAACTAGAATATGCATATAATTATTAGCTTTGGATAGAAAACACTCCAAAGTTTCTAAAACGGTTTGAATGGTGTCTGAGTATAACAGAACTCATTTGGCAGGCCAAAACCTGAGAAGATTCCATGCAGGAAGTGCCCTGTCTGACAATTTCTTGGCCTTCTTGATTATCTCTATCCATTACAGGGGATCTCTGCTGTTACGTGACACTTCCTACGGCTCCCATGGGCTCTCAGAAGGCGGTAAAAAGCTGAATCGTGGCTTTGCAGGCTCTGGCTGAAAAAAAGTACCGCGTTTGGATAGTGGCCGGTAACAGTACTGTGAGACTCGGGCGCGTGCACGAGTGGACTCCATGTTTTATCTTTGAACGAAAACCACCGCTCCCGGTCGGAATATTATCGCTTTTTTATGAGAAAAATGGCATAAAAATTGATTTTAAACAGCGGTTGACATGCTTCGAAGTACGGTAATGGAATATTTAGAATTTTTTTGTCATGAAATGCATCATGCGCATGACCCTTATTTACACTTCGGATAGTGTCTTGAACGCACGAACAAAACGCCACTATTTGGATATAACTATGGATTATTTGGGACCAAACCAACATTTGTTATTGAAGTAGAAGTCCTGGGAGTGCATTCTGACGAAGAACACCAAAGGTAATAACATTTTTCTTATAGTAAATCTGACTTTGGTGAGTGCTAAACTTGCTGGGTGTCTAAATAGCTAGCCCTGTGATGCCGGGCGATCTACTGAGAATATTGCAAAATGTGCTTTCACCGAAAAGCTATTTTAAAATCGGACATATCAAGTGCATAGAGGAGTTCTGTATCTATAATTCTTAAAATAATTGTTATGCTTTTTGTGAACGTTTATCGTGAGTAATTTAGTAAATTCACCGGAAGTTTGCGGGGGGTATGCTAGTTCTGAACGTCACATGCTAATGTAAAAAGCTGGTTTTTGATATAAATATGAACTTGATTGAACAAAACATGCATGTATTGTATAACATAATGTCCTAGGAGTGTCATCTGATGAAGATCATCAAAGGTTAGTGCTGCATTTAGTTGTGGTTTTGGTTTTTGTGACATTATATGCTAGCTTGAAAAATGGGTGTCTGATTATTTCTGGCTGGGTACTCTGCTGACATAATCTAATGTTTTGCTTTCGTTGTAAAGCCTTTTTGAAATCGGACAGTGTGGTTAGATTAACGAGAGTCTTGTCTTTAAAATGGTGTAAAATAGTCATATGTTTGAGAAATTGAAGTAATAGCATTTCTAAGGTATTTGAATATCGCGCCACGGGATTACACTGGCTGTTGACTAGGGTGGGACGTTTGCCCATAGAGGTTAACTGCCTTGTTCAGGGGCAGAACAACAGATTTGTACCTCGTCAGCTCGGGGATTTGAACTTGCAACCTTTTGGTTACTAGTCCAACGCTCTAACCACTACGCTGCCGCCTCTGGCAGTTTTGTTCACAGTCATGTGATACGTGGCATAGAAAAGTCCAATCTTAGGAGAGTATATGGGAGGCACTATACTGTGTATCTGCAGGTGTCTATCTGGTCAAAACCACTGATACAGGTGCCCCTCCACCCTCTGGTGGGATGGATCATGTCTACAGAGAAACCTAGATTCAAATACTTAGATGTGTGTGTATTGGGTATATGTTGTGAAATTGTTACATATTAATTGTTAGACATTACTGCACTGTCGGAGCTAGAAACACAAGCATTTCACTACAGCCGCAATAACATCTGATAAACATGTGTATGTGACCAATAAAATGTGATTTGAAATAAACGTCCCATTTATCAAAGGTGCTTTTGTCTGGGGTCAAAATGACTCCAAAGGATTTGAATTTGTTAAAAGTCCATATTGATACAGAAACACTAAACCATGATTTAGATGTATTAACAACCAGTTGATTGACAAAGTCATGAAAAAGTGGAAGAATTGAATAAACCACATTTTGGCTATGATAAAAGATATGCCTCTGGGGTCAAAATGATCCATGTCAGAAGTATGGTTCAATGCAAATATGTAGTGGGTGTAAAGTTTGTATTAAATTCTCACTCATTAAAAACGAATCAATCAACACATGCTTCTCTTTGAACGACTTAATATAAAATTAAACTTTTATGAAATAAATGAAAAATAAACGTTTGGTTCCTCAACTGCGTTGCCCCCTCCAGTCAGCAGATGGCGATGTGCGTCTTTTAGGTTCAGGCGATGCTGCCAGTGTGACGTATAATCTAGTGGACGGGACGCTCCTTCAACAACAACAACTAGTCAGACACCTCGGTAGCTTTCTAGCAAACATAGCTACAACATTCACGCTCTTTACACTGGTTTGGTGTATATTAGTCGCAGTGTTTTAAACACACTTCTGTCGTATGTAGTTCATGCCAGTAGGTTACAGTAGGTTGTAACTCTTTAGGTCATGCCAGTAGGCTACAGTAGGTTGTATCTCTGTAGGTCATGCCAGTAGGTTGTATCTCTCTAGGTCATGCCAGTAGGTTACAGTAGATGGTATCTCTCTAGGTCATGCCAGTAGGTTACAGTAGGTTGTATCTCTCTAGGTCATGCCAGTAGGTTACAGTAGGTTGTAACTCTCTAGGTCATGCCAGTAGGTTACAGTAGGTTGTATCTCTGTAGGTCATGCCAGTAGGCTACAGTAGGTTGTACCTCTCTAGGTCACGCCAGTAGGTTACAGTAGGTTGTATCTCTCTAGGTCACGCCAGTAGGTTACAGTAGGTTGTATCTCTCTAGGTCATGCCAGTAGGTTACAGTAGCTTGTATCTCTCTAGGTCATGCCAGTAGGTTACAGTAGGTTGTAACTCTCTAGGTCATGCAAGTAGGTTACAGTAGGTTGTATCTCTCTAGGTCATGCCAGTAGGCTACAGTAGGTTGTAACTCTCTAGGTCATGCCAGTAGGCTACAGTAGGTTGTAACTCTCTAGGTCATGCCAGTAGGTTACAGTAGGTTGTATCTCTCTAGGTCATGCCAGTAGGTTACAGTTGGTTGTATCTCTAGGTCATGCCAGTAGGTTACAGTAGGTTGTATCTCTCTAGGTCATGCCAGTAGGTTACAGTAGGTTGTATCTCTCTAGGTCATGCCAGTAGGTTACAGTAGGTTGTAACTCTCTAGGTCATGCCAGTAGGTTACAGTAGGTTGTAACTCTCTAGGTCATGCCAGTAGGTTACAGTAGGTTGTATCTATCTAGGTCATGCCAGTAGGTTACAGTAGGTTGTATCTCTCTAGGTCATGCCAGTAGGTTACAGTAGGTTGTAACTCTCTAGGTCATGCCAGTAGGTTACAGTAGGTTGTATCTCTCTAGGTCATGCCAGTAGGTTACAGTAGGTTGTATCTCTCTAGGTCATGCCAGTAGGTTACAGTTGGTTGTATCTCTCTAGGTCATGCCAGTAGGTTACAGTAGGTTGTAACTCTCTAGGTCATGCCAGTAGGTTACAGTAGGTTGTATCTCTCTAGGTCATGCCAGTAGGTTACAGTAGGTTGTAACTCTCTAGGTCATGCCAGTAGGTTACAGTAGGTTGTATCTCTCTAGGTCATGCCAGTAGGTTACAGTAGGTTGTATCTCTCTAGGTCAATCCAGTAGGTTACAGTTGGTTGTATCTCTCTAGGTCATGCCAGTAGGTTACAGTAGGTTGTAACTCTCTAGGTCATGCCAGTAGGTTACAGTAGGTTGTATCTCTCTAGGTCATGCCAGTAGGTTACAGTAGGTTGTATCTCTCTAGGTCATGCCAGTAGGTTACAGTAGGTTGTAACTCTCTAGGTCATGCCAGTAGGTTACAGTAGGTTGTATCTCTCTAGGTCATGCCAGTAGGTTACAGTAGGTTGTATCTCTCTAGGTCATGCCAGTAGGTTACAGTAGGTTGTATCTCTCTAGGTCATGCCAGTAGGTTACAGTTGGTTGTATCCAAGTGGAAACAATTATCAACCCAATGTGGAAAGTGTTGAATTTGGTCAACAACAAAATAAATGGCTTATTTCCTACATGAGGTTTACTTGATCTAACAGAAGTTTCGTAATGATTAAGTTGTTACGTGGACACGTGACATACCACAACTTTGATAAAAACACTATAGGAGTTGTCTCCAGATCGCTATGCATATTCATGCTAGTAGCTTAGCATCTCTCTCCATTGAATACAGGCGGTTGACGTCAACAACCCTCATAGAATATAAACAATAGATTACAATAATAAGATGTATCCACCAATCCAAAGACAGGATAGGTGGGAGATAGACAACCCACAGTGCAGCTTTGTGGACAACGACTCCCCTTGTCAGGGCGGAGAGACATCTTGTCAGTATATCCATAATCTTTGGTGTAGCCAACCCAACTCTCACATGGCTCTATTGGGGGTCACGGTGTGTAGTAAAACATCACTACATTAAAATCACTACATGCCGTGGCCCCCAGTCTGCGGTCAGCAGATAGACCCTCCTCAAATATATATGTTAAGTCACTTTTTGGAAACGGAACGGAGAAAACAAGGGGTAGCTTGTTCTCTACGCCGTCTGATTCTAGACATATCAGTCATCATCCCAGGACCCTCCGTTGAAGAGGTATTGACGAGCCAACTCCGAATATCCAAAGTTAAAAACGAATTGAAGGCGGTACTTACTGGTGTTACTCAGATCTCCCGTCTCCTCCCCTTCATCTTCCAATGTGACAGTAATCTCTCCTTCCTTCTTCACTCCAAAAACAGCATCATCCTCTTCTTCCTCTTGTTTAACTGAAACGTCTTTCTCTTCTTCTTTCACTGTAACAGCCTCACCCTCTACTTCTTGTTTTACTGTAACATCCTCACCCTCTACTTCTTGTTTTACTGTAACATCCTCCTCTTCCACTTCCTCCTCTTCTTTTACTGTAACATCCTCCTCTTTCACTCTGAACGCGTCTTCCTCTTCTTTCACTGTAACGTCTTTCTCTTCTTCTTTCACGGTAACAGCTTCACCCTCTACTTGTTTTTGTATTGAAACAGCCTCCTCTTCCTCCTCCTCTTTGACGAGAGCTTCTTTCTCCGTCCAGCAGGCCTCATCTTCTTTAACAGGAGGAGAGTAGCTTTGTGAACTCATGGTCGGAGATGTTAGCTAGCTAGGCTAATGCTAACTTAACCAGCCCGCTAGCTGAATAATAACAAAAACACCGTAAATATGAAATTAAAACGGATAACTAACTAGACGACAGAAGTGGGTTTAAAACACAGTGCCTAATATACACTAAAGCATCTAAAGAGCTTTATTGTTCGGCTATTTTGTCTAACAAGCTACCGAGGTGGCTGAGTAACTGTTTGCTGTTGAAAGAAGAGTTCCGTCCACTAAATTATACGTCACACCAACTGCATTACCTTAAATTCCCACACCGCCATCTGCTGACTGGAGTGGGTAACGCAGTTGAGTAAAATGTTTATTTTATTGTCAGACAAAAAGTTAAAGTGTAGGAAGCATGAGTTTTTACTCACCAGCGTAACAACACAGTGTGGTTAAAGACCTAGTAAGCTAGTTGTAGTCACGATATGGTTACCTATAAGTACAAACAGTTATGTTTTTGCATTATTACAAATGTATTAACTTATTTCGGGAAATCTTCTAAACTACCCACAATGCACTATTTCCCAACGTCATATGTATTATGAACTCTATGCTACCGAGTTTGTATGCCAGTATAACGGTGTAATGAAGTTACATTTTAAAAAATGTATTTAACCTTTATTTAAACAGGCAAACCAGCTAAGGACAAATTCTTATTTACAATGACGGCCAAACCCCTGCCAAACCCTAACCCAGACGATGCTGGGCTACTGTGCGTTGCCCTATGGGACTCCCAATCCGGCCTGTTATGATATAGCCTAGTTTTGAACCAGGGTCTGTAGTGACACCTCTAGCACTGAGATGCAGTACCTAAAATCGCTGTTCGTGTGTTTACATTACAGTCAGTGATAAAGGATGTGATTCTGGGTAACCCAATGTGATTCTGGGTAACCCACAGGAGATTTTTGGAGAAATTGGAAATTGAGTGGTCCTGGGATAGAAATGTATAAAGTTGACATTACATCATAAAATCCACCTATTACATCATAAATTAGCAATTTATGTTTTAGTAACTTCTGTTGTTGGTTTGGCGTCAAATAAGCCTTTCTTTATATGTAATTTGCGAATCTCAGTTTTCCATGTGGGTTTTATGCTAAAGTTCCCTCTTTCAAGTTGGTAGCAAACTGGAAAATGCATCATATTCAGAATGCTATTTATATCCTGTCACTACTGATCATTCATCCACACTGGATCTTCTTTAGGAGTGCTATTTATATCCTGATCATTCATCCACACTGCATCTTCTTTAGGAGTGCTATTTATATCCTGATCATTCATCCACACTGCATCTTCTTTAGGAGTGCTATTTATATCCTGATCATTCATCCACACTGCATCTTCTTTAGGAGTGCTATTTATATCCTGATCATTCATCCTCACTGCATCTTCTTTAGGAGTGCTATTTATATCCTGTCGACTACTGATCATTCATCCACACTGTGTGTCTCATCAATGCAGGTAATTTATGACATGTATAAAGTATGTGTTTTATAAACTCATGAACACCAGCCAGTTTATCAGCCCGGTTCTGTTAGTTTAGGTGGATTATACTTCTTCACCACCAGAGGGGGACATTGAGTAATATTCCAGGTTAATTTGATATATTTTGAAACTAAAATGGATGACAGTTTATTCTGATGTTGTGAATATGAGATTACACATGGAAACTATGTATTCATTTTATTATAGTACATTAGGAATTAGTAGGAATTGTTAAATCCACCATGCGATCACAAAAACTTTGATAGACATTTCAACAACAAAAAAGTTAATATAGATCTTGATTTCTTTTTTTGTTAGTATATTATACGGCAGATTTGTGGAGAATTACTATCGGAGTGCTATTTATATCCCGTCACTACTGATCATTCATCCATACTGTGTGTGTCCCATCATTGCAGCTTTGGAAATAAATGAACTGTCCATCCATTGCTCCTTCCTGTGTTGACTCACTGACTTGAGAGACGGGAACAGGAAGGTCACACTAGGTTGATATCTAGCTCAAGCTTGCAAACGTTAACCACACCTTTCATGAACTGTGTGGTTGTGTTATCTAGAGGGAACCCGTTAGCACGGTAGGCTCTGGTGCCTTCTTGCTGTGGGCTCAAATCGACAGAGGAAATCAACCTGCTTGCTCCTTTTTGTTTTGACAACTTTTCATTAGGGATGTTATGTTTGATACCGGAGCTACGAGGCCTGCGTCCAAATCGCTAAGCAGTAAACTTCAAAGCAGTGTACCGATGCCTGTATCACTTTATCAGCAGCACGTCATCAATGGCGTCTGAAGCTTCATTTGATCAAACAACCACCTGATTGGTTTGGTATTGGGCTTGTTCGACACTGCAGGCGACTGCAGACTGACTGATCTACACATCACCTTACATCATAAATAACTACTCATTATTATTTATAAATCAGTCAGCCAGTCCATTTACCCACAATTCAGCATGGATTTCATGCTCTCGAACACGGCCAGTGGTTTAGTAGATGACATAAAGGCTATGCTGCTACGGTGTGGGATGTCATCTATAATAATGACATAAAGGCTATGCTGCTACGGTGTGGGATACCATCTATAATAATGACATAAAGGCTATGCTGCTACGGTGTGGGATACCATCTATAATAATGACATAAAGGCTATGCTGCTACGGTGTGGGATACCATCTATAATAATGACATAAAGGCTATGCTGCTACGGTGTGGGATACCATCTATAATAATGACATAAAGGCTATGCTGCTACGGTGTGGGATGTCATCTATAATAATGACATAAAGGCTATGCTGCTACGGTGTGGGATACCATCTATAATAATGACATGAAGGCTGTGCTGCTACGGTGTGGGATACCATCTATAATAATGACATAAAGGCTATGCTGCTACGGTGTGGGATGTCATCTATAATAATGACATAAAGGCTATGCTGCTACGGTGTGGGATGTCATCTATAATAATGACATAAAGGCTATGCTGCTACGGTGTGGGATACCATCTATAATAATGACATAAAGGCTATGCTGCTACGGTGTGGGATACCATCTATAATAATGACATAAAGGCTATGCTGCTACGCTGTGGGATGTCATCTATAATAATGACATAAAGGCTATGCTGCTACGGTGTGGGATGTCATCTATAATAATGACATAAAGGCTATGCTGCTACGGTGTGGGATGTCATCTATAATAATGACATAAAGGCTATGCTGCTACGGTGTGGGATACCATCTATAATAATGACATAAAGGCTATGCTGCTACGGTGTGGGATACCATCTATAATAATGACATAAAGGCTATGCTGCTACGGTGTGGGATACCATCTATAATAATGACATAAAGGCTATGCTGCTACGGTGTGGGATACCATCTATAATAATGACATAAAGGCTATGCTGCTACGGTGTGGGATACCATCTATAATAATGACATAAAGGCTGTGCTGCTACGGTGTGTCATCTATAATAATGACATAAAGGCTATGCTGCTACGGTGTGGGATACCATCTATAATAATGACATAAAGGCTGTGCTGCTACGGTGTGTCATCTATAATAATGACATAAAGGCTATGCTGCTACGGTGTGGGATACCATCTATAATAATGACATAAAGGCTATGCTGCTACGGTGTGGGATACCATCTATAATAATGACATAAAGGCTGTGCTGCTACGGTGTGGGACGTCATCTATAATAATGACATAAAGGCTATGCTGCTACGGTGTGGGATACCATCTATAATAATGACATAAAGGCTGTGCTGCTACGGTGTGGGATACCATCTATAATAATGACATAAAGGCTATGCTGCTACGGTGTGGGATACCATCTATAATAATGACATAAAGGCTATGCTGCTACGGTGTGGGATGTCATCTATAATAATGACATAAAGGCTATGCTGCTACGGTGTGGGATACCATCTATAATAATGACATAAAGGCTATGCTGCTACGGTGTGGGATGTCATCTATAATAATGACATAAAGGCTATGCTGCTACGGTGTGGGATGTCATCTATAATAATGACATAAAGGTTATGCTGCTACGGTGTGGGATACCATCTATAATAATGACATAAAGGCTGTGCTGCTACGGTGTGGGATACCATCTATAATAATGACATAAAGGCTATGCTGCTACGGTGTGGGATACCATCTATAATAATGACATAAAGGCTGTGCTGCTACGGTGTGGGATACCATCTATAATAATGACATAAAGGCTATGCTGCTACGGTGTGGGATGTCATCTATAATAATGACATAAAGGCTATGCTGCTACGGTGTGGGATACCATCTATAATAATGACATAAAGGCTATGCTGCTACGGTGTGGGATACCATCTATAATAATGACATAAAGGCTGTGCTGCTACGGTGTGGGATACCATCTATAATAATGACATAAAGGCTATGCTGCTACGGTGTGGGATGTCATCTATAATAATGACATAAAGGCTATGCTGCTACGGTGTGGGATGTCATCTATAATAATGACATAAAGGCTATGCTGCTACGGTGTGGGATGTCATCTATAATAATGACATAAAGGCTATGCTGCTACGGTGTGGGATACCATCTATAATAATGACATAAAGGCTATGCTGCTACGGTGTGGGATACCATCTATAATAATGACATAAAGGCTATGCTGCTACGGTGTGGGATACCATCTATAATAATGACATAAAGGCTATGCTGCTACGGTGTGGGATACCATCTATAATAATGACATAAAGGCTGTGCTGCTACGGTGTGGGACACCATCTATAATAATGACATAAAGGCTATGCTGCTACGGTGTGGGATACCATCTATAATAATGACATAAAGGCTGTGCTGCTACGGTGTGGGATGTCATCTATAATAATGACATAAAGGCTATGCTGCTACGGTGTGGGATGTCATCTATAATAATGACATAAAGGCTATGCTGCTACGGTGTGGGATGTCATCTATAATAATGACATAAAGGCTATGCTGCTACGGTGTGGGATGTCATCTATAATAATGACATAAAGGCTGTGCTGCTACGGTGTGGGATACCATCTATAATAATGACATAAAGGCTATGCTGCTACGGTGTGGGATACCATCTATAATAATGACATAAAGGCTGTGCTGCTACGGTGTGGGATGTCATCTATAATAATGACATAAAGGCTATGCTGCTACGGTGTGGGATGTCATCTATAATAATGACATAAAGGCTATGCTGCTACGGTGTGGGATGTCATCTATAATAATGACATAAAGGCTGTGCTGCTACGGTGTGGGATACCATCTATAATAATGACATAAAGGCTATGCTGCTACGGTGTGGGATGTCATCTATAATAATGACATAAAGGCTATGCTGCTACGGTGTGGGATGTCATCTATAATAATGACATAAAGGCTATGCTGCTACGGTGTGGGATACCATCTATAATAATGACATAAAGGCTATGCTGCTACGGTGTGGGATACCATCTATAATAATGACATAAAGGCTATGCTGCTACGGTGTGGGATGTCATCTATAATAATGACATAAAGGCTATGCTGCTACGGTGTGGGATACCATCTATAATAATGACATAAAGGCTATGCTGCTACGGTGTGGGATGTCATCTATAATAATGACATAAAGGCTATGCTGCTACGGTGTGGGATACCATCTATAATAATGACATAAAGGCTATGCTGCTACGGTGTGGGATACCATCTATAATAATGACATAAAGGCTGTGCTGCTACGGTGTGGGATGTCATCTATAATAATGACATAAAGGCTATGCTGCTACGGTGTGGGATACCATCTATAATAATGACATAAAGGCTATGCTGCTACGGTGTGGGATACCATCTATAATAATGACATAAAGGCTATGCTGCTACGGTGTGGGATACCATCTATAATAATGACATAAAGGCTATGCTGCTACGGTGTGGGATACCATCTATAATAATGACATAAAGGCTATGCTGCTACGGTGTGGGATGTCATCTATAATAATGACATAAAGGCTATGCTGCTACGGTGTGGGATACCATCTATAATAATGACATAAAGGCTGTGCTGCTACGGTGTGGGATGTCATCTATAATAATGACATAAAGGCTATGCTGCTACGGTGTGGGATACCATCTATAATAATGACATAAAGGCTATGCTGCTACGGTGTGGGATACCATCTATAATAATGACATAAAGGCTATGCTGCTACGGTGTGGGATACCATCTATAATAATGACATAAAGGCTATGCTGCTACGGTGTGGGATACCATCTATAATAATGACATAAAGGCTATGCTGCTACGGTGTGGGATGTCATCTATAATAATGACATAAAGGCTATGCTGCTACGGTGTGGGATGTCATCTATAATAATGACATAAAGGCTATGCTGCTACAGTGTGGGATGTCATCTATAATAATGACATAAAGGCTATGCTGCTACGGTGTGTCATCTATAATAATGACATAAAGGCTATGCTGCTACGGTGTGGGATGTCATCTATAATAATGACATAAAGGCTATGCTGCTACGGTGTGGGATACCATCTATAATAATGACATAAAGGCTATGCTGCTACGGTGTGGGATACCATCTATAATAATGACATAAAGGCTATGCTGCTACGGTGTGGGATACCATCTATAATAATGACATAAAGGCTATGCTGCTACAGTGTGGGATACCATCTATAATAATGACATAAAGGCTATGCTGCTACGGTGTGGGATACCATCTATAATAATGACATAAAGGCTATGCTGCTACGGTGTGGGATGTCATCTATAATAATGACATAAAGGCTATGCTGCTACGGTGTGGGATACCATCTATAATAATGACATAAAGGCTATGCTGCTACGGTGTGGGATACCATCTATAATAATGACATAAAGGCTATGCTGCTACGGTGTGGGATACCATCTATAATAATGACATAAAGGCTATGCTGCTACGGTGTGGGATACCATCTATAATAATGACATAAAGGCTATGCTGCTACGTATAAAATGTGTCTGTTCTAAATGCTGTGATTTTCCCAGCCATCATTCTGTATGTCTCTTCTGATCTGCAGTCATGTTTTAGTTGGGTTTTGTTAGTTGGGTTCTAACTGGTCTCCATTAGTTGGGCTCCAGCTCGCTGACCATAGCCGTGCTGATTGGCTGCGCTGGTTAGGCTAATAGCTCCAGCTCACTGACCATAGTGTCACGAACCGGCTCGAAGACCGTAACAAAAAGTGAGACAACGTGGAGATAAAGAATAACTAAATATATTTATTAACTTAAGTAAAGTAAATACAATGAACAATGGTGTGTGTTTAGTCAGTAGTGTAAGTGAGTGGTCGCGTGTATACATGTGATAATGAGGGGTGTTGAAAGGTGCCAACGCAGACACCCAAAATCTGTCTGTGTCTGCATGGAGAGAGTCTCCTCAATGAACGGGGAAGAGGTGTGTTTATCCTGGGACACACCCAGCCCAGGTGTGTCCCATTTCACTGACGACCCTCCCGGCTCCGCCCACCGACATCCTATTAAGGAAGAGCAAAGAGAAAGAATTCAGCAGACAGAGTGGGAGGGTCACAGCAGTCTGGTGATATACCAGGGACTGGGGATGCAGTTAGGTTTGTACAGTCTGATGATATACCAGGGACTGGGGATGTAGTTAGGTTTGTATACAGTCTGATGATATACCAGGGACTGGGGATGTAGTTAGGTTTGTATACAGTCTGATGATATACCAGGGTCTGGGGATGCAGTTAGGTTTGTATGCAGTCTGGTGATATACCAGGGACTGGGGATGCAGTTAGGTTTGTACAGTCTGGTGATATACCAGGGACTGGGGATGTAGTTAGGTTTGTATGTAGTCTGGTGATATACCAGGGACTGGGGATGCAGTTAGGTTTGTACAGTCTGGTGATATACCAGGGACTGGGGATGCAGTTAGGTTTGTACAGTCTGGTGATATACCAGGGACTGGGGATGTAGTTAGGTTTGTACAGTCTGGTGATATACCAGGGACTGGGGATGCAGTTAGGTTTGTATACAGTCTGGTGATATACCAGGGACTGGGGATGCAGTTAGGTTTGTATACAGTCTGGTGATATACCAGGGACTGGGGATGCAGTTAGGTTTGTACAGTCTGGTGATATACCAGGGACTGGGGATGTAGTTAGGTTTGTATGTAGTCTGGTGATATACCAGGGACTGGGGATGCAGTTAGGTTTGTACAGTCTGGTGATATACCAGGGACTGGGGATGTAGTTAGGTTTGTACAGTCTGGTGATATACCAGGGACTGGGGATGCAGTTAGGTTTGTATACAGTCTGGTGATATACCAGGGACTGGGGATGTAGTTAGGTTTGTATGCAGTCTGGTGATATACCAGGGACTGGGGATGCAGTTAGGTTTGTATAGTCTGGTGATATACCAGGGACTGGGGATGTAGTTAGGTTTGTATGCAGTCTGATGATATACCAGGGACTGGGGATGTAGTTAGGTTTGTACAGTCTGATGATATACCAGGGACTGGGGATGTAGTTAGGTTTGTATACAGTCTGATGATATACCAGGGACTGGGGATGTAGTTAGGTTTGTATACAGTCTGATGATATACCAGGGTCTGGGGATGCAGTTAGGTTTGTATGCAGTCTGGTGATATACCAGGGACTGGGGATGCAGTTAGGTTTGTACAGTCTGGTGATATACCAGGGACTGGGGATGTAGTTAGGTTTGTATGTAGTCTGGTGATATACCAGGGACTGGGGATGCAGTTAGGTTTGTACAGTCTGGTGATATACCAGGGACTGGGGATGCAGTTAGGTTTGTACAGTCTGGTGATATACCAGGGACTGGGGATGTAGTTAGGTTTGTACAGTCTGGTGATATACCAGGGACTGGGGATGCAGTTAGGTTTGTATACAGTCTGGTGATATACCAGGGACTGGGGATGCAGTTAGGTTTGTATACAGTCTGGTGATATACCAGGGACTGGGGATGCAGTTAGGTTTGTACAGTCTGGTGATATACCAGGGACTGGGGATGTAGTTAGGTTTGTATGTAGTCTGGTGATATACCAGGGACTGGGGATGCAGTTAGGTTTGTACAGTCTGGTGATATACCAGGGACTGGGGATGTAGTTAGGTTTGTACAGTCTGGTGATATACCAGGGACTGGGGATGCAGTTAGGTTTGTATACAGTCTGGTGATATACCAGGGACTGGGGATGTAGTTAGGTTTGTATGCAGTCTGGTGATATACCAGGGACTGGGGATGCAGTTAGGTTTGTATAGTCTGGTGATATACCAGGGACTGGGGATGCAGTTAGGTTTGTATACAGTCTGATGATATACCAGGGACTGGGGATGCAGTTAGGTTTGTACAGTCTGGTGATATACCAGGGCCTGGGGATGTAGTTAGGTTTGTATGCAGTCTGGTGATATACCAGGGACTGGGGATGCAGTTAGGTTTGTATAGTCTGGTGATATACCAGGGACTGGGGATGCAGTTAGGTTTGTATACAGTCTGATGATATACCAGGGACTGGGGATGCAGTTAGGTTTGTACAGTCTGGTGATATACCAGGGCCTGGGGATGTAGTTAGGTTTGTACAGTCTGGTGATATACCAGGGTCTGGGGATGCAGTTAGGTTTGTACAGTCTGATGATATACCAGGGACTGGGGATGCAGTTAGGTTTGTGCAGTCTGGTGATATACCAGGGACTGGGGATGTAGTTAGGTTTGTACAGTCTGATGATATACCAGGGACTGGGGATGTAGTTAGGTTTGTACAGTCTGGTGATATACCAGGGACTGGGGATGCAGTTAGGTTTGTACAGTCTGATGATATACCAGGGACTGGGGATGTAGTTAGGTTTGTACAGTCTGGTGATATACCAGGGACTGGGGATGTAGTTAGGTTTGTATACAGTCTCATGATATACCAGGGACTGGGGATGCAGTTAGGTTTGTATACAGTCTGGTGATATACCAGGGACTGGGGATGCAGTTAGGTTTGTATAGTCTGATGATATGCCAGGTACTGGGGATGCAGTTAGGTTTGTATACAGTCTGGTGATATACCAGGGACTGGGGATGCAGTTAGGTTTGTATGCAGTCTGGTGATATACCAGGGACTGGGGATGCAGTTAGGTTTGTACAGTCTGATGATATACCAGGGACTGGGGATGTAGTTAGGTTTGTACAGTCTGGTGATATACCAGGGACTGGGGATGCAGTTAGGTTTTTATACAGTCTGGTGATATACCAGGTACTGGGGATGCAGTTAGGTTTGTATACAGTCTGGTGATATACCAGGGACTGGGGATGCAGTTAGGTTTGTATGCAGTCTGGTGATATACCAGGGACTGGGGATGTAGTTAGGTTTGTACAGTCTGATGATATACCAGGGACTGGGGATGCAGTTAGGTTTGTATGTAGTCTGGTGATATACCAGGGACTGGGGATGTAGTTAGGTTTGTACAGTCTGATGATATACCAGGGACTGGGGATGCAGTTAGGTTTGTACAGTCTGGTGATATACCAGGGACTGGGGATGCAGTTAGGTTTGTACAGTCTGATGATATACCAGGGACTGGGGATGCAGTTAGGTTTGTACAGTCTGGTGATATACCAGGGACTGGGGATGTAGTTAGGTTTGTACAGTCTGATGATATACCAGGGACTGGGGATGCAGTTAGGTTTGTATAGTCTGGTGATATACCAGGGACTGGGGATGCAGTTAGGTTTGTATACAGTCTGGTGATATACCAGGGACTGGGGATGCAGTTAGGTTTGTACAGTCTGGTGATATACCAGGGACTGGGGATGCAGTTAGGTTTGTATACAGTCTGGTGATATACCAGGTACTGGGGATGCAGTTAGGTTTGTATACAGTCTGGTGATATACCAGGGACTGGGGATGCAGTTAGGTTTGTACAGTCTGATGATATACCAGGGACTGGGGATGCAGTTAGGTTTGTACAGTCTGATGATATACCAGGGACTGGGGATGCAGTTAGGTTTGTACAGTCTGATGATATAACAGGGACTGGGGATGCAGTTAGGTTTGTACAGTCTGATGATATACCAGGGACTGGGGATGCCGTTAGGTTTGTACAGTCTGATGATATACCAGGGCCTGGACATGCAGTTAGGTTTGTACAGTCTGGTGATATACCAGGGACTGGGGATGTAGTTAGGTTTGTACAGTCTGGTGATATACCAGGGCCTGGACATGCAGTTAGGTTTGTTTTCCTCTAGCTACTCTCCAGTTTGCTCCCAGCAGCGTTCATAGAACATAGATCACTGTTCAACTAGGCTGCGGAGTTCCTAGTTTGACAGATAATTCAACCAGTGTGACCAGTGGGTTTCTTTAAATGAATGAATATGAAACTGCCTTAAATACAGATGTGAAGCACAGTATGTTTTAAATTCTCACTCAAAATATGCACTGCTCTTTTTGAACGTCTCAATATAATATTATTATTTAATGAAAGGAATGAAAAATACATTTGTGTGCAACAACAACTGCGTTTCCCTCCAGTCAGCAGACGGCGATGTGCGTCTTTCAGGCGACGCTGCAGCGTGACGTAAAATCTAGTGGACGGAACACTTCTTCAACAACATCTAGTCAGCCACCTCGGTAGCCAACAGCCGAAACATTTAGACTGTTTCTGTGCATATTTGCCTCTGTTTTTTAAATATACTTCTGACATCTAGTTAATTGCCCCCATTTAAATGTTATAGGTACATTGTTAGTCAACTAGCTGGCTTGATAAATTAGCCTAGCACTAAACTAGTCGCTCATGCTAACTAGCTAGCTAGCTAACATCCCCGAACATGAGCTCCCTAAACTACTCCCCTCCTGTTAAAGAAGAGGAGGTCTGCTGGACGGAGAAAGAAGCTCTGGGGCTGAACATTGTCGTGAAAGAGGAGAAGGAAGAGGAGGATGTCACAGTAAAACAAGAAGTAGAGGGTGAGGCTGTTACAGTGAAAGAAGAAGAGAAAGACGTTTCAGTTAAACAAGAGGAAGACGCGTTCAGAGTGAAAGAGGAGGAGGATGTTACTGTGAAAGAAGAGGAAGAGGTGAAAGAGGAGGATGTAGTTTTTGAAGTGAAGGAGGGGAAACAGGGAGAGAGAACTGTCATATTGACAGAGGAGTCAGGAGATCTGATTACCACCAGTAAGTACTGTCTTAAAAACGAGCTCTAACTGCAAAGGTTTTGAACGAATGTGTTGTTTTAAAGCAGCATGCTACTGAAATTCTATACTTGAAAATGTTGTTCTGTACTATAGGAATTTATGTTATAATATAATGTTGAAGCTACATTTTAAAATGGGTGATTAAATCCCTGAATGCTGATTGGCTGACAGCCGTGGTATATCAGGCCGTATACCATGGGTATGACAACATGTATTTTTACTGTTCTGATTACGTTGGTAACCAGTTTATAATAGCAATAAGACACCTCAGTGATAGATGGCCAATATACCACGGCTAAGGGCTGTATCCAGGTACTCTGTGTTATGTTGTACATAAGGACAGTCTTTAACCATGCTATATTGGCCATATACCACACTTCCTCTGGTCTTATTGCTTAACTGTAACATGTGTATACCATCAGAGTCCCTCCCACCACAAAATCACAACTTAATTGTCTCACAGAATGGCAAACAAGTTATAAATGAAACTTTTGACGTGTGTCTATTGTAGGCCTTGCGTGTATACCAACAAAAAGCAGATTTCTAAATAATGTTGGAGAAATACATAAAATAAGATGCATTATTGACATGAAATGGACATGTGTTATGGGGAGACTGAACATATTAGCAAAAGGACAAGCGTTTTGGGGAGACTGAACATATTAGCAAACGTTTGTAAGTCTACAAAAAAACATAAAATAAAATAGCCATTTCAAGGAAAGGCTGAACTAAAGAATTATCATTTAGAAAATATGGTAATTATTACTTTAGAGATGAAGTGGGACACCAACAAAATGTTATTTACATTGGATCAAATACAGCCTATAACATGACATTATCTATTATTATAGAGCTCTGATCAGCCTATAACATGACATTATCTATTATTATAGAGCTCTGATCAGCCTATAAACATGACATTATCTATTATTATAGAGCTCTGCTCAGCCTATAACATGACATTATCTATTATTATAGAGCTCTGATCAGCCTATAAACATGACATTATCTATTATTATAGAGCTCTGATCAGCCTATAACATGATCTATTATTATAGAGCTCTGTTCAGCCTATAACATGACATTATCTATTATTATAGAGCTCTGATCAGCCTATAACATGACATTATCTATTATTATAGAGCTCTGATCAGCCTATAACATGACATTATCTATTATTATAGAGCTCTGATCAGCCTATAACATGACATTATCTATTATTATAGAGCTCTGATCAGCCTATAACATGACATTATCTATTATTATAGAGCTCTGATCAGCCTATAAACATGACATTATCTATTATTATAGAGCTCTGATCAGCCTATAACATGACATTATCTATTATTATAGAGCTCTGATCAGCCTATAAACATGACATTATCTATTATTATAGAGCTCTGATCAGCCTATAAACATGACATTATCTATTATTATAGAGCTCTGATCAGCCTATAAACATGACATTATCTATTATTATAGAGCTCTGATCAGCCTATAACATGACATTATCTATTATTATAGAGCTCTGATCAGCCTATAACATGACATTATCTATTATTATAGAGCTCTGATCAGCCTATAACATGACATTATCTATTATTATAGAGCTCTGATCAGCCTATAAACATGACATTATCTATTATTATAGAGCTCTGCTCAGCCTATAACATGACATTATCTATTATTATAGAGCTCTGCTCAGCCTATAAACATGATCTATTATTATAGAGCTCTGTTCAGCCTATAAACATGACATTATCTATTATTATAGAGCTCTGCTCAGCCTATAACATGACATTATCTATTATTATAGAGCTCTGATCAGCCTATAAACATGACATTATCTATTATTATAGAGCTCTGATCAGCCTATAAACATGACATTATCTATTATTATAGAGCTCTGATCAGCCTATAAACATGACATTATCTATTATTATAGAGCTCTGATCAGCCTATAACATGACATTATCTATTATTATAGAGCTCTGATCAGCCTATAACATGACATTATCTATTATTATAGAGCTCTGATCAGCCTATAACATGACATTATCTATTATTATAGAGCTCTGATCAGCCTATAAACATGACATTATCTATTATTATAGAGCTCTGCTCAGCCTATAACATGACATTATCTATTATTATAGAGCTCTGCTCAGCCTATAAACATGATCTATTATTATAGAGCTCTGTTCAGCCTATAAACATGACATTATCTATTATTATAGAGCTCTGCTCAGCCTATAACATGACATTATCTATTATTATAGAGCTCTGATCAGCCTATAACATGACATTATCTATTATTATAGAGCTCTGCTCAGCCTATAACATGACATTATCTATTATTATAGAGCTCTGCTCAGCCTATAACATGACATTATCTATTATTATAGAGCTCTGATTAGCCTATAACATGACATTATCTATTATTATAGAGCTCTGATCAGCCTATAACATGACATTATCTATTATTATAGAGCTCTGATCAGCCTATAACATGACATTATCTATTATTATAGAGCTCTGATCAGCCTATAACATGACATTATCTATTATTATAGAGCTCTGATCAGCCTATAAACATGACATTATGTATTATTATAGAGCTCTGATCAGCCTATAAACATGACATTATCTATTATTATAGAGCTCTGTTCAGCCTATAACATGACATTATCTATTATTATAGAGCTCTGATCAGCCTATAAACATGATCTATTATTATAGAGCTCTGATCAGCCTATAACATGACATTATCTATTATTATAGAGCTCTGCTCAGCCTATAAACATGACATTATCTATTATTATAGAGCTCTGCTCAGCCTATAAACATGACATTATCTATTATTATAGAGCTCTGATCAGCCTATAACATGACATTATCTATTATTATAGAGCTCTGTTCAGCCTATAACATGACATTATCTATTATTATAGAGCTCTGTTCAGCCTATAAACATGACATTATCTATTATTATAGAGCTCTGATCAGCCTATAACATGACATTATCTATTATTATAGAGCTCTGATCAGCCTATAACATGATCTATTATTATAGAGCTCTGTTCAGCCTATAAACATGACATTATCTATTATTATAGAGCTCTGATCAGCCTATAAACATGACATTATCTATTATTATAGAGCTCTGATCAGCCTATAAACATGATCTATTATTATAGAGCTCTGCTCAGCCTATAAACATGATCTATTATTATAGAGCTCTGCTCAGCCTATAAACATGACATTATCTATTATTATAGAGCTCTGATCAGCCTATAAACATGACATTATCTATTATTATAGAGCTCTGATCAGCCTATAAACATGACATTATCTATTATTAAAGAGCTCTGATCAGCCTATAAACATGACATTATCTATTATTATAGAGCTCTGATCAGCCTATAACATGACATTATCTATTATTATAGAGCTCTGATCAGCCTATAACATGACATTATCTATTATTATAGAGCTCTGATCAGCCTATAACATGACATTATCTATTATTATAGAGCTCTGATCAGCCTATAAACATGACATTATCTATTATTATAGAGCTCTGATCAGCCTATAAACATGACATTATCTATTATTATAGAGCTCTGATCAGCCTATAAACATGATCTATTATTATAGAGCTCTGTTCAGCCTATAACATGACATTATCTATTATTATAGAGCTCTGATCAGCCTATAACATGACATTATCTATTATTATAGAGCTCTGATCAGCCTATAACATGATCTATTATTATAGAGGTCTGATCAGCCTATAAACATGACATTATCTATTATTATAGAGCTCTGATCAGCCTATAACATGACATTATCTATTATTATAGAGCTCTGCTCAGCCTATAAACATGACATTATCTATTATTAAAGAGCTCTGATCAGCCTATAACATGACATGATCTATTATTATAGAGCTCTGTTCAGCCTATAACATGACATTATCTATTATTATAGAGCTCTGATCAGCCTATAACATGACATTATCTATTATTATAGAGCTCTGATCAGCCTATAAACATGACATTATCTATTATTATAGAGCTCTGATCAGCCTATAAACATGACATTATCTATTATTATAGAGCTCTGATCAGCCTATAAACATTATCTATTATTATAGAGCTCTGATCAGCCTATAAACATGGCATTATCTATTATTATAGAGCTCTGATCAGCCTATAAACATGATCTATTATTATAGAGCTCTGATCAACCTGTAAACATGACATTATCTATTATTATAGAGCTCTGCTCAGCCTGTAAACATGATCTATTATTATAGAGCTCTGCTCAGCCTGTAAACATGACATTATCTATTATTATAGAGCTCTGATCAGCCTATAAACATTATCTATTATTATAGAGCTCTGCTCAGCCTATAAACATGACATTATCTATTATTATAGAGCTCTGATCAGCCTATAAACATGATCTATTATTATAGAGCTCTGCTCAGCCTGTAAACATGACATTATCTATTATTATAGAGCTCTGCTCAGCCTATAAACATGATCTATTATTATAGAGCTCTGCTCAGCCTATAAACATGACATTATCTATTATTATAGAGCTCTGTTCAGCCTATAAACATGATCTATTATTATAGAGCTCTGCTCAGCCTATAAACATGACATTATCTATTATTATAGAGCTCTGCTCAGCCTATAAACATGACATTATCTAATATTATTGAGCTCTGATCAGCCTATAAACATGACATTATCTATTATTATAGAGCTCTGCTCAGCCTGTAAACATGACATTATCTATTATTATAGAGCTCTGCTCAGCCTATAAACATGATCTATTATTATAGAGCTCTGCTCAGCCTATAAACATGACATTATCTATTATTATAGAGCTCTGTTCAGCCTATAAACATGATCTATTATTATAGAGCTCTGCTCAGCCTATAAACATGACATTATCTATTATTATAGAGCTCTGCTCAGCCTATAAACATTATCTATTATTATAGAGCTCTGCTCAGCCTATAAACATGACATTATCTATTATTATAGAGCTCTGTTCAGCCTATAAACATGATCTATTATTATAGAGCTCTGCTCAGCCTATAAACATGACATTATTTATTATTATAGAGCTCTGATCAGCCTGTAAACATGACATTATCTATTATTATAGAGCTCTGTTCAGCCTATAAACATGACATTATCTATTATTATAGAGCTGTGCTCAGCCTGTAAACATGACATTATCTATTATTATAGAGCTCTGTTAAGCCTAAAATACGACATTATCTATTATTATAGAGCTCTGCTCAGCCTGTAAACATGACATTATCTATTATTATAGAGCTCTGCTCAGCCTATAAACATGATCTATTATTATAGAGCTCTGCTCAGCCTATAAACATGACATTATCTATTATTATAGAGCTCTGTTCAGCCTATAAACATGATCTATTATTATAGAGCTCTGCTCAGCCTATAAACATGACATTATTTATTATTATAGAGCTCTGATCAGCCTATAACATGACATTATCTATTATTATAGAGCTCTGTTCAGCCTATAACATGACATTATCTATTATTATAGAGCTCTGTTCAGCCTATAACATGACATTATCTATTATTATAGAGCTCTGATCAGCCTATAAACATGATCTATTATTATAGAGCTCTGATCAGCCTATAACATGACATTATCTATTATTATAGAGCTCTGCTCAGCCTATAAACATGACATTATCTATTATTATAGAGCTCTGCTCAGCCTATAAACATGACATTATCTATTATTATAGAGCTCTGATCAGCCTATAACATGACATTATCTATTATTATAGAGCTCTGTTCAGCCTATAACATGACATTATCTATTATTATAGAGCTCTGTTCAGCCTATAAACATGACATTATCTATTATTATAGAGCTCTGATCAGCCTATAACATGACATTATCTATTATTATAGAGCTCTGATCAGCCTATAACATGATCTATTATTATAGAGCTCTGTTCAGCCTATAAACATGACATTATCTATTATTATAGAGCTCTGATCAGCCTATAAACATGACATTATCTATTATTATAGAGCTCTGATCAGCCTATAAACATGATCTATTATTATAGAGCTCTGCTCAGCCTATAAACATGATCTATTATTATAGAGCTCTGCTCAGCCTATAAACATGACATTATCTATTATTATAGAGCTCTGATCAGCCTATAAACATGACATTATCTATTATTATAGAGCTCTGATCAGCCTATAAACATGACATTATCTATTATTAAAGAGCTCTGATCAGCCTATAAACATGACATTATCTATTATTATAGAGCTCTGATCAGCCTATAACATGACATTATCTATTATTATAGAGCTCTGATCAGCCTATAACATGACATTATCTATTATTATAGAGCTCTGATCAGCCTATAACATGACATTATCTATTATTATAGAGCTCTGATCAGCCTATAAACATGACATTATCTATTATTATAGAGCTCTGATCAGCCTATAAACATGACATTATCTATTATTATAGAGCTCTGATCAGCCTATAAACATGATCTATTATTATAGAGCTCTGTTCAGCCTATAACATGACATTATCTATTATTATAGAGCTCTGATCAGCCTATAACATGACATTATCTATTATTATAGAGCTCTGATCAGCCTATAACATGATCTATTATTATAGAGGTCTGATCAGCCTATAAACATGACATTATCTATTATTATAGAGCTCTGATCAGCCTATAACATGACATTATCTATTATTATAGAGCTCTGCTCAGCCTATAAACATGACATTATCTATTATTAAAGAGCTCTGATCAGCCTATAACATGACATGATCTATTATTATAGAGCTCTGTTCAGCCTATAACATGACATTATCTATTATTATAGAGCTCTGATCAGCCTATAACATGACATTATCTATTATTATAGAGCTCTGATCAGCCTATAAACATGACATTATCTATTATTATAGAGCTCTGATCAGCCTATAAACATGACATTATCTATTATTATAGAGCTCTGATCAGCCTATAAACATTATCTATTATTATAGAGCTCTGATCAGCCTATAAACATGGCATTATCTATTATTATAGAGCTCTGATCAGCCTATAAACATGATCTATTATTATAGAGCTCTGATCAACCTGTAAACATGACATTATCTATTATTATAGAGCTCTGCTCAGCCTGTAAACATGATCTATTATTATAGAGCTCTGCTCAGCCTGTAAACATGACATTATCTATTATTATAGAGCTCTGATCAGCCTATAAACATTATCTATTATTATAGAGCTCTGCTCAGCCTATAAACATGACATTATCTATTATTATAGAGCTCTGATCAGCCTATAAACATGATCTATTATTATAGAGCTCTGCTCAGCCTGTAAACATGACATTATCTATTATTATAGAGCTCTGCTCAGCCTATAAACATGATCTATTATTATAGAGCTCTGCTCAGCCTATAAACATGACATTATCTATTATTATAGAGCTCTGTTCAGCCTATAAACATGATCTATTATTATAGAGCTCTGCTCAGCCTATAAACATGACATTATCTATTATTATAGAGCTCTGCTCAGCCTATAAACATGACATTATCTAATATTATTGAGCTCTGATCAGCCTATAAACATGACATTATCTATTATTATAGAGCTCTGCTCAGCCTGTAAACATGACATTATCTATTATTATAGAGCTCTGCTCAGCCTATAAACATGATCTATTATTATAGAGCTCTGCTCAGCCTATAAACATGACATTATCTATTATTATAGAGCTCTGTTCAGCCTATAAACATGATCTATTATTATAGAGCTCTGCTCAGCCTATAAACATGACATTATCTATTATTATAGAGCTCTGCTCAGCCTATAAACATTATCTATTATTATAGAGCTCTGCTCAGCCTATAAACATGACATTATCTATTATTATAGAGCTCTGTTCAGCCTATAAACATGATCTATTATTATAGAGCTCTGCTCAGCCTATAAACATGACATTATTTATTATTATAGAGCTCTGATCAGCCTGTAAACATGACATTATCTATTATTATAGAGCTCTGTTCAGCCTATAAACATGACATTATCTATTATTATAGAGCTGTGCTCAGCCTGTAAACATGACATTATCTATTATTATAGAGCTCTGTTAAGCCTAAAATACGACATTATCTATTATTATAGAGCTCTGCTCAGCCTGTAAACATGACATTATCTATTATTATAGAGCTCTGCTCAGCCTATAAACATGATCTATTATTATAGAGCTCTGCTCAGCCTATAAACATGACATTATCTATTATTATAGAGCTCTGTTCAGCCTATAAACATGATCTATTATTATAGAGCTCTGCTCAGCCTATAAACATGACATTATTTATTATTATAGAGCTCTGATCAGCCTGTAAACATGACATTATCTATTATTATAGAGCTCTGTTCAGCCTATAAACATGACATTATCTATTATTATAGAGCTGTGCTCAGCCTGTAAACATGACATTATCTATTATTATAGAGCTCTGTTAAGCCTAAAATACGACATTATCTATTATTATAGAGCTCTGCTCAGCCTGTAAACATGACATTATCTATTATTATAGAGCTCTGCTCAGCCTATAAACATGACATTATCTAATATTATTGAGCTCTGATCAGCCTATAAACATGACATTATCTATTATTATAGAGCTCTGCTCAGCCTGTAAACATGACATTATCTATTATTATACAGCTCTGCTCAGCCTATAAACATGATCTATTATTATACAGCTCTGCTCAGCCTATAAACATGACATTATCTATTATTATAGAGCTCTGCTCAGCCTAAAATACGACATTATGTAGCCTGGCAGGTAGGAGCCAGTAACCGAAAGGTTGCTGGATCAAATCCCCGAGCTGACAAGGTAAAAACGCTGTCATTCTGCCCCTGAGCAAGGAAGTTAACCCACTGTTCCCTGGCTGCCGATGACGTGGATGTCTATTAAGGCAGCCCCCCACACCTCTCTGATTCAGAGGGGTTGGGTTAAATACGGGACACACATTTCAGTTGAATCCATTCAGTTGACTAGGTATCCCCCTTTCCCTATTGTAGAGCTCTGCTCAGCCTATAAACATGTGAGAAAGATTAGATTTTATGTTCTACATTATTATTATTATTAGGGCGGCCACCAAGTTTTTATTAAATTATGTAATGTTCTGAAAACTGACTTCAGGTTTTTGAGGAATCTAGCCTCACAGGAAGACAGTTTTATTTTATGGAGGTTTAATTCAGTTCTCTGTTTAATATTTAACTAAATACTCTGTTTGTCTTTGGTAGGAGAGGGACCAGACTCTCACTCTGACAGCGGGGAGACTCCTTCAGGGGAACCAGACCCAGAGACGCCCAAACCAGCGAGACAACACCACTGTTCCCAGTGTGGAAAGCGTTTTAAGTGGTTAAGGAACCTGAAAGTACATGAGAGAATACAGGAGAAAACCCTTACGAATGCTCCCACTGTGGAAAGAGTTTTACCAAGTTAGGGAACCTAAAAGAGCATGAGAGGACACACACAAGAGAAAAGAGTTTCCAATGTTCCCAGTGTGGAAAGAGGTTTACCCAGTTACGGTACCTGAAACAACATGAAGAAATACACACAGAAGATAGGAAGACCTACCACTGCTCTCAGTGTGGAAAGATATTTACTGGGTTAGGGAACCTGGAAATACATATGAGAAGACACTCTGGAGAGAAGCCGTACCACTGTTCCCACTGTGTAAAGAGTTTTACTCAGTTAGGGAGCCTGAAACCACATGAGAGGGGACACACTGGAGAGAAGCCTTATCACTGTTCCCACTGTGGAAGGAATTTTAGGTGGTATGCGAGCCTGAAGGAGCATGAGAGAATACACACAGGAGAAAAGCCTTACCACTGTTCCAATAGTGAAAATAGTTTTACCCATCGAGGGAGCCTGAAAGCGCATGAGAGAATACACTCAGGAGAAAAGCCTTACAAATGTTCCCGATGTGAAAAGAGTTTTACCCGGTTAGGGAGCCTGAAAAAGCATGAGAGAACACACACAGGAGAAAAGCCTTTCCAACATACTAATACACAGGAGGAGAAGACATACCACTGCTCTCATTGTGAAAAGACATTTTCCCAGTCAGAGGACCTGAAATCACATGAGAGAATAGAGGCTGTGTTCTGACTTATGTTTTTGATTGAGAAATTGTGTTTTTGTTCATTCTACATTAAATAATATTGTATGAATGAAATCATACTGAAAAATAGGTCTACATGTTTTTCCCAGCTCAAGACATGATCATGTCGAAAATCGGATTAAAAGAGTAAAAAAAAATGTTTTGATTATGAACTTAAGATTGATTGAATGCAAGTGTAAACCCCTAAATGTTGTTCACTATATCATTGGGATATTTCAAACATGTTAATTATTAAATAGATTGATATTAGTATTTCTTCATTCAGATTGTCATTGTAAATGCGTATTGGTTCTCAATTGACATATCTGATTAAATAAATGTGAAATAAAGTAAATGCCATATTGTTTTTGGGAAGTCTATTTGGTTCTATGTTGGGACTATAAGAATATTTTGAAGATAAATACACAAGGCAGAGTACGAGAGAGACAGAGGACGAGAGGTCAGTACAGTACTAACAACCAATGGAAATAGTGTTTTTTCCTGTAATAGGGAGTTATTGATCAGTGGTTCAGCAACATGGGAGGATGTAGATGTACACTACCGTTCAACAGTTTGGGGTCACTTAGAAATAACCTTGTTTTTAAAAGAAAGCAATTTTTTGTCCATTAAAATAACATCAAATTGATCTGAAATACAGTGTAGACATTGTTAATGTTGTAAATGACTATTGTAGCTGGAAACAGATGATTATTAATGGAATATCTACATAGGCGTACAGAGGCCCATTATCAGCAACCATCACTCCTGTGTTCCTATGGCACGTTGTGTTAGTTAATCCAAGTTTATCATTTTAAAAGGCTAATTGATCATTAGAAAACCCTTTTGCAATTATGTTAGCACAGCTGAAAACTGTTGTTATGATTAAAGAAGCAATAAAACGGGTCTGCTTTAGACTAGTTGAGTATCTGGAGCATCAATGTAACCTCTCAAATTCATAGACAGGTGTCGCGTCTATTTTTACCCAAAAGTAGTTTTTTACCTGGAGACTGTAGTGCTACTTTCTCAAAATGAACATAAATGCTGTAGGGGGAGGGTTCTGGTGTTTTACCAGGAGACTGGGGCCGATCCCCATTTAGGAATGTATGTCTTGCTTACTCACACTCTGCATGTGTTGATACCTGGCTGAAAACCCTCACAGTTGTTGGCCAACAGATTTTGTCATGGAGTTTTCATTCAATAGGGTTTAGAGTACATTTCATCTTAAGCCATTCTTTTAAATACGGTAATACCTTTAATTAGAATGTTGTACCTTTAAATACCTTTTAATTCTCATTTTGTTGACGGACTCAATAGAATACACGGAGTCAGAAACTAGGGATCAATTCAAGAAAGTCATCATTCGTCTCTGTTTCAACACCAACTGGTAGATTTAAAAATACTCTGATCTTGTAGATTATTTAGGTACATTTTAGGGTTAGGAAAGTATGTATGAATCATAAAAACAATAGTCCTATAAATCTACCCTAATTCTTACTAATCATGGAAGTTTGATGACAACGGCCCAATCCTACATTTACATAAGTGTTCAGACCCTTAACTCAGTACTTTGTTGAAACAGCGATTACAGCCTTGAGTCTTCTTGGGTATGACACTAGAAGCTTGACACACCTGTATTTGGGTAGTTTCTTCCATTCTTCTCTGCAGATCCTCTCAAGCTCTGTCAGGTTGGATGGGGAGCATCGCTGCACAACTATTTTCAGGTCTCTCCAGAGATGTTTGATCGGGTTCAAGTCCGGGCTCTGGCTGGACCACTCAAGGACAACAGTGCAATAATATGTAACAACTTCACAACAAATACACACATCTAAAGTAAAGGAATGGAATTAAGAATATATAAATATTTGGACGAGCAATGTCAGAGTGGCATAGACTAAAATACAGTAGAATAGTATAGAATACAGTATATACATATGAGATGAGTAATACATAGACAGATACAGTAGAATATGATAGAATACAGTATATACATATGAGATGAGTAATACATAGACAGATACAGTAGAATAGTATAGAATACAGTATATACATATGAGATGAGTAATACAGTAGAATACAGATACAGTAGAATAGGATAGAACCTAGTCTGTTCATTATATACTTCAACATGATGTATTGTTACACCATGTAGGAGCAGTATAGACCTAGTCTGTTCATTATATACATCTACATGATGTATTGTTACACCATGTAGGAGCAGTATAGACCTAGTCTGTTCATTATATACATCTACATGATGTATTGTTACACCATGTAGGAGCAGTATAGACCTAGTCTGTTCATTATATACATCTACATGATGTATTGTTACACCATGTAGGAGCAGTATAGACCTAGTCTGTTCATTATATACATCTACATGATGTATTGTTACACCAACACAAAAAAAGGAAATTATATTATTTTATACTAATACAATTGCTCAGAGAAAGAGATTTAGTTTAAAATGTAATTCTCAAAAGGTTGGGGTCTGAATTATTGCCACCCATGTTTTCAGTACTCCAGCACCCTCCCCTTGGGAGGATAACGACACTGAAATGTTTAATGAGATTAGAGAACACATTGGGTGGGATCTTAGACCATTCCTCCATACAGAATCTCTCCATGTCCTTGATTTATTTAGTCTGTCTTATGGACTGCCCTGTTCAATTCAAACCATAGATTTTCAATGGAGTTCAAGTCCGAAGACTGAGATGGCCATTAAAAATGTTGATTTTTGTGCCCAATTAACCATTTCTTTGTGGATATTGATGTGTCTTGCTGGAAGATCCTCTTATGGCCAAGTTTCAGCCTCCTAGCAGAGAGGTAACCAGGTTTTGGGCTAAAATATCCTGGTAGTGGGTAAAGTTAATTTATTTATTTCATACAGTAATTTTTGCTCATCATTATCAAGGGTACCAATAACTAGGTGCTTATTTTGATATCTAGTTATTTGACTGAATCAGAAATACAGATGTGGAGTAGATGTAGAGTTTGTTTTAAATTCTCATAAAAAATCTGAACTAATCAAACACTTGTTGCTCTTTGTACTTGTTGATATAATATTCATATTTAATGGAGAGAAAAAAAACGTTTCCCTAAACTGCTTTATAATATTATAATTCAATGAAAGAATAAAAATAGTTTTCCCTCCTCAACTGCGTTTCCTCCCTCCAGACAACAGATGGCGACATGTGTCTTTCAGGCGATGTTTCTAGTGTGACGTATAATCTAGTGGACGGAACGCTTCTTCAACAACTGCAGCCACCTCGGTAGCTCGCTAGCCGACAAAGTCGGAACATTCAAGTTCTTTAGACACTTTCCTGGTTTAATTGCCACTATGATTCAAACATACTTATGTGGAAACAACTAGCTACCCCATTTAATTTCATATTTACGTTGTAAGTCAACTCTCTGGCTGGTTAAGTTAGCATTAGCCTAGCTAGCTAACATCCCCGACCATGCGCTCACTAAGTTACTCTCCTCCTGCTAAAGAAGAGGTCTGCTGGACGGAGAAAGAGGGACTGTGGCAGAACGTTGTCGTGAAAGAGGAAGAGGAGGATGTTACATTACAAAGACAAGTAGAAGGTGAGGCTGTTACCGTGAAAGAAGAAGAGAAAGACGCTTTCAGAGTGAAAGACGAGGAGGAAGATGCCGTTTTTGGAGTGGAGGATGAAGTGAAAGAAGATGAAGACGTTTTTGGAATGAAGGATGAAGAGGGGGAGATTACTGTCACATTAGAGGAGGACGAAGAAGAGAAGACTGGAGAACTGATTATTACCAGTAAATACAGTGAGTACTATCTAATAAAACAGGGACATTGATCTGATTAACACCAGTAAATACAGTGAGTACTATCAAATAAAACAGGGACATTGATCTGATTAACACCAGTAAATACAGTGAGTACTATCTTATAAAACAGGGACATTGATCTGGTTAACACCAGTAAATACAGTGAGTACTATCTAATAAAACAGGGACATTGATCTGATTAACACCAGTAAATACAGTGAGTACTATCTTATAAAACAGGGACATTGATCTGATTAACACCAGTAAATACAGTGAGTACTATCTAATAAAACAGGGACCTTGATCTGATTAACACCAGTAAATACAGTGAGTACTATCTAATAAAACAGGGACATTGATCTGATTAACACCAGTAAATACAGTGAGTACTATCTAATAAAACAGGGACATTGATCTGATTAACACCAGTAAATACAGTGAGTACTATCTAATAAAACAGGGACATTGATCTGATTAACACCAGTAAATACAGTGAGTACTATCTAATAAAACAGGGACACAAACTCTGCAGATGTTGAACTAATGTGTGATTTTTAAAAGGGCATTCTACACTCAAATATGTTTTTGTACTGTATGAATTGTTCACTTTTCCTGTTGAAAAGTGATATAAATACAGTAAAGTATAAACACACTAATGGGAAACAAATAAATGTTTTGAGCAAAATAGTGCTTTTTTAACAACTGCAAACTAGAAGGAGTGAGTGATGTCATAGTAAGGCCTTCAAGGAGTTGGCTTGATGGGAAGTCGTGATGTCATCCAATAGGAGACTGATCTTCATGTGAATATTCATTATTCTTTTAAAATCCTTCCTGTTCTGTCAAGTTGGTTGTTGATCATTGCTAGAAAGCCATTTTCAAGTCTTGCTATAGATTTTAAAGACGATTTAAGTCCAAACTGTAACTAGGCCACTCAGGAACATTCAATGTCATCTTGGTAAGCTCCTCCAGTGTAGATTTGGCCTTGTGGTTTAGGTTATTGTCCTGTTAGGAAAGTTGTTTGTATTCAGATCTCTGAAATGCTCTCTACCTACGTAACATTTAGTGTCTCCTTATGTTACGCTGGAAAAACAGTTTTCATGGATACAGAAATCCTAAATCATTTGAGTTTGCTAATCCAATGGTTCTAACCAAGAGTGACCTTAACTTTATTGACAACTCCCAAATGGATACTGTCATTAATGTGGTTCTTCAATAATTACACATAATACATAATACTTTAGCTGTTTAGTTACAGTCACATGTTCAACTATCATCAGCTGATCCAGGAAATCATTTTCTGAATGACAGTCACATGACAAACATGACGACATGCAACAACAACCAAAGTGCTTCTTCATTCATTACTCTGGTAAAGACAGTTATACTGTGCTCCACATTGGATCCAACACCCCTAACAAATTGATTTTTATAATGCGTTATTGTCTGATTGATTTACAGTAGGGTCTCGTTAGTCTGTTTGTGCACAGAGATATGCTCCACGTTGGATCCAACATTCCTACTTTGGTCATAATGTGTAGAGAACTGTTCCTTGATGGATAGGCTATTGTACAACACACAGAGCTATTTTCCTTTATTCAGGACATTTAGAATGACAACACATTACAGAGTAGCCTAGTGGGATTATTCACAAAATTATTTGGTGATCAGGTTATGAAATGTCATGACAAAGACATTTTAATTTCCATGTTTCACCTGAAATATTAAATGATTTATAGTCCTACGTCTATGTTGTTGTTAGATAAAGTTATGGGTCCTACAGTAGGTCTATGTTATTGTTAGGTGAAGTTATGGGTCCTACAGTAGGTCTATGTTATTGTTAGGTGAAGTTATGGGCCAATTTGTTAAACACTTAGTGTACAAACCCTTATTGTCAGGCTGATGGAAAAGCTAGCCAAAGAGCATTTAACTGGTTGAAGTGTTTAACTATAAATCAGTTGATTTGCGACAATAACACAAACATATTAAGCAGGAGATTCAAACGAGCTTTACAATTATAATCCAAAAGTAATGTGAAATGTACTCAACCTGTAAATGGAGGCTATTTTTGCTGTCAGCCTATGAGAACTCCCCTGAGTTTCCCCCACGGTGGTGAATTAGTGAGTAGACACAGAGCTTAATGTGAGTTTCCTTGAGTAGCACTCCTGATCTTGCGCTGTAATATTCAGAATACATTGTGAAAAACTAAAATCTTAGCTCACCATTTTTGCTCCAGGCAGATATACTACATCCATAACTAGTGGTTTCCTCATTAGCAGATATACTATATCCATAACTAGTGGTTTCCTCATTACCAGATATACTACATCCATAACTAGTGGTTTCCTCATTACCAGATATACTACATCCATAACTAGTGGTTTCCTCATTAGCAGATATACTACATCCATAACTAGTGGTTTCCTCATTACCAGATATACTACATCCATAACTAGTGGTTTCCTCATTACCAGATATACTATATCCATAACTAGTGGGTTCCTCATTACCAGATATACTACATCCATAACTAGTGGTTTCCTCATTACCAGATATACTACATCCATAACTAGTGGGTTCCTCATTACCAGATATACTACATCCATAACTAGTGGTTGCCTCATTACCAGATATACTACATCCATAACTAGTGGTTTCCTCATTACCAGATATACTACATCCTTAACTAGTGGGTTCCTCATTACCAGATATACTACATACATAACTAGTGGTTTCCTCATTACCAGATATACTACATCCATAACTAGTGGTTTCCTCATTACCAGATATACTACATCCATAACTAGTGGTTTCCTCATTAGCAGGGAGGAGTTTCTGCAACCAAATTGTGTCGCCCTTATAGTCCAAACACAGAAAGGGGCCTATATTGGAGACCAAAAGTCTCATCATTTTTGCTCCAGGCAGATATACTACATCCATAACTAGTGGTTTCCTCATTACCAGATATACTACATCCATAACTAGTGGTTTCCTGTTACGTGAATTAAGTTATCAATGTTCTTAATCCGAACTTCAATTAAACTACTCAGTCTGCCCCCCCCAGAGTGTGTTAGATTCTGGTTGAATGAAGCAGACGGATAGCCAGCCTACAAGGGTCTAAACGTTAATTTATGAGAGCTCTGAAAATCCTTACAATGTACTAAGCCTTTTATATTAACACACACACCAGTACAGAACTCCACCAAGCTTTCACAGTACCCAGACCACCTGTCTCCTTATCTTTTACCAGCCTAGCTGTTCCCAGGCCGTTGTTTCTCTCCCTAACTTAGGGAGGCTTCTTCTCCTGTTCCTTCCCAAGGTCGTCTTATCAACTCTGCCCTGCTCATTTTTTGAAGTGGTACCCGTGTCTTACTCACACACAGTATTGCACAGTATTAACCCATTATTATAGCCTTAATTCGAATACATTTCAACAGGTTATAGGGTTTCTGAGTGAAATCATTTAGTCAAACTTTTAGTCATATTTTACATTTTACATTTAAGTCATTTAGCAGACGCTCTTATCCAGAGCGACTTACAAATTGGTGCATTCACCTTATGATATCCAGTGGAACAACCACTTTACAATAGTGCATCTAAATCTTTTAGGGGGGGGTTAGAAGGATTACTTTATCCTATCCTAGGTATTCCTTAAAGAGGTGGGGTTTCAGGTGTCTCCGGAAGGTGGTGATTGACTCCGCTGTCCTGGCGTCGTGAGGGAGCTTGTTCCACCATTGGGGTGCCAGAGCAGCGAACAGTTTTGACTGGGCTGAGCGGGAACTGTGCTTCCTCAGAGGTAGGGAGGCGAGCAGGCCAGAGGTGGATGAACGCAGTGCCCTTGTTTGGGTGTAGGGCCTGATCAGAGCCTGAAGGTACGGAGGTGCCGTTCCCCTCACAGCTCCGTAGGCAAGCAGATGCGAGCTTCAACTGGAAGCCAGTGGAGAGAGCGGAGGAGCGGGGTGACGTGAGAGAACTTGGGAAGGTTGAATACCAGACGGGCTGCGGCGTTCTGGATGAGTTGTAGGGGTTTAATGGCACAGGCAGGGAGCCCAGCCAACAGCGAGTTGCAGTAATCCAGACGGGAGATGACAAGTGCCTGGACTAGGACCTGTGCCGCTTCCTGTGTGAGGCAGGGTCGTACTCTGCGAATGTTGTAGAGCATGAACCTACAGGATCGGGTCACCGCCTTGATGTTAGTGGAGAACGACAGGGTGTTGTCCAGGGTCATGCCAAGGTTCTTAGCACTCTGGGAGGAGGACACAAGGGAGTTGTCAACCGTGATGGTGAGATCATGGAACGGGCAGTCCTTCCCCGGGAGGAAGAGCAGCTCCGTCTTGCCGAGGTTCAGCTTGAGGTGGTGATCCGTCATCCACACTGATATGTCTGCCAGACATGCAGAGATGCGATTCGCCACCTGGTTATCAGAAGGGGGAAATGAGAAGATTAATTGTGTGTCGTCTGCATAGCAATGATAGGAGAGACCATGTGAGGATATGACAGAGCCAAGTGACTTGGTGTATAGTGAGAATAGGAGAGGGCCTAGAACAGAGCCCTGGGGGACACCAGTGGTGAGAGCACGTGGTGCGGAGACAGATTCTCGCCACGCCACCTGGTAGGAGCGACCTGTCAGGTAGGACGCAATCCAAGCGTGGGCCGCGCCGGAGATGCCCAGCTCGGAGAGGGTGGAGAGGAGGATCTGATGGTTCACAGTATCAAAGGCAGCAGATAGGTCTAGAAGGATGAGAGCAGAGGAGAGAGAGTTAGCTTTAGCAGTGCGGAGAGCCTCCGTGACACAGAGAAGAGCAGTCTCAGTTGAATGCCCAGTCTTGAAACCTGACTGATTAGGATCAAGAAGGTCATTCTGAGAGAGATAGCTGGCCAAGGACGGCACGTTCAAGAGTTTTGGAGAGAAAAGAAAGAAGGGATACTGGTCTGTAGTTGTTGACATCGGAGGGATCGAGTGTAGGTTTTTTCAGAAGGGGTGCAACTCTCGCTCTCTTGAAGACGGAAGGGACGTAGCCAGCGGTCAAGGATGAGTTGATGAGCGAGGTGAGGTAGTGGAGAAGGTCTCCGGAAATGGTCTGGAGAAGAGAGGAGGGGATAGGGTCAAGTGGGCAGGTTGTTGGGCGGCCGGCCGTCACAAGACGCGAGATTTCATCTGGAGAGAGAGGGGAGAAAGAGGTCAAAGCACAGGGTAGGGCAGTGTGAGCAGGACCAACGGTGTCGTTTGACTTAGCAAACGAGGATCGGATGTCATCAACCTTCTTTTCAAAATGGTTGACGAAGTCATCCGCAGAGAGGGAGTGGGGGGGGGGGGGGGAGGATTCAGGAGGGAGGAGAAGGTAGCAAAGAGCTTCCTAGGGTTAGAGGCAGATGCTTGGAATTTAGAGTGGTAGAAAGTGGCTTTAGCAGCAGAGACAGAAGAGGAAAATGTAGAGAGGAGGGAGTGAAAGGATGCCAGGTCCGCAGGGAGGCGAGTTTTCCTCCATTTCCGCTCGGCTGCCCGGAGCCCTGTTCTGTGAGCTCGCAGTGAGTCGTCGAGCCATGGAGCAGGAGGGGAGGACCGAGCCGGCCTGGAGGATTAGGGGACAGAGAAAATCAAAGGATGCAGAAAGGGAGGAGAGGAGGGTTGAGGAGGCAGAATCAGGAGATAGGTTGGAGAAGGTTTGAGCAGAGGGAAGAGATGATAGGATGGAAGAGGAGAGAGTAGCGGGAGAGAGAGAGCGAAGGTTGGGACGGCGCAATACCATCCGAGTAGGGGCAGAGTGAGAAGTGTTGGATGAGAGCGAGAGGGAAAAGGATACAAGGTAGTGGTCGGAGACTTGGAGGGGAGTTGCAATGAGATTAGTGGACGAACAGCATCTAGTAAAGATGAGGTCAAGCGTATTGCCTGCCTTGTGAGTAGGGGGGGAAGGTGAGAGGGTGAGGTCAAAAGAGGAGAGGAGTGGAAAGAAGGAGGCAGAGAGGAATGAGTCAAAGGTAGACGTGGGGAGGTTAAAGTCACCCAGAACTGTGAGAGGTGAACCATCCTCAGGAAAGGAACTTATCAAGGCGTCAAGCTCATTGATGAACTCTCCAAGGGAACCTGGAGGGCGATAAATGATAAGGATGTTAAGCTTGAAAGGGCTGGTAACTGTGACAGCATGGAATTCAAATGAGGAGATAGACAGATGGGTCAGGGGAGAAAGAGAGAATGTCCACTTGGGAGAGATGAGGATTCCAGTGCCACCACCCCGCTGGCTCGATGCTCTAGGGGTATGCGTGAACACGTGGGCAGACGAGGAGAGAGCAGTAGGAGTCGCAGTGTTATCTGTGGTAATCCATGTTTCCGTCAGCGCCAGGAAGTCTAGGGACTGGAGGGTAGCATAGGCTGAGATGAACTCAGCCTTGTTGGCCGCAGACCGGCAGTTCCAGAGGCTGCCGGAGACCTGGAACTCCACGTGGGTCGTGCGCGCTGGGACCACCAGGTTAGAGTGGCAGCGGCCACGCGGTGTGAAGCGTTTGTATGGCCTGTGCAGAGGGGAGAGAACAGGGATAGACAGACACATAGTTGACAAGCTACAGAAGAGGCTACGCTAATGCAAAGGAGATTGGAATGACAAGTGGACTACACGTCTCGAATGTTCAGAAAGTTAAGCTTACGTTGCAAAAATCTTATTGACTAAAATGACGAAAATGCTAGCTAACTAACACTAACACTACACTAATCAAGTCGTTCCGTTGTAATGTGATAGTTTCTACATTGCTGCTAGTCGGTAGAGGTTGGCTATTATACAAAAGCAACTTTGTAGCTAGCTAACATAACACTAATCAAGACGTTCCTTTGTAATGTATTTAGTTTCTACAATGCTGCTCGTCGGTAATAGTTGGCTAGGTATGGAACAATGGCGTCGCGGGGGACGGAAATAGCTGGCTAGCTAACCTCGATAATTACTAAACTACACAATTATCAAGCTATGACAAAGACAACTATGTAGCTAGCTAGCTAACACTGCACTAGTCAAACCGTTCCGTTGTAATGTATTAGTATCTACAGCGCTGCTAATCGGTAACGGTTGTTTAGCTAGCAAACCCACTAGCTAGCAGTGGGTTTGATGACTAGGTGTGTTGACTAAGTCTGGAGTCAGGACAAGGCGTCGCGTCGCGGCTGGCTAGCTAACCTCGATAATTACTCTAAACTACACAATTATCTTTGATAGCTAAGAAAAATTGCTCAGATCAAACAAACCAAACCGTTGTAATGTAAAGAAGTGTAGTATTACCTGTGGAGCGAAGCGAAGTGCGACTGCTCGCTCCGGAGTGGAGCGAGCAGTCCATTACATTTCCTCATTACCAGATATACTACATCCATAACTATCGGTTTCCTCATTAGCAGGGAGGAGTTTCTGCAACCAAATTGTGTGTGCTTTGCCCTCGTGCCGCAATTGTCGCAAACACAGAAAGGGACCCAAATTGGAGACCAAAAGTCGTCTGGCACACTGCTTAGAGTTTCAACAACATGAATAACTTATTTATAGCCTACAATCATCGATGTTACTACTAATGTGAAAACAAGACAAAATATGACTATTGTTGCTATCTTGACTGTGTTTATTTTCAAATTTAACAGACGTCAATTGTTGTACAACTTCATGGGTACGCTCTGGGCATCACCCTTTACCTCAAATAAACAGTGGATTTTTGTTGTGGGCATTTAACCATCTGACGTTGTCATTCACACAGGAGAGAGAAGTGACTATCGTGGATCCTCTGGGGAGCCTCAACAACCTCATGATGCTGACGAGGCAGAGAAGAGTCTCTCCAGATCAGAACTCCTCAAGAAACACCAGCAGAGACCCACAGGGAAGAAATCTCACTGCTCCTCTGACTGTGGGAAAAGATTCAACTCTTCAGTAAAACTTAAAATACACCAGAGAACACACAAAGGAGAGAAATCTTATAGCTGTGATAAATGTGGGAAGAGTTGTACTACATCAAGCCAGCTGACTTTACACCAGAGAATACACACAGGAGAGAAACCTTATAGCTGTGATCAATGTGGGAAGAGTTTTGGTCACTCGAGCAATCTGACAGTACACCAGAGAATACACACAGGAGAGAAACCCTGTAGCTGTGATCAATGTGGGAAGAGTTTTACTACATCTGGCTCTCTGACTGTACACCAGAGAACACACACAGGAGAGAAACCTTATAGCTGTGGTCAATGTGGGAAGAGTTTTGTTCAATCTAGCAATCTGACAGTGCACCAGAGAAGACACACAGGAGAGAAACCCTATAGCTGTGATCAATGTGGGAAGAGATACTGTCGTAAAATATCTCTGATCAAACATCAGAAAATACATACATGAAGGATTTGTTTCATGATATCAATGAATTAATGTCACAATATAGAATGTTTTAACATTGTAGTAGGAGTATTTTAATGATGTCACAATGTAGAACCCTAAACGTTTGTCCCCTGTTCTATTGATTTCAGCATGATATGGATATTAGCCTCAGGGGGAAAATCCAGGCTCTGAAATGGAAGAGTTACTATTTATGAGATTTAACAAAAAGTGATTAACACAAAAAGAGTTGTGTTACACTTACCATGTTGGTTACCCACTGGAATCAAAATGAAACACTTCAAAATGTTTAGGTTTTCAATATATCCCAAACTTCTTCTGCATATTGGTTATTGATTTGGACACGTTGCAACTGTGTTTTGACATTGCACTATTCTCATTTAGCAAAATGGAATTGAAAAGACGTTGAAAATAAGACTAAAAGTCCAATAAATGTTCGGTTGTAGTTGAAAAGATGTCGTTTTTTTCAATGACTTGAAAACAACTTAATTTCAACATACTTGCAGCCTATACACCTATAATCAATTTTATTAACAATCTTACATCACTCCAGTATTTATTTACAACATTCAAGTGCTAATTGTCTTTATTCCACTACTGAAGAAGATTGACTCAAATCACCTCATATTTCAAACATCCAGCCTGACAAAATATACATTTTTTATCATTCCATGTCTCACCATTAAGTTAATTATTGCCAATACATATTAACAAAGGGGTGTATATTTGGTTTTGATATTTCATATTTACAATTATGTAACATTTAGTAATCATAGTTATTCATGCAACCAACTGACAATTTTTGGGTACAATTATATTGGAATTGTTGCCCTGCTTTTAGAATATCAGGGTTCATTCTCAGATGTGCCAAACCAAATGTACTAGAGCATGACATTGGGGACTGGACCCCGATCCAACAACATGCCTATCTAGTGAACCCTGAAAAGAGAGAGAAGCTCTGCAGTGAGGTGGAAAGTTACTACGGATATTGCAGGAGTTTCCTCTTGAAATCAGACATGTCGGTGGTAAGGACAACTTGGTTGCTGATTATCTCAAGGGTTGGCAGTCAAAAAGATTTGTGTTTTGCGTTTAGCCATTTAACCAGTGAGTTGCCATGGATCACAATTTATTTTGACACGTTTTTCCGTGTTGGAGATGAGTTTTATCTCTTATTCTTTTCCGTATTGAAAGTGCGCTGTTGGTTAGGGGCTCGTAAGTAAGCTTTCCAGTGTTGTATCCGGCGCATGTGACTATTACAATTTGATTTGAGTTTTGTTTGGGCTCGTTCTAGAAGCTAGTGAGGTTTAGGAAGACGAGAGTTCTAGAAGCTAGTGAGTTTTAGGAAGACAAGAGTTCTAGAAGCTAGTGGGATTTAGAAAGAGGAGAGTTCTAGAAGCTAGTGAGTTTTAGGAAGACAAGAGTTCTAGAAGCTAGTGAGGTTTAGGAAGACAAGAGTTCTAGAAGCTAGTGAGTTTTAGGAAGACAAGAGTTCTAGAAGCTAGTGGGATTTAGAAAGAGGAGAGTTCTAGAAGCTAGTGAGGTTTAGGAAGACAAGAGTTCTAGAAGCTAGTGAGGTTTAGGAAGACAAGAGTTCTAGAAGCTAGTGAGTTTTAGGAAGACAAGAGTTCTAGAAGCTAGTGAGTTTTAGGAAGACAAGAGTTCTAGAAGCTAGTGAGGTTTAGGAAGACAAGAGTTCTAGAAGCTAGTGAGTTTTAGGAAGACAAGAGTTCTAGAAGCTAGTGAGGTTTAGGAAGACAAGAGTTCTAGAAGCTAGTGAGGTTTAGGAGGACACGAGTTCTAGAAGCTGGTGAGATTTAGGATTCTATGGAAAGAAAAAGGAGAAAAAATAATACTATTGTAAATTATTATTTAGAAATACGTGTTTTTTCTTGTTTTTAATTGTTGACAGCCAGTAGACACCATGTTTATATTGTAGAAGGTGAAGCATTGTAGATGATTATGTGAAATGGAAGTTGTAGTGATACTCTGAATGAAAAGCCAACTGACATGCTTCAACACCTGCATTGCTTGCTATTTGGGGTTTTAGGCTGGGTTTCTGTACAGCACTTTGTGACATCAGCTGATGTAAGAAGGGCTTTATAAATACATTTGATTTATTGATTGTACAACTGAAATGTGTCTTGGGTGCACTGATTGGTGTCACCTCGTTAGCACGTGTAGCTCGTTAGCACGTAGGACGCACTGATTGGTGTCACCTCGTTAGTCAGTATGTGTTACACCTGTGCTGGCTTGTCCATCTCGTTAGTGGGAAGGTGTTTCACCTGAGCTGGTCCAGGTTCTATTTAAGAGTGTCTGGCCCAGTGCTCCAGTTGTCTTGATACATGTGGAGAGTCAACACCTTTAGTTGCTCCACCTTTTTGGTTTGCTTCCTGTCTTTAAGTTTGGTGTGGGTTTTTCTTTTGTTTGCCTCTTCTTGGGCAGATTTAGTGGGTCTCATGGTGGGTGTCTTTTAGGTCCCAGTTGTTGTTACTAGTCAACTTTCAGTGGACACCCCCATAGTGTCTATCAGAGCCCCTCCTAAAAAACAAGCTTATATTTTGGGTTGGATGTTGCATCCAATTAATATTTTAATCAATGGCATTTCATCCTCTTATGTTTGTGTACTAAGTATTTGTTTTTTCCTGTGAAGACATTGTGTTGCATCATGTCATATCAGAGACCCTCCTAAAGAACACACTTATATTTTGGGTTGGATATTGCATCCAAGGAATATTTTAATCAATGGCATTTCCTTAGAATGCTCATTAGTCTTTCAGTTGTTACGTCTTCTGTTTGTTGTGTACTAAATATTTGTTTATTTGTTTTTTCCTGTGAAGCCATTGTGTTGCATCCATGTCTGAAATGTGCTGTATAAATAAAGCTTGATTTGATTTCAACAAATTAACCCAATGACTGACCAATCAACAGACTCTTGGTCCATCTTAGTATGAAAAACCGTATCAATCCCACTTTTCCAGCCTGCTGAAGGCGTGGTGGAGTGGTAAACACCACCCCCGGCTCTACCAGGGACTTGAGGTGGTCTCCCACAGCTCTGCTTATGTCATGTTCTGTGGCCTTGCTGTTCCATTTCTTGACTGTCCCTGCAACACAGAAACACATTTAGTCATATTATATAAAACACTCAAAGTAATGTATATGGAGCATCTATGGCCTCAGTTACACCTGGCACCTAAATGTGACTTCTGTCATCTGATCACTCCAAGCTGCATTAGGTTCAGATCTACCAGGATGGGCCTTTGACAGTCTGGACGCAGTCAGGCCACTGAATATGCATCATCAATGTAAAGAGATGGGGTGAATGAGGGGAAAAGGTACATTTTACACAAATTACCTTCATAATAAATCAAATGTTATTTGTCACATACAGGTGTTCAGCAGATGTTATTGCGGGTGTAGCGAAATGCTTGTGTTCCTAGCTCCAACAGTGCAGCAATATCTAACAACTTCACAACAAATACCTAATACACACAAATGTAAGTAATGGAATAAGAATATATAAATATATGGACGAGTGATGTCAGAGCAGCATAGACAGATACAGTAGATAGTATAGAATACAGTATATACATATGAGATGAGTAATACATAGACTAAGATACAGTAGAATAGGATAGAATACAGTATATACATATGAGATGAGTAATACATAGACTAAGATACAGTAGAATAGTATAGAATACAGTATATACATATGAGATGAGTAATACATAGACAGATACAGTAGAATATGATAGAATACAGTATATACATATGAGATGAGTAATACATAGACAGATACAGTAGAATAGAATACAGTATATACATATGAGATGAGTAATACATAGACAGATACAGTAGAATAGAATAGAATACAGTATATACATATGAGATGAGTAATACATAGACAGATACAGTAGAATATGATAGAATACAGTATATACATATGAGATGAGTAATACATAGACAGATACAGTAGAATAGTATAGAATACAGTATATACATATGAGATGAGTAATACATAGACTAAGATACAGTAGAATAGTATAGAATACAGTATAGACATATGAGATGAGTAATACATAGACTAAGATACAGTAGAATAGTATAGAATACAGTATATACATATGATATGAGTAATACATAGACTAAGATACAGTAGAATACAGTATATACATATGAGATGAGTAATACATAGACTAAGATACAGTAGAATACAGTATAGACATATGAGATGAGTAATACATAGACTAAGATACAGTAGGATAGGATAGAATACAGTATATACATATGAGATGAGTAATACATAGACTAAGATACAGTAGAATACAGTATAGACATATGAGATGAGTAATACATAGACAGATACAGTAGAATAGTATAGAATACAGTATATACATATGAGATGAGTAATACAGTAGAATAGTATCGAATACAGTATATACATATGAGTGATACAGTAGAATACAGTATATACATATGAGATGAGTAATGCATAGACATGGTTGTCTCATCGCTGAAACTCCCCAACGGCTCAGGAGGTGGAGTCATGCGTCCTCTGAAACATGACCCGCCAAACCGCGCTACTTAACACCTGCCCGCTTAACCCGGAAGCCAGCTGCACCAATGTGTAACTCTTCAGCTAGCAAAGTATGTTGTCCTTGGCGCCGTAATTTGTCAATATAAAACCGTGGTAAAGTTACATAAAGTGCTGTTACGCAACTATAGGTTTTGTTACAATGTGAACAATTATAAAGATTTATGTTAACAACTTTCACCAAGCTCGCTAATTAGGGTACCTATTGTAACTTGGGAGTATTTGGGACCGTGTTTGAGTGAGTTGCTATGTGCTCACGCAGGTGCCCGAGGGCTGTGACTGCACCGAGGGCTAACATATTGTGTGTTGTCTCTTCGTGTGCAGGTATGTCTTTTATTTTGTTCCGAATATGTTGTATATCATTTTAATTGTATAGTGTGCTGTTGGGCACTGAATGTATGCATGCAGTTCCCGCTCTTTTGGCCGGACCTTCAGCTAGCAAGGTGCCCGAGAGCTGTGACTGCACCGAGGGTTAACATATTGTGTGTTGTCTCTTCGTGTGCAGGACCAATAAACATGATTCAACCATCATAAAAGTACACAACGCAGAACGAACCACGCTACAAACCGGTTTGTAGCGTGGTTCGTTCTGCGTTGTGTACTTTTAATCAGGACACTGCCACAACTGGAATTATGATGGTTGAATCATGTTTATTGGTCCTGCACACGAAGAGACAACACACAATATGTTAGCCCTCGGTGCAGTCACAGCTCTCGGGCACCTTGCTAGCTGAAGGTCCGGCAAAAGAGAACGATAAAAGTAAGTACGGATAACCCGCGATGGACCAAACCAAAATATACAAACTTTTACAATTAGGTGTATTTACAATATAGATATCAAAAAATGTTTGTACACCGAAAAATAACATTAACTATGCTGCTGTAATTAAATAAAGAAAACACATAGAATTATTATTATTGTTATTAACTTATTAACATCCCCTCTTGACCTGGCCTACTTGAACTGTCCTTGCGTGCAACTTGGTGCATAATCTAGGGGAACAACATCACTCTACTACATTCACCCCCACTGTTTTACACTAGATTATAGGCACAAAACAAAACACATTACCTCGAAGGTAACAAAGCAAAGAAAGAAAAAAAAATTCACACCCACAGAGCGACGGAGTAACCCAGTGTAGTCCCTTAAATCTAGACCCACAAATGGTCGATCAGCTGGAAAGCTATCCCGCGAAGGATTAGGAAAAATAAGAGGTAGCTAATCCCTTATTCAACCGTATACAAAAAAATGCCAAATACATTTTATGCTGATGAACTACACACAAAGTTACATGAATTGTCAAAATTTTTAGACCAACCCACAAATCACTCTAAGACCCAGTTAGATTACCATATACACCCCAAAAAATGAAAAGGTAGGCAATATCCTACCGTCACTGAGAAACCAAGAACGGTTTCATTTCCTGTGTAGACATAGTTTGGATTAACCTATTCACTGGCTTAATAAATCTACCTAGTCTAGTCCGAACACCCTCACCCAAAAACCTAGCAGGAATGTCACGGACAGCACTAACCGTGCTCAGAGGTCTAACCTCAGGTTGGGGAATACTACAACTCGGCCTATCCGGAGCTAGCACACTTTCAGTTACAGACTCAACACTAGTAGTGTCAGACGACTGATCAGAATCCTGGTAGATTGCCACAGACCACACTGACAAAGCATCTTCAACTAAGTTAACAACATCTGTCACAGCACCATCCCCACTGAATGGAGTTTCGCCATCAGAACTCTTGTAGGCTTTGGGGATCTCTCTCTGGTCCACTTCTACTGAGCACACCTCACTGAAGGGGACGTCATATGGCCTTTCCACTTCACTTCCATCAACTGGGACTTCACCATCCTCTTGGAATATCCTCCCAGAAGACTCAGGAAGGCTTGCTACCCAGTGAACAGTCCTTGCGTCACTCCCATCCATTTTGCTGGACGTTGCAGACATCCCAGAGAACACGTCACCACCCGATAGATATCCGTGACTCTCAGGTTCCTCCCAAGAAGGCAAAGGCAGAAAGTTGACTGGCATAATCAGGTTCCTATGCACCGTCTTGATGCGTCCAGTGGTAGGGTGCTGTATACGATATGTGTTCAGTGAGCTGTTCTTCGCAACAACTATGTACACCGCACTGTCCCAGCGATCAGCCAGTTTCTTCTTGCACCTCTCTCCCTTGTTAGCAAGTAGAACTCTGTCTCCCTTCTCTACCGAATGACCCTTCGACCGTCTGTTGTAGGCCTCAGCTTGTCTCTTTTGTTGCTTACTAGCATGCTGCTGAGCCAATGTCATGGCTTCTCTCAGATCCTCACCCAAAGACTGGACATACTTATCCACATCGACCGTGTCCCCATCCAACAGCACACTTTCAAACATAACATCTACTGGCAACCTAGGGGTGCGTCCAAACATCAAGAAGAAGGGCGGAAACCCAGTAGTCTCGTGAACAGTGCTGTTATAGGAGAATGTCAATGTGTTCAACATCTGAGGCCATTTAGCCTTGGACCTAGCTGGCAGAGCTCTAATCATCCCACCCAGCGTGCGATTTAGACGTTCTGCTTGACCGTTCCCCATGGGATGATAAGGTGTGGTGTGGGACTTTCCAACACCAGAGAACTGAAGTAATTCTGCAATAAGTGAACTTTCAAAGTTAGCACCCCTGTCAGAATGGATACAATCAGCGAACCCATAAACGCAGAAGAAATTATTCCAGAGAACACGAGCCACAGTCTTAGCAGACTGGTTTGGACACGGATACACACATGCCGGCTTAGTAAAGTGATCAGTCACTACTAACACATCAATAGACTTGTTGTTTGAATCTTCTGCAGTCCAGAAATCAATACACACAAGTTCCAAAGGTGCCGTTGTCACAATGGAGACAAGTGGAGCTCTTGCTTCAGGCTCAGGTGCTTTACTCAACACGCATCTCTTACAGTGGGCCACGTATTCCTTGACATCCTTTTCCATAGAGTCCCAGTAAAACCGCTGTCTCGTAAGCCACAATGTGCGCTGCTGACCCTGATGACCAGCGTCATCATGAACTCCCTTCAACACAAGGCCTCTCAAAGACACAGGTACAACATACTGGAATATTTTCTTCTTACTCACTGGGTGTTTTGAGACACGATACAGAATCCCTAACCGCGTGGTGAGTTTTCCCCACTGTCTTAGAGTATAAACTGTTTCATTAGCTTCAAGGACTCGCTCTCTCCTAGATGGGCGCCGGCCTCTATCTACAAAGAACATGACTCTGCTGATGACAGGATCCAGTGACTGGTTATCATACAGCTCCTTGTGTGTAAAGACAGGTAAAGGGCTCTGACCCATGGACATCAACTTCTCAAGGTGCTGCGCATGTGAAATGGCCCTCACCGTGGCACCATCATCCCATCGGCGGTGAGCATGGAGGACAGCAGACACCTCTTCACAGGAAACCAACCCACTGACATCGTCTCCAGCTCTACTTAACTCACTCCCAGGAGCCATAGACGTTCCACAGCCAGCCTCGGGCTGTTCACAGGAGAGGCGGAACATGTCTTGAACATCATCCACTCGAAGACCTCTGGCTTCCTCCAGCAGGACATCATATGGAATTCTTGTCAGTCGGTGCAGAACTGTGGAGCGGACAAATGGCTCTCTGCTCAAAGCATCAGCAACGACATTCTTGGGACCCGGTATGTACTGGATATCAAAGTCAAAGGGTGCCAGCTTTGCGACCCATCTCTGGTCACATGCATCAAGTCTCGGCTTTGTAAGAATATATTTGAGTGGATTGTTGTCGGTCCACACAGTAAACTTATGCCCTCGCAGGCAATGGCTGAATTTATCATGAATGGCCCATTTCATGGCTAGAAATTCCAGCCGGTGAGCAGGATACTTGGATTGTGCATGATTAAGAGATTTACTAGCAAAAGCTATTGGCCTGGCTATTGCCGTCCCATCTTGCACTTGGGATAGTACAGCTCCCAAACCACTAGTAGATGCATCCACAGAAAGTAAAAATGGCTGAGAAAAATCTGGATGAGCCAGCAGTGCCTGGTCAACTAGTGCTGATTTCAAAGCTTCAAAAGCGAGTTGACATTCGGCAGTCCAGTCTGCAGCAGTGAGCCTGCGAGAGGGACCAGGCCTCCTCCTCCTCCAGGCCTCCTCCTCCTGTTTCAGCTAACCTGTAGTTAGCTGAAACAATGGCCTAGCAACCATGTAACAATTCTCAATGTAGTGTTGATAGAGTGACACCATCAGCTTCCATCATCTCGCTCTCAGTCACGTTCAAAATAGTTTGAACTTTAGCAGGGTCAGTGGCTACACCCTCCTGAGAAATGATGTGACCCAAAAACTTAACAGACCTCCTCAAAAACTTGCACTTAGACGGAGACAGTTTAAGATTGTGCTCCTGCAACCGCTGAAAAACCATCTCAAATCTCTGCAGACTCTCTTCCTCAGTCTTAGCAAAAACCATCAGATCATCCAAATAACAAAGGAGACTTAGAAAGTTTTGGTCACCAAAGATGGTCAGCATCATTCTCATGAACGTAGCCGGGCTGTTGCAGAGGCCCTGAGGCAACCGATTGTACTCATGCAGGCCTAAAGGAGAGGAAAGGCAGTGTATTTCTTATCCTCTTCATGCAGTGGCACGTTATAATACCCTGACGTCAAGTCCATTGTGCTGAAGAAGGCATTACCTCCCAGCGCGGCCAGTACATCAGCCTGATGAGGCAGGGGATGAGCGTCCTTTACAGTGCGGGCATTTAACCACCTAAAGTCAGTACATAGGCGCAAGTCCCCATTCTTTTTCCATACCAGCACCAATGGTGAGGCATACTCACTGCTGGATTTTCTGACGATTTCCTTTTCCTCCATATCATCCAGTGTTTCCCTGAGTTTTTGGTAATGAGCTGGAGAAAGCCTACGATAAGGTAATCGAAATGGGCGGTCATCAGTCAGCCGTATGCGATGGCAGAACCCCTTTGCCTCACCACAATCTAGGCTATGTCTAGAGAACACTGTCATACTTCCCAATTAAATTGACAAGTTTATCCTTCCAGAACTGTGAAACTGGACACTCCTCAACAGACAGGCCTTGAAGTCCAAGATTGCTCAGTGTACTGTTGCCATGAACTACACTGCCACTAACTGAACTCTTAGCTGTCAGACTGCCGTGTGAGCTGTCACATTGAACTTTAGCCACGTTCTGGTAAGCTGCTTGCTGCTTGACATCATCAAAATCCTCTAATGCAATGCAAGGATACACATCCGCCACTTTAGCATTTCGTCTCAGGGTAACTGGTGATGTTGTTGGATTCACTATCTTCACAGGTAGCCATCCATCCCCCCACAGAGGCGTAACTACTCTCCCCACTAGTATGTGTCGATTCACACAACGAGATGACAACAGTACTGCCCACAGAGAGTTTTGTCTTTGGGGGTAGGCGGCCCCACACCAGATGCTCACTCATGGGTTGGAGCGTTACTGCTCTCTTCAACTTAATGGTGCCTACTTTATCTGGGATAGAGTCTCCTCTCCATCTCTCCAGATTTGACAGGAGACGCAGGAAGTGGCTGTCATCGCACTGGCTAGAGGAACCTGGTGTACCCACCACCCGCCAGTAGCTGTCATTTGATTTGACCTGTCTAATCAAAGACTTCAACACATTAGTGCCCACAATGAGTTCATCAACCTGCCCATCTACAATAAGCACTGGGACTACATAGCTGAAACCATAAAGCTGCATTTTTAAATCACACATGCCCACTGGGCTAGTTTGCTTCCCACCACAACCCACCAGGATGATATCTGAAGGAGCTAGAAAGTTCCCCTCTACCACTCCTGCCTCCCTCAACCGAGGTACAATATCTGCGCGCAGAGTAGTAGCCATGGACCCACTATCTAACATCCCCTTCAGCTCAACTTTATCCTGTACTGGCACAGAGGTGTAAAACAAACTGTCATTCTGAGTAATTCTCATTGTGTTCTGAAAAATGACTGTGTTGTTCTTGGGTACTGACTCACAAAAGTAAGAATAAACAGATTCGATATCATCATCAGTGGAGGAAAAACAAGACTGCCCCACATTGCCCTCCTCAGAATGGAGGCATTCTAGTTTTCCTGAGACCTGCCAGTCTGTCCACATCCAGGGCTCTGTCGCTGCCCAGCCTCACTACAGTCAAAGCTCATGTGGCCCGGAGAGAAGCACTTGAAGCACAGCTGGTGCATCTGACAGTGAGCTTTAGTCCAGTGATTAGTGCTTCCACAGACGGCGCACTCACGCTGACGTTTGTGGAACTGTTTACGGGGCCCTCTGTTCACAGACTGAGTATTGCTGACCAGAGCCTTCTCTAACAAAGTCAAAACCTTCTCTAATGTCTCACCCTCAGATATAGATATAGATGGTGCCTGGTCTGGTTCACGGCCACATTGAGAAAAGGATGACACCTTAGGTCTGTTCACAGGACCCACTCCCTCCTGGGGGGAGTCAAAGACGGCAGCCACCTGCTGTGAAAGTTGTGTTCTACATGCTTTACGTTCCCTTAACAGTTCATCCAACTGATTCTGTACCTCACTGGCTGTCCAGTCACGAAGGGCTTTGCTCTTGAACACTTGGGCCAACTCTTTATCAGGACAGTTGCGTACAAACATGACTGCCAACTCTGAGCACTCATTGGGTAGGGTCCTGCCCTCACTCACAAGGTACTGTTTGGCTGCCTCTGCAGCTTTGTTAACTGCTCCTTTTGGTACCTAGAAACATCTACATTAAATGAATTAGTGAAAAGTGAGTTAACATTCTAATGTGAATGATGATGATTTCTAATATTGTGTCTGGTTTCATCCATCAGATGTCTGTGATCTCACACTGGACCTAAACACAGTAAACAGACGCCTCTCTCTGTCTGAGGAGAACAGAAAGGTGACATGTAGGGGAGAGGAGCAGCCGTATCCTGATCACCCAGAGAGATTTGAGGTCTGTAGACAGGTGCTGTGTAGAGAGGGTTTGACTGGGCGCTGTTACTGGGAGGTAGAGTGGAGTGGTGGGATAATGGGGGCTGATATAGGAGTGACATATAAAGGAATCAACAGGAGAGGAGGGGGTAAGGACTGTTGTCTTGGACACAATGACAAGTCCTGGAGTCTGTTCTGCTATAACAACAGATACATTGCCAGGCATAATAATCATCTCACTACCATAGACGTCCCCTCCTCCAGCTCCCACAGAGTAGGAGTGTATCTGGACCGGTCAGCCGGCACTCTGTCCTTCTATAGAGCCTCCTCTGACACACTGACCCACCTGATCACATTCACCTCCACATTCACTGAGCCCCTCTATCCAGGGTTTTGGGTTGATGATGACTCCTCAGTGTCCCTGAAATAATAACTGGACACACACACACACACACACACACACACACACACACACACACACACACACACACACACACACACTGGACACACACACTGGACACACACACACACACACACACTGGACACACACACACTGGACACACACACTGGTCACACACACACACTGGACACACACACTGGTCACACACACACACTGGGCACATACTCACACACTGAAACACACACACACACACACACTAAACACACACACACTGGACACACTCTGAACACACACACACTGGACACACACACACACACTGGACACACACACACACACACTGGACACACACACACACACACTGGACACACACACACACACACTGGACACACACACTGGACACACACACACACACTGGACACACACACACACACACTGGACACACACACACACACTGGACACACACACACACACTGGACACACACACACACACACACTCACTGGACACACACACACACACACACACACACACACACAATCACTGGACACACACACACACACTCACTGGACACACACACACTCACTGGATACACACACACACTCACTGGACACACACTCACTGGATACACACACACACTCACTGGACACACACAAACACACTGGATACACACACACACACACACACACACTGGATACACACACACACACACACACTGGACACTCGCACGTGTTAAATCAGTTTCTGGACCACAGGTTCTAGAACAGCTTCTATCCCAGTTCTATCTGCCTGTTAAATCAGTTTCTGGACCACAGGTTCTAGAACAGCTTCTATCCCAGTTCTATCTGCCTGTTAAATCAGTTTCTGGACCACAGGTACTAGAACAGCTTCTATCCCAGTTCTATCTGCCTGTTAAATCAGTTTCTGGACCACAGGTTCTAGAACAGCTTCTATCCCAGTTCTATCTGCCTGTTAAATCAGTTTCTGGACCACAGGTTCTAGAACAGCTTCTATCCCAGTTCTATCTGCCTGTTAAATCAGTTTCTGGACCACAGGTTCTAGAACAGCTTCTATCCCAGTTCTATCTGCCTGTTAAATCATAAACCTAAACTGTTGTCATCAGACTATTACAACATGACTGAACCTTTTGGTTCCTTTTCTGATCTTTTACCACTTTGCATTTTTTATGATATATTTTACTGTTTGTGTTTGTACCACAGGAGGTTGGTGGGACCTTATTTAGGGAGGACAGGCTTGTAATGGCTGGAGTGGAATAAGTGGAATGGTATTAAACACGTGGTTTCCATGTGTTCCATTTCATTCACTCTGTTCCAGACATTATTATGAGCCGTCCTCCCCTCAGCAGCCTCCTCTGGTATGTCCTGTCCTGTATGTGAGAGAGATCCAACAATGAATTACAATGTATGTATTACTTTTAATACCTGCAAATGTCAAATAAACTACTGGAACTCCTTATGAATGTCTGCAGCCGACAAGAGGTGAAAATACTACCGGAATATTCTGCAAAATGTTGATGAAGACGTCACTCAATCCACCCAAAACAACATGCAGTCTTTCCACAAGACTCCCATGAAGTTATAGTGTGACGTTATGAGTCGACGTTAAAGTAACATTCTCACAACATACTGCACTTATTTTATCCTGTTTTAGATGTATCCTCTGTTTAAACATTTAAACTCTTAAAATAACACTGTTAAAATACCAATGTGATCATTTCTTGTCTTTTATGTTGGAAAAACTAATTGTACAATTATATGTGGACATACGCTCCATAGTTGTACAAGTATACATGGTTATATTGTACTTTTCATAATAAAACATACTTGAAACAAGAAAAATCATGTTAATAGTGGAAAAAAATTCGTTATTGATTTTTACATTGCTTCTCCCTGTCTCATGTTGACGTTTGTCATGAATCTTGACCTGGAGGCAGAACTGTGCGATTTCCTCTAGATATGTCAGCTGCAAAGTCAGAATTGGCTGTGGAAAATAATGTTGTTTTATGGTCTTAATTTAAGGGAAGGATTAGCAGTGTGGTTGAGGTTAGGATTAAAATCGGACTGTATTACTTTGTGCCTGTGCCAGCTAGTAACCACTTTGCTGAACTTCCTCCAGGGCAAGAGTCATGACAATAAATGCCAACCTGCCTCCAGAGCAAGATTCATGACAATAAATGCCAACCTGCCTACAGGGCAAGATTCATGACAATAAATTACAACCTGCCTCCAGAACAAGATTCATGACAATAAATGCCAACCTGCCTCCAGGGCAAGATTCATGACAATAAATGCCAACCTGCCTCCCAGTCGTCCCCTCCTTATCTTTACAAGGCTGCAGAACATGCAAGCTAGTGATGTGGGGGTTCTCTCATAAGCCTCAGTCCCCAGGTGGGTAGATGGCAGGTTGAATAAAGAGAAGCTAGTGATGTGGGGGTTCTCTCATAACCCTCAGTCCCCAGGTGGGTAGATGGCAGGTTGAATAAAGAGAAGCTAGTGATGTGGGGGTTCTCTCATAACCCCCAGTCCCCAGGTGGGTAGATGGCAGGTTGAATAAAGAGAAGCTAGTGATGTGTGGGTTCTCTCATAACCCTCAGTCCCCAGGTGGGTAGATGGCAGGTTGAATAAAGGGAAGCTAGTGATGTGGGGGTTCTCTCATAACCCTCAGTCCCCAGGTGGGTAGATGGCAGGTTGAATAAAGAGAAGCTATGATGTGGGGGTTCTCTCATAACCCTCAGTCCCCAGGTGGGTAGATGGCAGGTTGAATAAAGAGAAGCTAGTGATGTGGGGGTTCTCTCATAACCCTCAGTCCCCAGGTGGGTAGATGGCAGGTTGAATAAAGAGAAGCTAGTGATGTGGGGGTTCTCTCATAACCCTCAGTCCCCAGGTGGGTAGATGGCAGGTTGAATAAAGAGAAGCTGGTGATGTGGGGGTTCTCTCATAACCCTCAGTCCCCAGGTGGGGAGATGGCAGGTTGAATAAAGAGAAGCTAGTGATGTGGGGGTTCTCTCATAACCCTCAGTCCCCAGGTGGGTAGATGGCAGGTTGAATAAAGAGAAGCTAGTGATGTGGGGGTTCTCTCATAACCCTCAGTCCCCAGGTGGGTAGATGGCAGGTTGAATAAAGAGAAGCTAGTGATGTGGGGGTTCTCTCATAACTCTCAGTCCCCAGGTGGGTAGATGGCAGGTTGAATAAAAAGAAAACGATAGGCTACATAAACAATCCATAAATGTATAATTATTATGTAATTTACACAAAACATTAAGGACACCTTTCTTTCCATGACAAACTGACCAGGCGTAACTCAATATTAGGAAGGTATCCTTAATATTTTGTCCACTCAGTGGCTCTGACCCTTTACGTAACAGACAATCCTCTTTTCCAGGAAACCTTCTTTAAATTTCCCCAAATGCTTCAACACTGATGCTCTCTCACTGCTGCTCCAGGGCCTCTTGGGTTGAGGAGTCATTCTCTTCTAACCTGATCACAGCTGCTCCAGGGCCTCTTGGGTTGAGGAGTCATTCTCTTCTAACCTGATCACAGCTGCTCCAGGGCCTCTTGGGTTGAGGAGTCATTCTCTTCTAACCTGATCACAGCTGCTCCAGGGCCTCTTGGGTTGAGGAGTCATTCTCTTCTAACCTGATCACAGCTGCTCCAGGGCCTCTTGGGTTGAGGAGTCATTCTCTTCTAACCTGATCACAGCTGCTCCAGGGCCTCTTGGGTTGAGGAGTCATTCTCTTCTAACCTGATCACAGCTGCTCCAGGGCCTCTTGGGTTGAGGAGTCATTCTCTTCTAACCTGATCACAGCTGCTCCAGGGCCTCTTGGGTTGAGGAGTCATTCTCTTCTAACCTGATCACAGCTGCTCCAGGGCCTCTTGGGTTGAGGAGTCATTCTCTTCTAACCTGATCACAGCTGCTCCAGGACCTCTTGGGTTGAGGAGTCATTCTCTTCTAACCTGATCACAAACAAAGACAAGATTCAAACAAATAAACATGATGTTCCAACATAATTGGGGGGGGGGGGAGGGTATAGGGAAGGTAGGGGAGAGGAGGGGGTATAGGGAAGGTAGGGGAGAGGAGGGGGTATAGGGAAGGTAGGGGAGAGGAGTGGGTATAAGGAAGGTAGGGGAGAGGAGGGGGGTATAGGGAAGGTAGGGGAGAGGAGGGGGTGTAGGGAAGGTAGGGGAGAGGAGGGGGGTTTAGGGAAGGTAGGGGAGAGGAGGGGGGTATAGGGAAGGTAGGGGAGAGGAGGGGGTGTAGGGAAGGTAGGGGAGAGGAGGGGGTATAGGGAAGGTAGGGGAGAGGAGGGGGGTTTAGGGAAGGTAGGGGAGAGGAGGGGGGTATAGGGAAGGTAGGGGAGAGGAGTGGGTATAAGGAAGGTAGGGGAGAGGAGGGGGGTTTAGGGAAGGTAGAGGAGGGGGTATAGGGAAGGTAGGGGAGAGGAGGGGGGTATAGGGAAGGTAGGGGAGAGGAGGGGGTATAGGGAAGGTAGGGGAGAGGAGGGGGGTATAGGGAAGGTAGGGGAGAGGAGGGGGTATAGGGAAGGTAGGGGAGAGGAGGGGGTATAGTGAAGGTAGGGGAGAGGAGGGGGTATAGGGAAGGTAGGGGAGAGGAGGGGGGACTTCCTCCATGTCAGGTAAGCAGCCTCCAAGTCTACTTTCACCAACTGACCAGACTGAGTGAGTTCTGAACATCCCGCTCTGTCCTCTGATGCTGCATCCAAGTCTTCTTGGGTCTTTCTGGTGTCTCTGTCTTGACTATTTAGTGAGTTTTTTCAATTCTTTCCCAGGCTGCCTGAAAAACACAAAAAGATGGCAAATACATAAGAGTTATGAACTATCAAAATAAAGAGAGTCGCACACTCCATATATAAACTCCCAGTCATTTATTGGGTATTTACCAACGTTTCAGCATCACTGTGCCTTCTTCAGGGTGATGTCATCAATACTTGAACCAGGTTATGTAGACAAACAGTGCAATTAGTGCAACCAATGACAATAGAGAGGGGTGTGTCATAATGATTAAGTTAATTACAATGAATTAATGAAACTTTTTTTTAAAACAATAGTTTATGGCATATTAAATATTAAAAAATAGTAGGCTATATTATACAAATAGGGTTCTCCATGTAATCTGATTCATTATGATATAGGATCAGGTGCCCCCTCTCCATTTAATCTGATTCATTACGATCTAGGATCAGGTCCCCCCCTCTCCATGTAATCTGATTCATTACGATCTAGGATCAGGTCCCCCCCTCTCCATGTAATCTGATTCATTATGATATAGGATCAGGTCCCACCTTGTCCATGTAATCTGATTCATTATGATATAGGATCAGGTCCCCCCTCTCCATGTAATCTGATTTATTATGATATAGGATCAGGTCCCCCCTCTCCATGTAATCTGATTCATTATGATCTAGGATCAGGTCCCTCCTCTCCATGTAATCTGATTCATTATGATCTAGGATCAGGTCCCCCCTCTCCATGTAATCTGATTCATTATGATCTAGGATCAGGTCCCTCCTCTCCATGTAATCTGATTCATTATGATCTAGGATCAGGTCCCCCTCTCCATGTAATCTGATTCATTATAATCTAGGACCAGGTCCCCCCTCTCCATGTATTCTGATTCATTATGATCTAGGATCAGGTCCCCCCTCTCCATGTAATCTGACTCATTATTATCTAGGATCAGGTCCCCCCTTTCCATGTAATCTGATTCATTATGATCTAGGATCAGGTCCCCCCTCTCCATGTAATCTGATTCATTATGATCTAGGATCAGGTCCCCCCTTTCCATGTAATCTGATTCATTATGATCTAGGATCAGGTCCCCCCTCTCCATGTAATCTGATTCATTATGATTTACGATCAGGTCCCCCCCTCTCCATGTAATCTGATTCATTATGATCTAGGATCAGGTCCCCCGCTCTCCATGTAATCCGATTCATTATGATCTAGGATCAGGTCCCCCCCCTCTCCATGTAATCTGATTCATTATGATCTAGGATCAGGTCCCCCCTCTTCATGTAATCTGATTCATTATGATCTAGGATAAATCCCCCCTCTCCATGTAATCTGATTCATTATGATTTACGATCAGGTCCCCCCCTCTCCATGTAATCTGATTCATTATGATCTAGGATCAGGTCCCCTGCTCTCCATGTAATCTGATTCATTATGATCTAGGATCAGGTCCCCCCTCTCCATGTAATCTGATTCATTATGATCTAGGATAAGGTCCCCCCTCTCCATGTAATCTGATTCATTATGATCTAGGATCAGGTCCCCCCTCTCCATGTAATCTGATTCATTATGATCTAGGATCAGGTCCCCCCCTCTCCATGTAATCTGATTCATTATGATCTAGGATCAGGTCCCCCCTCTCCATGTAATCTGATTCATTATGATCAAGGATCAGGTCCCCCCTTTCCATGTAATCTGATTCATTATGATCTAGGATCAGGTCCCCCCTCTCCATGTAATCTGATTCATTATGACCTAGGATCATGTCCCCCCTCTCAATATAATAAGATTCATTATGATCTAGGATCAGGTCCCCCCTCTCCATGTAATCTGATTCATTATGATCTAGGATCAGGTCCCTCCTCTCCATGTAATCTGATTCATTATGATCTAGGATCAGTTCCCCTCTCCATGTAATCTGATTCATTATGATCTAGGATAAGGTCCCCCCTCTCCATGTAATCTGATTCATTATGATCTAGGATCAGGTCCCCCCTCTCCATGTAATCTGATTCATTATGATCTAGGATCAGGTCCCCCCCTCTCCATGTAATCTGATTCATTATGATCTAGGATCAGGTCCCCCCTCTCCATGTAATCTGATTCATTATGATCTAGGATCAGGTCCCCCCTCTCCATGTAATCTGATTCATTATGATCTAGGATCAGGTCCCCCCCTCTCCATGTAATCTGATTCATTATGATCTAGGATCAGGTCCCCCCTCTCCATGTAATCTGATTCATTATGATCTAGGATCAGGTCCCTCCTCTCCATGTAATCTGATCCATTATGATCTAGGATCAGGTCCCCCTCTCCATGTAATCTGATTCATTATGATCTAGGATCAGGTCCCCCCTCTACATCTAATCTGATTCATTATGATCTAGGATCAGGTCCCCGTCTCCATGTAATCTGATTCATTATGATCTAGGATCAGGTCCCTCCTCTCAATGTAATCTGATTCATTATAATCTAGGATCAGGTCCCCGTCTCCATGTAATCTGATTCATTATGATCCAGGATCAGGTCCCTCCTCTCAATGTAATCTGATTCATTATAATCTAGGATCAGGTCCACCCTCTCCATGTATTCTGATTCATTATGATCTAGGATCAGGTCCTCCCTCTCCATGTAATCTGATTCATTATAATCTAGGATCAGGTCCCCCTCTCCATGTAATCTGATTCATTATGATCTAGGATCAGCTCCCCCCTCTCCATGTAATCTGATTCATTATGATCTAGGATCAGGTCCCCCCTCTCCATGTAATCTGATTCATTATGATCTAGGATCAGGTCCCCCCTCTCCATGTAATCTGATTCATTATGATCTAGGATCAGGTCCCCCCCTCTCCATGTAATCTGATTCATTATGATCTAGGATCAGGTCCCCCCTCTCCATGTAATCTGATTCATTATGATCTAGGATCAGGTCCCCCCTCTCAATGTAATCTGATTCATTATGATCTAGGATCAGGTCCCCCCACTCCATGTAATCTGATTCATTATGATCTAGGATCAGGTCCCTCCTCTCCATGTAATCTGATCCATTATGATCTAGGATCATGTCCCCCTCTCCATGTAATCTGATTCATTATGATCTAGGATCAGGTCCCCCCTCTCCATCTAATCTGATTCATTATGATCTAGGATCAGGTCCCCCCTCTCCATGTAATCTGATTCATTATTATCTAGGATCAGGTCCCCCCTCTCCATGTAATCTGATTCATTATGATCTAGGATAAGGTCCCCCCTCTCCATGTAATCTGATTCATTATGATCTAGGATCAGGTCCCCCCTCTCCATGTAATCTGATTAATTATGATCTAGGATCAGGTCCCCCCCTCTCCATGTAATCTGATTCATTATGATCTAGGATCAGGCCCCCCCTCTCCATGTAATCTGATTCATTATGATCTAGGATCAGGTCCCCCCTTTCCATGTAATCTGATTCATTATGATCTAGGATTAGGTCCCCCCTCTCCATGTAATCTGATTCATTATGATCTAGGACAAGTCCCCCCTCTCCATGTAATCTGATTCATTATGATTTATGATCAGGTCCCCCCCTCTCCATGTAATCTGATTCATTATGATCAAGGATCAGGTCCCCCCTTTCCATGTAATCTGATTCATTATGATCTAGGATCAGGTCCCCCCTCTCCATGTAATCTGATTCATTATGACCTAGGATCATGTCCCCCCTCTCAATATAATAAGATTCATTATGATCTAGGATCAGGTCCCCCCTCTCCATGTAATCTGATTCATTATGATCTAGGATCAGGTCCCTCCTCTCCATGTAATCTGATTCATTATGATCTAGGATCAGTTCCCCTCTCCATGTAATCTGATTCATTATGATCTAGGATAAGGTCCCCCCTCTCCATGTAATCTGATTCATTATGATCTAGGATCAGGTCCACCCTCTCCATGTAATCTGATTCATTATGATCTAGGATCAGGTCCCCCCCTCTCCATGTAATCTGATTCATTATGATCTAGGATCAGGTCCCCCCTCTCCATGTAATCTGATTCATTATGATCTAGGATCAGGTCCCCCCTCTCCATGTAATCTGATTCATTATGATCTAGGATCAGGTCCCCCCCTCTCCATGTAATCTGATTCATTATGATCTAGGATCAGGTCCCCCCTCTCCATGTAATCTGATTCATTATGATCTAGGATCAGGTCCCTCCTCTCCATGTAATCTGATCCATTATGATCTAGGATCATGTCCCCCTCTCCATGTAATCTGATTCATTATGATCTAGGATCAGGTCCCCCCTCTACATCTAATCTGATTCATTATGATCTAGGATCAGGTCCCCGTCTCCATGTAATCTGATTCATTATGATCTAGGATCAGGTCCCTCCTCTCAATGTAATCTGATTCATTATAATCTAGGATCAGGTCCCCGTCTCCATGTAATCTGATTCATTATGATCTAGGATCAGGTCCCTCCTCTCAATGTAATCTGATTCATTATAATCTAGGATCAGGTCCACCCTCTCCATGTATTCTGATTCATTATGATCTAGGATCAGGTCCTCCCTCTCCATGTAATCTGATTCATTATAATCTAGGATCAGGTCCCCCTCTCCATGTAATCTGATTCATTATGATCTAGGATCAGCTCCCCCCTCTCCATCTAATCTGATTCATTATGATCTAGGATCAGGTCCCCCCTCTCCATGTAATCTGATTCATTATGATCTAGGATCAGGTCCCCCCTCTCCATGTAATCTGATTCATTATGATCTAGGATCAGGTCCCCCCTCTCCATGTAATCTGATTCATTATGATCTAGGATAAGGTCCCCCCTCTCCATGTAATCTGATTCATTATGATCTAGGATCAGGTCCCCCCCTCTCCATGTAATCTGATTCATTATGATCTAGGATCAGGTCCCCCCTCTCCATGTAATCTGATTCATTATGATCTAGGATCAGGTCCCCCCTCTCAATGTAATCTGATTCATTATGATCTAGGATCAGGTCCCCCCACTCCATGTAATCTGATTCATTATGATCTAGGATCAGGTCCCTCCTCTCCATGTAATCTGATCCATTATGATCTAGGATCATGTCCCCCTCTCCATGTAATCTGATTCATTATGATCTAGGATCAGGTCCCCCCTCTCCATCTAATCTGATTCATTATGATCTAGGATCAGGTCCCCCCTCTCCATGTAATCTGATTCATTATTATCTAGGATCAGGTCCCCCCTCTCCATGTAATCTGATTCATTATGATCTAGGATAAGGTCCCCCCTCTCCATGTAATCTGATTCATTATGATCTAGGATCAGGTCCCCCCTCTCCATGTAATCTGATTAATTATGATCTAGGATCAGGTCCCCCCCTCTCCATGTAATCTGATTCATTATGATCTAGGATCAGGCCCCCCCTCTCCATGTAAGCTGATTCATTATGATCTAGGATCAGGTCCCCCCTTTCCATGTAATCTGATTCATTATGATCTAGGATTAGGTCCCCCCTCTCCATGTAATCTGATTCATTATGATCTAGGACAAGTCCCCCCTCTCCATGTAATCTGATTCATTATGATTTATGATCAGGTCCCCCCCTCTCCATGTAATCTGATTCATTATGATCTAGGATCAGGTCCCCCCTCTCCATATAATAAGATTCATTATGATATAGGATCAGGTCCCCCTCTCCATGTAATCTGATTCATTATGATCTAGGATCAGGTCCCTCCTCTCCATGTAATCTGATTCATTATGATCTAGGATCAGGTCCCTCCTCTCCATGTAATCTGATCCATTATGATCTAGGATCATGTCCCCCTCTCCATGTAATCTGATTCATTATGATCTAGGATCAGGTCCCCCCTCTCCATCTAATCTGATTCATTATGATCTAGGATCAGGTCCCCGTCTCCATGTAATCTGATTCATTATGATCTAGGATCAGGTCCCTCCTCTCAATGTAATCTGATTCATTATAATCTAGGATCAGGTCCACCCTCTCCATGTATTCTGATTCATTATGATCTAGGATCAGGTCCTCCCTCTCCATGTAATCTGATTCATTATAATCTAGGATCAGGTCCCCCTCTCCATGTAATCTGATTCATTATGATCTAGGATCAGGTCCCCCCTTTCCATGTAATCTGATTCATTATGATCTAGGATCAGGTCCCCGTCTCCATGTAATCTGATTCATTATGATCTAGGATCAGGTCCCTCCTCTCAATGTAATCTGATTCATTATAATCTAGGATCAGGTCCACCCTCTCCATGTATTCTGATTCATTATGATCTAGGATCAGGTCCCCCCTCTCCATGTAATCTGATTCATTATGATTTATGATCAGGTCCCCCCCTCTCCATGTAATCTGATTCATTATGATCAAGGATCAGGTCCCCCCTTTCCATGTAATCTGATTCATTATGATCTAGGATCAGGTCCCCCCTCTCCATGTAATCTGATTCATTATGACCTAGGATCATGTCCCCCCTCTCAATATAATAAGATTCATTATGATCTAGGATCAGGTCCCCCCTCTCCATGTAATCTGATTCATTATGATCTAGGATCAGGTCCCTCCTCTCCATGTAATCTGATTCATTATGATCTAGGATCAGTTCCCCTCTCCATGTAATCTGATTCATTATGATCTAGGATAAGGTCCCCCCTCTCCATGTAATCTGATTCATTATGATCTAGGATCAGGTCCCCCCTCTCCATGTAATCTGATTCATTATGATCTAGGATCAGGTCCCCCCCTCTCCATGTAATCTGATTCATTATGATCTAGGATCAGGTCCCCCCTCTCCATGTAATCTGATTCATTATGATCTAGGATCAGGTCCCCCCTCTCCATGTAATCTGATTCATTATGATCTAGGATCAGGTCCCCCCCTCTCCATGTAATCTGATTCATTATGATCTAGGATCAGGTCCCCCCTCTCCATGTAATCTGATTCATTATGATCTAGGATCAGGTCCCTCCTCTCCATGTAATCTGATCCATTATAATCTAGGATCATGTCCCCCTCTCCATGTAATCTGATTCATTATGATCTAGGATCAGGTCCCCCCTCTACATCTAATCTGATTCATTATGATCTAGGATCAGGTCCCCGTCTCCATGTAATCTGATTCATTATGATCTAGGATCAGGTCCCTCCTCTCAATGTAATCTGATTCATTATAATCTAGGATCAGGTCCCCGTCTCCATGTAATCTGATTCATTATGATCTAGGATCAGGTCCCTCCTCTCAATGTAATCTGATTCATTATAATCTAGGATCAGGTCCACCCTCTCCATGTATTCTGATTCATTATGATCTAGGATCAGGTCCTCCCTCTCCATGTAATCTGATTCATTATAATCTAGGATCAGGTCCCCCTCTCCATGTAATCTGATTCATTATGATCTAGGATCAGCTCCCCCCTCTCCATCTAATCTGATTCATTATGATCTAGGATCAGGTCCCCCCTCTCCATGTAATCTGATTCATTATGATCTAGGATCAGGTCCCCCCTCTCCATGTAATCTGATTCATTATGATCTAGGATCAGGTCCCCCCTCTCCATGTAATCTGATTCATTATGATCTAGGATCAGGTCCCCCCTCTCCATGTAATCTGATTCATTATGATCTAGGATCAGGTCCCCCCCTCTCCATGTAATCTGATTCATTATGATCTAGGATCAGGTCCCCCCTCTCCATGTAATCTGATTCATTATGATCTAGGATCAGGTCCCCCCTCTCAATGTAATCTGATTCATTATGATCTAGGATCAGGTCCCCCCACTCCATGTAATCTGATTCATTATGATCTAGGATCAGGTCCCTCCTCTCCATGTAATCTGATCCATTATGATCTAGGATCATGTCCCCCTCTCCATGTAATCTGATTCATTATGATCTAGGATCAGGTCCCCCCTCTCCATCTAATCTGATTCATTATGATCTAGGATCAGGTCCCCCCTCTCCATGTAATCTGATTCATTATTATCTAGGATCAGGTCCCCCCTCTCCATGTAATCTGATTCATTATGATCTAGGATAAGGTCCCCCCTCTCCATGTAATCTGATTCATTATGATCTAGGATCAGGTCCCCCCTCTCCATGTAATCTGATTAATTATGATCTAGGATCAGGTCCCCCCCTCTCCATGTAATCTGATTCATTATGATCTAGGATCAGGCCCCCCCTCTCCATGTAATCTGATTCATTATGATCTAGGATCAGGTCCCCCCTTTCCATGTAATCTGATTCATTATGATCTAGGATTAGGTCCCCCCTCTCCATGTAATCTGATTCATTATGATCTAGGACAAGTCCCCCCTCTCCATGTAATCTGATTCATTATGATTTATGATCAGGTCCCCCCCTCTCCATGTAATCTGATTCATTATGATCTAGGATCAGGTCCCCCCTCTCCATATAATAAGATTCATTATGATATAGGATCAGGTCCCCCTCTCCATGTAATCTGATTCATTATGATCTAGGATCAGGTCCCTCCTCTCCATGTAATCTGATTCATTATGATCTAGGATCAGGTCCCTCCTCTCCATGTAATCTGATCCATTATGATCTAGGATCATGTCCCCCTCTCCATGTAATCTGATTCATTATGATCTAGGATCAGGTCCCCCCTCTCCATCTAATCTGATTCATTATGATCTAGGATCAGGTCCCCGTCTCCATGTAATCTGATTCATTATGATCTAGGATCAGGTCCCTCCTCTCAATGTAATCTGATTCATTATAATCTAGGATCAGGTCCACCCTCTCCATGTATTCTGATTCATTATGATCTAGGATCAGGTCCTCCCTCTCCATGTAATCTGATTCATTATAATCTAGGATCAGGTCCCCCTCTCCATGTAATCTGATTCATTATGATCTAGGATCAGGTCCCCCCTCTCCATCTAATCTGATTCATTATGATCTAGGATCAGGTCCCCCCTCTCCATGTAATCTGATTCATTATGATCTAGGATCAGGTCCCCCCTCTCCATGTAATCTGATTCATTATGATCTAGGATCAGGTCACCCCTCTCCATGTAATCTGATTCATTATGATCTAGGATCAGGTCCCCCCCTCTCCATGTAATCTGATTCATTATGATCTAGGATCAGGTCCCCCCTCTCCATGTAATCTGATTCATTATGATCTAGGATCAGGTCCCCCCTCTCCATGTAATCTGATCCATTATGATCTAGGATCATGTCCCCCTCTTCATGTAATCTGATTCATTATGATCTAGGATCAGGTCCCCCCTCTCCATGTAATCTTAATCATTATGAACTAGGATCAGGTCCCCCTCTCCATGTAATCTGATTCATTATGATCTAGGATCAGGTCCCCCCTCTCCATGTAATCTGATTCATTATGATCTAGGATCAGGTCCCCCCTCTCCATGTAATCTGATTCATTATGATCTAGGATCAGGTCCCCCCTCTCCATGTAATCTGATTCATTATGATCTAGGATCAGGTCCCCCCTCTCCATGTAATCTGATTCATTATGATCTAGGATCAGGTCCCCTCCTCTCCATGTAATCTGATTCATTATGATCTAGGATCAGGTCCCCCCTCTCCATGTAATCTGATTCATTATGATCTAGGATCAGGTCCCCCCTCTCCATGTAATCTGATTCATTATGATCTAGGATCAGGTCCCCCCTCTCCATGTAATCTGATTCATTATGATCTAGGATCAGGTCCCCCCCTCTCCATGTAATCTGATTCATTATGATCTAGGATCAGGTCCCCCCTCTCCATGTAATCTGATTCATTATGATCTAGGATCAGGTCCCCCCTCTCCATGTAATCTGATTCATTATGATCTAGGATCAGGTCCCTCCTCTCCATGTAATCTGATCCATTATGATCTAGGATCATGTCCTCCTCTCCATGTAATCTGATTCATTATGATCTAGGATCAGGTCCCCCCTCTCCATCTAATCTGATTCATTATGATCTAGGATCAGGTCTCCCGTCTCCATGTAATCTGATTCATTATGATCTAGGATCAGGTCCCTCCTCTCAATGTAATCTGATTCATTATAATCTAGGATCAGGTCCACCCTCTCCATGTATTCTGATTCATTATGATCTAGGATCAGGTCCTCCCTCTCCATGTAATCTGATTCATTATAATCTAGGATCAGGTCCCCCTCTCCATGTAATCTGATTCATTATGATCTAGGATCAGGTCCCCCCTCTCCATGTAATCTTATTCATTATGAACTAGGATCAGGTCCCCCCTCTCCATGTAATCTGATTCATTATGATCTAGGATCAGGTCCCCCCTCTCCATGTAATCTGATTCATTATGATTTAGGATCAGGTCCCCCCCTCTCCATGTAATCTGATTCATTATGATCTAGGATCAGGTCCCCCCTCTCCATATAATCAGGTTCATTATGATCTTGGATCAGGTCCTCCCTCTCCATGTAATCTGATTCATTATGATCTAGGATCAGGTCCCTCCTCTCCATGTAATCTGATTCATTATGATCTAGGATCAGTTCCCCTCTCCATGTAATCTGATTCATTATAATCTAGGATCAGGTCCCCCTCTCCATGTAATCTGATTCATTATGATCTAGGATCAGGTCCCCCCTCTCCATGTAATCTTATTCATTATGAACTAGGATCAGGTCCCCCCTCTCCATGTAATCTGATTCATTATGATCTAGGATCAGGTCCCCCCTCTCCATGTAATCTGATTCATTATGATTTAGGATCAGGTCCCCCCCTCTCCATGTAATCTGATTCATTATGATCTAGGATCAGGTCCCCCCTCTCCATATAATCAGGTTCATTATGATCTTGGATCAGGTCCTCCCTCTCCATGTAATCTGATTCATTATGATCTAGGATCAGGTCCCTCCTCTCCATGTAATCTGATTCATTATGATCTAGGATCAGTTCCCCTCTCCATGTAATCTGATTCATTATAATCTAGGATCAGGTCCCCCCTCTCCATGTAATCTGATCCATTATAATCTAGGATCAGGTCCCCCCTCTCCATGTAATCTGATTCATTATGATCTAGGATCAGGTCCCCCCTCTCCATGTAATCTGATTCATTATGATCTAGGATAAGTCCCCCCTCTCCATGTAATCTGATTCATCATGATTTACGATCAGGTCCCCCCCTCTCCATGTAATCTGATTCATTATGATCTAGGATCAGGTCCCCCCTCTCCATATAATAAGATTCATTATGATCTAGGATCAGGTCTCCCCTCTCCATGTAATCTGATTCATTAAGATCTAGGATCAGGTCCCTCCTCTCCATGTAATCTGATTCATTATGATCTAGGATCAGTTCCCCTCTCCATGTAATCTGATTCATTATGATCTAGGATCAGGTCCCCCCTCTCCATGTAATTTGATTCATTATGATCTAGGATCAGGTCCCTCCTCTCCATGTAATCTGATCCATTATGATCTAGGATCATGTCCTCCTCTCCATGTAATCTGATTCATTATGATCTAGGATCAGGTCCCCCCTCTCCATCTAATCTGATTCATTATGATCTAGGATCAGGTCCCCCTCTCAATGTAATCTGATTCATTATGATCTAGGATAAGTCCCCCCTCTCCATGTAATCTGATTCATTACGATTTACGATCAGGTCCCCCCCTCTCCATGTAATCTGATTCATTATGATCTAGGATCACGTCCCCCCTCTCCATATAATAAGATTCATTATGATCTAGGATCAGGTCTCCCCTCTCCATGTAATCTGATTCATTATGATCTAGGATCAGGTCCCTCTTCTCCATTTAATCTGATTCATTATGATCTAGGATCAGTTCCCCTCTCCATGTAATCTGATTCATTATAATCTAGGACCAGGTCCCCCCTCTCCATGTAATCTGATTCATTATAATCTAGGATCAGGTCACCCCTCTCCATGTAATCTGATTCATTATGATCTAGGATCAGGTCCCCCCTCTCCATGTAATCTGATTCATTATGATCTAGGATCAGGTCCCCCCTCTCCATGTAATCTGATTAATTATGATCTAGGATCAGGTCCCCCCTCTCCATGTAATCTGATTCATTATGATCTAGGATCAGGTCCCCCCCTCTCCATGTAATCTGATTCATTATGATCTAGGATCAGGTCCCCCCTCTCCATGTAATCTGATTCATTATGATCTCGGATCAGGTCCCCCCTCTCCATGTAATCTGATTCATTATGATCTAGGATCAGGTCCCTCCTCTCCATGTAATCTGATTCATTATGATCTAGGATCAGTTCCCCTCTCCATGTAATCTGATTCATTATAATCTAGGATCAGGTCCCCCCTCTCCATGTAATCTGATCCATTATAATCTAGGATCAGGTCCCCCCTCTCCATGTAATCTGATTCATTATGATCTAGGATCAGGTCCCCCCTCTCCATGTAATCTGATTCATTATGATCTAGGATAAGTCCCCCCTCTCCATGTAATCTGATTCATCATGATTTACGATCAGGTCCCCCCCTCTCCATGTAATCTGATTCATTATGATCTAGGATCAGGTCCCCCCTCTCAATGTAATCTGATTCATTATGATCTAGGATAAGTCCCCCCTCTCCATGTAATCTGATTCATTACGATTTACGATCAGGTCCCCCCCTCTCCATGTAATCTGATTCATTATGATCTAGGATCACGTCCCCCCTCTCCATATAATAAGATTCATTATGATCTAGGATCAGGTCTCCCCTCTCCATGTAATCTGATTCATTATGATCTAGGATCAGGTCCCTCTTCTCCATTTAATCTGATTCATTATGATCTAGGATCAGTTCCCCTCTCCATGTAATCTGATTCATTATAATCTAGGACCAGGTCCCCCCTCTCCATGTAATCTGATTCATTATAATCTAGGATCAGGTCACCCCTCTCCATGTAATCTGATTCATTATGATCTAGGATCAGGTCCCCCCTCTCCATGTAATCTGATTCATTATGATCTAGGATCAGGTCCCCCCTCTCCATGTAATCTGATTAATTATGATCTAGGATCAGGTCCCCCCTCTCCATGTAATCTGATTCATTATGATCTAGGATCAGGTCCCCCCCTCTCCATGTAATCTGATTCATTATGATCTAGGATCAGGTCCCCCCTCTCCATGTAATCTGATTCATTATGATCTCGGATCAGGTCCCCCCTCTCCATGTAATCTGATTCATTATGATCTAGGATCAGGTCCCCCCTCTCCATGTAATCTGATTCATTATGATCTAGGATCAGGTCCCTCCTCTCCATGTAATCTGATCCATTATGATCTAGGATCATGTCCTCCTCTCCATGTAATCTGATTCATTATGATCTAGGATCAGGTCCCCCCTCTCCATCTAATCTGATTCATTATGATCTAGGATCAGGTCTCCCGTCTCCATGTAATCTGATTCATTATGATCTAGGATCAGGTCCCTCCTCTCAATGTAATCTGATTCATTATAATCTAGGATCATGTCCTCCTCTCCATGTAATCTGATTCATTATGATCTAGGATCAGGTCCCTCTTCTCCATTTAATCTGATTCATTATGATCTAGGATCAGGTCCCCCCTCTCCATGTAATCTGATTCATTATGATCTAGGATCAGGTCCCCCCTCTCCATGTAATCTGATTAATTATGATCTAGGATCAGGTCCCCCCTCTCCATGTAATCTGATTCATTATGATCTAGGATCAGGTCCCCCCCTCTCCATGTAATCTGATTCATTATGATCTAGGATCAGGTCCCCCCTCTCCATGTAATCTGATTCATTATGATCTCGGATCAGGTCCCCCCTCTCCATGTAATCTGATTCATTATGATCTAGGATCAGGTCCCCCCTCTCCATGTAATCTGATTCATTATGATCTAGGATCAGGTCCCTCCTCTCCATGTAATCTGATCCATTATGATCTAGGATCATGTCCTCCTCTCCATGTAATCTGATTCATTATGATCTAGGATCAGGTCCCCCCTCTCCATCTAATCTGATTCATTATGATCTAGGATCAGGTCTCCCGTCTCCATGTAATCTGATTCATTATGATCTAGGATCAGGTCCCTCCTCTCAATGTAATCTGATTCATTATAATCTAGGATCATGTCCTCCTCTCCATGTAATCTGATTCATTATGATCTAGGATCAGGTCCCCCCTCTCCATCTAATCTGATTCATTATGATCTAGGATCAGGTCCCCCTCTCAATGTAATCTGATTCATTATGATCTAGGATAAGTCCCCCCTCTCCATGTAATCTGATTCATTACGATTTACGATCAGGTCCCCCCCTCTCCATGTAATCTGATTCATTATGATCTAGGATCACGTCCCCCCTCTCCATATAATAAGATTCATTATGATCTAGGATCAGGTCTCCCCTCTCCATGTAATCTGATTCATTATGATCTAGGATCAGGTCCCTCTTCTCCATTTAATCTGATTCATTATGATCTAGGATCAGTTCCCCTCTCCATGTAATCTGATTCATTATAATCTAGGACCAGGTCCCCCCTCTCCATGTAATCTGATTCATTATAATCTAGGATCAGGTCACCCCTCTCCATGTAATCTGATTCATTATGATCTAGGATCAGGTCCCCCCTCTCCATGTAATCTGATTCATTATGATCTAGGATCAGGTCCCCCCTCTCCATGTAATCTGATTAATTATGATCTAGGATCAGGTCCCCCCTCTCCATGTAATCTGATTCATTATGATCTAGGATCAGGTCCCCCCCTCTCCATGTAATCTGATTCATTATGATCTAGGATCAGGTCCCCCCTCTCCATGTAATCTGATTCATTATGATCTCGGATCAGGTCCCCCCTCTCCATGTAATCTGATTCATTATGATCTAGGATCAGGTCCCTCCTCTCCATGTAATCTGATTCATTATGATCTAGGATCAGTTCCCCTCTCCATGTAATCTGATTCATTATAATCTAGGATCAGGTCCCCCCTCTCCATGTAATCTGATCCATTATAATCTAGGATCAGGTCCCCCCTCTCCATGTAATCTGATTCATTATGATCTAGGATCAGGTCCCCCCTCTCCATGTAATCTGATTCATTATGATCTAGGATAAGTCCCCCCTCTCCATGTAATCTGATTCATCATGATTTACGATCAGGTCCCCCCCTCTCCATGTAATCTGATTCATTATGATCTAGGATCAGGTCCCCCCTCTCAATGTAATCTGATTCATTATGATCTAGGATAAGTCCCCCCTCTCCATGTAATCTGATTCATTACGATTTACGATCAGGTCCCCCCCTCTCCATGTAATCTGATTCATTATGATCTAGGATCACGTCCCCCCTCTCCATATAATAAGATTCATTATGATCTAGGATCAGGTCTCCCCTCTCCATGTAATCTGATTCATTATGATCTAGGATCAGGTCCCTCTTCTCCATTTAATCTGATTCATTATGATCTAGGATCAGTTCCCCTCTCCATGTAATCTGATTCATTATAATCTAGGACCAGGTCCCCCCTCTCCATGTAATCTGATTCATTATAATCTAGGATCAGGTCACCCCTCTCCATGTAATCTGATTCATTATGATCTAGGATCAGGTCCCCCCTCTCCATGTAATCTGATTCATTATGATCTAGGATCAGGTCCCCCCTCTCCATGTAATCTGATTAATTATGATCTAGGATCAGGTCCCCCCTCTCCATGTAATCTGATTCATTATGATCTAGGATCAGGTCCCCCCCTCTCCATGTAATCTGATTCATTATGATCTAGGATCAGGTCCCCCCTCTCCATGTAATCTGATTCATTATGATCTCGGATCAGGTCCCCCCTCTCCATGTAATCTGATTCATTATGATCTAGGATCAGGTCCCCCCTCTCCATGTAATCTGATTCATTATGATCTAGGATCAGGTCCCTCCTCTCCATGTAATCTGATCCATTATGATCTAGGATCATGTCCTCCTCTCCATGTAATCTGATTCATTATGATCTAGGATCAGGTCCCCCCTCTCCATCTAATCTGATTCATTATGATCTAGGATCAGGTCTCCCGTCTCCATGTAATCTGATTCATTATGATCTAGGATCAGGTCCCTCCTCTCAATGTAATCTGATTCATTATAATCTAGGATCAGGTCCACCCTCTCCATGTATTCTGATTCATTATGATCTAGGATCAGGTCCTCCCTCTCCATGTAATCTGATTCATTATGATCTAGGATCAGGTCCCCCCTCTCCATGTAATCTGATTCATTATGATTTAGGATCAGGTCCCCCCCTCTCCATGTAATCTGATTCATTATGATCTAGGATCAGGTCCCCCCTCTCCATATAATCAGGTTCATTAAGATCTTGGATCAGGTCCTTCCTCTCCATGTAATCTGATTCATTATGATCTAGGATCAGGTCCCTCCTCTCCATGTAATCTGATTCATTATGATCTAGGATCAGTTCCCCTCTCCATGTAATCTGATTCATTATAATCTAGGATCATGTCCCCCTCTCCATGTAATCTGATTCATTATGATCTAGGATCAGGTCCCCCCTCTCCATGTAATCTGATTCATTATGATCTAGGATCAGGTCCCCCCTCTCCATGTAATCTGATTCATTATGATCTAGGATCAGGTCCCTCCTCTCAATGTAATCTGATTCATTATAATCTAGGATCAGGTCCACCCTCTCCATGTATTCTGATTCATTATAATCTAGGATCTGGTCCCCCTCTCCATGTAATCTGATTCATTATGATCTTGGATCAGGTCCCCCCTCTCCATGTAATCTGATTCATTATGATCTAGGATAAGTCCCCCCTCTCCATGTAATCTGATTCATTATGATTTAGGATCAGGTCCCCCCTCTCCATGTAATCTGATTCATTATAATCTAGGATCAGGTCCCCCCTCTCCATAGAATCAGGTTCATTATGATCTAGTTTCAGGTCCTCCCTCTCCATGTAATCTGATTCATTATGATCTAGGATCAGGTCCCTCCTCTCCATGTAATCTGATTCATTATAATCTAGCATCAGTTCCCCCTCTCCATGTAATCTGATTCATTATAATCTAGGACCAGGTCCCCCCTCTCCATGTAATCTGATTCATTATAATCTAGGATCAGGTCCCCCCTCTCCATGTAATCTGATTCATTATAATCTAGGATCAGGTCCCCCCTCTCCATGTAATCCGATTCATTATGATCTAGGATCAGGTCCCCCCTCTCCATGTAATCTTATTCATTATGAACTAGGATCAGGTCCCCCTCTCCATGCAATCTGATTCATTATGATCTAGGATCAGGTCCCCCCTCTCCATGTAATCTGATTCATTATGATCTAGGATCAGGTCCCCCCTCTCCATGTAATCTGATTCATTATAATCTAGGATCAGGTCCACCCTCTCCATGTATTCTGATTCATTATAATTTAGGATCTGGTCCCCCTCTCCATGTAATCTGATTCATTATGATCTTGGATCAGGTCCCCCCTCTCCATGTAATCTGATTCATTATGATCTAGGATAAGTCCCCCCTCTCCATGTAATCTGATTCATTATGATTTAGGATCAGGTCCCCCCTCTCCATGTAATCTGATTCATTATGATCTAGGATCAGGTCCCTCCTCTCCATGTAATCTGATTCATTATAATCTAGCATCAGTTCCCCCTCTCCATGTAATCTGATTCATTATAATCTAGGACCAGGTCCCCCCTCTCCATGTAATCTGATTCATTATAATCTAGGATCAGGTCCCCCCTCTCCATGTAATCTGATTCATTATAATCTAGGATCAGGTCCCCCCTCTCCATGTAATCCGATTCATTATGATCTAGGATCAGGTCCCCCCTCTCCATGTAATCTTATTCATTATGAACTAGGATCAGGTCCCCCTCTCCATGCAATCTGATTCATTATGATCTAGGATCAGGTCCCCCCTCTCCATGTAATCTGATTCATTATGATCTAGGATCAGGTCCCCCCTCTCCATGTAATCTGATTCATTATGATCTAGGATCAGGTCCCCCCTCTCCATGTAATCGGATTCATTATGATTTAGGATCAGGTCTCCCCTCTCCATGTAATCTGATTCATTATGATCTAGGATCAGCTCCCCCCTCTCCATATAATCAGATTCATTATAATCTAGGATCAGGTCCCCCCTCTCCATGTAATCTGATTCATTATGATCTAGGATCAGGTCCCCCCTCTCCATATAATCTGATTCAATATGATCTAGGATCAGGTCCCCCTCTCCATGTAATCTGATTCATTATGATCTAGGATCAGGTCCCTCCTCTCCATGTAATCTGATTCATTATGATCTAGGATCAGGTTCCCCCCTGTCCATGTAATCTGATTCATTATGATCTAGGATCAGGTCCCCCCTCTCCATGTAATCTTATTCATTATGAACTAGGATCAGGTCCCCCTCTCCATGCAATCTGATTCATTATGATCTAGGATCAGGTCCCCCCTCTCCATGTAATCTGATTCATTATGATCTAGGATCAGGTCCCCCCTCTCCATGTAATCTGATTCATTATAATCTAGGATCAGGTCCACCCTCTCCATGTATTCTGATTCATTATAATCTAGGATCTGGTCCCCCTCTCCATGTAATCTGATTCATTATGATCTTGGATCAGGTCCCCCCTCTCCATGTAATCTGATTCATTATGATCTAAGATAAGTCCCCCCTCTCCATGTAATGTGATTCATTATGATTTAGGATCAGGTCCCCCCTCTCCATGTAATCTGATTCATTATGATCTAGGATCAGGTCCCCCCTCTCCATAGAATCAGGTTCATTATGATCTAGTTTCAGGTCCTCCCTCTCCATGTAATCTGATTCATTATGATCTAGGATCAGGTCCCTCCTCTCCATGTAATCTGATTCATTATAATCTAGCATCAGTTCCCCCTCTCCATGTAATCTGATTCATTATAATCTAGGACCAGGTCCCCCCTCTCCATGTAATCTGATTCATTATAATCTAGGATCAGGTCCCCCCTCTCCATGTAATCTGATTCATTATAATCTAGGATCAGGTCCCCCCTCTCCATGTAATCCGATTCATTATGATCTAGGATCAGGTCCCCCCTCTCCATGTAATCTTATTCATTATGAACTAGGATCAGGTCCCCCTCTCCATGCAATCTGATTCATTATGATCTAGGATCAGGTCCCCCCTCTCCATGTAATCTGATTCATTATGATCTAGGATCAGGTCCCCCCTCTCCATGTAATCTGATTCATTATAATCTAGGATCAGGTCCACCCTCTCCATGTATTCTGATTCATTATAATCTAGGATCTGGTCCCCCTCTCCATGTAATCTGATTCATTATGATCTTGGATCAGGTCCCCCCTCTCCATGTAATCTGATTCATTATGATCTAGGATAAGTCCCCCCTCTCCATGTAATCTGATTCATTATGATTTAGGATCAGGTCCCCCCTCTCCATGTAATCTGATTCATTATGATCTAGGATCAGGTCCCTCCTCTCCATGTAATCTGATTCATTATAATCTAGCATCAGTTCCCCCTCTCCATGTAATCTGATTCATTATAATCTAGGACCAGGTCCCCCCTCTCCATGTAATCTGATTCATTATAATCTAGGATCAGGTCCCCCCTCTCCATGTAATCTGATTCATTATAATCTAGGATCAGGTCCCCCCTCTCCATGTAATCCGATTCATTATGATCTAGGATCAGGTCCCCCCTCTCCATGTAATCTTATTCATTATGAACTAGGATCAGGTCCCCCTCTCCATGCAATCTGATTCATTATGATCTAGGATCAGGTCCCCCCTCTCCATGTAATCTGATTCATTATGATCTAGGATCAGGTCCCCCCTCTCCATGTAATCTGATTCATTATGATCTAGGATCAGGTCCCCCCTCTCCATGTAATCGGATTCATTATGATTTAGGATCAGGTCTCCCCTCTCCATGTAATCTGATTCATTATGATCTAGGATCAGCTCCCCCCTCTCCATATAATCTGATTCAATATGATCTAGGATCAGGTCCCCCTCTCCATGTAATCTGATTCATTATGATCTAGGATCAGGTCCCTCCTCTCCATGTAATCTGATTCATTATGATCTAGGATCAGGTTCCCCCCTGTCCATGTAATCTGATTCATTATGATCTAGGATCAGGTCCCCCCTCTCCATGTAATCTTATTCATTATGAACTAGGATCAGGTCCCCCTCTCCATGCAATCTGATTCATTATGATCTAGGATCAGGTCCCCCCTCTCCATGTAATCTGATTCATTATGATCTAGGATCAGGTCCCCCCTCTCCATGTAATCTGATTCATTATAATCTAGGATCAGGTCCACCCTCTCCATGTATTCTGATTCATTATAATCTAGGATCTGGTCCCCCTCTCCATGTAATCTGATTCATTATGATCTTGGATCAGGTCCCCCCTCTCCATGTAATCTGATTCATTATGATCTAAGATAAGTCCCCCCTCTCCATGTAATCTGATTCATTATGATTTAGGATCAGGTCCCCCCTCTCCATGTAATCTGATTCATTATGATCTAGGATCAGGTCCCTCCTCTCCATGTAATCTGATTCATTATAATCTAGCATCAGTTCCCCCTCTCCATGTAATCTGATTCATTATAATCTAGGACCAGGTCCCCCCTCTCCATGTAATCTGATTCATTATAATCTAGGATCAGGTCCCCCCTCTCCATGTAATCTGATTCATTATAATCTAGGATCAGGTCCCCCCTCTCCATTTAATCCGATTCATTATGATCTAGGATCAGGTCCCCCCTCTCCATGTAATCTTATTCATTATGAACTAGGATCAGGTCCCCCTCTCCATGCAATCTGATTCATTATGATCTAGGATCAGGTCCCCCCTCTCCATGTAATCTGATTCATTATGATCTAGGATCAGGTCCCCCCTCTCCATGTAATCTGATTCATTATGATCTAGGATCAGGTCCCCCCTCTCCATGTAATCGGATTCATTATGATTTAGGATCAGGTCTCCCCTCTCCATGTAATCTGATTCATTATGATCTAGGATCAGCTCCCCCCTCTCCATATAATCAGATTCATTATAATCTAGGATCAGGTCCCCCCTCTCCATGTAATCTGATTCATTATGATCTAGGATCAGGTCCCCCCTCTCCATATAATCTGATTCAATATGATCTAGGATCAGGTCCCCCTCTCCATGTAATCTGATTCATTATGATCTAGGATCAGGTCCCTCCTCTCCATGTAATCTGATTCATTATGATCTAGGATCAGGTTCCCCCCTGTCCATGTAATCTGATTCATTATGATATAGGATCCGGTCCCCCTTTCCATGTAATCTGATTCATTATGACCCTGTAAAACAACACCTATCATACTACTATGACTGACCCTGTAAAACAACACCTATCGTACTACTATGACTGACCCTGTAAAACAACACCTATCGTACTACTATGACTGCCCCTGTAAAACAGCACCTATCATACTACTATGGCTGACCCTGTAAAACAACACCTATCATACTACTATGACTGACCCTGTAAAACAACACCTATCATACTACTATGACTGACCCTGTAAAACAACACATTTCACTGCACCTATCATACTACTATGGCTGACCCTGAAAAACAACACATTTCACTGCATCTATCATACTACTATGGCTGACCCTGTAAAACAACACATTTCACTGCACCTATCATACTACTATGGCTGACCCTGTAAAACAACACATTTCACTGCACCTATCATACTACTATGGCTGACCCTGTAAAACAACACCTATCATACTACTATGGCTGACCCTGTAAAACAACACATTTCACTGCATCTATCATACTACTATGGCTGACCCTGTAAAACAACACCTATCATACTACTATGGCTGACCCTGTATAACAACACATTACACTGCATCTATCATACTACTATGGCTGACCCTGTAAAACAACACCTATCATACTACTATGGCTGACCCTGTAAAACAACACATTTCACTGCATCTATCATACTACTATGGCTGACCCTGTAAAACAACACATTTCACTGCATCTATCATACTACTATGGCTGACCCTGTAAAACAACACCTATCATACTACTATGGCTGACCCTGTAAAACAACACCTATCATACTACTATGGCTGACCCTGTAAAACAACACCTATCATACTACTATGGCTGACCCCGTAAAACAACACCTATCATAATACTATGACTGACCCTGTAAAACAACACCTATCATACTACTATGGCTGACCCTGTAAAACAACACATTTCACTGCATCTATCCGCTGTCTGTGACAATAAAACATTTTAAAAGCAAGCTAACATAGAAAATGACAGCATTGATTTTTTTTTAAATATAACAACAGTTAATTTAACAATGCTGGTTATAAATCTTGTTGACATACATCCAAGGACACCTTGACTTGCATTACACTCTCACTGCAGAAAAATATTCTCATTAAATCACATGATTTCTAGTTAGAGAAAAGGATTCCTGTTAACACGGCCTGCTACAAGCAGGAAACAAGTTATGGACGAACCAGAAATGTAACATATCTGTTTGACAGTAACCCTGGATGATGAATGTGTGAACTATCTTGTCATCTCTTTGGGTAACCACAATGGAACATTCTAGTCTTTAAGGACATGATCTGGCAGAACAGGTTTCAGCAAAGTATGGAGTCATTGTTTTCAGGAAGGTGCAACCATGGAGATAGGAGGGACAGGAGGCAGACTAAGGTACAAGGGAAGCCAACTACTGTCCTACAAAGACAAACAGCATCTACACAAACAGCCACGTGAACTACTGTCCTACAAATACAAACAGCATCTACACAAACAGCCACCTGAACTACTGTCCTACAAATACAAACAGCATCTACACAAACAGCCACCTGAACTACTGGCCTACAAAGACAAACAGCGTGTTATGTAGTTGTGTTGTCATGTTGTGAACGTTGTATTGTAGTAACCAACTGTATTTAATGGTGTTATGTAGTTGTGTTGTCATGTTGTGAATGTTGTATTGTGGTAACCAACTGTATTTGATGGTGTTATGTAGTTGTGTTGTCATGTTGTGAATGTTGTATTGTAGTAACCAACTGTATTTAATGGTGTTATGTAGTTGTGTTGTCATGTTGTGAATGTTGTATTGTAGTAACCAACTGTATTTAATGGTGTTATGTAGTTGTGTTGTGATGTTGTGAATGTTTTATTGTAGTAACCCTCAACTGTATTTAATGGTGTTATGTAGTTGTGTTGTGATGTTGTGAATGTTGTATTGTAGTAATCCTCAACTGTATTTAATGGTGTTATGTAGTTGTGTTGTGATGTTGTGAATGTTGTATTGTAGTAACCAACTGTATTTAATGGTGTTGTGTAGTTGTGTTGTCATGTTGTGAATGTTGTATTGTAGTAACCAATTGTTTTTAATGGTGTTATGTAGTTGTGTTGTCATGTTGTGAATGTTGTATTGTAGTAACCAATTGTATTTAATGGTGTTATGTAGTTGTGTTGTCATGTTGTGAATGTTGTATTGTAGTAGGCCTAACCCTCACCAACAGAGACAGCAACAGACAACACAGAGAAAGTGATGGAGAGAGGCAGAGGATGGGAGTGTACAGTAGACTGGGATTCTAATTACTGCACTGCGCATGTGTGTGTGTGTGTGTGTGTGTGTGTGTGTGTGTGTGTGTGTGTGTGTGTGTGTGTGTGTGTGTGTGTGTGTGTGTGTGTGTGTGTGTGTGTGTGTGTGTGTGTGTGTGTGTGTGTGTGTGTGAGAGAGAGTGAGAGGGTGTTTTGGTACTGTAGGATTATTTAATCAATGTGGCTCATTGGACAGGTCAGAGTCTCAACACAATTGAAAACTTACCATCAATTAAACACCAAATGATGTAATTTGTTGTGGAAGAATGGTGTCACATCCCTCCAATAGACTTCCAGACAGTTGTAGAATGTTTGCCAAGGCTCATTGTAAGAGCTGTAAAGAGAGAGGGACTCGGAGAGAGAACAGGTAGAACCTGATATGTAAATGAGCAGAGCAAACGAATGTAACTTTCAACGACCGAATGATCATTCAGACTCTGTTTCTATTGAGAGATAAAAGGTAAGACGACGATTGTCATGTGTATTAATATAGTTGATGATATTGTTATGTGTATTAATATAGTTGATGATATTGTTGTGTGTATTAATATAGTTGATGATATTGTTATGTGTATTCATATAGTTGATGGTATTGTTATGTGTATTAATATAGTTGATGATATTGTTGTGTGTATTAATATAGTTGATGATATTGTTGTGTGTATTAATATAGTTGATGATATTGTTATGTGTATTCATATAGTTGGTGATATTGTTATGTGTATTAATATAGTTGATATTGTTATGTGTATTAATATAGTTGATGATATTGTTATGTGTATTCATATAGTTGATGATATTGTTATGTGTATTAATATAGTTGATGATATTGTTGTGTGTATTAATATAGTTGATGATATTGTTATGTGTATTCATATAGTTAATGATATTGTTATGTGTATTCATATAGTTGGTGATATTGTTATGTGTATTAATATAGTTGATATTGTTATGTGTATTAATATAGTTGATGATATTGTTATGTGTATTCATATAGTTGATGATATTGTTGTGTGTATTAATATAGTTAATTATATTTTTGGTGGACAGTGTTATAATAGTCCTACTCTCCTTAAAATGTTTTGGATATAAATTAGATGCGTGGGGTGAATTCGTTCTGTGCCCATCTGTGTGCCCCAGGGTGATCGCTCCTACACTATCTACAATCTGAAAGGGTTCTTTGGCTGTCCCCATAGGAGAACCCTTTGTAGAACCCTTTTTGGTACTAGGTAGAACACTTTTGGGTTCCGTGAAGAACCCTTTCCACAGAGGGTTCTACATGGAAGCCAGAAGGGTTCTACCTGGAACCCAAAAGCGTTCTCCTACGGGGACGGCCGGAGGACCCGTTTGGAACCCTTTATTCTAAGAGTGTACTGTATCATAGGTCTATAGACTTGTCTTCTCAAAACAGGCTTAAAACACAACAAGTAACAAACAAACATGTTCTCTTTATAATCTACAGTTAACTCCTTTCACTCAGGAAGGTATGTTGTGTGAAAGAGAGACTAATAAATATTGTTCGAGAGACTAACAACAACTTACACTTCCTAAAAACAGGTTGTGTGTATTCATTAGTGCCCACCGTAGCAAAACTTTTCGCAACAGAAACCGTTTAGGTCACGTTGTACAGCGTTTAGAGTAAACGGTTTATGTTTTATTTAACATCTTAAAACTGTTGGCTGTGGAGTAAACTAATGAATACAACCCAGGTTGTTGCCTACAACTCGACATGTTGATACCTGCCTCTTGCTGAAACCTGAACGTAGCCTGAGGGGTATACTATGATACAGGCTTGATATACTGGTTTTCTAAAGCTAGCCAGCTTCAGTTAGCTTCACATTCCAGCTCAGGCCTCACCCATCAGAATATTCAGAACAGAACAGAAAAAAATCGCAATGAAGTTTCAAGGTGAGAATCCTGCCAGGGATTATTGTAAAGTGTGTAGATAAATTAAATGTAATGTTAGTACAGTGAATGACAGTAAAACACTCCTAACAGTCTACTACTACTGAGACAGGTTGGTGTAATGTTAGTATAGTGAATGACAGTAAAACACTCCTAACAGTCTACTACTACTGAGACAGAAAACTCAAGTCTGAAATTTCTAAGTGGAAATTACAAACTTCAGAAGCCTTTTTAAACCTAAAATTCACTACAAGTTTTACATTTCCTGCATTGCTGGAAAGTTATTCTGCAGTGGGGGGTGATCAAATTAAGATCCTACATCTGTACACATAATTGTACATGGGGATATGTATGGGGGTCTATAACATCCAATCACAGAGGTTTACATCAGCTGACAGTTGCAATGTTATTGCTAATAACTCAAACTGCCCTTTTCAGATAAAGACATAAACTCTGTACAGATGTAGGATCTTAATTTGATCACCCTGTTGCAGAAAAACTAAACTTGTAGTGTATTTGAGTGTAATTAAACTTTAGAAAAGGTTTCTGAAGATGATAAATTCCACATTTCCATTTTAAAACTGTTCATTAATTATAATCCACACAATAATTCAAATGTCCTGTTTCTGCAGGATTATTTTCCAGGTGTAGCAAACTGGCTCAAATTAAGATCCAACATCTGCAGCAATATACCTCTCTCTAATGTATATGGCTCTATTGAGATTCACTTTTGACCATTTGACATCTTGTATTTACTGTTGTTTAGGCTGGTTGAATGAGCTGCCTGTGAAAGCTACTTCATCTGCAAGAAAACAGGCGGCTGCACCAGTGACTGTCAGAAGTTTTGTGATTTCCTCATATGAACGTGAAAGTAAGTGTGTAGTCTACGCAGTTACAAAATGGCTGTTGAAACTGTGGCACATATTTCTCAGTAACATTGAATAAATGTGTTGGTATGTAGGAAAGACGGGCAGACTCTCGTACTGTTGGTCTAGACTACCTACAAACTATTATAAGGCTATGATCACTTATCATGCCGACAAACCTGATGGTCTCTGTGAACTGATCTGAACAGGTTTAGACTGGTCATCTATGATATGTAGGTTATATACAGTACATTCTCTGTCCTGCAACTGGTAGGACTATAACATTATGTTGATCTGAACAGGTTTAGACTGGTCATCTATGATATGTAGGTTATATACAGTACATTCTCTGTCCTGCTACTGGTAGGACTATAACATTATGTTGATCTGAACAGGTTTAGACTGGTCATCTATGATATGTAGGTTATATACAGTACATTCTCTGTCCTGCTACTGGTAGGACTATAACATTATGTTGATCTGAACAGGTTTAGACTGGTCATCTATGATATGTAGGTTATATACAGTACATTCTCTGTCCTGCTACTGGTAGGACTATAACATTATGTTGATCTGAACAGGTTTAGACTGGTCATCTATGATATGTAGGTTATATACAGTACATTCTCTGTCCTGCTACTGGTAGGACTATAACATTATGTTGATCTGACCAGTTTTAGACTGGTCATCTATGATATGTAGGTTATATACAGTACATTCTCTGTCCTGCTACTGGTAGGACTATAACATTATGTTGATCTGAACAGGTTTAGACTGGTCATCTATGATATGTAGGTTATATACAGTACATTCTCTGTCCTGCTACTGGTAGGACTATAACATTATGTTGATCTGAACAGGTTTAGACTGGTCATCTATGATATGTAGGCTATAGCCGAGGTATAGACCTTGATCTGCATATCACTAACAAACTGCTATTATGCATTATAACCTAGTCTACTTTACATAATATAACCTCTCTCACTTGATGCAAAAAACCTTTCTGAAAGGATCAACAATTTCCTCCTCGGATCAATCATGTCTGTTTTAGCCCTTCTGTCTACATTCTCAGATACGTTTAGAAAAGAACAGATTGAAAGACAATAAATAGTCAACTGTTAGTGAATACAAATACGTGTGAGACATGGCCTTGTGTTGCTGTACTGTCTATAACTACCTTAACAAACAGTGAATTATTATTATTATTATTATTATTATTATTATTATTGTTATTATTATTGTTGCTGTTCTGTCTATAACTACCTTAACAAACAGTGACATATTATTATTATTATTATTATTATTATTATTATTATTATTATTGTTGCTGTACTGTCTATAACTACCTTAACAAACAGTGACTTATTATTGTCATTATTATTATTGTTATTATTATTATTGTTATTATTATTATTATTATTATTGTTATTATTATTATTATTATTATTGTTATTATTATTATTATTATTATTATTATTATTATTGTTGCTGTACTGTCTATAACTACCTTAACAAACAGAGACTTATTATTATTATTATTATTATTATTATTATTATTATTATTATTATTATTGTTGCTGTACTGTCTATAACTACCTTAACAAACAGTGACTTATTATTATTATTATTATTATTATTATTATTATTATTATTGTTGCTGTACTGTCTATAACTACCTTAACAAACAGAGACTTATTATTATTATTATTATTATTATTATTATTATTGTTATTATTATTATTATTATTATTGTTATTGTTGCTGTACTGTCTATAACTACCTTAACAAACAGAGACTTATTATTATTATTATTATTATTGTTGTTGTTGCTGTACTGTCTATAACTACCTTAACAAACAGTGACTTATTATTATTATTATTATTATTATTATTATTGTTGCTGTACTGTCTATAACTACCTTAATAAACAGTGACTTATTATTATTATTATTATTATATTTATTGTTGCTGTACTGTCTATAACTACCTTAACAAACAGTGAATTATTATTATTATTATTATTATTATTATTACTATTATTATTATTGTTGTTGTTCTGTGTATAACTACCTTAACAAACAGTGACTTATTATTATTATTGACAGTTACCATGGAGATGAAATGTCACAACAACATGTTAATGTGATGCATTAAATCACCTGACTGTTTCTATGTCTGTTAGTAAATGTTTTATTTCTCTAAGAGATAATGAATACATGAGAACAATTGACAATCAATAATTAGTTGTCACTGTGTTAACCACAACCAACATGCTGGATCTCTGTTTAGTTGTCACTGTGTTAACCACAACCAACATGCTGGATCTCTGTTTAGTTGTCACTGTGTTAACCACAACCAACATGTTGGATCTCTGTTCAGGGGTCCTGTCTCTAAAATGAGTCTCTCTGGGGAGAGGAAGGAGGGGGACCCTGCCTCTAAAATGAGTCTCTCTGGGGAACATGACACCAAATCTAAGAGGTGAGATGACAATTTTGTTTAAGAATTATTAATAGTTTATTTCAAAAATGATATTTCCAAAAATGTTCACGTTTGTTTTTAAATCAGAAATGGTTGCTAATGGGTACCTTCAATATTACTGTTCTCAGATTTTTAATTAATAGCTTAGGATTGTGTATAATATTTTTGTATTGCAAAACGCTATACATCCATTGTTTAGCTGGAACACCCGAGATGCCTAATTTAGGATAATTTTTTAACAACGTGATGTTGCGCTCCAAAGAGATAACTTGAAATAACATGATGTAGAAAATTAAATAATCAAATGTTTATGTGTTTATTATACACTCTTAGAAAAGAAGGTTCCTTATAGAACCAAAAAGGCTTCTATCACTTCCTTAATATATGGAATCACTAAAAGTTATATATATTTTTGGGTTCAGTGAAGAAGAATCTCTAGAGTTCTGATCAACGAATGGTGATTGTTTTGAGGATGTGAACCCAGCAGCCCTCCAGTGGTCAGATCAATTCCACCTGTTTATTTCAGCACTCGGCCCAGGATTCGAACCAGCCACCTTTCAAACACAGGTTCAAATCCCGCCACAGCTCCAACTCCTTAGCCTCTGGGTGAAAACCAGAGATAATCTTCAGAAATAAGCATGAGTTAATCTGCCAAAATGAAGACAAAATGCTATGCAGACATACATGGTATCACTTGTGATACATAAATATTATACATACATATTATACATAAATATTACACATAAATATCATACATAAATATTATACATAAATATTATAAATAAATATTACACATACATATTATTCATAAATAATTTCCAAAAGCACAAGACATACTGTTGCATGTAGGTCTATATTATTAATGGATTGATCATATAGAAATAGAAAACAATATTTTTACTACCCCAAAGTATTTACATGTGGTGCAGGAACCACTGACTCGCTGCATTATTCTATAGTATTATCAAGACACCTGCTGTTAACTCTTAACTACTTAGGACAGCTCACGAGGTGTCCTAAATATCTGCTGACTAGGTGGGAGTAGAGACTTCATGCATAGCTTTAATTTATACCCAGAAGTGTAAAATGTCTGTATTCTCAGCACTTATACGACCAATTTTCTACTCTGAGACGCTTTGTGGATATGGGCCCAGATCTCAAAATATTGTTGCAATAAATGTTTGTTTAACATAGAGAAAAATGAATATTACTAATGTAACCCACTGTAAAGACTGGGTTTAGTTGATTGTGTGGCACTGCTCTTGTCCGCGTTCTGGAACTGTCCCCGTCCCCGTACAGAACTGTCCACGTCCCCATACTGTGTGGCGCCAAACATATTGTCAGGTTACGTGCAGAGTTGGCTGAGGTGATCTTGGGGAATAATGACAGAGTTTGTTACAGTGTTGAGACACCGAAGTTTATTGTTCAATTTGCTTTTGGTTTACGGTCAGGGACAGTATGAGTGTAGCCAGATCCTTTTCACTCTCTATCCTTGTTTCATTTTGTGGTTCACCGGATTCGTCATCATCATCGAGACAAACGACAGATGAACGTCCTGCTAGCTAGCCAAGCTAGTCGGTACAGCTAGGTATGCTAGCTAGCTACTCTACCAGCAGCATCATAGTTATCCTAGCTAGTCGGTACAGCTAGGTAAGCTAGCTAGCTACTCTACCAGCAGCATCCTAGTTATCCTCGCTAGTCGGTACAGCTAGGTAAGCTAGCTAGCTACTCTACCAGCAGCATCCTAGTTATCCAAGCTAGTCGGTACAGCTGGGTAAGCTAGCTAGCTACTCTACCAGCAGCATCCTAGTTATCCTAGCTAGTCGGTACAGCTAGGTAAGCTAGCTAGCTACTATACCAGCAGCATCCTAGTTATCCTAGCTAGCCGGTACAGCTAGGTAAGCTAGCTAGCTACTCTACCAGCAGCATCCTAGTTATCCTCGCTAGTCGGTACAGCTAGGTAAGCTAGCTAGCTACTCTACCAGCAGCATCCTAGTTATCCTAGCTAGTCGGTACAGCAGGTAAACTAGCTAGCTACTCTACCAGCAGCATCCTAGTTATCCTATCCTCCCTCTCTCGTTGACGGATGCTGGCTACCTCTGTCCGGTTCTCCTCTCTTCACTAGATGGACGGTAACTTTAGTGTTTAACCCCTCTGTATCCAATGACTAAACTTTTGAATATTATTTTCGGGGCGCCTCAAGTAGGCTGGACACATTCCATTTTTTTTTTAAATTCTCATCTGCCTCACCAATGTCTGAATGTGCATTAATAACTTTTAATTGCTAAATATTTCCAATAGATGGCAGCATAAGACCACAAAGCATCAGTTATAGGCTACAAGCAGCTGTATGATTGACATAAAATAGCATGCAACCACAGACTATATGTCCCATGATTTTCTAAAATGGTCACTCATTAACATGACTTTAGTTAGCTATATATCTCGTTTTAGGGCTGTGTTGCTTTTGGGAGAGCAAAATAATAGTGACTATAGCAGGTATTGAACCCCGGGTAAATTATCACTAGTCAGAACCTCAACCTCAGTATACATGCATTATAAAAAGTAATCTTAATATCTGATATTGCGAGTAAACAACCTCGGAATAGAAAAGACAAGAGTGCGCCTTCCAGCCCACCAATAAATTACATAATTCAACCCTCTCGGTTAGTAAATTTACCTCAACA